>NC_133937.1:38265000-38865000 GCF_031877795.1 Strix aluco | reverse complement strand
AGAGGTGGTACCACAGCCCCCTATCCCTCCACAACCTGTGTATGACTGTATCGTGGCCAACTGCCTTCCCCACGGATGGCAGCCGGTGGGACACAAATCACCTTTGCAAACTGCTCGCTACTCAGACGTTACACATGGTTTAAAGATATAAGATCAAGGTTGAGATACAGGGACCAAGGCTCTCCCTGCCAGCATCCCACCCAAGGCCACACTGGCCATCCCCTGTGCATCACAAACCCACCGGTAGCCTCTTGGTTGGGATCAGGGGAGCGATGCCCACGCTGGGAATCGGTCACAGCACACGAGACGCAGCCCCTGCACCAGCCCAGTGCTTTAATGCTGGCTCTGCACCAGCTGCAGAAAGACAGATGACACCTGAGCCAACAGAAAGCCTGCCAAAACAAATTAAGCTGTCAAAAAAAATTAACAAATTTAATCGGCGGGATGATATTGTACCAAATGAGTGCTTTCTGTTACGGAGAGGGGGTGTTTTTCACCAGTAGTGGTAGCTCTAAAATGAACTTTAGCAAGTTGTCACAATGCAGCCAGAGACAGGGGGTTCAGGGATCAGATGCTCCGGGTTCAGTTGTCTCTCTGGAGCTACTTGCAGGTATCCTTTTCATTTTACTGCTAAACATACTGACCTTAAAAAATTACAGTTTTCACACCTTCTGGAGCAACCATATACTTATTTAAATTTTCCTATTTTACTGAAGTTGCTGGCAATCAGTAAACAACTCCCACAAAGGCAAGGCTGTAACGCTCTTCCCAAGTCTGAAGGCGAGGGCTTAGGCAAGCTTAACAGTCAAGTCGGGGTGGGGAAGGTCAGAGGAGGAAGAGCAAAGGCATTTCCAGAGCTCAGCCCTTCCAGCAGCCAGATGCTGGAGGGCTCTGGGTGCAGGCTGTGAGCACAGGCAGGCTTTGGAGGGAGATAGGAAGGTGTTAGGTGCTGGCTTTTCCATACATGGCAGGACAAAAATCTGAAAAGCTGGGAGATCAAAGCTACGGCCTCTGGCAGAGCAAATGCAAGCGTATCCTTGAATGCACTGAACAGTAAATACCCTTAGCAGCTCCACAGGCATTTGATGAATGTATATATACAATGAATTATAAGAAGGAAAATATTTGCTTTTAATATCTTTCATATTGTTTTTAAGACCCCAAATGAAAAACATCTTGGAAGTTTAAAGTCCACCCATTCAAAGGACAGGAGTTGCATAGAACCATTTGACATTATGTGGCCCAGTATTAACATTTTCTACAACAAATGATTGTATGTATTCACTACCTGTATATTAAGAATGCTCTCATTTTGCTAAATGTTTAAAAATAATGAATTTACCTTATCATTTCAATCTGTTCATCCCAAGATCTGTCCATATGTCTGTTTTACTAGCTCCAACAGTGCTTTTCCTAGCTGCAAAACCTGCTTAACTGTAACACAAATCCTTATGATGGAAGAAGAGGAACATCTGTCAAAAACGGCCTAGCTAAATCTGTGCCTCCTTGACATTAAGAGACAGAGAAGATGACTTTTCAGCCCTCATACTCAGCGACATAAACCTTCACACTGGTGATAGCCAATGATCTGGTACCTCTTTTCTCTCTAAATATGCTTTAAACTCTTATTGTTCTATATCACACATGATCGTACAATCTGTTATGTCAGAGCATGAATAATTTTCTTCTTTTCTTTTAAACTCTAGTTATTACTACACTGGCTGTGCTTTCTCATACTTGAACTGTACAAGCTTATTTTCTAGCATCTGTTCATGAAATACTTCTGATCCTAAAATTTAATAACCTCAGAAAAGGCCTCACTGGCTTTTTGCGCATTGAGGCGACTGCTCTCAGAAGCCAAAGTGCTACATAATTGTCAGTCATTTTAAAAGACAAAAAAACCAGAAGAGGAACGTGTTGGCAAGTTAAAAGCAAACAGGGCTTTAGGCATATTTTTACCCAAATTATATTACATTCATAACTGTGCTGGTCACTGTTCTTGTGAATTATTTAAAAAAAATCATACAAAACCAGCAAAGTACTATTTTATAATACATAAAATAGCTCTGTTTAATCAGGCTAATCCTCCGACCACATTCATTTGACATGCCACATATGCATTGCAGAAAAATCTTGCAGCAGAAGAACTAGCATTTGAAAGGATGCAGTAAAATTATCATCAATATTCTGATACTATTTTTGCTCTCATACAACTCCGTTCTCCTTAAAATGGGCTAATATTGGCAGGAGAAGGAAATACAATTGAGATGGTGTTAAATGTGTTGGGAGGCCGGAGCCATCCCAGTGCCAGCAGCAGCACAGCGTGGACTCAGGCTGGATACCAACAAGCACTTCTGGACATCTTTCACCTACAAAGCAACTCTTTTGGCTCTACAAGACAAGAAAATGGGAAATTAACATTTTGGCACAAGACTTGGAGTCACAAGGGCTGGTCCGTTCTGACAAGCTGTCTTCTGAAACACAACAGCCTGCAAGCAATAAGAGATATGGTAGGGTTTGGCTAAACACAATGAAAGATCTTCTCAAGACACTGCAATCCCAGAAGCTTCCCAGCATCGCAGTTTCGCCCTTCCTTACCCATGGGCTTGTCTGGGCCAAAGGAAAGTGGCTCAAAACACTGTTTCTTCCACTTCAGGGAAAGATTTTTCAGCTCGCCACACTTAAATGGAACTTACATGGAACTAAAAGAAAAAACAGCTCAGCCCAGAAGGCTGTGTAAGATTTCTTTGTGTGTTATCCAGTTGTAATTTTTCACCAAATCCTGGCAAAATAAATCAGATGAGATTTTTGAAAGGGCGGAGAGTAAAAGGATAGAGCTCTGTATGCTGCATCAGTCCTAAAAGTCATATCCCAGGCAAAAAAAGGAAAAAAATCATGAAGAACCTTTAATAATTCTTGAAGTCTGATAACCTGACGTGTATTCTTTACATCTAGACCTACACAGCCAGCCTCTCTGTCTCAGTACATGAAGGACAAACTTCTCCAAAATCCTGCTGAATTTTTGTCTCTCCTCCCTCCAGTTTAAAGCCTCTTGACTTCTTGTACCACCAGCAAGAAAATTTCTTCTTGCATTTCTTGAGCTGTAGCTCTTGAGATTGGTAATGCACAAGGGGCAACGTTGGAGTTTTTACTATTTCCCAGTATTTTGTACTCCTGTATGACAAGCAGGTGAGTGATGGAAGGCAGTCAGAAGGAATAACCTAGGAATGTTATGGATACTGATTTCGCTATGGAAAGTAAATCAACAGCAATCAACACACTACAGTATTTCCTGCAGTGTTTGCTGATTCCTAAGGAGAGGACCACGCACTCAACTCTGTTTTCCCTTGCAATATTATAACCTTCTCCTAGAAGAAATTCTTATCTCAGCAGGAAGAAAGGGCAAAGGGTTTTCTCTGATACTGCTGCTGGTGGCTTTGTTCTGTGCGGTGGCAACTGCAACCCCTCTGCCCTCCGGCACCCGCACGTCCCTGTGCGTGGTGGGTCAGTGACCCTGGGCCCCACGGGAATCCCTTGGGACAGCAAAACCTCCCACTTCCCTGAAAATCAGTAGGGTTGGGTTTTGCCTTGTTTATTTGGAAGAAGAAACGGAGCACGAATTTCTGTGGTTCTAATAATTTTCATTATTGTTATTTAAAGGAAACAGGTGAATTACAGTGCAAAGCAATTGATTTTACTGGAAAAGTAAATAAAACTCTTTCTAAAATACAACTGATCAGCCAAAAGGCTATTTTCTCTCCCACCTCTAGGTGCTCAGAATTACAAAGTCACTAATTGATGGTCAAAGCCATAGTATTTATAATCCGGATTCAAAGCTAACTACAGAAATCTTCATTACAGAGTAACAGCCAAGAGAAGCTTTTAAGCCTGAACTTCCATTTATAATATACAAACAAGCATTTTTTGGTACTTCCAAAGACTGAAATATTGGTTTTTTTTAAAATACTGGAAAAGATTAATAAAAGCCAAGTGTGAAAAAGCAGCACATACTTCACTCACTAGCTATTTTTAAATGTGCAATAGTATTAAATGAAGCTGACACGGAAAAATAACGATCTTAAGTGAAAATTGCTACACCTTCCGTGTTAAAAATAGGCGTCACATGACATCAGCTTTTACTGTTAGTAAAAATGGAGTCCTGCTAACATGCTTTTTAACACCTTCAGCTTCATTTTATTACCTACTTCATGCTGCTGCTTTTGTAAGGAACAAGTATTCACACATTCTTGTTCATGCCATATATTCTGTGCCAAAAAAAGAGAAGTGATTTCATATTTGAGTGCGTGATGCGGACAGCACTTCATGCCATTGTTTAAATATGCAGAACTGATCGATCCAGGCAGTTGCCCCAGAGCACAGGCTGCCTGTCAGGGCACCAGAATTTCAATTAATAACTGGAAGATCACACTGAGGTGGGTTTAGGTGTCCTTGTGGATACACTGCACACATCACAAGGCTGTCTGCAGTATGATAAGGTGGCACCTTGTTCCTTACTACTGTAAAGTCACATAATTTGAAGCTGCATTTCAAGACGGGACCATCAGGAGCCTCACTCCAAGCGCAGCACGGGGAGGTCTCGGGGACAGACTGCAGCAGGGCGTGCGGTCCTTCTGCCGCTCGAAAGGAAAGCAAGGACAGCACATATGGGGAAGGGCTCCACTCTTTTTGGCTGAGGGCCAGCGTAATGAACTGGGAGGAGAGGACTAGACATCATCTGGCTTTCACCTCACTCCCATCAGAGCAGCACAGTCCTGCAGAAGCGATGCTCTGCCAGCCCTGGACTGCCCTGCCTCAGCCCCACGGATGCTCTTAAACAGTCTTTGGACTCCCACCACCAAACCACATTGTCATCATTTTCTCAGTCTTGGTTTTTGTCACATTTACAACTGATATTTAATTTTTCATGCGGGAACCTGGAGAGCAATCACTCCTGCGGGTGGTCCCACAAAATTTGGTGCTGCAGGGAGAGAGATTGATCTGGCACCACAACTGAATGTGAGGAGCCAGGCAAAGCGGAATAAAGCCGTAAGTCGCGTGGTCCCAGAGGCTTCATGAAATAAGAAAGCAAATATGCATATGCAGCTTCATCCCAAACACCCACACTGGTACAATAACATGCATTCAAATATTCGTGATCTGACCTCCCTCAAGCTTATAATACAGCTAAACTTTGAATAGCTACACACCAGGGTCTTTTGAGTGAGTTCAGAGAGTAAAAGAGAAAAAGAACACTAGAATTATAACCCACAATTTTAAATTTAAAATTACTGTTAGGGTTTTTTCAGTTATAATTAGAAAATTAAGAATCAGAAAATTGTAAACTAAAGGAACTCTTCCAGTAAAGGATCTATCTGATTAAATATAATCTGTCAAGGGTTTCTGCTGCTCCTGAAACAAGTAAAGCACAAACCAGACAAACAAAAATATGTAACAACATATTATTATCCACTATACAGTGCAGAATATATTGAATTCTTCTTGCACCATTTGATAACCAAAAATATCACAAAAATCAAACTGATAAATATATTGGTTGGTATGAGTACAATCGTCACAAAGTACTTTCATGTCAAGCGAGGTTTAGATTCTAGGAAGGGAAATAATATCCAAATCATTCTTTTCCATTTGAAATTAATTTGGCAATGCTTCTTCAGATCTCAATTAGACTCTTACCAGAGAATTATCATGAAACATAGTCTAATAACCTCCTGTAGCTTTTTTTCAAAACAATATATGAAACCCAGGAGATCTTAACACTGTATATATGCAAGTCAGAAAAGTGCAAGTATCCAAATAATGAGTTGGCTTTATTAGTATCGTGTTAAAAACAAAAGAAATCAGACATCCACAGCATACAGTGGATGATGATTCCAGAAAATGAGGAATAAAAAGCTGTTTGAAATGTTATCTTCCTTTTGCTTATTGTAACCACTGAGCCTAGCTGCTACTTTGGCTCAGTTGCAGAGAGCTCATATGCCCTATTTTTCACATTTCTGAGCTGCTTCTGAAAATGACACTGTGAGGTAGCTCTCAATTGCTCATTACCTGTTTGCAGAACAAATGTTTAAGAGTTGATAAAATATATCAAGGAAGATGATCAACAGGGCAAACTCTTGGTTTAGTAGCTACCCCTACCAGTGAAACCCCGTGAAACACCCCAGCAGTAACACAGGAAGCCCACTGGACAATTACTCTAAATTCACACGTCTTTACAGTTTTCAGGCTTCCTAAGATACACGTAGCATTTAAAATGTCTTGAAGGGATTAAATCTCACACCACTCAAAGGACGATAACCATGTAGTGAACAGGAATATTGCCAGGTCTAAACCTTAAGACTGTCTTGCTACTTAAAACATATCAGTTGGCTCCTCATCCATTCATCCAGTTCAGGAAGAGATGTTCCCCAACACACAATTCTTTTCTTTAAAGTCACCGTAATTTTCTTGTGGCAAATAAAAGGTTGAAGTGTCATGGAATATATCAGAAATATTTTGAGAAGATGTTAACTACTACATGCACAATTAAGATGTGCATATTAGTCTAACACTCCAAGGTGATATTTTCGAAATGAGTACTGAATAAGGATCATTTTTTCCCCAGCAAAATTAAACGCATCAACTCCCTCGTGCTTTAGGATGAAATACACCAGCAACAGCCTTCACTTGATTTTATAGAGATGCCATGGTACAGAGATCTACAATCCCAGGAGGAGAACACATCCCATCGACACTTTAGGGACAGAAAAATAGGTTTGTCAAGGGAAGCATAACAACACAAGACAGAACAAGCAGAGTCACAGTGGATGCTTGACAGAGTCACCCAGCCCAAGCCCACCTTCCTCGCTGCAGGACGTCTTCACCAAAAACCAAACATGTCTCTGAACACATGAAACCCATAATTTAGACTATATAATAACGATCAAAATGGTAACTATTTTAGTACTAGAAATCATTATTCCACCTCTAGACCCCAGAAGAGATTAATCATGATATAAATAGAGGTGGGGGAGTACTCTGAGAAGCAGCAGATGTTTTTTGGGGGGGGTGGGAGGGGGCTGCGATATCTCGCCCATACATTCTCAACTTTGGCAGCTTCATCAGTGCAAAGGCTGCTACTAAACTTCTCTAGCATAAGTGATCACAGATTACAGAAATAAAGGAGAAAACCAGATCCATTAAATCCAGTGGACTGCCAAAACCCCAACTGTTCATCAATTCTCACAACAGTACCGTTATCAATATACCTCTTATGCCAGGCACAACGTTTCTAACGCCTAATGGCTGGGATGAAATAACCTGCTACGGAGGATGCTTCCTCTCCTCCTGCTACGGAAACCATCAGGAGAAAAGAGCACCTCCTGAAGCATAGTCCTTCAAGGAACCTCAGCCTATTGCATAAGAAACAAACCCCTTGTGTTATTTTAAACACAGTCAAGTACGTTCATTGTACTCCCAGGTCCAGTTAATTTGACAGGTACAACACTAAACCAAAAATTCTGCAAGGTCTTCACTGAAAAGGTCAGTACATTATGCAACCAGGTTTTATGGACAGCAAAAAGATCCCCTCCATGTACAGAAACTGTATCTTTATAGAATTTATCAATGTGCATTCATCTCTCTTATTTACAGATGAAGACCAAACTTTGGGGTACATGAGTTAATATTGAAAACTGGCTCCTCAGAAAGTTACATGCTTTGAAAATTTTTATCCTCAATCTATACATGGTAAATAGTGGGAGGTTTTTCTATACAGAAAAATATTTGGCACACAAAATTGCTCTCATTTGAAGTCTTTTTCGTTCCATCCCTGAATAAAATTATTTTGTTTTTCAAGTTGCATGACTGGACTCTTAAACTTTCTAAATAAGAAAGCACAGAGTCCTACAGGAAACATATTAATAGTCAGGAAAAGTAGCACCAATTCCTTCTAATCGAAGCTTTTCCTACTGTTCAGACTCTTCTTGAAACAACGCATCCCTTTTCCTCCTAAAATACAATTGCATTTCAAACACCTTCTTCATCACAATATCCTATCTGGAAATGTAAAACAGTTACCATATTCCATAACAACACATATTGAGTAAATATTTTAATGATCAGTGCCCCAGTTCTAAGTGCAAGCTTTCAAGTCACGTCTACTAATAATCTCTTTGAACATGGGATTAATGCAGGCTTGAACACTGCACCTATGCAGCGGTTTTGGAAAACGAAGCAAGGATGTCACAGGTTTTTTGTGCTTCCTCCCCCCACCTATGTCTGATATTACTTGATAATCTGTAAAACTTTGTTCTGTCCCTGCATTTTTCTGTAGTTTTCTATCCAGAATCTTTATGGTCCTTCCGGACTAATTTCCACTGTTGTGAAAACCACATTTCCATCCATCAGTAGCTTGGGATGGATTTTAAGAGCTTTTGCCCTTGCACCTAATTTGACAGATGCAATTTGACTGGTCAATTATGTGAGTGCAAAGAGGCTATTTTCATACATTTATTAAAAACATTAGTGTTTTTGTTTCTGTATGCCTGTATAAAACCTAGCAGAATCTTGCAATTAAGCAAAATTTCAATAATTTAAAACCCAGTTTTATTTTGGTTTTGGGTTACTTGTCAGTAAGAATAACTCTCAGGCAACTGAAGCTCATACTACATTTTCAGGTTCACAGTTATGCAAAACTTGCTTCAGTTCATAACCACTTTAGTGTTTGCACACTATTGATGGACAGTCACACACATAGTTGAAGTTAATTCTGAAAGCACAGTATAGATCTGACAGGTACTGCTATGACAACCACGGAGCAGGAGAGCCTACATTTCCCTGGAAGTTCCAAAAATGAACATGCAAATAGGAAAAAGGTACATGTTTACCAGATGCAACGCCCTGATCCTCCTCCTTCCTCTTTGCAAGATTTTTTTGTTTTTTCACACAGAAAACTTATTAGGATTCTGGACTGGGTATTCAGGAGGAAACACACCTCCACCCACCTGCAAAGCCAGTGCAGGTAACACCCGCCAGATTCCCTCCACAAGGCACGATGTATTTCCTCTGGAAAAAAGATACAAAGGCACAGGAAACCTCATTCTCACTAAGAAGCAGCTCATCCCCTTTTCTCCGACTTCAAAAGGCAATATAACCAGGTATTTTATGTAAATGTGGACATTAGACACAAAAAGTAGAACAGAAAACATCAGATTCATTTTTCATAGGCAGCTCAGCTTCCACTGGAACAGCTGCAGATGAAAGTAGTAGCTACAAATTAATATATCATAAGGTCTACCAAAGGAACTGATTGTCTCAAATGCCAAAAGGAAGACCAAAGACTAAATTATTTTCATTTACAAAAACGTAGAGAGGAACTGTTTTCATGTTCCGAGTTATGTGTTTAAGAGGAACCTAAGTTTAGCTTGTCAACTTATGACAAAAGTTAAAAACAATTTCTAAAACATTTCTGAATCATTTCTAAACATGATTTAAAAGGGGAAAGTATAAACAATACAAAATCCCTGTATTTTTTTTTTTTTAAACTGCTTTTACGGTTAAAACTCCTCGAGTGTGTTTTCCTGCGGGAGATGCCTGGAAAGAAGAATCTGCCTCCAAAGCATGCCCCTTCCCTATCCTGAAACATAGGAAAACCTCCTGACTCCTTGCAACTATTAAATACAGCTATCAGAGTTTATCACAGAGACCTGCATGACAGAAATACCACCGTGACAGACGATCAGGCCTAAATTTCATTATCAAGCATCTGGTGGATTGCTACAAAGCGGCTGTCGCAGTAGCTGTCAACACAGCTGATAAAACCACTTCCTTTCAATCCAGTGATCTTATGCCTTTACCTTAATAGGAATAATTCTTCCTGAAAATGTGAACACATATAAACCTTGCAACAGCTGTAATTTAGAAGTGCCCAAGTATCTTAAGTGGAATTATTAGCAATTTTCAACAGCAATGTTTAAAACTACAAGTAGCATTTTCTTTTAAAGTTGTCTTAGCTCATCCTTATTTTTAGGTACCGTGATCATGAACACATTTAGTAACCACTCGCCAGGAGTTTACCAGGCTTAAAAACTGCTCCTAAAAAAGAAAACCCAACAGACGAAAAGCTCCCTAAATTTAAACTAGACATAATCCTAACATGGTCCAACACAGACAAGTAGCTCTGAGTGACGGATACCCACTGAAACACCGCGCAGGCAGTGGTGAAGCTGTCGAGGGCAAGACATTCCCTGCCCGGACCCCTGGGCAGCCGAGCACAGCAGCGGGGCTCTTGCAGAGCCCAGGGCCTGCTGTTATCCAACTGACACCGCAGCCTCCACAGACACGCTGCCACCTCCCACCACTGCAAAGTTCACCTCCGAGTCCCAGCCCAGCATCCACCACCCAACACAGAGTGACAGGGCTCAAGATGACACTCTAAGAGATCTTTAGTCTAGTCCCCTTTTCCCTAAATTACAACTGGCATCTTAACAGATGCTCATCAAACGGTTTTTAAGTATCTCTGCTGCTAGAGAGTTCACAACACCCCAAGAAATCCACCTCAGTGCTCACTGCTAAAGTATTTCCCCGAGCCTTGAACCCCAATGTTTCTTGCTACAGTTTACGACCAATATTTCTTATGCAATTCAACATGGCTATGCAAAGGTTATCCCCACCTGCTCTGCTGCAAAATTTTATGTATTTGAAGACCATTTCTTCTCTTTCTGCTCCTCTGTCTTCTCTCTTCTTTAGATTTACCAAAAGCAATGGCCATTTCACAGAATCATCCAGGTTGGAAAAGCCCTTGAAGCTCCTCCAGTCCAACCATGAATCTCACACTGACTGTTCCCAACTCCACCAGATCCCTCAGCTCTGGGTCAGCCCGACTCTTCAACCCCTCCAGGGATGGGGACTCCCCCCCTGCCCTGGGCAGCCCATTCCAACGCCCAACAACCCCTTCTGCAAAGAAATACTTCCTAAGAGCCAGTTTGACCCTGCCCTGGCGCAGCTTGAGGCCATTCCCTCTTGTCCTATCACTTGTTCCTTGGTTCAAAGAGACTCATCCCCACCTCTGTGCAGACAATATATGGATAAAGACTTAATTATTAAATACCGTTTGGATATTCTTCTTAATCAATCACCCCTGAAAGTACTGTGCTGGCAGGTATTGGCCTTGTAGGCCTTCTGCTTTTTGGTTTACGCACAGCCTCTTGCTCTTCTCCTAGAAGTAGCTGTTTCAAACATACGTGCTATGGTCTATTATTCACCTGTCACCCTGTCATCAGTGTGGGTTTTTTCCATCTCTGTTGCTTGGATATTGTTGCTTACTATAAAACAGCAGCTGATTTTGACCGAAATTTGACAGTGAAAGGAAAAGCCATAGCATGAGTACGAATATTCTTTTCTTTTACCCTTTCTGACAACCGATGTTGCACCGCACCTGATGAACCTGCACTGCAGCTACCGTGTCTTGCCACGTCCTCTCAGCACTCAGCAAACCAATCCTGCCTTGAACATATTGGTGGCAAACCAAAGGATTACACAAAATTGGTGACATTCAAAACCTTGGACTCTTCATTAACAAACTGCTTTGCTAAAACAACAGACACTGGTTTTAATTAAATTAGAGAAGTCAGTAAGCAGAGTATTAACCGGCACAGCTAAGAACAAAAAAGTAACAATTATCTCATTAGATATGAAGATTTTTGTGTTCATTTCAACACGATGGGCGGTAACACAGTGTGACTATCTGTGTTACTGAAACAAGGGCACGTTGAGCATGGGAAGCAATCCTGTGCATGGCACAGCGTACTGGGGGCACAGGAAGGAGAGAGGACCCCAAAGTTTCAATGCACTGTACCAAAAACACGTGTGCAAAGTACACAGAACGAGAGTAATTCCTGTGACTGTTAATGCATGCGCATGTACTTATGTATACAGGAATCCTACTAGTAAAGTTCAAAGAAGTGTAGTAGGAAATTTGAACATGTATTTGCAAATGGTCCCTGTAATACAGTTGTTCACACACCCTTCTCTGTTTCCCCTCTTCCTTGTGGCTACAACTCTATCTCAGTCAAGATATTTTAATTTACTGTTAGCTATCTGGAAGCAAACCATCACATGGAGAGGAGTTGCCTGGGCTGCCTCTGTCATGAAGGTGAAGAGATACCTCCTAAGCCAGAGGGGGCTTAGAGCTCTAACTTCCAGCTAAGTCATTTTTTTCCCCTTTGTTTCCCACTACCAGATATATTTCATGCAGAGAAACAAATGAACTCACAATCATTCCAGGTATAGTTAAAAATTACCTCACTTAATTTGGCTTATGGCACAGAAATACTCGATCTGTAGAAAGAAGTGCTTTGCAAGAGCACCACAAAATGGCATGCTCTGAGTTCTTTCTATTGAGAAGGACGTGGTAGCTTTAAAAGACAGAATTTGCTCTTAAATTTTTCCTAGTTTTCTTCAATAAAAGTTTATAGGGGTGAAAATAAATGGACCAGATGGACAAAAAGGTATTTTACAATGCAGCTTTCTGTTTTTGGAAACCACATTAACTTCAACAGGAAAAATGAAAAGCACTCAAATCAATTCAGAAGCATTTACAAACGAGCTGGTGTAATGAAAATGAACTTGTAAATTAGAGATGAACAACCCCCTTTAGCACTTCTGCAGATATTCATCAACACCAGAAAGACTTGAAAACCGTTTTTGTTTTTAACTTTAAATACTACTCAGATTTCTATGGGTACTGAGGTTATTCAGTGAGAATCAAAGATCTTAACAACACATCCCATTTCTGCTTCTTCAGGACTTAATGTTCAGCATGGGAAAGAGACGAGACTATTTTTAAGGATCAGAAAATCAAAGTCCCTACCCTAACTGTGGATCTCTGCATCACACTTTGTATTACTCCAAATTTTCAGAGTGAGGAACTGCCTGGTAAGGATCCCTTTGTGCTTTAAAGAAAAAATGGTGGGGAGGGAAAGGTTCTTTCTATACTTTTGCTCTTTCATTTCTAGGACTATAATTCCACAGTTTTTTTTAAAAAAATGAGGTCAAATCCCCACGCAAATGCACACTGAGGGGTCATCTGGCAGTATAGTGAAGGTAATATGAGGAATACTCATCATCTTTACATCTGGTAGAAGAGTCATCGCAATATTATTGTTCACACCACAGTAATTGCCTTGTGACTGGATAACTGGCATTGAGAGTGTCCAAACACAGAGCTTCCCAATCATATCTCAAACTCTTAAAAGATTCTGCAAAGCACAGAGGTGTTCTCCTGTTCAAAAGGATGCCAGGTAACATACGCTGTGGGGGTTTCCAAAGCACCTGCAACACGACTCTCGAGACAGTTGGAGTTCTTGAACCAAAACCACTTTCAAAATTACAAAAAAAAAACCCCACCCCAAACCCAAGGGGCTTCAGATCTTCCTCGTCAGCTAATCTCAAAGGGCTCTTCATTTAAAACAGCAGGTGCTTTGCAAGCTGCAGCCACGCAGAGATGTGCATCCCTAGCCAATGGGTATAACTCAAAAGATGGCTGAATCTCCTAACTCGTATTTATTAAGAATGGATTTTATTAGGCGGTTAAGGAGACTTTAGAAGCCAAGATTAAAGTTATGGTGTATTTTTATAACGGGAGAAAGAACTGTGGTTCAGGATTTTATATAAGTAAACACTGACAACTTTATAGCATGGTAGCTACCAGTAAGCACAGAAGAGATTTCTCCAGGCAACTAGTAAATAAAATGTTTTTTCCTTATACTTTCATCACAGTACAGATAAAAGCATTTGACACACTTAACAAATGTCACAAACATAAAATATTGCACAAAGGAATGCTAAATAATGACAAAGCTGTAATTATTGAGAAAAAAAAATTGAGGATTAGAAACATTTGCAGCCTGTCTCTTCATTACCCAGCTGATGGAATCTGGGTTTAAAATGCCCTTTCAATTCCTTCTTGTTAATACCACTGAAAATATTCCAGAACATATAACTCCAAGTCACCATACGATAACCACTGGTTTTTGAGGTCATATGCAAAACATATTATTCACCCACAAAGGAATAAATTTAATGTACAGACCCCCGACTCCAGAATTTAGTTCTCAGAATGATGCTACCTTTAATCTGCAGTGGACTCCAAGAGCCCCAAAACAGGCCACTAAAACACTGCCCTGCAATCTCCAAAGATGATTTTTAGATAATTACTTGCATCACAGAAAGAAAAAAAAAAACCAAACCACCACCCTAGCTGCCGCATTGTGTTTTACTGTTTCCAAGCAACACTGTTGTTTCAGATCAAACATGAAACAGCCATCTCAGAAAGCTACAGTGCCTTTCCCTTTATACTTACTTATTCTGCATCATGTTCATTATAACCCAGTCGAAGGGATAGACATTCTTCCCAATGAGATTCTTGAACATGATGAATGTTTCCATCAGAAAATCCTAAAAGAGGAGAAAATATTTGGAAAAGATCACTCTTCTAGACCAAAAAAAAAAGAAAATACAAATGATAGTGTCAGTTATTAATGACTAGATTCAAAAGGTGTCTCACTGTTCCGCTTCATAAAAAAGCCATTACTCATATACAACATACATAAATTCTACTAAGTCGTATTTATATATGATGTACATAAATCCTACAATAACTCTATTTAAACTTTTCAGAAATGATAACAATAGTAATCCTACATCATAAACAACCCACAGTATTATTACTCAGGAGCAAGCACTGGTTTGCCAGTTATCCAAAGGCAGTTTCTGCTGCAAAAAAACAACTTCTTTTCTATACCACAGACAGTCTCACAGTCCTTTCTTGTGCAGCACAGATTGCAGCATACACGTCGCGACACATGCCTGGTGTGTGTTGAGAAGTTGTTAAAAAGCACATTAGTACATGGAAAGACAAAAAAACCTAAGATATTAATTTTAATCTTACAATTACACTAAAAATCCTCCCTAGAGTCAGTTGATGAGTTTTCCCTCCCCTTGTGAATACCCTCCTGAAATTTCCTCTTGCCTGAAATCAAGAATATCTATTTATTAAAAAAAAAAAATACATGCTGTAGCTCAGAACTGCATTCAGGTAAGCGTGGTGGTGCACATTACCCCGACCTGGGGTAGATGACAGCAGTGGTTTGGCCATCCTGAAACTAGGAGAGACTCTCTCCCCAAAGGGAGTAGCAGTAATTGCTTCTGCAAGTGAAAACCTGACCCAGAACAAAGTTAATTTAGTAGCATAAACCAATTTATTTCTACACAGATATAAACACACATCTCTCTGGAACAGAAACCTCGTGTACTTTACAATGTAAATCATCTTCTACAATTTGGGAATCTATAATTGCTATCTAACAATTTGAGTAATATCAAATGCTTGGAGAAAGATAAAGGGGAAAAAAAAAAAAAAGAACTTAATGCAAAAAGTCCTTGATCCACCTCACACAGAGATGAAAATGAACTTTTATTCCAAGGTTAGAATATTTTCCCTTTGCTACGGCTTCTCAGTAACGGTATTTATCTTGTCTATCTTTAAAATGTCAAATGCCTACAAAAAAACCCCAAAATGTTATATTCACTGGACTTTTAACTAAGGCTGGTTTTTATGTAACCTTTTCAGTGAGAAACAAATATGAAGTTCCTGCTCTCCTAAGTATTTCTTCATGTGTGAGAGCCAGCCTCTTTGTCGCATTTTATCTTTTGATTCGCTGTTCTGTTAAGATGTTTTTCCTGCCTCAGAAATTCATGGTCAGTGGGGAAGCAGGGAGCTGCTGAGATCCTGAGGACACAACATCAAGATCACAAAGCAACGTGAATTTCCACGCTACTCAGCTCTGCCGTGTGCCCGGCACAAGGATCACTTTGGGATGCTCTGCACCCCAGCTCCTGGCACCCAAGGAGACACCCAGGCCAAAGAGGGCCAGCAGAGCATCAGCAGCCATGGAAGACACATTTTAACCAAAAAAAAATGTATAATACTAGTAAAATAACTCCCAACAACACAACATCAGTAAAGATGTTTTGACATTAATAGGATTGAGATAAAATTTGGAACTGCTCGTGGTTAATGAGATGTTACTGTTGCGTAAGGCAAAATTCATCCCAGACACACACTCCGCTAGCTCAGTAAAACATGTCTTCATTTAAGACATCAAACCACATACTCTACTGCTCATTTTTCATGTATTTTGCTGAAAGAGTTACATAATTTCTAATAATCACGTTGCATATTTTGCTGCCCAAGCACTGCACAGTACTTTTATTTGAGCAAGTGTTTTTTTACAGCCGCAGGTATCAGGTGATTTTCTTACCGATGCCGCTTCACTGCTCAATAATTGAAACGTTAGTGGAAGTGGCACCATGGGAAGGGTCATCACCTATCCAAGAGGGCAGATTTGAGCTCACTGTGCTTTTTTCCCCCCCTTAATATTTTATGAATACAGATGTATACTTTCCTGATTTCTTGAAGCAAACTCTACCTTAAAGTTTATTTGTCACCGGTTTCGGCTGTTGAGCCTCTGCACACTTTGCTGATCAAGCTGCACGTGACAGTGGATGAATTTTCATACACTTTGTGAATGTTTCGCGTCCGTTACTGACCCTAGAGGTTGTGCCACGTATGATTTGACCTACTTTGCCGATTCAGCTCTATGTTTTAATCTACTGATATTTACATTTTAATAATCCTACTTTCACACAGGTACTTTAAATAACGCACCATAAGAACCGAGCTAATTATTGATCAAATAAAAAGCTTCTGATGCTTACCCATATTTTACATATTTGTAATCCTGCTCTTTTTTCCTATCTTTCTTATAGAAATGGTTTATATGAATTAACCTCGTATTATGAGCAAACCCCAGCTTTTCTGGGGGCTTGGGGGTGGAGGGGGAAGCTATCAGTTCATGCTGTGTTGCTGTAGAACCTGCTTAATTGCATTATACCTAGAAGCAGAACAAATTGTTCTGAACATCAAAAAATGATAAAAACCTGTACTAAAGGAGCAAGGGCTGTAACTCCTGATCTCTCTCCAACTACACATACAAATCCTATTTAATATCCCAAGGAAGCAAAATTCACAGTAGGACCCCTTCACAACTCCCATCCAATTACAGAAAGAAAACAGAGTAAGCTCAGCCCTGTAGCTAGGTAGATGGTGACTGAGGAGGTTTAGACAATTCCATCTCCCCCTGACTGCCAAGCATCATACCCCGATACACCTGTATCACTATTTAGATTCTTCACAACCTGGATTTCAAAGAGGTTCTTCAATAAATTCTCAAGCTTAATAAAAATGACTAGTTAAAAGATGGAGGAACTCGATATGAAGAAACTTGAGGCCAAGTTAATGAAAACTTCAGCTTTGCTGAGTCCTGAGGTATAGCAGTCAGACATCAGATACACTCAGCTACAGCTTTTCAGGACAACAGCTTGACCTCCGCTGAGCTCCACCATGGAGGCTGTCTCTGGAAAGTCCACTCTCCACCACCATGGCCAGCTCAGGGTGGGCTGCCTCTGCAGGGTCTCCCCACCACAGGGCATCCCCCGCGACTCTCAACATCACATCCCACACAGAAGAGTCTGCTTAAGCCATACGATCACCCGCTCATATCAACAGTTACTCAAAGCTTGTCCTGAAAGGGTGTGCAATACTCACCAGTGCACATACTCACATAAAACCGAAGTCTAGGATTGCAATACATTAAAAGGGAGAAGAAAATGGAGGTGCAGAAAACTGTAATCTAAAACACCCTATGGAGTCTGTCTTTCTACATACTCCACCGACTGCAAGACATTGTCTTGAATGCCTTTAGGGAGGAATACTTCTGAGATACTTCACATGGCAAAACATTAACATACATTTTTTTGTTAACCAATCCCACATACGTCTCAGCTGAATATAAATTTTACCAAGTAAAAAGGGGAGAGAGATCAGTGAGTCCCAGAAATAACTTCACTGATCTCAGATGATGTTTCATCTCAGGATGATAGTAGGCTTGACAGTAAGAAATTCCTCTTTGAACAGAAATAACTTAATGAACCTAAACAATGCATTCTGCAGAGAGATACAAGACTGGTTTTATTGCATTCCACCTCATCTTTTCTAAGATTTTTGAGGCCAAAGAAGACCATTATAATAACCTAAAACTGATACCTACATAACACAGGTCATAAAGTTTCCTCTAGCAGTTCCAACATCGGTGTTATAACTTCTGGTTGAGCAAGAGCTCATGCCAAAGAAAGATTTAAGGGTCTCCAATGGTGGAGAAGCAACCACACCTCACTTAAGTTCTCCCTTTTTCTTGTAAGTCAAGAAAAACCTATTCATTTCTGTTTGAATTAATCTAGTTTCAGTTCTAAATCACTGCTTCTTTATGCCTTTGTGATTAAACTGAAAATCCTGTAATAGGAGATGCAGTTCTCACCTCCATAGGTAGGGAAACAAGGTTTAAATGAAAACGCTTCCGGATATAAGCTCTAATGGGTAAGTCAAACAGCACTGGCTCAAAAAATTGTCAGACTAAAAAGAAATGGAAAAAGCATGAGAAGTTAAACAAAGAAGTAGAGCAAATGTTTTTTTTTTTTCCATCCAAACCATACAGTACCGAGGACCATACACGTACAGTACAGTTCAGGAGCATCCCACCCTTGAAGCCAGAAAACAAAAGCTGTAAGAGAGGAACACAGGCAAACTTGAACCATTGCACTGATAACGGTAGAGGAAATGCTCCTGGGACAACTTCAAGGGGCTTCAGTTCTGATGGTGAAACACAAAATTGTGAACAAGATGGGGGTTTGAAATTAACAATGAAATCTCATCTACAAAGAAATACTTAGGAGAACAGTAACTCCTCACTTTGGTTCTCACTGAAAAAGTTACGTAAGCTTTTCTCTTAAACAGAGAAACTGGGTTGTATCTTCATCCTTTTATCCTAAATGATGACTCAATCAGTTTTATTTGTGGTTTGTTTTTTTTTTTAAAAAAAAAAAGTTTACTCACTGTAGTTTCCTTTTATCACAGGATTGACAATATTCTGCCATTATACCTCCACACCTTCATTTATATTATTTATACTTTAAAGTTACGTTTAAGGTAGCACTTTCTACCATTAACATATGACCCATATAATGTTTTACCAGATTCCTCTGTACTTTAGTTTCCACTAACACACATTATCATTTAATCAACAACAATATGAAAACATTTCAAAGGTACATTTAAATTAAAGATACAAAAGGTATTACAGCAACTGACCAGGTTTGGATTAGCAAATCTGCTAACACAAACGACAGTCAAGTGGATTAACAGTGGAAAACAAGTAGTCAAATAGTACACACGGTGATGGAAAATATGATTTTAACAGTACAGAACGCTTTCTGCTACACAACCCAAGAACACACAGAAAGGGACGAATATACAGAGTCAAGACAAAAGAAAGAAGTGATTCTTCATGTATCCCAGTGCACCGCATGCACATAAATCACACTCTAAAAACAAGCGATTATAAATAGACCGCTTGCCAAATTTCAAATACATAATAACTCCCTTGTTTTCACCAAGAAAGATCTGACCGAGGGAACCACCTTTCAGACAATTTAGACAAAAAAAGTGAGACTTTAAAATAAACACTTTTATTGCCCTCAGGATAATCACAGATTTCCTAACCAGTATCTTCCTCTCTACATTTTGCACTGCATGTTTTAAGAGCAAGCTGCTTTTACCTTTTTCCGTGTAAAACCCTGTAATGTTTGCCTTTTCCAGAGCCAAATGGTTTGAACTACTTCAAAAGTTCAGAAATATTTGGCTTGATTAACTATAACACTCATGTCTTTTCTGTATGCTATGACCATTATTTTCACTCCACTAGCTGCATTTAGCTTGGGAATGTTTTGTTATTAGTGGAGAACCAAGTGACTATCCATGTAAGTGCTCCAAGATCCCAATGCAGACTAACTGGGAAGCAACCCTTACGATATAGTGATGCTCATCTGCAGTTCTCTGCAGTTGGACTTTCTCTTCACTCTACCGAACCATCAGCTTCTCACTTTAGTAATGCCAGTTCAGGTATGAATAGACTGAGCACCAGAGGCTCTAGCACCTTATCTGAAAACTGGCATGGGGCAAAGAGCTCAAATCTTGCAGAATATAAGCAGAAATAAGCAGAACAAAAATTAAAGCCATAAAGGCAAACTGGAAAATCCAAACATAATGAAATTACACAAAGGAAAGACCCTGGGTTTTGTTACGTTGGGTTTGGAAGGAAGAAGGGAACCCAACCCAAGGCCACCCTGAAGATTAAAAGACAGGCAAAAGCTGCCTAAAGCACCTGACGGAATCCCCAGCACCAGAGTGGGCAAGTGATAGAGGCTTCAGGTCATCTGCTAATTGATGGATCCCAGCCAGTAAGTTTGGTAGCTACTTTGCAGCATGCACTTGCCATATGGCAAGGGTAGTTTAAGGTCATTAGAGAGTTATCTCCTTAGCTATAAACTCTCTTCTATTATGCTCTAATTAAGTTGTGTTGTTGGCTTAGTTAGGCTACCGAATGACTCTGAGAAGAAAAATTTCAATTATTATTGCTTACTTAACAACTACGGGCTTCTTTAAGGTTAAAATGTTTTGTATAAAATTTAAAGTGAGCAGATCTGTAAGTAAAAGCTATTTAAACAAATGAAACTGGGACATCTGGAAGATTTAACGCTGAAAGTTCCTTTCCTCAAGAAAGTGTTTCTTTTTTTCCTTCTCTCCTTAGCAAAACAGATTTTTAGTAATGGCTCAGTGCTACTATTTCCTAATGCTTTCTTTTAATTGCTTTAAATCCACTGTCTCAGTGCTTGCTTTTTAAAATATTCAACAGCTCCAGAGACGAGCTGTTCCTGTGTGTGGCAGGAAGGTTAATTTTGTCCTTTGCAAATTCAGAAAATGTATAAGCCATAGTGCTTTATTAATTATTTTTATATTAAATCTGTAACGTCAAACACATTTTGTTTACATTTCACAAGTGTATTTAACAAACAGTAACAGAAAAAAGCCAAACGCAAGCTAAACTATCTTATGAACAGATAAAACATGTTAAACTTACCACAACATCTGACCTCATCTTTCCAAAAGTCTTGATTAAATGAGCATAGTGATAGTCCTCCATTTGCCTTAAAATGGCAGTCATGCATGCAACAAAACTCCCCTACCAAAAACAAAAGTACAAACAAATCAATTATTTAAGATAGGGCAATACAATACTTGCTATTAGAACGTAATATTGCTAAAGAGCACCATGTAATAGTGGATATAATTCTATCATTTAAATTCATTAATGGATATGCAAAATTCTGTCAAGAAAACAGGAAACAACTTGAAAAGTTTCTATTTCCAATGTCATGGTTTTATCACCATCTTCACTGAAGATTCTGCAACATATTCTTCATATAAAAATTGCTCAGGCATTAAAGGCTTTGGAAGGTAATAAACACCACTCCTAAAAATGTCACACAGTATCAGGATTTGCGTTTGGGAAATCAATACTCTACTCAAGGAAGAAATCTCTTAAAAATCTTTATATTGAGCATCACAATTAAACCCCAAGTTTTAATTTCATTGAGTGGTATTTTCAGATAGTGTGATGCCTAAAAAAACCAAAACAAAGCCAAGCCCAGTACCATCCATAAAAACAAAGTAGCAGTACCAAATAGATCTTTCTGAAACTGTGGAAAAAGTAAAAAGTGACAAAAAAAGGTTTATTGTTTCCTTCTGGCACGTGAAAGTGTCGTAGTAATGACTCAAACCCCTTTCTGTGGCTACTAGATGTCCCAGTCCCATAAATGACTCCCCTGCTTGTCCATCCTCCTTCTCTATCTACTAAAAACCTGTTGAGTGATTACAGTAACAGCATCCACATCTTTTCTGGTCTTTAATGATGAAAAAAATCAGCAAAATTACTCAGAAAATAAATGATTCTATATATGCTTTGATAAAATTGTAAATTTCCCTTTCTGTGCCGTTTTCAAGGTTATTCTATGCCCTGCACAGCCTGACAGAACACTGGGGAATTTTCTCTTCTTTCTAAGCATAGCATGGAGTTTTTATTGTTACCTTTAAGATCTGCATTACTTTCAATTTAAAATATTTATTTCTACATCAGTCCAAGCAATTGAGATCAAGCATAAAATGACAGTAGGTTCTCTGTGTTATGAGGCCTCTTATTTACAGTCCAATCCCCCAACCTCCACCAGATAAGCACTCCTTGAATTTGCTTTTCTCCTATGTAATGGAGTTCAGATCTGAACTCCTACACAACTGATTTTGTCCATGAGAGAGGATTATTTTTTCTACACGATGCAAAGAACGAGAGTTCTCAGGCATACGCAAACAGCATGAATATGAACGGGAAGGGCCACCGAGCTGCTGCTCCGTGACATCAAAAGAACTTTATAACAAACTATGACAAGAATAGAAGCTGTGGCTGTACAAAGATAATGTTTACTACTATGAAATGTAAATAAGACTGGATCATCTCAAAAATCTCAAAACGTTAATTGTCAAAACACCGTATAATAAGCAGTCAACATAACTGATACTGTAAAAGGGCTTATGCCTGCAAGAAAATATTCAATAGCTCATATTCAGTCCTAGTTCCCTAATGATGTCATCAATCAAACTGATGTTTCATTGCTAGTCAGAATTATAAATTTTTTAAATTGGCTGCTTAAGACTAGGCTGCAGATGTAATTCAGTCCATCACTTCACGTAAGGTTCTGTAGATGGTACATAAATGCTCAGGAGAGCTGAAGACAAACTTTGTTTTACTCACAGTATTTTTTTATAGACGCTCACTCACTTCAACAACCTCTAAAGCCCATTGCTTTGCAAACACATAAAAGTATCTTTATGTTCCTTCACGTAAACACATCAACCTCCCATATGCAAACCCAGCCCTTTCCAGGTAATCCAGCAGTCAATGCAGAGCCTCTGCTTCCTTCTAACAAAGTAGTTTCTATAACTAATAGCTTTGGTCATATTTCTGTGTTTATCTATCCGTTTGGTGAGTAATTTAAGTTAATATACATGGCTGCAACGGTCAAAAGATGAATTTCATACCTGAGGAAATTATCATGGCAACCCTGTATATGAAAAAAATGAATGTGGAGCAACTGTTAATCTTTCAAACACATTCTAGTATTAATTTTTAGATCTAGAAGCAGCTAGAGATGTGGATGAATTTGATTGCCATCTCCTCTGCATCTACTGGTGACTCCTCTCCCTTCCTCTGGCTGCTGACTGGGATGGCTCCTTGTCCACGAGGCCTCTCTTCCCCTTCCCAACACCCCTGGCTCCGGGCAAGGGAGCCCAACCCTCCCCTTGGAGCAGCACCCTAATTCTGGGGGGAGCCGCTGTGACTGTCCCCGTAAGCCAGGGAAAATGATGAGTCACTGAAGAGAGAGATAATTACAGAAGAGTATCTTCTTAATTAGCACGGTGAGAATCAGAAAGGACACATGAAAGTTTAATGACGGGTGGTTAAACGCTCTGCCTCTGTGTGAAAGTGTGAAAAGGAAAATATGAAAGCTTGTTAAAAACCTAGAACAGTTGCTGAAGAAAAAAATAAATACAGAAAAATAAACAAGCTTAGCAAATACAAATGAAGCATGAACATGAAGGGATTCTGTAGTGCATTTAAGTTTTAGTTAAAGAAAATTACAGAAACTTGCTAAAGGTTGTCAGTCAAGTCAGCTTGTGCTGAGCCCCAAAAGTGGTGCCGAGCATAACAGGTCTGGGTCCTTGTCCAGTTAATCAACTTTTTTTCCTGTTTCCCCACATGGAACAATGATTCATGCTCATCTTAGTATTATCTTGGTAATAACAGAAAGCTGTTCCTTCTCTGATACAATATTGTTCCTTTAAGCCTCCTTTGCATTACACACGCAGACGTCCCTGCCACAACATTCATCTTCAGATCCCCACCTGCTAAATAGTGTTCAAGCCCCTGCTGGTTAGGAAAATCTATTTAATATTAGAAAAAAGTACGCTACCAGTCATCTGCATGCTTTTCATAATTTTCTTTGCACTTAGTGAGGTATCCTTTGCAGCCAGCATACTCTTAATTACAACGCTAATAAAAATTTATAATTATTTATTGGCAATATTTGTACTGTAGGTGTTTTTAATATGGTTTATTAACTATTTAGCAATAGCTAACAATGTTATTAAATTTTAATCTTAAGTTGATTTTTAATCTTTAGTTGGATTCGGAGACCATTGTCATCTTTTGCAGCATACCACTCCAAGCAATACACGGGGAAAAAAGTATTTAATTCTCTAAAAAAATCAATTTCAATTTTAACTGTAGGAGTAATTGCAAACCTACGTTTATACAGCAAGTACTGCAAGGGCAACACAGGGGGTTTGCCATTGCCCTGGGCAATTATTAGCTATTTATTCACTGAAATAGTGTCAAGGTTTATACTGAAAGCCTTTCACATCCTTCCTTACTTGCAAAGATCAGAAATGAAGTAGTCACACAGTGACTAAGATAATTACTCCATATCATACTAAAGAAGTGCATTCAATGCTCTCTGTAAGCAGTTTAATACAATTAATTTATCTTCTACCCCAAAAGCAGAGGTGCTGGATTCATTCTTTCTTTTCAAGCAGGTAGATTGAGGAAAGTGGGAATTTAATATTCCCAAATTCAAATCATGGGATGCAGGACATCCACAAGGCTGTCGTAAGGGAAGCCAGATCCAGCTCCCATCCTGGAGGACTGGTAATTCAGCTCCATTAAAAGAAAAAAAAAAAAAACAAACACCCAAACAACCGAAAAACCCACCACACCAAAGATTCTTCTTTGGAAACAATGCACTATTATTCAGAAAAAACATTTTATATTAAAAACAAATGACCACGTGATTCAAAAATTTAAACTTATAATTCATGTAGAATACAGTTCTGAAGGAAAAGTTGAAGAGGCACGTGAACGCTCAGAAAATACTTATTTTCTTAAATTACAATAAAATAAGAAATGTTCAAATGGCCCTTTAGCAGATACGGGTAGGGAAATTTTAATATCAGATAATCCCCACAAGTAATACTTACACTGATAAATTTCAGAATGAGAAGAGAACTCCCTGCAGGAGAGACTACGCATGCCAATGCTTTTCTCCCTGAGGGGTAAAACATCTTATTTTAAATAGTCTTGTCCATTTTCTTCCAGGGAAATCTCTACATTGGAAACATTAAGCTCTTTATGTATAGTGAGAAAAATCTAAAAGAAGAGAAATCAAAGCTACACTAAGTTAAGGGATGTTTCAGTATAATGTCCCTATTATACCATGATCAGGAACAGATGAAAAAGCATAAGTTGCATTTATTTTTCAATAAAATTTTCCTCACATGGCCTTAAAAGACTACACAGCTAAATAAATAAATTGATAAATAATTAAAAAAAAAAAAAAAAACAAAACAGCAAAACACTCAAAAACATCAGAATGAACTTCTCACTACATTTTGGTTTTCACAACATTTTCACGTAATTTACTTTGTTGAAAAGGGTTTAAGTGCATCACAATTACCAGACAGTTTGCAAGGATATAAAAATGAGGTATTTTTTTCTTTGCTTACAACATGTACTCTGTATACATTAGCAACAAATAAAGAAATAAAGATCAGTTGTTTTCATTTCTAGAAGCCACGAATGAAATTGTCACCACTTATGGTCTCACAAGATAAAAATCCATCTTTAAAACACCCCAAATTTCAACTTTTTGGTAACTGCTGTTAAGAGAATTGGCTACAGTTGGACACAGACTCCTTAAGGTTCCACCAGCAGCATCCACCCCTGCCGTCATACAAGTGAGGACAAGAAGAAAAACAAAGCAAAGCAACCAGCCCTAAAGTTACATATATATATGCATATAAATTCATACATATATTTCTCATAGTATTAAACTAAACATTTCATTTCCAGTAATAGAAAATCTGACAGTAAATTCAGCAGCACATTTAGAGAGGAAGTTATTTCACAGGTACAGCAGCAGAATGTAAACAAGTGCAAAATGTTAACATTTATCACTTTTTTCTTACTGAATATATGCTACTTTTGATTTCCTTAGGCCAAATCCTGCCTTCCTGAACACAAGTAAATGGAAAGAATAAAACATGTGAGTCTATTTCCTTTGGAAACAGAAGTTAACATTTGCAATAATGGGAGCGATAAATGTTTGGGGTATTTTTTTGGTGCCACCAACATTATTGCAAAGGCATCTTTCTGAAAATCAAGATTCACGAAGGTATCTTCAGCTGACAAACTCGGCTGTCAGAGCTCCTGGACAAGACATGCCATCCTCTTTACCCAATCTGATTTAAGCAGCTCAGTGCTTGCCTAGGCAGCAAAAACCTCACGTAGGTCCACCTGATCCAGTGTGGGTCCATTCAGGATGCAGAAGACTGATACGGAAGTTTGTAGGTTGAACATTACCTTAATTAGTCTTGCATATCTTGTTTTACCTCAAAACGTATTTTATAGGTCCAGATTTGATCTCTGACAGTTCAATCTCTACCAATCAATAGAAAACTTGTTTTAAAAGGAAATCTTTTACAGGACTTCAATGTTGACCAGCTGAGCACACTGGCTCCAAAATACAAAATAATGGGAAAAGAGCTAATTTGCCAGAAAAGAGCATGAGGTATAAGGAAATTTTCCATTTTCAGAGGTGGGGCATGGAAGAATAGCATTTGGGTGTGCGAAGCAAGTCACAGGGATAATGCTATAGGCTATCTGAGGAACCTCTGGAGGCTTCTCCCCCCACCTGGCTCAGGGCTTCAACCCGTTGGGTCTTGAAACCTCCAAGGATGAAGGTCAACTGCAATGAAGAATCTGGCCCTGGCACCTCGACAGCCTGGGAAGCTGCTGTTAGATCCCCCCAACGCTCCCCGAAGGCAGGGCAGAACCATCCTTTTGCTGACAGAAGACACAAGCTGCCAATTTTCCCCATCTTGGGGACCTCTCCTGCACCTTCAGGAGACCAGGATCTGCCAACCCCTCTGTCGCTGCCCCACGTACTCACCCCTTCGCACGCCAGAGCAGTCCCCAACCTGTCTGCAGTTTCCAACCCCCTTGGTGTGAACTGCTGCATCCATAAGCTCTTACAAGCAACACAAATTAGGCATTTTATATAAAAGAGAACATTTGAGAGAGGTTGGTTCCATGCTGAGCCCTGCAGGAACTGCTTACCATGACTCCTATGTGGCAAACCAGTAAGCAAAAATTTCCTGAGCTATATTTTAAGTAGACAAAAGTGCCTGCAATTAACAAAATCGCTTTGTGCATGCAAAACAAATGCAACAAAGGTATGTTTTTCAGTTTCCTAATTCATGTTTTACTGAAAAGACTAGTTGGAGGACTACAGAGAAAAAAAGCCATACTGAAGTACTATAATTATACATCTATTTGGGAAAGTATTTTATTTACTAAGGCTGGTTCTTAGCAAGAAGCCTTTGTCCAAAGGTTTCCAAACTTCTTTCAATTATCAACTGCTAGAAGACCACCAAACCTACAGCCACCTTCTCCTGTTTTGGAGGCAGCTCTCCGTTACTCTGCCGGGACGGACCTGCAGGCTCCCCTCCTTCCCAGTCTTGGTGAGCCCCAGCAAGGTAAAAATACCCAACCAGCTCTCCTTTGACAACTTTCTGTGCTGTAACACTGCCACAGGCTCTGATCTACTGCTTCAGAATGAGCTCTGAACAAGCAAAACCCTGGTTATTGTTTCATTTGAAGGAAAATCCTATATTCCTAAACAACAGAGAAAAAAAAAACTCTGAATACAGGGAAACCTCTCTGGAAAGAACCGCAAAAAGGATCTTCACACAGATCAAAACCAGAACCCAAGATCACAATAGCTCAGCTGAAACTCATTTTGTAAAGGCTTATTTACTAGAAACTCGATGATATGCACAATGAGAATACACACAAAGTGTTCCCTAGTTTGAAAGCGCTTTGCACTAACTTTCGCAAAAGGCAAGCAAAAAATTAATGAGACATTTTAACAACACCATTTATCATTTTTTCTAAGGCTCTTTTTCAAAGAAGTCCATTTTAACCAAAAATGCTTCACTTTAAAAAGCTCTATACAGTCTCAGTATTAAACAGGATGCTCTTCAATGGAAATCACCGTACTTAAGATTTCTGAAGGTCAGTCCATTTATTTTTGGTTTTCTAAATGCAATTACTTTTCCCCTGCACCTTTTTTCTCCCGCTGCTACACTAAAAATTATTTCCCTGAAAATCTAAGAGAACTACCCTCAATAAATCTGTTTCAGGTATCTTGGTTTACACTTCTATTAATGCTAATAATAAAATTATAAACACAAGTAATAAAATACAGAAAGGAACAGTATTTATGGGTATGGCCAGTACTCAAACAGTAAAAAAAATTTAAAAGAATAAGGAAAAGCTACACCAAATATGTTTTTAAACAATTTTGCACACATGCAGTACTGAATATGGAACTAGAACCATTCTGGGATCTAGAATGACTTACTTTTACTGTAATTATCACTGGTTGGCACTGAAAGACTTTCATACAACTCGTGTGATATCAGGACACATCGGGAAGGACAAGGAAGGAGGCGCAGAACAAACAAGAGCCGGTGTGCCCCGCATCAGTCCCTATTTGAGGAATGGTTTCCACAGAGCCTGATGCAGAGGAGCAACCTTTGAGTAAAGCTTCAACACTTCAAACTCACAGCAGCGAGATGTACACCAACTTTTTCACACCATCTAAAGAGACAGAGGAATTTGGACTGGTACCGCTTAGTTTCAGATTTACCCACTGTCCCCAAATGTGTTTAATGTTTTGCCAGTTTTGCTGTTACTGCTCCAGCTGCTCACCTGGATTACTTAATGCAGCTGATGATCCCATCATAAGTGATGAGCAGCCGTCCTACCCCACTGCACGGCCGGAGAGTTTTTAATCCCACTCCAGCACGCACTGCTTGGCCTCCTTACCGCACATACCAGCCCTTTTGGGGGGCTCAGAGAGTGGCGGTGAGTACCTCTGGGTGCCCCTTCCCACGGGACTTTCCTTCCCGTGGGCTCCTCTTAGCTCCCGCGCTCATCCTCTGTGTCAGTGATCAACATTGCTCTGACCCTCTTCCTTGACAACTCAACCCACCCTGTCATTTAACGGCATCTCTCTGCGGAAAGATCTTGTTTACTTGTATCGATCTCTCTTGTACACTGGAATTTTCTTCCATGTAATGAAACCTGACTGGAGATAACCTATCTCCAAAGTTCACACACACACTGGAAATCTCTGCTCTCCAATTTCAGTCCCAGCACCATTATCTGCTACTGATTTGGGGCTTGGAGTTACACTAAGTGAACAGACGTATTCATAAACATGCACATTCATCTTTTCTAAAATCCTCAACTGTTTTCAGCATTTGGGGAATTACTCATACCAAAACACCTCAGTGAGGCCTCCATCTCTCCCTGTCCCCAGCATCGAGGAGGAGCGACAGATACACGACCCAACAGCCCACACAAGTGGGTGCACGCTCACATGCGGCACGAAGAGACAGTGCAGTCATCTTGGTACAGACTTAACATGGGAATAACAAAGTTCCTGACGCTAATATGAACCTCAGACTAACTGCCTTCCTCGCCCCAGGGAAAGCCTTTCATCTTGTTTATTACAGATTTCCCAACACAAAATTATGTTTTACTTTCTTCACATTATTGTTAGGAAGCTAATTTAACCATAATTATTATTATCATCCTCTGAAGCACTCACAAAATGAAAGACCTATCTGTTCTAGCACTCAGTGTCAGATAAATGACAAGGAACAAAAGCTGAACTTTCTCTGGAGCAAACAGAAGTCACCAAAGAGATTAAATAAAACTGAAGCGAGAGGATAACACGGCCGAGACGCAGACACACGTATAACCAGTGCAGGAGAGTGTCTTCTCCTTGCAGCATCCTCACCGACCAGAGAGGTCTGGTTTTAATCACGTGGCCCACGCTGCTGCATCGGCACCAGCTAGAGAGACAATGAAAGGCCATTGAATGACTCGAGCGTGTCCAGAGAAGGGCAACAGAGCTGGTGCACAGGTCTGATGGGGAGCAGCTGAGGGAACTGGGGGGGTTTAGCCTGGAGAAGAGGAGGCTGAGGGGAGACCTCATCGCCCTCTACAACTCCCTGAAAGGAGGGTGCAGAGAGGGGGGATGAGTCTCTTGAACCAAGGAACCAGCGCCAGGACAAGAGGGAATGGCCTCAAGCTGCACCAGGGCAGGGTCAGACTGGCTCTTAGGAAGTATTTCTTTGCAGAAGGGGTTGTTGGGCGTTGGAATGGGCTGCCCAGGGCAGGGGGGGAGTCCCCATCCCTGGAGGGGTTGAAGAGTCGGGTTGACCCAGCGCTGAGGGATCTGGTGGAGTTGGGAACGGTCAGTGTGAGGTTCATGGTTGGACTGGAGGATCTTCAAGGTCTTTTCCAACCTGGATGATTCTTTGATTCTGTGACATAAAACATTTAGCAATTGGTTTATTAAGGGGCTCAACAAGCTTGAAAGAAAGATCACAAATACATGCAATCTAAATTTCATTGATAGAAACATTCAGTTTAGATATCCTTGGATTAAAAAAGCAACGTGCAAGAAGAGGTCTCTTCGGGGATGGTTTTGCATTTTTCAAGTAATTTCTGCCTTTGGTTCGTAACCACATAAATCATCACACCATACCGCTGCGGCTCTTCTGTTCAGAAGTTTTTGGGATGGAACAGAGAGTGGATATGGAAAGAGGTTTATGGGGAAGGCAGTCCCTGATCTTGTGCTGTGCTTCTCAGCTCTCACTGCTGTAGAAGGTTACACAGTCCTTGCAGACAGGAATTACTGCAAGGAAGTCAGTGTTAAAAATAAAGAGTTCTTTTCACATTTGCATGTTATCAAAATGAAAACTCCATTATAGGCAACATTCTCATTCCCTCCTCCCCAAAGAGCAGGAAAACTGATTAAATAGAGAAAGATAGCACTGCTGATAACAGTCTGGTCCTTTATTATGATTTTTCTAAGCTTAAGTTCAATTTTCTGTGGTATTTCACAGTATAGTAGCAAAGTTAATAGTATCTATACAAATCCATGTACCAATATGGTAAATAAGAGAAATACAATTCCCAAACAGGTTACATTTTAAGTTAGACTTTCTGTATCAATACTGACAGATAAGAGGAGCTGAAAAGGTTAATACCTAGTAGTAGCAAACAGGATTTCACAGAAGTGAAATTGTTCTTCTCTGCCTCCAGGAATATCCTCACCTTACCCGCCTCTTCCCTTGGAACTTGGCTCCCAAATCACACCCGCACTCCTCCAGGACAGATGCAAGGACGGGGCCCGGAGGAGCACAGCTCCTGCTGATGCACATGTTGCAACTTTCATTCAAAAGTTTGCATACGATTCACCCGAGGAATGAGAAAGCCCATTATTTCCATTACAGAGCTACAAAATCAGCAGCACAGTGAGCAGATGCAATTTGCACGGGGTCCCACGCGAGACCATCGCAGAGCTGTGAGCAGACATCCACCTCTGCCGCGGGGACAGACGGGAACATTGCCGCCATTATCCTACAGGAATTGTCCACAAGAAAGTTTTCTCTATGTCTGATGTATACATAGGTTCCTTCTAGCACAGGCAATCTTACTTTGTCCTTAAGTTCTTCAGGTTGTTAGATTTTGTAAAAAGTGCACAAGGTTTGCCAGGAGCAGAGGAAAAACTCAGTAGTGTTTCCTTTAGACAACAAAAAGCAAGAAGTTCAGATTTAAATATTTTTTAACTGGCAGCGTGGGAGGCTATCTATGGATATTTTGAGAAGTAGTCATATCTATTTCATGAGGGTACACTATCAAGGAACACAGATCTATTTAGCACTTTGCATTTAGTTCAAGGAAACAGAGGAGGACTCATCTGCGGAACCTGAAAGTGATAATCTGTGGGTTGTGTCTCAGAGAATAACACAATTCTTCCCTGTAACATTATTAAATTTGAATTTTATTTCTTATTAAACTCACAGTAACTCAGAATACTTTGGGGGATTCTGTCAGACAACCTATTGCTAAACAATGTACAGTATCAAGAAGAGCTTCAAAGCTCAAAGATACTTCATGAAAAGAATATGAAATCAATCTGTAATACGCAATCTAAGCAAAAAGAGCTGAGCTTTTCTGTTGTGGAAAACTAAATTAATTAAAACTCTTTTTTGTTACTATTTGGAACTATGACCAAAAGGTTCTACATAATATGCTCCAACAGGATGCTACTGATAGCTCTTCATCCTTTTCCCAAGGCAGAAATCAGTGCACCTAAACTCAGCAGAAATCCACCACCAGCAGAACAAAAGGAGACTATCAGCTAGGTTGAGGAGAAACTCAGCTTTTTTTTTTTTTTTCTGATTTGGGGTCGATCACAACATTCAACAGCACAAAAGGAAACAGGAAACACCTGGTAGGAACACCACAGAGCCCGTGCTACACAATCCTCTCTCAGACCTGCTCAGTTTTTGGGTAGGTGCAGGGACACCTCTGCCTTGCCGTGAGGCCCAAGGAGTCACACTCCGTTTAAGGAGCAGGATGCAGCATGGAAAAATAAGGCAGCAGACGTTGTGAAGACAAGAGCACTTACTGAGCTATGGACAGAGAGGACAGCGGGAGGCGATTTCTGCTTTCAACCCTTCCTGACAGTTCTCAGGGTAAGAATAAACAGTAGATGGGAGCAGCGCTATCTCATGTGAATAAAAAGGCTGAATCCAAAAAGCATTAAATTGAAATCCATTTCTTTAAAAAGTATTCAGACTACATGAAAAGCATGATGACTGAAAGAACTAATCGGTTGGAGTAATTAAAATTTGAAAACCCTATTTTAAGGAAGCCAAACCCCAGAACTGAAGCGAGCAACTGGCCAGCACCTGCATGTACATTTTTTCAAAGTAATTAAACCAGGTTATGAAGACAGGAGTTTCTTCTGCAAGCACACAGATTTTTTTTCTTTTTATTTTTAAATGAAGTTTACTCTATTTATTTCAGATCATAACATATACTTGGAAGTTTTAAACGTTTTAAACCCAGGACATCTCCTTTCCCTTTTCCATTCCATGGAAAAGCCAAGATGTGGGACTGTTTCCCAGCTCCTGAAGGACAGAGCTCCTCTGCATCCAGTGACCATCTGGTAACAGCCAGGTACCCTGAGACCTGCAGGCAGCACCCCAGTGCCTGCATACTGCTCCCCCCCTGCTAGTTAGCCTGGCATGGCAGCAATAAGCACAGGGCCAGGAGGGAATATTTGCTGATAAAGCTCTACTGGTTCCAGATGAAGCTAATTCAGGTTTCTCTATGCTTGCAGGCCTACCAAAAACCACCAAAAGCATTTTAGGGGAATACCTTCTGTATTGAATAACTCACTATGATTAAAGTGCAAAACATGTTTTGGTAATTTTCCTTATGATATCCAACACTCAATATATTCAAGAAATAACAAAGCATTTTTAAGTGCTAGTTTTCCACCACTGAAATAAATTTTGATTTATAATTGAATTTCATTTTCCTTCCAACATCGTCTTGGCAGAAATCATAAGGGAAGAAAGTAAATCCCCTCACAAATAAGAAGTCATTTATCATTTTCTAACACAATAACACTTAAACATGAAGAATAGGATTAGATGTATATTCTACTATGTAATTGCTTTCACATACGTACAGCCTATGCATGTGGTTAACAAAAGCAACTTAAGTCAAGAGATCTTTTTTAATTACATATCCACACCTAAAGGAGAATTAATCTCCCTTTGAAAAAGCAATTAAAATTAAACCCAAAACAAGATTAAAATCAGTGACTTAAAACATTTGGAAGTACAAATCCACCCCTCTTGCTGCGGTGGTGGCAGAGGAGCAGGCGCAGGGACTGGGGGAAGGGGCTGGTTTCTCCACCCAGCTCAGCCCTTACAGGCTGCGTCCCCCCTACACCGCTCCGGGCGAGCGCACACGAGCAGCCCGGGGTGCACATTCCTCCTTTTTTCCTCCCCGACTGCCAGCTGAGCAGTAACAACCCGACTAAGCTGAACCTCTTTTATGTTTTCTGACGTTCAGCTCCTTGCCTGGACTCACCCAGGATCTCCCACCCCAGTCGTGGAGGCCTAGAATGTCTCTGTCAAGGCGAAGAACGTTCAAACCAGCACGACTGAAGGAAAGCAGCTGCTTTGATATATATTCAAAATATGTAAGAAATATTAAGCAAGAATAAGTAAACTAAAACCAGTGCACAGGCTAGAGCAAAAGCTATATGGAATGAATTTAATTTAGCAACACTGCCTCCCTTGCCATCTTTAGTTATTATTCAGTCATTTAATTAAAATTTTCATGATAATCCACGCATTTATGCGCATAACGCTTCTTCATATAGCTATAATACAGCAACAAAGCCGAGGGCAGAAAAAAAAAAAAAAAACGTGTAGTTTTTTCATATCACAGACTGCAAGCTGTCACAGCTCAGTAAAGCCGGGAACATCGGAGCAACCTGCACCATCTCAGCACCCCGCTCACTTCTGCTCGGAACAAAGGAGATGGTAACTAGGCCAAAGATGGGCTGCAGCTTCCAATTTTTAGACTTGTGTTTGAGTCCGGTTCCACTCCTCTTATATATTCATGAGATGTTACTGAAAACTGTGGGTCTGCTTCTCTTCCCTTCTTTGCTGCTTTGCACACTCCCCAATCCCAGTGGACCCAGCTCTGTGTACTTCATATAAATATCACCAGTATTTTTGCCTTTAAGCCCATAAAAGAAAACCTGGAAGTTGAAACTGATGCACTTGGATCAAGGCTGAGACAGCTCAGACGTTCAAACAGTGAGAGAAAAAAAAAAAAAAACAAAAAACCACACACACAAAATTTGTGGATAAAAGCACTGGACGTGTAAATGTTGAAGAGGAAGGTTTGAGGACTATGTCCTTATGAAAGCTAGCAAAATGACACCAGGGAGAGCACCACTGGAAGCAAAGAGTAAGAGATTCTCAGTGGAAGAGTTTCACTACTGAGATGGAAAACGTATTAAGAGTCTGAAGATGCATTCAACTCATGCACACGTATACAGCTGTCCGGTCCCCAAGTCCATTCAAAGACAAAAATTAGCTTTCGTTTGGAACATTTTTCTCTACACTGAATGCTAAAAAGTCCCTCCACATTGCCACAGAAATCTCAAGGGATGCAGAGAAGGAGTTAGACACCAATTATACTTTTCCTGCCTTTGCATGCTCAGATCTGTGCAAAATACTGCATGGCCTTCACTAGTTCAGAAAAGTGCAAGCTCATTTTTTCTTCAGATCTTTTAAAAATAATTCTCAAAAAGTAAATTGCAAGCAGTATCAACAAAATTATCCCACTCAAGTGTGTACGTGTAAAAAAAAGGCTTATCTATTGAAAACCCTCCATTCCCAAATCACAAACACGCCCACTTCAGTCCTACTAAACCCTGGATTATTTTGGAAAGCTTGAACCGTGTTAGTGTTTGGATATCAATAATATTTTTGAAGCAGATCAACTTATTCCTTTGCAAGGAACAATCCTGAAAACACAGATGGTCACTAAAGCTGCGGGAGTGGGAGGAGGGCTGCACGGGGGCAGTGCTGCAAGATTTTCACTCCCCTGTTTGAATCCCATGGTTTACCTAAATTAACCATGAATCATTATAGGAAGCTAGGGTAATTCTGTTATTCTCCTAAGAAAAGTTCTTGGGTTTTATGTTCCACTAAAAACAATCTGGTATATCAACATAACCCATTTATTCCTGATACGAATATGACCATGTTTGCCACCCATTGTCTTTTCCAGTACTTAAAAATAATAGAACTACCCTATCATTAAATTATCGTAGAATACAAATATGGCACTATAGTTCTATATGTTACAATACTACTTAGATATACTAAAAATATGAAAAATAGGAGAAGGGAAAATACTTGAGAGATCTCAAATATCCCAATTAATCCCAGCGCCTGCCTCAAAACACGAGTGCAATGTTTCATTCCTACTTGAATGCAATAGTATCATTATTTTGAAAGTATTTTTCCTGACACAATGTCCATGGATTTAATACCACCAAAACTCCTTCCTTTTGGGGCATAACATTTTAAACCACAGCAGAAAAATAAACCAACCCTGAGTTGTGGCAGAGCCTTCAACACTCAACCCACTCTTGACATTTGGCAAAAATAAGTCTTGAAAACAATAAGTACCTTCTGCTGGTATTGCTGAAAATACTCATTATCTGTTGAGGAAGTAAATTTAAGGATTTAAGAAGGAAAAAAAAAAAAAAGAGTGCTTTAAAAATACTTTAGAAAAACTACTTGGAGTAAGACAAAATGTCTTTGGGGGCTAAGGAAGTAGATTTGATTAAGTCTATTCTTATAAGTAACTCTGAGGTATATGGACAATTTCTGCATAAAGAGAGTATAAACATTACCCAAAGTCATTAACTGTTAGGCAGGAATTAATATGTTTACAATTCAAGCCAAGTGATAAATATGCATAAATAAAAGGAAAATATTCATTGCATCCCTGTGAATTATTAAGACTTTTTTTTTTTTCCTTATTAATTGGAAAAATTAACACGTACGACCACTCTGCTTTGTCCAGTTACTGGGTTTTTTCTAGCCAGGAATCTTCACCTTTTAGTTTTTGCTAGCAACACCTAAAATTAAAAAGCTTTCATAAAAAAACACAAACCCAAAACCAAACAAGGTATTTTCAAGTTCAACTTTGTTTAATTAAAATGCTATGAAAAAACCCACATTATAAATTCTCTTCTAAATGATCTCCAATGGAATATAGTGACAAGAGCAAGGGGTACAATCCTTCACTAATTTTGATAGAGAAAAGGACAGAAACACCTGCAAAAACCGCAGAGATCTGTGAAAACAGAAAAGCTGCCCCAAGAGAAACCCAAACCCTCGACGGGATGGGGGATGCTGCAGCTCTCTCACGGAGGCCACGCCACCCGCACACCCAGTTCACAGCAAGGCAGTTCCCCTTTCCTCCACGAAACTCTCCAAGCACATAGGACTAACTCGCCCTTTTTTTCCCCTCCTCTTAAGAACCAGTATCCCTCGTGCCGGTCACCAAAAACGTCAGCGACATGATGTGTCACCTTACAGGAGTCGCTCTCTGTCCGTTTAGTATCACCATAAGTCCCCAGAAGCTTTCCCACAGGATATCAAGGCCCTTATTTAGATAATCAATTGCTGCAGAGCCTATCTGTCATCTGGTAATTGATGCAAAATAACAAAATTATACATCAAACCAAACCTCATTAGCTCGTCATCCCAGCTCATCATCCTGAGTAAAAACTTAGCTCACAAATAAAGTTCCCGTGATGCTTACTACTATCCTTCAATGAAATCTTTGATTTATATCACCTCACAGAGAAGTAAAACTGAATTCAATAAATAAATACAGCCTTCATAGCTCAGGGAGACATAACAGATTGGAGAAGGTACAGGGAAGGGCAACCAAAATGACAGCCTGGAGAAGAGAAGGCTCTGGGGAGACCTTCTTGCAGACTTTCAACAATTAATGGGGGCTTATAAGAAAGATGGAGAGAGACTTTGACCAGGGTCTGTAGTGACAGGACGAGGGGGAATGGTTTTCAGCTGTAAGAGGGTAGATTCAGATCAGATCTAAGGAAGGAATTCCTTACTGTGAGGGCAGTGAGACACTGGCACAGGTTCCCCAGAGAAGCTGTGGCTGCCCCCTCCCTGGAAGGGTTCAAGGCCAGGTTGGACGGGGCTTTGGGCAACCTGGGCTAGTGGAAGGTGTCCCTGCCCGTGGCAGGGGATTGGGACCGGATGGGCTTCACGATCCCTTCCAACCCAAACCAGTCTGTGATTCTGTGACAAAGGGATGGAGAAGTTCTCTCCTGAGGGCCTACAAAGTCCCAGAACCCTCCAAGAAGACAGAGGAGGGATTTACATGACTTGAGGTTTCCAGTTTCACAGAGGTGGTGGTTGAAATGAGTGCACAGCTGTTTCTCACAAATTTCTCAGTATTAGAACCAGGAGACAGCTGCTGAAGCTAATAGGAGATGAATTTCAAGTAAATATGAGACGGTATTTTTAATTTAGGCATCTATGTTTTAAACACAGTAGGTGATGGAAGTTGTGGCTACAGGTTGCAGAGGCGGGCAGCAAAAGCAGGTCCAGCAAGGGACTGCACAAACTCTGTGACAAGATGGTTTTGAATGAGTAACATTTGGAGACAAGAAGCAATCACTCCAGCTCCCCAGCCAACAAAGTTCCCCATCAAGGCTTGGGCAGAAGCAGCGGCAGAGCCGCAGGGAAGGGAAGGATCTGGAAACACTCAAATATTAGGGTACTACTTTGAATTCTTAGAAGTAAATTGAGGAGGCACCACTGTATTAGTAAAAAATATAAATATACTTCTGGGTTTTCAGAGATTTCTGAGTTATAAGCACACAGAACTTCCAGGAAAAGTTACTCAATCACCTCACCATCTCTTCCCAAAGCCCACCTTCCATGACCACGAACACTGCACATCTACTGCCAGTCTCCATCCCCCAGCATGGCCTTCGCCTGCAGAGCAGCCCCGCTCAGAGCAGCCCAAAGCACTAAACCCAACGTAAAACTCTGCTGAGCCCGTTAGCGGCCTCTGCCTACAAGCCCTGGCTGACGGCCAGGCCTGCACCCACCTCCCGTCACTGCGGGTGCTGGGCCCCTCCCGCCTGCACCCACCCCAGCACATGCGCCCTCGTCCCCAAGAGCGACTTTAGTTACTGGGCTTTACCACAATACTGACTGACACTCCTCTGGTTTAAAGCGTGTGCTAATTATGCTCCTCAACTGCTTGAGGAAGTTTTAAAGTATTAATATTTAAAATGCTGAACTTGTTTAAAAATTGAAGAAAATCAAAATGCGGTGCTACTTTTAATACAGTATCCCAGAAACCATGTTTTATAAAGGACAGAGACATTTTTATCGCATTGTATTTTGGAGAGCCGCAGACCTAGGATTAAGAAGGACTTCACTTAGCCTCCGCTGTCAATCATAAACCCATTTAATGTCATTATCAGGCTTCCCATACTTATCATCAGGCTGCTGCATAACACAACATATTTAAATATTTTGTGCTCTTAAGATTTTCAGGCTTTAAAAAGTAACCTCTTATATTCCTTTCTAAAGGTAAAACTTAGTCACATACATTTTAATACATAAAAGAATTAAGTCTCTGTACAGTCAATCATAAATTTAACATACCCTTATTTGCAAATACTCAAATTCCTAGGTTACTTTATTTTTAAAAATAAATAAAAAATTAGCTGGAGCACTGGCACTACTCAAAGCTTAACATATTATTTTCCTATACAAATATCTGACATTAGTATTAGCAACAATACAGATATGAATATTTTGCTCGGCCTCAGTTCTTTCCAGTCTTCTAATGCGATCTGCTACTATCAGATACTGTATTAAAAAGTGAGGTTTCTAACAGCTTCTATCCGTTTTTTCATTTTAAATAATGTTACTGTTTTGGTTTGATTTTTTTAAGAAATGTTGGACCACGGAAGCATGCTACTATGCTAGTTTGCAAGCCCCATTATGACATGAACATTTATTGTTTTCAAGAAATATATGGTGGATACAAAAATATGTTTAAAGAAATCCCAAATCAGACCCTGCTATTTAGTTACTCATTATGCAGTAAGGAACTGTTCGAGAAAGGCCATATTGACCAAGACCATACAGAAGTTTTGCCCTCCCAGAGCAGTGAACGGGCTGTGAAATTCTCTTTTTTAAATCTGTATAACACTTTTTAAAATTTGTGGTGGCCATCACATTCTTACCACTAGACCTTTCCAACATGCCCCTCGTTAAACAAGGGAGTAGGAGCTTTTAATTGCGAGCATATGGTTAAAGCTTTGGGATACTCGTGACGTTGCAACCTGCCTCTTTATATCCATTTTTATTCACTGCCACCATTCCTTTGCCAGGTATCAAAACTAATGAGGGCAATTTTATTTTGGTGCCTGCATATGTATTTTGGAAACTACACCAAAGTGTTCATTTCTGAACATTATGGCCAAAATACTTAATTTTGTTTTAGACTCAGAGCACTGACAGAAACGGTGCATTCAATCTACTTCTATTTGCAGTGTTCACTTTTCTCTCTCTTACATAATTTGGTATTATTTTCATTTTTCACTTGTTTCACACATTTTATTTTAGCTTGCTTTTTTTCTGTTAGGTATTATGCATTAGCATCAGACTGCTGTCTGGCCTTCAAACTTTAAGGCAACATGTAAAAGCACATAAAAACCTGTGTTATTATGCTATATTCAAATTTTAAATAGTTCAATATTTCAATCAAGAAAACCTTACTGAGGATGTCAGAGTTTACATCACCTTCTAACATTTAACAGTTCTCCAGTTTGACAGAAAAGTTGCATCAAATCCTCCTCCTAATGAAATCAATGTTGTATAAATAATATATTATTCCACCAAAGTGCAAATACGAAGCAGGTGAAAAGTATCCCCATTATTTGTTACATTTGCCTTTCTTTTGTCCATAACTTGAATTCTAAGATGGAATTCATGCTCGTTCCAGATTTCATTAGGTGCTTAAATCTGAAACCGTTTGTTTGAAGGCAAAAGTATGATCAGATTTTTTATTTTTAAACAGGGCAGTATTTCTCCCTCAGCCATAAAGAAGTTGGAGATATATCCCTGGGATTTGGAAAGCTAATAAAATAAACAAGACAAAACAAAATAGTAACAAAGTTGGCATAATTTTCCTTTAAAGAATTTCACCCACACTTAGAGTTTCTCAAGACATCTTAATAAGAATGTAATTTCACATTTGCTCTTACTGAGCAAATCAAACACGGTGATTTATTATTCAGATGGGCACAAAGGATTTCTGAAATGCAAAAAGAAGGGCTATAAAAGCACAAATCATCAGTAATGACGACAAGCTAAACTGCCTTTCAAATATGAACAAAATGCAGCCATTTAGGGTATCATACATCATGGTCTCCCAGACCCTCATTTATTTCCTAACTGTACAGGCTGCATGATAATTTAACCAGTGCAGAATTCTGCATCTATTGAGAACATCTTTATTAGGCAAGTGATTCCACCGCTCGTACACACCACAAGGGACTAGTTTTCATAATCCCCATCCACAGAATAAGAAACAAGCATTTTCCAATCATCGGTTTAGTTCCCTTCCCAAAAACATTTGTATATGAAAAATGAACTTTTCTGAACTATAAACACAGTGAAAATATGTAAAAAAACCCTCCTATCCCAATAAAATTAGGACTTCTTTCTTGGTATGAATGATAAACCAACATCTACAGCAATTGGGATTCCTAATGAGACAGCATTCAACTGGAACTCAAAATCTCAGCTTTAGCTTGTAAGACCTGCTGTCATATTTTTCTTCCAATAACCTGTACAAAGGGAACTTAAGAGAGAGAGGTCTAAATCCTGCTCATACTTATCCCAATGAAGTACAGAAATAACTATCATAGCTAATGAGGTTACTCAGCATTTTCCTTCTTGAAGCAGAAATATAATAAATAGCAGTTCACTTAATCAGCTATTTAATATTTTAGCTGCACGCAGGTATTATGGGTATTATACACATAATCTTAAACCCACTTTATCTTCAAAATGTTCCTCCAAGTTAACAGATGTGCAATTACTCGCACTTTACAGATAAAGAACAGACATAAGCATAGTCTCAAATGAATTGTCCAAGCCCGTGGAAAAACTTATCATGGAGCAAGACACTAAATTAAATCTCTCAAATTTCTGCCTAACATGACTTCAAGAAACCTTATTTCTTTGTCATCACAGCCAAGTAGATTATACCCTTCCTCAAAGCAAGGAGCACCTCTAAGGATTTGATTGCATGAGGACCTGTTTGAAATTCAAGCCAAGTTTGCATTCACCTCAGCTGGAAGACAGGAACATATTTAACATTCCTCCATTTTTCTTCCAATAGCAGGTTCAAGTAAATAAATAACAGATTTAGCGTGGAAAGCCAGGCAGCTATCATATAAAGGAGTGAAAATAAAGACCTAATTAACGTGAATGAAGATTCAGCGACGTAAAAATATTTTCTTGTAGCCAAGATAGAATGATAGCATTGGTCCCAAATGACTGCAGAGAGAAAAGGCACAACATCATCCACGCCTCCATGTTTCAAATCAAGTAAACTCCACTCTTCCTTCACTTAAAAAGGAGGGTGGTAAAGTTTTGTGACAAATTAGGCTAGTCCTAAACAATTACGTATATCCCTAGTAACCTAGCTCAGGTATTTAGTGTCAGCACTTAAATTACCCCTCCTAATAAAAGTTATTTAATCTAGATCCAATAGCAGGCCCTGCAGGGAAGGTACCGAGTGGTAACACCCTCCTGAGAGGGAGCTCACATCAGCAGCTCGGCGCAGTGACCCTCACCCTTCGGCTAGGCTCAGCTCAAGGCAGTTGCCATCGCCAGCCCATCACTCACCCAGTGCTTTCCTTGGCTTTTCCCTCCTGAGAGGGCCCTGAACTCATTCCTGAACCTGCACCTCAGCATACAGTACACACTTAAAACTAGGTAAGTGTATAGGCGCTTTCATGCTGATTTTGCAAATGACTTGGGTGTTGGTTATCATCTTTCCCACGCTGGCGCTCGCTAAAACACCTGGCAGGTAACGCAAGCTCTGGCTGCAACACGCTTTCCCCTGAGCTGGATTTGAGCTTGTTTCCTCATAGACTGACAAGTACTTCATAGGCTGTTCCAGAAAAATTACATTTTAACATTACTCTGTAGGACCCGCACGTTCTAGCGGAGCATAATCATACAAAACACCTGCTCAACGCACACCTCTCCCCCCAGCACAGCGTTCCCTGGGAGCAGTCCTCCAGCCAAAACCCCCGCAGCTGTAATGACATGCCCTGGGCTGCCAGCCAGGAGGGCACGGGCTGACGCTCCCACGCCAGCGCAGTACCGGCATCTCAGTCCTTCAGCCATGCCCTGTCTGCTCACGCTCTCCCAGAAGCTGAATGTAAGGAAAAAAAAAAAAAAAAATCAAGCAAAACCTGAAGTCTGTAATACCAGGCTGTGTAAGAAGATTAACATTTATAAATACGTAAATTTAGTATGAAATTAGCAGTGTGGAAGAAGGACCCCCTACCATACTTCTCCCCAGAGAACACCGCTAAAAAAATACATCTCCCTGCTCTCATATATAACCTGATGATTTTACCACTCACTTCAGAAGTCCAAGGCAGAACTTCCATCCTCACACCTGCCTGTGTTAGAGGAATGAACCCCCGCAGCCCTGAGCAGTGCTCTGTCCTTGACAAACACCTGGAGAAAAAGGCAGTTGGGAAGGTAGGACCCTCCATAGAGAGAAATAAGTTTGTAATCTAAAAAAAGAATAACGAATTGTCATTTTTCTCTTTGCATCCTTCCAGGTTGAAGTCAGACCTCTCTCTCCTTTCTCAAGCATGGTTTTGACACTACTTCTCATTATGCAATAGTTGCACTCAGCGATTTTTTTTTAAAGGATGAAAAATTGGCAAATGGGATGATGAAGTGTTTCCATTTTCCCCGTGTGTTTACTTCTATATGCTTTTACAGTAACATGAAACATGATAATCAGGAAACATGTTATTTTCACAAACCATGATTTAAAATATCCCTATGTACACCAACGGTGTCAGCAGTTACATGTGTGTGAAGGACAAGCAGCAATCTGGTCTGCAACGGAAAAGTCCTTTCTAATTCTCTAAAAATTGACAGGAAAATGCTGTACAGTTGCCTAGCTTTATAAATGGGACATATGCATAATGCTGTGCAAGAATAATCAGCCCTGGGATAACAGCCTCTAAATGTAATTATAGAGAAGGTAATGATGTTGTTTTAACTGCTTCTTCTGTCAGAGGGTTTTTCCTTTCAAGTCACTAAGGTCATCTAGCAATAGTATTTTCTTCTAACAACCACGGTCCTGGGATGTAGTCTGCACAGCTCACATCTTCAGCCCTGTGAAAAAGTAACAGCATCTACTACCACTGATCTGCGTGCTTCTGCTGAAGTAGCATATGTATGTAAAACGTGGTCACCATACCATGTAATTTTACCCATGTCTGTGTACAGGCTGCGGCCAAGAACAAATTTATTTTGGTACAGAGAAAACCACAGACGTCCTGGAATACAGCAAGTCAGCACTGCTGGAAAGAACAGGAGCAAAAGAAAAAGCAGCGTGGTGTTTGTTGTTGTATCGACAAGCAAGCTGATACTTAAGTTCTTCCCACCTATTTCTTTGGAAAAAAAAAATTCTCTTGTAATAGACCCAGAGAGATCATCAACTGCAACCGAAACGTGCCATCAGCTCACTCCTTGGGGCGCTGCGGGGAGCACGCAGCCCCTGTCCCCGGGGTGGCAGAGTGAAAGCATCCCCCTGGGCACCCTCTCCTAGGGACCAGCAGTAAGCCTGCAAAAAGGGAAGAGGGCAAGCAGAGTACCTGGACAGGTAGCAGACAGGGAGAGCAACTTAGCTGCCCTCTGCTGACTGTCTGATTTGTTGAACACTCCTCTGATCCAGTCCTGCACAGCTAAACTGCAATTTAAGAGGCGAGGATTTCTGTAAGTTCATCTCCACGCTTCTACACTGATGTTTACATGACAGCTGGGTCCGTAAGGACTTTCCTACCCGCTATCAGGCTCTATCAGCAGAGCCCCGTGCAAAGACAGCAAAGCTGGCACAAATAAGGTGCTCCGGCCGCCGCCGCAGCAGCATGCATTCGTTGGTGCAGTGGTCTGCTCCAGCTAATTAACTCTAAAAAGATGTCCAGGACTTGAGCCAGTATTTCTGCTGCATCGTGCTACGTCGACGTATCAACTTGTTCAGCGTTTAGCTCGGGTGTCTCTCCCCGCTGCGGTGCACATTCAGCCCAGGCAGCGGCGGGCATTTCGTGCAAGGGCTCGTCCAGCCGGTCTGATCTGCCGCTTCAAATCAGGGGTCCCTTCAGTAAATCCAGAAATCAATAATCCTTATCGATGCTACCGATGGTGAAGATAGTGCCGCTACAGACAAACTACATGGTCCGCAACCGGGCTGAGCGAGTTCCGTGCTGTGGTAAAAAGCACTGATTAAACAAGAATGCTACTGAAATCCTCAGAAAGGGACAGGGATACTGTTTCTCAACTCAGGAATTCTCATGCCTCTCATGACATCTTCTGTCTGTCAGACGGGTCTGATCAAATACACGACTCATTTAATTTCTAACTTTTTTTTTTTTTTCTGAAAAACATCTCTGAAAGAGCTCCATGAAACAGTGAAGTGGTTTTGAGAGAAGAGGAGGAAATATAGGATTTAAGTTTGAAGAACATGACGGTGTTTGTCAACCCTGGCTGCTTTGTCAAACCACTTTTAACTCGCGTCCACTTTATTCAATGTTTAAAAGCAAACGGGAGCATCTACTCATTCTGTACGTTAAACACTTCTTCCACCACGTAAAAGGCAGCTATGTAGCTTTAAACAGGCACTTCGGTGGAATCCCAAACGCACCAGCATCACCCACTCTGCATCTGCTCCAGTGTTTCTGGTTTAAGTCGCGCAACTGGAAAACCGGGGTGCTCAGCAACATGGATCGCTTTCAAATAAATCTATCCTTGCCGAATTGGGCGGGTTTTCAGTAAGGCAGCCTCATCGCCGATGCCCCGTTTCCCCCCTCCCTCTGCGCGCACCGGCCGGCCCGGCCGCCCTCCCCTCACGCTTCCCGCGCTGCGCCCCTCAGCCGCCCCCCCCCCCGCCCCGCGCGGCCCGGCCCCCGGCTCCTCCCCCCCGCCCGCCCCGCCGCCTCAGCCCGCTCCCGCCCGGCTCGGGGCCACCCGCCGGTCCCGCTCAACAAGTTCCCCCCACCCCTCACACACTGCTCCGCCGCGGGGACCGGGCCGAGAGGACACCCACCCCCCCCCGCAGCCGCCTCCCCCGCCTCCCCTCCCGAGCCGGGCGCCGCAGCCGATGAGGGCAGCGGGGGAGCGTGCGGCGGCGGCTGCCTCTAGCGAGCGCTCGGGCGGCCGCAGCTGAGCGCCCGGCGGCGGCGGGAGGAGAAGCGGCGGTGTGGCGGCTCCGGGGCGCACAGCGCGGCTCCGGCGGGCGGCAGATGCGCGACCGGCGCGGATCTCCTGACGGCCAGCTCGCCCCGGCGGAGGGAGGGAGGGAGATGCAGCGCGAGGGGAGCGCCCAGACCGCCACTTCTGCCTGAGGAAGCGTTAAGGTAAGCCCGCCGCTGCCCTCAGAGCCCTCAGCCTGCCCGCGGCTCTCCCCCGCCCCGCGGCCGAGGGGCTGCCTCGCCCCCCTCTCCTTGAGCGAGCAAGACCTAAAAATACCCCGTTCCCTGTTTTTTCCTGAGGAAAACTTCGTAGGGATGAGCATAAAGCATCGCGCTGGGCGCCAGCGGGAGCGTTATGCAATGGTGTATCTGCCTGCCTGGGAACAGCTATTGCATTCAATAACTTTCATGACAGATAAAGGAGAGAATATCACTGTACACCTCCAAACCCGCTACTTTCTTCTAGAAAGATGCCAGCGTTTCTTTCTCAGGCTACCTGGTAGGGGAGAGGTGTAGCTGGAGGATTTGTGGAAGATGCACAAAGTGCTTTAGTTTTTCTGCTGATTGATTGCTGGGAAGTACCGCTGCTTATTAACTTCAGCGCTGGGAAGTCCAAACGCAGCCCTAATGAGGTGTCCGTGCGCCGCGGCCGTGGAGGAACATCGGACATGTTCATCCGGTAACTTGCAGCATAGCACTTCATTAAAAACCAAAAATCCTCACCAGGGGCTGAAGCTGCTGCTGTGCTGGGAACCGTTATTATCAATGTTATCAGTGGTTCTCCCGATTTAATACACCGCTCTGCTCTCCCAGTCCCCTCTCACCATCATCAAACACGTTTAAATTGGAGATGCCGTGAAAATGCAGTAGGCGAATGGGACAGCAGGTAGCAAGGATCCAGCACCAAAGTCACAGTCCTGGACCTTGCATCTTGCACGGCATCCAAAGCTTCCCGCTCTGCCTTTCCATCTTGCCTTCCTACTGCTAGTAAAAACCCTCTCCTGTGACCTCAACGTCCCCACTTAATGCCGTGTTTACCCCAGAGTTACAGCAGCGAGGGGGATGCAGGACTGCAGTTAGCTGGGCTCTGTTTGTGGGAGGTGGGGGGGCGGCCAGCCCTAGCAAAAGAGGGACATCTTGTCATGCTGAAAGCAAAGAAGATGTGCTCTGCTTATGTCACCATCTCCCGAGGGCTCTGTCCCACAGGAGCTGTGTGCCCCCCTGGCTGCCACGACTCAGAATAGGTAAGGGAGCAGTTGCATTTGACCTTGTATGTCTAAGCAGCTAAAATCCCTCACTAACATCACAGTAGAAAATTTAACTCATTAGGCTCTATGGTCGGGAAGTTTGGGAAGACCTGTTTTTCCAGCTTCCGAGAATCATTATTTTTCTGCCGAATGCTGGAAAGCGGTAACAAAAGACAAAACAGTAACAGGTCATGTCTAACAAACTGGGATTTATTCCCTCCGCTTAAGCGTTTCATCGTGATTACTGTTCATATTTACAGTGTCGTCAGGAATGCTGCATGTATCAAGGTTAAAATCTAGCTGCTAGATGAAAAACTACTAGTTAAAAAGAAAAAAAAAAATAAATCACATGACATGTAACTGTCCTAGCCATGTACTTAGAATAATTTAATGTAAAATTTGAAGCAAACATACCTATAGTAAAAATACGACAAGCATGGAGAGTAACGTATTTCCTTACTTTTGGTGTGAAGCCTCTTGGTGCTCTACCAGTCTGCTCCTGCCTGCCTTTCTTTACTACAATAATACTGTTCTCTTCAAGTACAAACAACAGTTCTAAGTTAAAAGCTGGATTTTTTTCCTAGCTTTATAAATGCATATGAGCAGCTCAGCTGAAAATATCTCAGTGCTCAGATATTGCTAATTTATCATCTGGGGGTATATATTATTCTATACAATAATGGCATTTAGTCATTGATTTCAATGGAAATACATAATGTATATTGCTAATCCAAATACTCATACTGAGCAGTTGTAAAATAAAATTACTGCCTCAGAGTTTAAGGTGCTGTTGCATTTAAAGCGTACTGCCTTCACAGAATGAGCTCACTGGGGAAGGCTGATACTAAATAAGCTTTTTTTTTTTTTTATGTTTGCTAAGGACGTCATGATGTCCTTGATGAAAAATATGTGTTCTTTAGGACTCCATAATTATTAACGATGTGTATTTTTAACAAGAAGCTCAAAATAATTCTAATCTTGAATGAAATCAGTGCCTTTCCCCCAGATTGACACTTAAAAAACCAGCTGGGTAACAGCACCACAAAAGAAAGTATTAGTTACTTATCAAGAGGGACAGCACTTAACATTCAATGCGCCCTTCTGCTAATTAAGCTCACAAACAAGTAGCTTCTAAGATCATCGCTGCATTTTTTTTTCCCCAGTTAACTATTTCACTGACAGAAGCATTTTTGCATGAGATGTACAGCATATATAATTAAACTGGAGGGAAGAAAAAAAAAAAAAGAAAAAAAGAGTAGCTAAGTTCATTGGAGGTTAATATACAGAAGGAAAATATGGCTAAGAAGCCCAAGAGCCTGCCCAAGTGCCGACTGACAGAGCGTGCGTCGTCTTCCTGACATGCACTACCGGGGACCGAACACTATTGGTCACCACAACCCACCGTTCCGTTACTTGGAAATCCAAACTCAACAACAGATTGTACAAATGACAACGAGATATTAACACTGCTGGTTTGTTTATGCTGTTCTGGAGAATTTAAAAGCAAACTTAGCTATACCAGTCCTTTGCAGTGACCGATGTGGTAGTGAAAGCCAGGGAAACCTATCAGCTTGCCAAAAAATCTGTGCTAAAATGTAAGGATACCTTCACAAAGCTACGGAGCTGTTACATCTCAAGGCAGTCCCCTACCCAACCATAGTCATCTCAGACAGGGAGAACTGAGGATGTGTAGTGACATAATTCATGCATACTTGAGGAAATTACAGTAAATCTAGAATATTTGAGAACATAAAAAATTCACGTTTAAGCTAACTATTAAAAAGGTCTTATATTCTGCTTTGACAGCCACTGTTTATAAAGAACTGCTGAAAATTTGTGTAAGATACTAAAAAACATCTAAGCAACAAATCTGTTTTATAGCACAATACTCCCTTATATTATTAATCAGTTTACAAATTAAATAGGCTTTAAGGAAATGAGATCACGAGCATATTTTAAGGAGAAAAAAAAAAAGTCTCAGAGTGGCAAAGTAAGGGGGAGTCCCGTATTTAGCCACCTGAAGATCAGCACTTGATTTTATTCTGCTTAGGAAATACTGTATAACCTATGACCAGACACAGGTACGACTCGCTAGGTATTGACATTCAGTTTTAAATTATTATTATTGACCACACAGAATGTGATCAGGGCATCCTCTTATTTTAGTGGCACAGCCCTATTTTGACATCTATTTAATACAATTTTACTACATTCAGGCAGAAAACAGCCTCTCTGCTGACCCCTTAATACTCTCAGAAATAGTTCAACTTGTTTATACATTTGCACAGCACAGCGTCACGGTGATCTGTGCCTTAAAATTCACCTGCTTTTCAGTTATACGTGTAAGCTCAAGTCTCATAGGCAAAGATATTTGGTTATAAAAATAGCAATTCAGTGATCAAACAGCAACTCTTGGTGTCCTCCTCTTTGCCTGTTTTTTTCCCTTCAATGGCAGAAAGACACCAGGCCTAAATTCACTCCAGTAATAGTTTTTCCATCCAAATCCACTGATTTCAGTAGAGGAGTGTAGAAGAGTGAGGGCCATTTTCACAGTCTGAATTAAACAGAGAGGGATTTAAAAGCCTTGGGACTGAAGGCCTCCAAGTCCTTTGATATTTGGATGCAGATCTGAACTTCCTAAATCTATCATTACGAGAGATTTTTGTGGGGAAGTGCTGGAGCTCTACCACCTGTCAGATTCCCCAGTCTCTGCACATCGCTGCTCATCTGGTCTCAGACTCAGTCCATATGAAAAAAAGTGTGCTTAAATATGTCACAAAAGTTGTGTAGTTACAACCAAATATATCTGAGGCTGCAGCAACTAAAAAAGACAGACTGGAGTAGTCATTTGTAACCACTAAAATATTGCCCAAAATGTACTCATGTACATGTTACAAATTCAATTGTATGGCTAAGTGCAGCCAAATTACATGGAAATTTCTAATATTTTAAATGAGACCTTAGTATTAATTTTCAGTGCAAGAAACTACAACTAGTAAAATAATAATATTTGAATACTAAGCAGCAAAACAAACCAAAGTATTGACCCATAGTCCAGTACTTACTGTTCTGGAGAGCAGACCGGAGTTATGGGCCAGCGACACACAAGAAGGGGCATTTCACTAGAGGACTACAACAGTCTAAACTCTTCACTGCGCTGGCTTTTCCTGCAGGAACGCTACCAGTTTGGTTTGGAATCCTCATCTAACAGCAGAGTTCCATTAAACAGGCTAAAAATGCAGTTATGCTGTGGACCAAAGAACATGTAAGCATGTGACTTTTGTACCTGGTTTAACAAGATCTGCAGAAACAGCATATGGCCTGGCACACTGACTGGCTTAACGGAAAATTAGCCTTGTGGAAGCCCTCTGCAAACTTTTTTTCCTATAGGTGCTGTCTGCCTCAGCTGTACGGTCCTTTTTCAGCATCAGCTTTGTGTGCTGAAGAATACTTTCTCCCGTATTGATTTCTACTTGGACATCCTGCTCCTTTGGATGCAAAGCTGAAGTCTTCTGCCCATCTCCAGAGAGACCATTAACTTTTTTTTTTCTGCAGTCTGCACCATCCAAAGATTTTTTCCTCTATCTGTATTTGCTTTTACTTCCATTTTATACCTGGTACAGGAATTCCTTATTATTTGGGCTGAAATAATACTGGCAAAATCCCAACCTTAACTCATGTTTATGACATCCACGGGGAAGAGAAGCAAGTGGTTTGTGTTATTTTTGCCTGTCCGTGATTGCTAGAGCATGCCTGTAAATAAAGCCCACATAGTTACAAAATTAAACCATTTTAAAAACAAAAGCAAAGGAAGATCATTCCATATGGTCTAAGTGAGGAGGAAGTGTCAAAAGCTAACAAAGAAGGATTTACTTGTTTTGTGCTCTTCCCCACCTTCCCTGCTTGTTTCATGCCTGCCCTTCCTCACCTCTTCATTTTCTTTTAACCTCCAGGAAAAACGCAGACACCTAGTCAGTAATTCGGTCATACAAGAGGCAGCCCTACAAAACAGGTCACAGCCGTAGCACTTAAAGCTGTAAAAACTTTGCTGTACCACTAAAACCATCCTGCACAATTTCCAATTAGTTAAAAATTGTCATTTTGTATTTAGACCCAGCTTTGACCAGAATTACAAGACCTATACAACTTAAATACTTCCACCCCAACTCCACAGTGACCTAAGCCACAGGAGTTGTTAAATTTCAGTGAGAAGCACAAAGCAAACCACAGGTATGACAGCCCATCACTGTGACCACAGCGCAGATGGATATATCCAAAACTCTCTTTAAATGGAGTAGTTTGGATATCGGTAATACCCCAACTTCACCACAAGTCTGCTTTGTGCTGCCTGGAAAACCACATCAGCCAATGCTCATGCCAGAGCTGTGATGCTGTTGCCTGGATCAAGTCGGTGAGGTCAAAGCTGATGTGAGTTACAGAGCCCAATCACGATATAAATGACTTTTAAAAACTGAAACAGAGGCTCTACGATGCTCAACACAAAACCACTTCAGCAGGTGTGTAAATTCAGGACTGTATTTTGAAGTTAGTAACATGAAAAAGTTCTGGTCTGGTTAGTAGTTACTTCCTGCACTCCTTAGGAGAAGAAGGAAGAAGAGACAAATCAGTATTTATATATGAACAAGAAAAAAATTTACAGCAAGCCCAAATCTGTCCTTCAAATCATTAGTAATTGGTTGTTCATGTCAATTTTGATATTATATTCATTATTCTCTTCTGCAAATACAATCAGAAATGAATGAGGAGATATCCACAAGTACAGAAATTTAACTTGTGGATCAGTTTAATACATTTTTGTGTATCAAGGCCATCAGCAAATAAAACACAGCAGTATCTCTAAGGAGCTGACAAAGAGACAGATAAAACACCCCAATGCTGAAGAGAGTAATTTAGCAGAAATTATGCCTGAACTGCCTGGTAACACCAACAACACTGATCCATTCTGTAGACTGAGTCTAAGTTGCTGAATTCAAGATGAATCTGTGCATTTTAGGTAGTCCTGAGCTAAGCAAGTTGGTGACAACAATGTGTTATCCTCTAACATTCACACTGCGGAAGTACAAAAACACACAAAGCCAGGAGAAACATGACAAATTATCTGCCTAGCAGACAGTTCTGGTGCCTGGAGCGTTATCAAGCAATTCTGATTAATAATAGGGGAGTTGTCAGCCACCATCCTGCAGCTTCAGATGAGCAGAGAATATAACTTGAACAGACAAAAGGAACATAAAAAATTCTTAAGAGGATCTCTAATTATTACTTTAATGCATTTCCTAATCATCCATATCACAACCCATCCTAAAACACAATCACCAGAATGTTTTACTTCGAGATCTTACTCCACCTTGTCCCAGGTCCACGAAACCTGGAAGTAATTTATTCAACATCTCCACAGCATCTTTGCACGCTCTCATTGCTTCCCTCTTCATTCTCCACACAGTTGAACCAAAAACTTTTTCCCTGGTGACCTGGGCTGTTTGCACCGGTGCTACCCATCAACTCCAACCCTTCTTCCAAAGTCCTCATGTTTGATGAGAACTTGAGACTTTGGGAGTTGAGATATGGAGCATTCGCCCCGATGTTCAAATTTAAGACAACTCCCCCTCACATCAGAGTTTGGCTCTAACTTCACGTTACTTACTTCAAGAGCATCTTAGAACTGGCTTTTATGAAGTAAGTTTTGCAACATTAGGGACTATTATTCACTTGCAGTACAGCAGTTAAAGTACAGCTTTTTGCTCTGCTAATAACACTCTTTTTGGGTAACCAGTGCTCATTTTTGTGCGAGCCTTTGCTACAGCAGAAGTTGGACTGATTTGTGCGCTTCTCTCGTCTTTCACCAACATCAGCACACTCATGTCTAATGGTACATTGCTAATTTACAACTACAGCACAGCCAGAACCAGAGCCTGCCTGAAACCAGAAACCGTTCACAAATGTGCTCCTCAGGAAGGTGAAAACCACCTGGCCTTTATTTCCTGGTGACTGCTGACACTGCTGGAGTGCAAATACAAACCTCCTGGTCTACTGTTATTCACCAATTAATATCCTGCTAATGATGTCAGGTTTTAGACCTAAATTACCACTTCACACCCTCTCAAGGCTCGTCTGCATGGAACCCTAAGCCAAGTAGAAAGAGCTGACAATGTTGGGAGGCCTTACAACCCCTGACCTGAGGAAAGTCATTCCGGACTGCTGTGGGTACGTGGCACTGCACCCAAGCACACTGCCGTGCCTCTCCACTACCCGCACAGCAAAACTGAAGCTTGGAGGTGGAACCTGCTTCGCTCATTTTCCCTCTTGACCCTACCCAACGTTTCAAAAAGTGAAGATGAAAAAGAAAATGCTGATGTAGACGCTTGCAGTCTGGAGATGTTCTCAGTCCCGAGCACCCTCTCTGGAGGTCTGACAGTTCTGCAAACATGTTGGCCGAAGCTAAAGAACAGAACCATTTTTTTTTTCCTGTCATTTGGTGGTTGTTTTTTTACCTCGAACACCCACAGAAACTACTGATGTTTACTAAGAACAATTAAAAGTTACTATTCAACAATAGAGCAGATAAGGAACGGTCTTTGAGCTCGTGTTTTTAACAGCTTGCTATCTAAATTATTTAACAGAAAGTCCCATAAAAATGAAAAAGCCTTCCAGTGAAAGTACGCTGGCTTTTGGACTCCTGGAAGACAGTACAGTACAAGAAGAACTATTTGTGATTCTCCTAGCAACACATCCTCAGCAGCATCCTTATACTGCGAGTACCAGCTGTAACACTAACAAAGAATTGCACAGATTTCCATGGCAAAATAATGCTAATAAACCTTTACTCAGATTTTCATAGTAGCAATAGCTGCATAGCACAGTAAGAAAAATAAGTGTAATTCTTTTAACAGCAATGTTAATTTTTCCAGTACACTAAATCCTAGCAAATGTTTGACATTATAACAACACTATGAATTGACAGGGAGTATCTTTTGGCATTAGATTTGTTCCAATATGAAGTTAATAGCCATTAACTCAGACCACAAGGGTCTATATTGTTTTTAATGCAAGTGCAAATCTGTTAGTCTTACTATTAGTTGTACAAACGTATTATGGGAAAAGTAACCCTTACTGTACAGAATTTTATCACGTTAAATGGATTCCTTTTAATTTTATACATGGAACAATATAGGAAGCAACAAAACCTGAGTATTATTAACATTTGTGTTCAGAACACGTAGTTGACGTGTCAAAATTATCAAAAATAGCAAATACCAGCTTGTGCATTCAGACAAATTGTTTTGTTTTGCAAGGAAGACTTTAAATAGTTTATCCTACAATAGATTCCTGTTTTATCTAAAATTCTGCAGGCTTATTAAATCATACATGTTATTTGTTGCCACTTAGTTCTGAAGCTTAAAGCTCACAAGAGCATTTAAAGGCATTTACTGTCTACCTCAGCCATTAGCTGGGTTATGATTTTTATACATTATGCTCACAGAGGCTACCAATGGATGGGAGAAAAAAAAGAGAGAGAAATCAAATACCATATGACCATGCTTATTCCAGAGGAAGACTTTCAAGGCAATTATGAATCTGTCATATGGCATCACTGAAACTAGATGATCAATAGATCCATTTTTTGAAATTGTACTGAGAACCATCACGACCCTACCAAACATTTGTAGTTTAGAGTGCAATGCATTATTTCTAAATAATGCATCCCAAAGCTGGTTTTTGCAGGAGGATGTAACTAAAAAATAAAGGATCAGTCTAAGTTAGTAAACTTTGTTTCAGTCTGTAGGACCTCTTGATTTTTTTCAGTGAAAATATAACCCCCCTTCACAAACTATAAATTAGGGAGCATAGGAGCTTTCTTTTCAGGTATGAACAGCAATAACATAGGTGAGAAATCTCCAATCATCTCCAGACCAGAGGCTGAAAAGCACCGATTTAGGCAAATGGTGGTAATGTTGGGTAATTCGTTGAAGTGATGAAAACTTCTCCAAACAGGAAGATCATAAAGTTAGGGCAATTCACCCTCTACTTGATAAAATACAGAATACATAAATGCAGCAATAAGAATGAATTGAGCATTGAGGAATAAATAAGGAAGTTCAAGAGAGAGGAAACTCAAGTTCAATGCCTAAGGGCTTCAAAACAGATTTTTAAAAAAACACTAGTTTGACATTTACCAGCACTTCTAACTCTATTATTCTACATGAACAACTCTGATAAAAGGAAGACAGACTGGTCTACCACATCAGTTCTGTATGTCAATACATACAGTGGGGGTTTTTCCTAGCAATAGTCATCAGTACTTTTTACACCACAAAAATTGGGCATACCTGCGCCCTTGAATTTATCCAAAGTCATATTTTATCCTCAAACTTGTGTATTAAAACTACTGAAAATTTGTAACACAGGAAAAGTTTCTGCAAACAACTAATAATAACTGGCTAAGATCATTCATCTTTTCCAACATCTTTATCAGTACAATTTTGATTACTGGACACTGATTATTAATAATTAGGATACTACTATATGATTTTTAAGTTTGTATCATAACACCACAGTCAGTTAATCTAACAAGCGGATGGATTCCTTTTAAAAGAGTGAAAATACTCCTGAATTAACGAAGTCAAAATGTCAAAGAAATAACATGATATTAGAAGCAGTCTATTTAACTCAAAATTAAGAAAAGCATTCAGATTACATGTAAAATATCCTCAGGTTGCTGTCACTGGTTTACACGATGGTATATTTAGAATTGACACAGAATAGGCTTCTAATATTGTACTTGTTTTTATGAACTAAATCCAAGTGTATTTCAAATCTCTATTTTTAATGATAGAAGTGCATTATATTCTATGTATACACTTAGAAGATGACATAGATACCAAATAGTTCTTGAAAAACAAATATGCATTATTAAATTTTATGGTAATATTTAGACATATAAAAATGGCATAGAACAGCAGGGATTTCTCAAGAGAAAGTATAGCCTCGATATACCCAGAAGCCTGAAGGCATTGCAGATCACTAAGGAGTCTTCCTTTGCATGGTAAAGCCCAATTATTTGCAACCCCTTGCATTATTTTTCCTTTAAGCTGTTACATATGTGCACAAAAAACCTGTGCGCTCTTAATACGTGCACAGAAGTTTACAGCTGCATCTCTAAAGCCTTCACTTGGTCTGAAAATACAGAGACTGAAATCTATGCTTTTCATCTGCATTTGGAACGTGGAAAGTTTAACTCCACTCTGCTAATTAACACAGTTAGTCTTTGGGTATACTTCTGCATCATAAAACCGACAGAAGTAAAATATAAATTATAAGGCAAGCTACAAATCTCCTTTTCCTTCATTAACAAATCAGTCTGGAAATTCAACCCTATAATTCACCTTAGAGTGCAGTTACTTTGCAGAGTTTTGGATTAAGAGGGGAGGTCCTGCAAAGATTTACTTATGTACCTAAGCTTTACCTGCTGACACAGACTTGAATGGGACCGTTGGGGACCTACTGCTCCTCATAATTGAGGTGTGAATCACATAAAATCTAAGTCTCCTTCCTAGAAATGCCTGTTGTGTTGCTGAACTGAGGGGAAGAAATCTGGACAGCATCAATAAATGGAGAACTGAAAGGGAAGGATTTATTTAATTGAATAAAACATGCTATGGAGAACTGGAAATAATAAAGAAGGTGGTTTCCATAAGTTACCCTGAAGATTTTATACTAACTTAAGGCTTCTCTGTGCATCACTTTTTTGTTGCTATTATTATTTAATAGTTTATTTCCATATTCAAATGAAAAGGAACACTGCTTAAGGGTATTCAGCCAGAAGTTTATAAACAAATCAAGGCCAAAAACTGAAAAATAAGCTCTGTGATTACTTAAATATTTAGCTTAGTAAATCATCTCATGCAATCAGGGTTTGTTTAGAGTAACTACAGACAAAAAGTTTAAATCTCTTATCTGTATTTAATTGGCATCTCCAACTAAAATTCAAATTCAAAGCCTTTATTAGCCCCCTGACAGAGTAAGCCATAAACTCTGCAGTACACATGCAAACTGAGAAACTCCGTCTCAGTAGCTTCCTGAAGTATCCGGAAATCCTGCAGCTTCAATCATATTTCAGAGCCGCACGTTTTATGTACGCCAGCCTTGCCTCGTGTTCCAGAAAGCGCTACCGAGATGAGTAACGGGCAGCAGAATTACAGAGAAGTAGTGCAGGGAAAGGAAATCCATTATGGCAGGATTTCCTTTTCCAGTTTCCTGGTCTGGATCCAGGCTGTGCCCATGGCACGCTCCTGTTCCCCAGGAAATCAGTAGGAACGCTGGCAGGAACTTCAGTGGAAAGAGGGCAGACTAGCAAGCTCAGTACAGGTTGAGCTCAAGTACAGGTTGAATGATTAAGCGAGGCCTCCCAGGAGATGATGTTGTAAACGCTAGTGCCTAAGTAAGCCAGAATTGGAGTCAACACCTTGTCCAAAACAAATTAAACAAAAAAAAAAAAAAGGTATTATATAAACTCTTCCGTGTTAAATATTTAACTCGCAATCAACTGTTTGCTCAACCGTTCTTTTATCAAATGTGCACATACAGTTCTCCTTGGAGACACTGAGATCTGAGTAAGGCTTAAAAAAATCTAGTTCTTTTGGTTGCTGTCATTCTTAATCACAGATATCTATAAAATTATTAATCCAAGCTACTAGTGGGAAAAGAAAACTCTAGATGAGCTAAATCAATCAGGCCTGTGCAACTGGGAAAAGGAGACAAGCAATTTTTGAAGAATCAATTTATTGGCTATTAAAGACATGCTTAAAATTAACTGCATCACAGAATATAGTTCCTCATTTATCTACTTCTGTAGAATATCACCAGACTCCTGGGTTCATCTGGGTTATGGACTCTATTAATTCCATCTAAGTCATTCCAAACAGACCCAGCAATCCTGCAGCCCCAAAGATTATGGGATTAAAGTAGTATTTGAAATAATCTGAAAATTGAGACTGGTCAGAGGTACACTAATCAAATACCAAGCCAATACTTGAAAATAAATTGTATGTTACTGGATCCTACTGTCAAATAACCAAGTGCCAGAAAACTCACTTGGACAACTCTGAGGTATCCTGTGAGATGTTTGTCATGAGTGACTTTCAGATCTAACAACCACTTTTTGTAAGCCCCTGTTATGGGTAAAAATGTGTGCCCTCTTTTCAGACATAATTACTGAGTATTTCATATCTTTGTCAATGCAACATTTCATATTTGCTACAATTTTTTAGTAGTGCATGAACTCACATTAGCAGATTTGAAAACTAATGGATATAATGGCTGTTGTGTTATGTAGTTAGTTTTTTGGTAAACTCAATTCACCAGACCATTATGGAAATTTTGCTTCCAGTAGTTCTACATTAATGAAAGTGCAGAGTTTTGGGTTTTGACCGTAGTTTTTACCACATATTTTAGTTGTGTCTAAAGCTAATGCCTGTCCAACTGCAGGCTAATGGATCAGGTTTGTATCTTAGACAGCACTTCATTATTCACTAAAGCATTCCAAAATTCCACCCCTAGACAGACAGATGGATGGATAGATGTCTCTATTCCCTACCATCACCATCTTTGGAAGCTGTGAACCAGTGGGGCTCTGTATGCAGAACATCTCTCAAATAAAGGCATAACTTCACTCAGCAAACATGACTATAATTAAAAGACAGCCCAAAGCAGTCAGTAAAGGATACTAATATTCTCCACAAAGCACAACCGACTCCTTATTTAGGGTTTCAGCTGGAACAAAAAATTCCTGACATTCATATGTAGTTAATTTAATTTTTTTCCCCCCACAAAAATTTGTCTATATTTGTACATCATGTATTAACAGCACAGGAAAAACTGATCTTACCCCCCCAACCCCCCCCCCCCCCGGGCACAAAGTCCAAAAGATCACCCTGCTCCACTTCGATTTTATCTTCAGGCTTCCCTCTAGCATTTCCATTTTATAATCTCTTTTCCCCAAAAAGAGGGCCTTGGTCACCTTCGTATCAGATACTAGGCCTGTATATACGTATCTAGTTTGAAATCTAGTATCTAGCAATCTCAGATTCCATTATTTGAATGTTTTTGTCCTGAATCTTCCCTCTTTTTGCTTTCTTCTACATCACACAGATTCAGATAGAAACTTCCCCTGCTAAAATGACTGCTGCTCACTCACCACTACCTGAACCTGACCAGTTAGATAGAAAAAGGCAAACTGGACAGATTCTAGAATATTTCAGTTACTTGGTGGCAAATTACGGGGACCAGGGAAGTAAAACATGAAAAAAAACCCAGCAGGTAATGATACATTTACACGAGGACTTTTGAAACTAATTTGATAACCCAGAAGTCCAACCTTGCAGTCTACAGTGCGCCATGCACATTTGTGTGTCTTAATAACTTTGGGGAAATGTCACTACTACTTTTAAAAAACCATAAACATTCAGTTTTCCATTGAAAATAATTTCTCCTTAATGTTTTCTTAAATTAAAACTAAATCTAGACTAGTCATAAGGATTCACTCGTTTGTGTCACTGAGTTGACTTTATAAAACATACGCTATTCTGGCACTTAACTCTTGAAGAGTTTCACATTTTTTATGTAATAGACAAAAGAATTTTAATCTAAAATGTATTTCAAATACCGCATTGAAAGTCCCTTTACTCATTTTACATTGTACTCTGAGTCCCTCTGAGGGTACATCAGTGTTTAAAGAGGAGATACACACAGAATACTCAGATTAAGTGGGAATTTGGTAATTCCGTAAATCTCAGCATCAGGGAGAAATGTGTGCAATAGGAGAGTAAAAACGATAACTTCAAATCAGGTGTAAAAAGGAGGTCTTAACTATCCAGTAACTAGAGATCCCCTATGATCTGTACGAGGATCGAGCTGTTGGGTTTTTTTGCTATGTGCTGTGTTAAGCAGTTGGCATCTTTTCATCCTTGAGGAGGTGCTTATATTTCAATAGCAGATTAAGTAATTTCTGTGAATCATCACAGGTTTTTTGTGGGTTTTTTTTTTTTTTTTAGTACTTTAGGATCCTTTGGGATAAGAAGCTCTATTATAAAGGCATATTACTGCTTCTAGTAAAGGATGGGTTGTTTTGCATTTGAAGCAGAACCTTAATTGATGCACTGCTGACTTCTTCCACAAACTTCAATAGTTCATAAATTTTATACATACAGCAGCAGCAACCAGTTGCTAATATTTATACACAGGTTTTAGGTTTAGCTATGAGGTTTGTTTTTTTTTTTTTAAATCCAAATAATGGCACCACTAATGACCAGTTAATTTCTTTCAAAGATGCAGAGTACATTACACACAAGAAACATGTTTTGTAAGCAAGCATACTGGAAAAAATAACGCCAGTTTGACACTTCTTGTTACTAAACATCTGCATTAAAGGAGCATTAAGGGTGGTCAGCGCTCTAGACTTTTCTCTATTTGTACAGAGACATTTGCTTTTCATTTTCCCTGTGCTTTTTATTAACTATCAAGTAAATTCAGATGACTCGCGTTCTGAGAGCCCACGTTCCCTTGCAGTGACATCCAAGTGCTGAGCTAGCACCCTCAGCATGACAGCCATGGTGCCTGCCTTCTGAAAAGGGGTTTGGAAAAAACTTCTGGTGCCACGAAAACCTCTCTGAGGAGTGGGTGTTGTTAAATCGAGATAAAAATCACAATTTTCTAGCAAAACACTGAAGTCTAATAATATGAAGGACTATCACTTAAGAGAATTGAACAAAAAAGGGTGCAAGTGGCAGCTAAAGTAGAGGAAGTTAGCTCAAATATTGCAAACTTGGGGGGGGGGAAGTAGCATTTTTGTTGTAACGTGAGGCTTTTTGAACTGTTTTTGAATGCAGGCATCATGGTGAGTAAGGAGCCCAGCAAATGCTTACTCACCACCTCGGAAAGCGAAGTTGAGCCGGCGGCTTCACTCGCGTTGGAGATGAAATATGCACTGGATCCCAACCGGCAGATTAAGAAACGAAACAAAGCCCTCCAGGTGAGATTTAAAGATATCTGCGAGGCCCAGAACGAGCAGAGGGACAAACAGCTGTCCACCACCCAGGATCCCGACAAGAGAGAAGCCAAGCCCATCTCCTACAAAACGGCTTATCGCAAGTACATGACAGTGCCTGCCCGGAGATCGATACCCAACGTCACCAAGAGCACAGGAGTTCAGACTTCACCCGATCTTAAAAAGTGTTACCAGACCTTTCCCCTGGACCGGAAAAAAGGGAATATTCTAAAAAGCGCCTCGACTGTCGACACCTTTAAGAGTCAAAACAACGGGTTTCTAATAGACGTTAAGGACAAAGAGGGCAGAAGCTCAGGGGAGGCCATCCCGTGGAGCAAGAAGGCCGGCAGCCTGCAGACGGCGGAGTTCATCTCCCACATCAACGAGCGCACCAACGTGGGATCTCGCGACAACGGGGCTGAGGCCTGGATAAGCAGCGATTTGCACAGCTCTCCCAAAGAGCCGCCGCCTCCTCCTCTCCCAAACTCGGCCGACCCCGCTTCGGAGGAGCCCACCCCTGCCCGGCCGCCCAGCCGAGGGAAACCGGTGGTGGGGCGGCCGGGGAGCGAGGAGGCCGCCCAGCCCCTCCACGGGAGGGTCTTCAAGACTGAAGTGGCCACCGTTTATTTACCGGCGGCTGGTGCAAACGCCTCGCAGCCTGACCTGCCAAACCTCGTGGCCGAGACCGACTGGTCCCCGTGCCCACCAGCCGAGGAGGACAAAAAGAGGACCGTGCACCTCAACGGGGTTCAGCCCCAGGCGGGAGATGCTCGAGCCTGCTCGTCGCGGGCGCAGTGCCAAGCCACCGAATGTAACGAACAGACCCTTCAGATAAACGTTTCGCCTATGGAGGAGAACCAGCCTTGCCAGACGGCTGTTGCCGTGAGCGAGGAATGCCAACAAATCGTGCCTCACACGGAAGTTGTGGACTTGAAAGCGCAGCTTCAGATGATGGAAAATTTGATCAGCTCTAGTCAGGAAACCATAAAAGTGTTGTTGGGTGTTATACAGGAGCTAGAGAAAGGAGAAGCTCACAGAGAAGGGTGAGTAGAAGCTCTTTACGTGACTATAAGCTTTTTTAAATGCCTTTTCTAACAAGTCCTGCCTTTGAATTTCCTAATGCAAGTTTGCCCCCGTGCGTTCCTCCGCATCACACCAAGACGTTACACGTGGTGCTTCTCACACGGACTCAGTTTTGCTGCTTTAGAGGCGAGTCCTAGGGAAACCTGCCAGCAGTATTCGCAGATTTGGTATCTGCTTGTCCTGGGATGTAATTAAGTGGTTATTTAGCAAAGAACCTATAATACCTCTTCTTGTACCTTTTCTAACGAGCACAGAACAAGCTGTTCTCCAAACAGGGTTAGCCAGGATGCTTTCACATCAGCAACTTGTATTAACTGTAATACCTCACCTGGCATGAAAAGCAGCAGAAAAACCTTCACTCTGTAAGAGACCTTTTTAAGATTAAGGGATATAATTCCATTAATGGCATATGAATCTTGTCTGGTTTACTTTCACCTTCTGAATTTTTAATGTTTCTTTCAGAAGGAAATTAGATTAAAACTTTGAATATCAAAGTCTTCTTTACAGCATTCGCACTACTCTACACACCACAAACACAAGCATAAAGAAACAAAATTTTGTTTATCCCTAGCTTACATTACAGTTAAATCAACCTAAATAGAATTACAAATACTACTTACTATAACACACTACAACCTTTAGTCTTTACCTAGACAGTTCAACCCATCTGTTACATTACCTTAACAAGGGTTTTGCAGACTTACTTGCCTTAGTTTGCTAATCTTTATTCAATGAATGCACCTCAAAATATATGTGCACTGTTTGTGTGGTTTTAAGTAGTTCTGTAATTAAATCATAATTTGTCAGAAGAAATCTGGATTTTAAAATTAGGAACCAGTAGCTTGTGCTTCTTGAAGCAGCACATCTTTTCACTAGAGTCAAAAAGGTACATCTTAAGATTTGTAGTTCAACTCTTTCTCTAGGAATGTAGGAATCATCCTGTTAATCCTAAAAATTCTAACTGTTTTCATTAAAAAAGTCATTTTAGCTGTTGGACAATGCTGTCAACGCAGCCTTAGCATTTTTAGTTTATTTTACAGCTAGTTATAGTATTATTAAAATACCCTGTCAAATCCTGCATCTTCAGACTGGGAAGCTTCTTGGTGTAGCTGAAAGCAACACAGGCTTACTGATTTATTTTTTTAAATTATTATTCAGAAGAAGTGTTCCTCTGACTTTCTTAACTTACAGAAATGGCAAGAGAATTGGAAAGAAGTGGCATGCTGCATGTCAAATTACAAAATACAGAAAAATATTTCTTCATCATAACTCATCATCTGATCATCGAGAACCCTGTGTGTTCACACACACACCTACCCACAAAGTCATCTGCTATAAATACCAGTGCTTCCTCCATACACTTAGAGATCAATTTTTTATCTTTTCCCAAAGATAGCAGAGCAACAGGTACAGCAAATACTTATTTTTTTACTGCCATTTAGTGTAGCCAACACTAGGAGTGTATCCCTGCCCTCAGCACAAAAGAGGTCCTGCCTGAACTATCGATGATTGCTCATATCTTCAAATAATCCTTCTGTAGTTGTCAACCTGACATAGCTGCAGCCTGTATCAGCCCTAAAATAGCGGAATTATCCATAAACCCCAGTTCTTCGGAATATCTCTACTGCCTCTTACACACACAGACCTGTGTATTAGAGTCTACGAGACTACATGATATTTGACCAAAAGGAGCCTGTTTATTAGCACTCCTTTACTTTCCCCCCATAGGTCCCCCAGCAATGGTGAAATCACCACCTAAAGATACATCCCACATTTTTAAATCTTTTCAAACAAGTTGTGGCATGTGGAAGAGACAATTAAAACCTTTTAATGATTCTCTGACGATAACTGTAACCAGGGACAGTTACACCAGTGGTCGAGGTGAATTATAAAAATTGGAAGCAAAGTATCTACAAATCAGAGGGCGATTTTGGATAGGGGGGGTGTTTTAAACATGACATACAAAGGTGCTGCCTTAAAACTTACCAAGAGCAGGAAAGGGTTTCTCCTTGGAACTGCTTTCAGCTACTCTTCCATACGCTCTTGGCACATCCCAAGCGTGCCCCCTCCCAGCTAGCCAGGAAGGATGTAGAGATGGGGAAGGAGGAAAGAAGAAAGATGCATACTTGCATATTTTCTCCCATTTTAGGAATTCTTGTATTCCAGATCCCTCTAATTTTCCAGCACCTGGGTGATTTTAAAGGAGATTGCACAAAGGAGACCAGCATTATGCCTGGGACATTTCTGTTCTCCACTGATCACACTCCAGAGCTGAGAGAACACTCTGTTCTTGTGCAAAGCACCAACACATTATTAACACGAAGCCTGTCTTTATCCCTATTTCCCTCAAATTAGACAACTATTTCAATAATAGGTTGCCCCATCCTTTTATTAGAATAATTCTTTCCAATTATTGCATTCATTTCTACAACAGTTTTGCCACAGAGACCCACCACTGTGTACACTGTTCTGTATATTCTCGATTTTAGCATGTTGATCTTTTTTCCTTTTATACCCAGGTGTTAGGTCAGTTTATACCAAGAAATTAAAAGCAGTTCTACTGCCATGTCTCTGCTTATTGTAGCATATACGAGTCTTCCATCTGCTAAAACAGAAAACAATGTTCTGTGTTTATGGCACTCTGGTTTTCTTATGTATGTTAAATTCCTTACAGTAACGTACAGCAAGAAAGAAAAACATGCTGCTGATAAAAAAAAAATAAAATAAAAAAACCAAAACACATACCCACAGCTAAATCTCTTAATCAGATTTTCCTCCCTTCAAGAAAATCAGTGTTCTTTAAGTGTTGTTGTCGTGCCATGGGACTAGTGCTCAGTGGATTCATTTTCACTAATATGCTGTAGGTCTTGAACTGCTATTACTGCAATTCATCACTAAATGAGTCGATGCCAGCAAAATTGTATCGGCATCTCTGAAGATAGTAGTATCATCCTTTGGGTGAACAGCATCTATGTCTACTTTTCAAAATGTCAGTACTACATTATCTGCAATTAACAACAACATAGAGCACTCAACTCTGCTGAAAAGAAAGTGGAAAACCACCGGAGGAGGAAGAGAAACACAGAGCAGCTCTACCAGCCGACGGAGCCGGGGGCTCATGTCGCTCTGCCAGATTGAAGGCTTCGAGGGTGCAGCGGGAGCTCTCTCTTCTCTGAGCTGGGATCAGGCCTCATTTATTGGTCACAGAATGCAAAATTCAGGCCATTGGGAAACACAGCTCTCACCATCAGGCACTGCTTAATTTTAATGCATTAAATCTAGCTAAATAACACTTAATAGGTTTGGGGACAGGGGTACAACTCATTTTCGCTAGCCTCTGAGCCCCCGATACCAAAGAAAATTATTAAAACTGTGTATTTCTTATGTGCATCATTATTTACTAAATCTTTGGCAAAATGGTAATTCTACCTTACTATGTGGAAGCTTCTACCAAAAAAACCCTTACATCCCAGCAAAAGGCATTCAACAATGTTTGTGTTAAGTCATGCATGAATAGAAGTAACAGAGCTACAGCTTCAATTAAGTCTCCCAGCTCAAAGTTGAAAAACTATTGAATATTACATGATGCAAGGTGCAGCTTTACAACACTAAACAAGGTTTATGCCACAAATGATGTTTGCTTTGTCTTCTAGTAAACTATTAGCAACCTATATCAACTAGAGACATATTTGTCTGTATTCAGATACAGTGCATTCAATTAAGCAAGTCAGATTCTGCTCTGTACGGAGCCTCACTAAGACCAACAGGATTGAAAGCAAAATGCCAGTCACTAATTCCAAAACCTGGCTAACTAACACCTGTGAAATATAGAACAGAAGATGGACAGATAATCAAAAATAGTTTGCTGCTGGAGAACACCAGTGACCTGCCCTTTAAATCCTTACTGTGAAAAATAATAGTAATCTAGGCCCTTCTCATTATACAACAAATCAGCAATTTTAATAAACAAAGTACTCAATTTGCCATACAAAAATAAGTCACGGTATTTTGACTCTGACAGGCCAAATGCTACACATTAGACAAGAGTTAAATGAACCTGTTTCAGAGATAATTTATTTCTTAGTCAACAGTGGTTCAGGAATTTAAAGGGTTCTCAACAAACATTCATGAATCAAGCAGTCCCAACCTCCTTTGAAAAGGCTTTGAAAGAACACGTTCTCAGGGACAGAATTTAAATGTCATTTCACATTTTCCAATGTATAAGGGATATTTATGTCTCTTATAATCATTTCTAAGCAGAAAATAAACACATACTCTGTGTGTCTGGATGAATGTTAGTACCAAAGAGAAGAGGAGAGCTTCACCCAGTGCAGAGACAGCATCCTCACCCAAGTACTTCTGTCTCAAAAATACTGCAAGCAATCATCCTCAAGGTCACACGAGTTGAGCATCAACTTATCATCCTGACTCAGGAAGGATGGTAAATGAAAGTCTGATAGCCAAAGCAATTATTGCCCAGATTGTTTGCTTTTCTCCTTTTCAGAAGCTACTTCAGCCCAGACGAAGGAGACAGAGCAAATAAAGGTAGTAACAACCTCTGCTGTCTAACTCAATCCATCTACACACACGAGCCAGCACTCTTAAAGGAGTTCCTTATTTCACATAAGGAGAAAAGAAAGCTTAAAGAGTTTACAAGAATGCAGCCTCTGAAAGCACAGCCTTTGGAAGTAATGTGCTAGCTGCAGAGATAATATGATGTGGTTTCATGTGGGATTTCCCCTCCTGTGTGGTGGTGTTTTGCTTTTTCAGTTACAGACATGGCAAAGGAAAAAAATTAGGAAAATCATTTCTAAGAGAAAACTTGGAAATGCAGGAAAGCAATAGATAAGTTTAACAGCAGAAGACAGCTGCACTACAAATAAATATATGAAAACCAGAAAGAAGACAATGAACTCCATCTGTGCTGCACAAATTGTGTCACATACCGAGTGCCACCAGGTTTTAAGAGGCTGTAACAGCAGTCCCTTGGAACAGGACTACGATGACGACCTTTATTTTCAACTCTGTGACCGTTACCTGCATCCCTTTTGCCTGTCCTTTGGAGCGGTCACATTCATTCCGACTATTACTCCACCTGAGACACCTCCTAAATTCTGATCTCTCTACCCTCACTACAGCTGTTGTATATCAGAGTGTGCATCATTTACAGGTCGTTCCCAAACACAGATACACCAAAACAGCTCAGAACTTGTAACGATTTACCTTTCTAAGGCAGACACAGGAAAGCTCTTTGGATGCATCTTCCTTAGTCAAGGAAAAGGAATGATTTTTGCACAAATCTTGCAATCCTTGGGCCAGTGGACGGTCGGGTGTATTTTTTTTAAATTCTAATCCATACATACCATTTTCTCTGCTGTTTCCACAAAGATCAGTCTTACAGTGAGGCATTCGACTACTGTAGTAGCAGGTTTTATTTTCCAGTTCCAACAGCAAGAGAACACCCTTCTCTTCCTTTTATTACAGCCATTTGTACAACTACTCCCTCTCTTTTTGTTAAGTATACAGTTAATTCTAATTATTATACAGTTAATTCTAATTACTAAGAACTGAACTGTCAGGCTTTGTCACTGCCTAACAGGTGTATGTGTCAGACTAAACTTTGAGCCCTATTCAAGCAAAATGCATTCCACGATCAGTTATGCTTTCCTCTTAGGTCACTAAAGCAGTTTGAAGATGAATTCTTTGCACGTGGGCCCGTGAGAGGTCCTCTCCCCTTGCCCTGTGCTCACTTCCCAATTACAGCTCATCCCTCAGCCATTGCTCAGATGCTCACTTACCCTTCCCTGAAAGCAGGGTAAGTATTAAGACGCCATAGAAGTCCATTTACCTGCCCTCACCATAAGTAACCTGGTTTTCCAAGCTATAAAACAGTAGTCCAGCCTTCTCCCTTTCTGTATTCCCCCCAAGCACTAATCAAGCAGACGCGGCAGCGCAGCGTGCTACGCACCGACGCCTCTCACAGCTCGGCAGCTCCTCACTGGAACAATTTCATTATGTTCCAAAACTGCATATTTCCTGATGGAGATTATTTCATACCTACTGTCAGTCCACGTGACCGCCCTTGAGCCCTCTTACTTAGAATTCTCAGCCACCCCAAATGAAAGTTGATTATATAAGATTGATCATTAAAAGATCCAGTATCATTCAAGGTAAAAGATCCAGCATCACCCAAAGTTTAACCTCGTATTACACTTTTTCTGAATTAGATCACTAAAAACAATCTGGAGTTAGACCTACAAGGGCAGGTAACACGAGTATTTTATAGCACAGTGTTTCATAGACATTCAAAACTTGATGAGATTTATACTTTGGATAGGATTTTTCATTAGAGTTGGACAAATTTATTCTGTTTCTCATAATGAAAGCTTCAGATCAAAGTGTCAGAATGAAGAAAAAGGGCAAACTCTCACAGTTCACAGACATTCCTGGAACATATGTCATAGGTAATCAGAGTACCTAGATCCTGTAACATTTAAGATAAAGAGCACTGGGCTAAATAACCCTACTGTCATAGCTAACTTACAGCTATTAAACATCCTTTGTGAGGAATATAGTGGTAGGAGGTTTTCAACAAGCAAATGATAATGAACAAAAATGAAAGGTAAACTGTTAGCAACAACCAGTATGTGGAATAAACATAAAGCAAACAAACAAAAAGAAACAATCTTTTTAGCAAAGTTACTAGATCTTCAGGCTTACTGTTTTCTCAGAAAAATGACGCTAAGAACATTCTGAGTCTCAGAAAATATAACTTATTTTGCTAATATATTTCAGCTGTTTATCTGCATGTACTATACAGGCACAATTCAAAGAAAAAGTATTTGTAGTACTCAGAAAAATAATTTGATTTCTATCTAGTTGGTATTCAATAGACTTTAAAAACAAGCTGAAATACCATTCATCACCACAGCTCCCCATTTCAGCAGGGTTCGGCAGCACTTCAAGCTTTGAAGTGAAATTAAGGTTCAAGACTTTTCTGTCAGATTGGCTGCAGGGACACAAAGGCCAATAAAAGCAAGTTTCCACAATTCAAATCTGGAAACACTGGCGAAGTTTTATGGTGAATGAAAAAAAGTGTAAGCAGACTACGTTCTTGCTAAATATATCCATATGAATTACTGCAGATCATAAGGGAAGCTTTGCCAACTGTCACCAAGCTGTCCAAATTACATACCTGCAAGGAAGAGTTTTTCTACTAAATCAGTCTTTTAAAGAGAATGTTATTTAGGTGCTGAATTACCAGTTTTCACTTCACACAATTAGAATAATCCTTTAATAACTGCATTTTGACTGTTGGTAGTATTAGAATCCAAAGACACAGAGCAATGAGCCACATACCTATCCAGTCATGTAAAAATGAGACAAAATGAGCTTTATAGTGTCAAATTTCTCACTGCTGTTTGTTCGCCAAGAGATTAATCCCCAGATTTCTAATTGACACCTACTTCTGAGCCCCTGTGCTTACACAAAGATATACTTATCTCTTATCCTGACTAGGGAAAAATGGATTTTGACTAGACAACTTTGTAAAAAGACTTGTCTGAAGAGGAGCATTTTTGTTTTTAAACTGCTGAGGCTCCCAGCTACCCCAGGTTGCAGAATTAAGACATAAACATGCAGTTCAGTCTTAAGAAAGCTCCTGTGCAACAGAGAAGTGAAGGTAAGCAAGCATTGAAGACGAAGAGTTAAGCTGGATTCAAATATCTGTGGGCTGTTTCAGTAACTGGAGGAAACATCTTTTAAGTGAGAGGCTCTTAAGCATGTGTCTGACCATCCTCCCTGTGTGCCACCTCTGTGTCACTGCTGCCTGCCTTAATTACAGATCCAGGAACTGTTCTCAGCTCAGACCTTGGAAAAAACACTGTTTCGTAGCTCTTAATGGCTTCATTTTGAGCTTTGCAAATACAGAGGAACTGTGAAGATAAATGAGTAAATAGATAACCAAGTTTAGATATGCAGAGCAGTCCAATGCCAGGGTATTTGCTGTCTGCAGTCAGCACGAGGCTACTCTTCCCTGGCACTGAACCATTTCTTCCATGTTATAAGCAAACGCTTAGAAAAGCAGCAGTTTAATAGAATACTTAAGTGAAATTGGGACAATTCTAAGCTTTCTGCAACCGTTTATTGCAATGGTTTGTTTCTGCATCTCATGGAGCAGCAGCATAGGAATCGGCTAGTCAACCAGGAAGGAAAAGTGTCATTCAGAGGGAGGCTGGAAATCTCTCCGAACATCCCCAGCTGGTCTTAGCCCTCTTTTACTACTAAGATGATGATAGAGGATGTTTTTCACCACGTTGTTCCTGCATGAACAAACCAGAAGAGGCTAGACAACACTGTATTGGGTACACTACAATTTTTTTTCTCTTGGTTCCAATATCCTGGGAAGATGCAATAGAAGCTGAGTGTGGTCTAGTAATTCATCAGCACGAGAGATGGGATTGTGGAGATGAGCAGAGGTATTTTGACATTAACAAGGCAATTTACACTCCGGAATAGTTCAACCTGGCATGACTTAGGTCATTTCTTAGGTAATGTGAGGAGATTCATTTACTTAATTGTCATCAATGCAAGCTCAGACAAAATTCCCAGGAATGGGACCTTTCTGAGCATCTGTGTACAAAGCTCAAGCAAATGTCAAACTGCTGCTTTACAGATTCTCCAGTACTGCAGTAAAATCTCAAACTACCATTAGTTAAAGAAATAAGAAAATAGGAAGTACTGAGACCTGCAAAGTGTTATTCAAGCTGCAACAAAAAGAGTTCAGCACTTCCAGGGTCTTTCCTGCCTTTTTTTTTCCCTCCATACAGTTCCCTATCCTTCTTGCACATACCACACAATCAGCAAGATCAGTGGCCAGCAATTGTATTCTATGTTCTTATTTTTATGCTGCTGTGTAATATTTAGAATTTAAAGCAAGCTCTTCGGTTTGGATATAGTATGGCTGATGTAGTTGTTATTATATTATTATATTATCATTAATTATTACAATTAATATAATAAATATTATTATAAGCTGGTATAGGCTTATATGTAATGCACACAGTATTTGAGCTTGCACTGAAATCTCAATCACTTCAAAATTATAAAAAAAAAATTCTACAGACAACTTATTTCTCCTATCTTCCCTCCTTTAGAGAAACAATGCCTGTTAGCAGCCTTCTAATTTAAAAGTCCGAGTCAAGCAAAATCCAAGGTATTGTGTTTTAATACAGTTACTCACCCATAAACACACTATTAGTTCTTACCTCTGAAACACCCTTTGGTCTGGTCGGTTGAGAGGATTGCATTTGCATTAAAACTGCGCAGTTATGAATCTCCGTGCTGTGGCTGACGAAGGGCTATTAGCCACAGCACAGGGAGTTGAATAATCACTCTGTAGTTGAAAAACTATTCAGCTGAGGGTCGGAGCAACAGGGAGGTGTGAGGGCACGAGCTGCTGGCAGGGATTTTTGCCCTGATGACACCACCACTGAACACATCGCCCCAGGCCCAAAAATCCCATGCAGAAGAAATTAATTTTAAAATGAGGTGGATTTGGGGGTGGAAGAAGAACGGGAACTCGGAAGAGGAACGCAACACACTCTAAAGCTGCAGTAAAAGGACGAGTGAAGAGCTGGTGATGAGCTGTGGGTTCAAAAGTCTTGGGGCATCCAAGTAACAATGCTCTGAGGTCAGGAGTGAGACACAGTAGAGAGGTTTAGAGTGCAAGGTTACGGTAAAGAGACAGACCTCATCTTAGTATACATAGGAGTGCGCTCTCTGATCACCCGCTGGAAGTGTTTGGCCTAAGAATTATACGCCAGCTATACAGTTGTTACTCAGCTAGAGCAAACAAATTCCCTGAATTATTATTAATACAAAGAGTTGACATTTTAATTACCCTCCTGATTTTTCTCAGGAGACAAGAGGCACAAATATTCAAGAGATGCTAGACCTTGTATGCACCTAATTTCTCTAAGATTTTGTGATTTCACTTGAAATACATTTTAATTCTCTCCATTCTCAAGGGGTTTTTTTAAATCACTAGACAGCCCTATTAAAATATGTATTTTTTTTAAAAAACCCTTCATTCCCTGACTAACCTGAGTATAATATAAAATGTATTTATGGGGTGAAAGCACTTGAATTGCTGTCTTGGGAGTCATGCCATACACCCACAGTGCAAATACCTCAAAAAGAAGATTAGTCATCTGCTTCCAACTGTCAGGATTCAGTAAGAGACAACAAACTACTGTCTTGGAAACAGTCTGAAAAATCTCACCATTGAGCTTCTGTACATTTCAAAGTATTTTCAGAAGCCAAGTGAATAATATCAGCCCTGTAATAACAAGACAGATAGGGAAAAAAAGAAGTGGAAAAAAGATTCTGATATTATTTTAGAGCATCAGAGGATTTCTGCTTTCATCCTCTGCCACCAGTTAAAATAACCTTTCAAAAATGAGTTAGTGAATTTGTGCAGTGCTTCGCCTTTTTTTTGTGCATGTTAGAACATCCTTGTTTCCAGCATGACGAAGGTCTTCCCCAGTATTTTGAGGGCCACAGCTGCTGATCAGTATGGACTGATCCTTGGTCCCTCCAGCCGTGCCACTGCCCAGCCTGCAGGCAGCCTCCACGCTCCCTGCTGTGCTGTAGCTTCCCTCAGAGAGAGGAAACTGTATTCATTAAGGTTTAGTTAATCCTCACATAGTAACTACTTAAAGAAAACCACCCCACTCATGCTGACCATCAGGGATCTCAGCTAAGGAGGAAAGGATAATGTTGTGTCCAAGTACCCAATGCCTCTGGCCTGGGGACATTCAGAGCAGAGGCACGGAGCTGGTACAGCTCACACCTCTGCGCCTCTCAGCGAGTACCCCCCAGCTCCCAGCATACTCCAGAAGCAAACTGGTTTGTGCTTGAGCTCTGTTCCACGGGATTTCTGCACGCGTGCTCCAGCACGCAGACACTGAGCTTTGCTGCTAAATACGTTGATGGTTCCCAGAAAAGCTGCGCTGGTAACTTCAGACCAGCATGGGGAAGAACCACCATGATGGCAAATCCTGAGTACAAGCCCACGGGACTTTGCTCAGAAAGTCGGGCAACAGCTTCCAGCTGGGTGGAGCTGTCAGTGCCGGCAGTATGAGACAGCTCCACAGCCTCTCTCGGGTCCCTGCAAATTGCTACTGAGCAGTAACGGAGAGCTGGCTTCTACTCCTAATTGTAACACACAACCAATCAATTGCAAATACAATTAAGCCTAACCTGATGCAGGGCACACTGAAGCACCTCTGTCTCCAGCTGCTCCAAGTACTCTAAAAAGGACTTTTCCACTCTGGTGGAACTAACTCGTACTTTGTTACATGAAGTGGAACAGCCACCCTCAAACATAACTAAGGGGCCCATGTTTACTGGGGGACACACCAGGGATGCTCCCAGGGCTTGTACTGGGGAACCAAATAAACACCACCACCAAACAACAGGGAAAACAGAAAAATCTTTAGTTGAAAGCCAAGGAGAAAAAAAAAGGAAAAAAAACAAAAAAACAAACCCCCAAACCCAGCATACCTCTGAAAAGCATGAAACAATTCAATGTTTGCGTCCAGCTGCAGACGTCAAAGGAAAAATCCTCAAGATAATTGCTCAAAACACAACACTATTCTTGATTTTCACCGGGCTGTACCACTATCATCTATAAAGGGAAACTACCATGCCAACTGGTTTGATGGCAGGATGTAAGTTCTTGAGGGATATGAGGCAGATATTCATCCAACAGAAACATGATTTTGTTGATACAGATGCGTTTCTATGAGGCTTTCCACTGAGCTAGAATGGCAAATCCTTCCTCGGTTAGACTCAACTTATATGGCTAAGCAGGATTTATTTTAACCTGCAAAACATACACAAGTGATTTTCCTGCAGTTTACACAGCTAAAACATGACTTATTCAAGTCATAAAGGCAACTAAAACACACATGACATAGTGAAGTCATCCTGTTCTGCCAAAAGGCAAATTATGTTAATATTAACTATGGATAATTTTCTCTCGAAGCACAGTTATTAGCAATATTAGCACTGTAATACTTTACAGTAGGAAACAAAGGTTTTGAGAAGTTCTCCACCAGACTCTTTATTTTTAAACCACTATCCTGTAAAGACAGATAACATTACTGTGTTTAACTAGCTATACTATAAATAGTCCCAGCAGGACTAGGTCATGCAGGGAAATAAAACACCCATTTATACAAAGACTTAAGGAGAACCATGGCCTACGCTTCCTCAGCTATTCAGTATGGCAAAAACTGTCACTTCAAAACCCCTTCAAAGGCCCACTGCCATCTTGAGATCATTTGTTTCACTGTAATACAAACATCAACAAAAAAAAATATCTGGAAATCTGTTTATCCTCCTTGTTGGTGATAATACATCAAAAGTGTGATGAGCATCAAAATCATCTAAAGAGCATACCCGTCAGAGCATAAGCACACTCTGAAGCACAGGCACTTCTGTGAAATCATGCCATTAAGTAACTCAATTAATATGAAGTATTCCCTACATCCCAACAGCTAAGGGAAGGTATCCAGATGTAACAGATCTATCCTTCCAAATCACTTAAGATTTTTTTTTTCTTTGTTTGTTTTTAATAGATGTCCAGGATACTTGAATTAGTTGCCCCTTCACTAGCTACCTACTGAACACTAGAAAAAAAAATCAGCATATACATATCTAAGCTCCCCTTCTCAGCTCAATGCGGTCTCTAATTTATACAAGCAAAAAACCACTCAAATGCAAAGATTTTGATGTTACAGTTGGTATTTTCAAAAAATGCCTCAAGCAGGTGCACAAATTCTGCATTTCACAGGGATTTAGAAGGCGTAATTCCCTTAGGCTGCTCTGAAAATTGCAGCCTATTATTAGTTACTGCCAGTCCATGTCAGCAAAATGGTTGCTCTTCATTATAATATTTTAATACTTGGAAGTGTTAATTGAGGTTAAGCTCAGGTAGTGCCAAGAATGCTGAAAGAAATGCAATAAAATGAAAGCCTCATGAAAATGATATGAAATGTAGGTAGCAAGCACGTGTAAAAAAACTGAGTGTGGAGATGAGATATCCCTCCCGAGGTGAGAGCTCATTAGACACAGCCATGACAACACAACTAACCCAGGTCCATCCCTTCTCCAGAAGCTGACCATACAAAAACAGAAAATACAAGATGTAAGGTAGCAAAGACTGAAACTATCAGAGTAATGATTCTTGCTAGCATACCTCAAAACACGTGTTAAATGGTAAAGGAGCTCAAAACACAGTAATAGTACCAGTAGAACCAGGGAAGCTGGTTAAACATTCCAGTACAAGGATTCAGTTCCCTTCTTGCAAATCGGTCTGCATCCCATCAAACCATGATTAGTGCCATGGTTACTTTGCTATGTTGATAGGATTAAAAAAAAAAAAAAAATTTAAAAAATCATCACACTCAAGTCTTGTTTTTGAAGAAAAATCAAAGTAGTACAAGTTCTAGCCAATTACCCAGAAAGCCACCTAATTAAACCAAAAGACTTCCTCCAGCATCCACAAGATAAATATTTTTCCAAATATAAACTAGATGATCTTTCTTCCTATGAGCACTGAGGAAGAAATGGGGAGCTGCTGATTGGTAGAGGAAGGGCTGGGGTCTTATTTATGGAAGTCAGAAGTAGATGTCAAGGAAGAACTTGTACTAGAAGCAAAGATGCCAGGCGCTGCTCTCTGACTGCCCCTCACATCTTAATACCAGCAGATTCCAAATGCTGCATGTTTTAGGAGACCTGAAGGGAGCAGTTCACACTGCAGCAAACACACGCAAAACTCGGCCTGGAAGAGCCCAGAGGAGCACCCCAGGGACCACGCCAGGCGAGGAGAGTCAGGATGAGGCCAGGAGACAGAGATGACCACCAGAAGGGCAAAATCAACCACCTCTTGTTCAACGTGCCCAATTTTTGCTCACACCTCAGTACCAAAAATGGAACTAGGTCTCCATTTTACTTTAAGGCTGATGGATTTTCTTCTTCCTGAGAGCGATTAGGTGTGACGGGCACATCCACGCGCCAAAGCAGCAGCACAGCAGAGCACCAGATGGGTCAGCACAACGTCGTGGTGATCGAGTTTAATCTTAAGAATGGATGAAACAAGGGACAGACTGAAGCAAGTTATAAAAATGTAATACTTCTTAAAAAACTGATGAGGCATTCCCAAAAATCAACATGTTAAGATTGGTAAGATGAGCTGCAAGGCTTAACGCTGAGATTATTTTTATGTGAAGTACATTGCCCACGGGAGTCGTAGCTTGGGGGAACTCCTGGCTCCCAGGTGTCTCACTCAATACCAAGTGAAATACTCCACTTTGGATCTAAACCAGACCAAACAAATTTTCTGTAGGAATCTTTGTACAGTAGGGAAAGAAAAAAAAAAAAAATAAAATCACATTTTACAGGATTTATTCTTAAAGAAAAACACTAGTTTACCAATGAGGAAAAAAGTTACTGGTCTCTAGCCTGAGCTCTTCTACACTGGAATACCCTTAAAATTATTTTTAAGGGGAGAGAAAAAAGTAGCTTATGCAAAATACTCCCATCTCACAAGGAAAGCACCGTCACCTGGAACTCTGCTCTCCTGAACTCAGTATCCAGACTGTGCTCATAAACTGTTTCTAGCAGTTCATATGGAGGGGAAGCTCAATTTTTCAGTAAGTCTGCACTGCAAACCAGCCTTGCTGCCTCAGAGATCCATGGAAATGCTATGCCAATAGTAGAACCCTTGCCGGCATGAAGTGGATGAATTCCATGCATGTGTTTATGTAGATAATTATGTGAAAACAAGAAAGTAAAAGTCCAAAGCCCTGGGGTATCAACAACAGTGTTTCTTCATGAAGAGTTTAATTTATATAGAAATAATTGAATTTATACTGTACTAACACTCACAGAACACAGTCCTGGCTAAAGAGCTATCAAACTGCCCTATGGAAACCAAACAGTGGGGCACCAGGTAGTGTTCTCAGGGCTTGCAAAGGAGTCTAACAGGATGGTTCAGAGAAGGCAACGTTACTAAATCTGTAGTTTGAAAGGAAAATCATCTCTGAAAAGCTGAACATAATACGGAAAATGATGATTTAAGAAAAGTTCATCGTAAATTACGTCCGACTAGAAAAAAAAATGTATCACCGTGAACAGTGCAGTTGGTGAATGACAATGATGCTAAAACCAATCCGTGCTGAGCCTGTAAGCTGAGAAATCAGTATTTCAGATTGATCATCCAAATATCATACCATTTTTAATCAAAGGACCATTTTCATCAACTTAATGAATGATTTGAATGAATGCCTTATACCATCAAATAGGAAATATGTTTTTAAAGTATTTGAAAGTCTGAAATTATTGGGCATTTAAAGATCGTGTGCTTTAGAAACTAATTTAAATAAAATACTGAAGATTCAATTTTGAGAAAGACAGTTTATTAACCTAAAGTGTAGATGATACCTTATTTTTAATAAGATCTCAAAACCTGCCAGTTACAGAAGCAGGACTATAGTTCATGACTGAACTGACACATCCACATTCAGACTAAATATAGTTTGGCTTTTGCTAAATAAGTAACCAGCCTACCAGCACTCGGTGAGTTTATCACAACTAAAATATTACTGGTTTGTGAAGATGGGCAGGGGGAAACCTGATGGTAAACCATCATAGTGAGAGCATAACTAAGAGAGTGACCATACACATACTTCTGTTTTCCAGGTGTAAGCATACAGGGAAGGAAAGGATCCAGAGACATAGCTGTATGATTTTTAATACTGTGATATGTTTATTTGGGTGTTTAATCCCGTATGACTGCTCACTGAAGTGTTTCAAAGTTCTGTGCCAGACTGAGTGGGATTTCTCACTGCTGCAGATTTGTCCTGGGGGCTCTGATTTATCCCTTCCCTTCTCCACTCACAGGTTTCAGCACACACAGGAATACTCATCCTCCCTTCTCTTTCAGACAAAAAATTCCCCCCTTGTCCCAGTCCCACAGTGAAAGCCATGGTTCTCAAACAACCCACTTAGGGGGGAAAAATAAAAACTTCAAGATTCGCTGTAAAACAGACGACCTGGCCACCTTACTTTTACAACTCTTGCTCTTTTAGAGCAAATCCCTCGAAGCACCAGGTGTGTCCCTAAAAAACAACCAACCATTTTCCTAAGGAGCTCTAAAAATAAGATGTCACTCTTTGTCACAAGGCTCATCTCACAGCAATCCAGGATAACGGGGACAGGTATAAGCAGACTAAATACTACAGTTCGCTTTCATAAACACTGGACTTTGAAAATCTTATTAAAAACCCCTTATTATTAAGTTATTTCTTAAGCAGCAGAGTGGAGAGGCAGGTCAAACACGAGCAGCATAAACCCTGCAGCCCTGTGCAGAAACAGGAGAGACTGGCAGAGAGGAGGAGGTTGTTAGTCTACGAGCCAGATAATTAACTGTGTATTTCAATGGTAGTTTGCAGGCGTAAAAAGATGAATGAAAATGTCCCAACTGGAAACTAATGAAAAAAAAAAAAAAACCAAGAAAAACCCACTCAACCTGGCACCCAGCACAGTGTGTTTATGCCTTTACCTATAAAGAGGCACTCAGACACCTCAGCTGTATTCCTCTGCAGGCGATTATGAACTGCCCTTTATGTCCTCAGTAAATAAAGCCTTTCACCTACTGATCTGTAAACTTGAAATGTTGTTTTTTAGTACTTGGATCAATAGCTTGGGAAAAAACATTTTACAAGTCCAAGTTTAATAGCGTGGTGACAATTTGAATGTCAACTTGCGGGAGTTTTTAAAAGGGGAATTGAAAAACAGATACTTCACCCCTCTTAAGGAGCATAAAAACTAAAAATAATCAAATATAAACCAGTGTTGGGGTTTTTTTTCCCCATAAGGAATAGTACATAATATAGCAATTCTACTCTGTAACGTTCTTTTGCACATCTGGCTTTGTTGTTGTGTTAAAATTGTAGCAATCTAGTTAATTTGACTATGTTCCTCTGAATAAAAAGTATTTCTGGGGCCACTGAATTATTACTTGATATCAAATTGTAAACCCAGAGTGTTCCACCCTCTTCAAATAACGAAAACCAACTAGATCAGCAAGAACTCTACCTTGCATTTTGCTTTAGGAGGGAAAAACAATCTTTATTATAAAAGCAGATTCACCCTATTATGAACTGCTCTCTGTACTACCACTGTGCTGAGGAGCTGCAGTCAGAGGCCGAGAGCACTTTGCCATGACACCACCTGAACAATCGACAGTCAAAGTAATCAGAGTGGAAGCAGAAGTGTCACCTGTGAAGACAAGGTTGGTCTAATAAACCTCAGGTTCACTCTCTGCCTTCAAGTTCAGACTGATAAATTTCCTCTTTAAAAAAGATTATACATATGTGTTTGATATAAACTTGTAAGTAACGTAATAAACTTTTAAACCAATATTCAAACCTTTAAAATAGTAAGGAAAAGTGACACAGAACAAGATGGTCATTTTCAAGGAAAACAGTATGTTCACCAAGAAAAATAACTGCTGCAGGCTATTTAGGAAATGCTGATTTTCCATCTTAGGCACATTAAACAGTTTGTGTATCATTTCCCATTACTACTTTCTATCATATAGATTTGATATTCTGTCACATAAAAATTAAGTCAACTTTTCTGCAAATGTTGTCTTTTTCACTACTGTTACTTTGGCGGGGAAGCAGAGAAAAAGGGGCTCTGTCCCCAAGGCAAGGCAGCGAAGGTGCAGAGATGCTCTGTTAAACGAGGCCAATGCTGAATTCTTTGAGGTCAATTAGTTGAACTGTTTAGGTAAGGAAGGTCCCAGGCTTCATGGCAGCCCTGACTTCAGAAGCATTTTCTTAAGTAATCCTGACCTGATCTATTCTCCACACCTTCCAGATTTCACAGATGAGCTATTTCCCCACTTCTTTTTAAAACAACTATGAAGAAACTTTGCAGATACTATGTATTTTACACAAACTGAAAATAACTTTAAAAGATTTTAAGTTTGTGATTTTACAAATAAAGGAAGTATAACTACATAAATACCGACTTAGGAATTTTAACTTTAAACTTATTTGCATGCAAGAACATTTGTGTTGAAAGGTGGGCAATTGTGTTCTTTTTAATTTATTTCAATAAAAATTCTATGTCCAGAAAAGTACTTGCATATATTGAAAAAAAAAACCAAAACCCTTTTCAATTCGAATTGACCAAATCAGCGACAATACACAGGTAAATTAAGAGCCACTGCTGTAACAGACTTCAAACCAAAGTGTGACAAGGGACAGCTGTAGGCTAGGTGAGTACAGGAAGTTTTATTTAAATTACATTTTCTTCCTTTGAAGACCTAAACATCTCTACTACAGATCTTCAGATCTCACTGCTGAAGGACAAAATTTCTAAATAGATAATGCCATTTTCCAGTATTGCTTCGATACATGCAGCAATAACTAGGAAAAGCCTCATGTATTTCAGAAAGCAGGAAAACAAACAAACAAACAAGCAGTAAACCAGCCCTGTCGTGTCTGGGGAAACTGTAAGCATGTCCATTTACGGTTCATCACTTTGGTACACAGCAGCTTTATGTAGAAAGAGGGTCATGTAACTTGGTTTCCCTGCTGTTTTCCCTTTTAATTTACAGAAGTATAATGGAAAGAAATCTTTTATTTTCTCCTTGCAGTCATTAAAAGACTCATTTTTCAAAATAACTTCATGTTCCCATTGTTCAGTGAAGCTGAATATGCTATTTTTGATCCTGTTTTCCTAATGGCTAGATTTTTGTATTCAATATTGAAGTCTAAAAAAATTAATTCCTGAAGTTCTGATTTCTATGAAAAGCATCATAGAAGGCAAAAACATGTTAGAACAAATTACTTTTTAATGACCTCATGTTCTTGTCTTTGTAGGCTTTCATATCGGACTGGTCAAGACACGGCTAATTGCGACACATGCAGGAACAGTGCATGTATTATCTATAGGTAGGTTAAAAATACACTTCTTCCTGAGTGAAAGTAATGATTTATTCACTAATGCAAGATCAACTGATTTTTCAGTAACACAAAACCAGTTTAAAAACAGAAAACAAATTTAACTTCACTAAATTAGTAAAATTCAACAGACACCTGTTTCAACATGAGTCTAAACTTTTCAGATCAAGGTTATGGTCACTACTACTGCTGTAGCTCTTGGATGTGAAGGAGCTTCATTTTCACCTTGCTAGAGATACGGAGTATTTTCTGTCCAACAAGTTAACATCATCCAGATTTATTTTTACAGTGTTAACACCTGGACTTGGGAAGTAATTTTGGGAGAGAGACTGTATAGCAAAGACAACCAGATACAGACTCAATCTAGACAGTTTTATCAGTAAAACAACATGACTGCCCAGGCTTTTATGTACTTTTACACTGTTTTAAAACATGCCCAGCCATCACCACTAACTTACTTAAATCGGACATTTACAGTCTTCATGCAACACAGGAGTGAAGGCTTTGCTCTGTACAAAGATCTCCTCTGGCAGCCCCGCTGCGCTGTACGGTTCTGTCAGGGGAATACAGGTTTGCTCACTACTGTCAAACAGATAAAAAATTACAGACTGCGTAAAGGTTTTCTTAAAGATTGCTTGTACCTGCTATAATCTCCTACATAAGGAAACACTTGAGGGGTTTACTCACTAGAAAAGGTAAAAGGATAACGCTTCTTATTTTTCCAAAGCAGAGGTTCCCCTCCTAAAGTTTATCAGGCATGAGACCCATTTTGGCATGTACAGTATTATAGTGAAGGAGTAAGACAGGCAGTGGGCATGACGTGAAGCCATCAGGATTCTGATGTGTTTCACACTGACAACTTAATTGTCCTCCTCCATTAGAGTCTGAAAAAACCCAACTATTTTCATGCATCACAGGTAAGATGAAAACAAATGCATCGTGGTGTTAAGAGCATTTCAGAAAATTGGGCAATATAGTACAGATGAAAACGTATAAAGATGACAATTAATTACAGTGAAGATACAAACTAAAATGAAGGTACAAATGTCGGCTAGGTCTAAACAGCATAGGATTTCCCCCTTCACCCCTTAATTCTCTGCTCGGTCTCCGATTTAGGCAAAAGACCCGGAGCTATTTATACGTTATTGCCTAGCTGCCTAGAAGTGAAGGGAAAAAGGATGGAAAACTTCAGCTCCATCTTTTCTACTTAACAGCTAAGCAGAAAAGGGAACGATGCTGTTCTGTGCAGGGGAAGGAACCAATTAATTTATTTTTTGGTCCTTTAGAGCACTGTATAGAAGCATATAAATAACCAAAGCCTACTGTGCCTCCCTTTTTCTGAGCCCACCCCTCTGCAATTTCTTGTTCAGGGCAGCCTGGGAAGGTACAACATAGCACATTGCTATCAGGGAAACTATTTTTGTTTCATTAGCTAAAAAAATCCAGTTGGAAATTTTTTTAAATCGTTATGTCAGCAGATTGGAAGTTAAGGAACCTTCCAGCTTCTCCCTCTTACACTGCAAATGAAGTGACTCCGGAAATGCAGATTTCAAGAGTTTCCCTACTGACAGACGAAGAGCAGAGCAGGCAGGTCTCCAGTATTCCCCCCCCAGAATAGCCATTCAGACGGAAGCTATCAATGCTGGGCATTTGCCTAAAGCAGCGTTTCCAGGGAAAGTTTTAGCAAAAATCGGCTCATCTTTTGGACAGATTAGGAGACTATATGCTGCAGGCAAGAACTCCAAAACCAGAAGACAGTGCAAAACAGAGGAACTATGAGAAGATCAAATTACTAAGACAAGATAAGTAGCCAGAAGGGATAAAAGAGAAATTCACTGATAAAACCACCACTAACACAGGCTGCCTTGGAGCTTCTGCTCCTCCACAAGTCAAATACTACAGTTGGGAAACCTCTGAAAAAGCAGCAGCATTTCATTAGTATGGATGCTCGAGCTACACTTAAATCTAGAAGCAATGATACACGCCGCACCTTTGCAAAGGGTTTGCATGACAGCCATTGCACAGTTACGTGATTTCTCTTGATGACAAAACACCTTTTTGGAACAGAAATGAAAAATCAGAAAGCATTCCAAGATGCACTGAAAACCTGGGTTATCCCTGAGGGCACTGCACACTCCAAGCTGTCAGTAAAAGTCAGGTGTCAGAGCAGGAGGATCATCCTGTCTGACCTACTGCACCTTCCGCTAACGGCTTTTACAACGTGCTCCTATTTCGGACCCTCCTCAGTCTTGAGCTCTTTCACTCAAGTAGATGTGGGAGACTTAAGAAAAATATAACCAATGCCCTTAAGGGACAAATCAATCATTTCAAGAGAAAACCCTAACTTTTCCATAATTGACTTCTTTAAAAAAAAAATATGATTCAATTTTGAACACAGTAACATTAAAAATATTCAGAGCTCTCTCAAACCTTTATTTTTAAACTGCAGTGAAATAGCATCTTAGAGGAACGACTAAGTTGCCCTACTGACTACCCAGCTGCATCCTGTAATGTCAAGTATAGCACATGAGAAGCTAGAGTGGAGAACCAATCAATGTAATTAAATTCTTGCTCCTCGAGATTACTTTTTAGAGTATGAATACAACATGGCACAAAAGCTAGAGACAGTGTAGACAGTAACAAAAAAACACGGTTGTACTTTAAGGGGTTTTTAGCTGCTTTTCAGTATCAAAAATGCTGATACTGTTAGTAAGTATTCCAAGATTAGTTTTTTAGGAATACAATTGTTTTGCATATGAAATTTACATTTTTTGCTAAGATTCTAAACCTATTTTTATATTATTTTGCCTTTATATTGAAATAAATGCATACTTCTTAATATTAAAAAAAAAAGGAAAACCAGGTTACTTCCTCATTCTTTTAATAAATAGGAAACTGCTCAGACATCACACGCTATTAAAAAGACAACATATCAAAAACTTATAACTGCCTTAGAAATCAATAGGAAAATAGACACCTCTAAATTTGATTCCTCATTTCCCTCAAAATTCTACTTATTTCTGCGATGAGAAATACATTCAGGAACTTCTCGCGAACTCTAGACACAATTTCAGAGGGGGGAAGGCTTGAGTCAGCACCCTGAAGACTTCCCCAGCCTACGGTCACTGGGATTTGGGTAAGGACAGGATTAGTTGTGCTGCTTCTTACAGAGCTCGAGGCTCAAACACAGCAGAAAAAAATTTCTTGGGCAACACCATCACTATAGGTTTTAAAGCCTGAGTATAAAGTCCCAACTACATAGCAACAGTCTAAAGCAGTCAGTAAAAAGTATTCAGCATCGTGTCTTCATAGTAATTTCCAGACACTATTTAAAATAGTAATTGAAAAATGTGATTTGTGATTAAGGGTAGGTAAAAATTAAGGTAAAAATAAACAACCATTTTATCAAATGTTAATCTGTGTCAAATGTTAATCTATCCCATTAGCATCAGTATCTCATAAACAGTTTCAAAAGCATCTTCTACAAATTAAGAGACAAATCTACAAAAGACAAACTTCTACATGTCTTTTAAAAACTAATGTAAATTCATCATTGAAAATTTTAAGGATAGAAAAATAGTTTTATTAGGGCATTTTGTCTGGACAAAGTCAACTTAAATGCTGAAGTATAGAAAATTGGTTATTAAGAAGAAATTGCATTGATATGCAGAAACTGTACCAATTCTGTAACACCCAAAACCCACCTGGACTAAATCTTATTAGCCTGTTTTATTCTGTTGTTATTTTTTAGTGAAACTGCCCTTTCCACTCCTGTTTAAATGACCATCCCGTGTGAATTTTAATCCTTGAACAGAAATCTACAGGAGAAAATGAGTTTTCTGTTTAATATTTTGTGCATTATTCTAAGGCCTTTATGGTGACTTATTTTCATGAAGGAGCATCCTGAGGAATTCATGCCAGACTTCCCTTAGTCACAGAGGTCAGAAGCACTCGATAGCTTTTACAAGGCTTCTTTAGCTTCTGAAAGTAAACTTTTTACTAGATCAAAACACTAGCCAATTTCTGCAGAGAGGAAACAAACAACTTAAATCAATACTATTCTATTGCAGTTGTTGGAGGGAAAAATTACTCAAAGCTGTGTCGACTATTAATTTGGCTACTTTTCACTCCTTTGAAACTTTGAATTAATATATGCTGGGTTTCAGTATTTAATTTTGTCTTTGATATTGAAGTTCTTCTGAGGTGCATTCCAACTGTTCAGCAGAAACTATATTAATAGAATCTATGAAATTTAACTCTCAATACAACAGTGGCAAATAAAACAGGTCAAACTCATGGTGATGCAAGTTAACTAGGTAGCATGGAGCCCACATGGAAGTACTTCATTTGTAAAGATCAGATATAGTGATAATTATTAAAATTAATAAATATGGCAGTACAATGTGAAAATAAGACGTGTAGACATAAATTCCTAAAACATCATTAGTGTAGCAAAATCAGGTAGCTAATGATGAGAATAGTGATTTTCATCATCTTTTTATTTCCTACCCACACTAATTAATTTACATTTTCTCCTCAGATCTCTAGACTGTAAGATGCTTAGTAGTAAAAACGGATCTTAATGCCTTGCTAACACTGACAGTGCTTTGGATCCTGGGCATTTGTGATTTTCATGCTGAAATAGGAAATTTAACAGAGATTGCTTAAAAGTATATTAAACTAATTTTCGAGTGATTAGCGCTTATCTGGATCCCGTTTTTCCAAGCTGTGGCATGCACTAATGCCATGTCATCCAATTAACGTGACCCAGAAGGAGACATGATATTCTTTAATTCCTGCTTCACCTAGCCTACTTAAATGCAAAGAGTTAAGCCGCTCTACAAATGCTTGCAGGATTTGGGCCTTAACATTACAAACTAGGTAATAAAAAGGTAAACAGAAAGGCTGTAGAAGAAATGAGAAAGGCTCAGGTTGAGTAGAAGGGAGAAAGGTTTCCCTGTGAGGCAGAAAGCAGAGGAACAGGCTGCCCAGAGCCTGTGCAGGCTCCATCCTTGGAGGTTTCAAGAGACAAGTGGATAGAGCCCTCAGCAGCCCCGTCCTGAACCTGAATTATTCTGATTTGGTGATCTTACAAGTAACCAACATACCCAGTCGTTAGCATCTAATAGCCTTAAAATGATTCATGTTATGAACGTGTGACTGTTAGAAAAGAAGAAAATCCATCCACATTTCTAAGCTTGTTGCTAGATACCCTCCCACAGTCCATATGCTTAAAACCAAATGGTTATGACTCCTCAAACTCTGTTTTCAATCCCTTATACAGCAACAAAATTAGAAAAAGTTCACTCTGCTGCCAGCATGCAAAAAATAAACTCATTAACATATATTCTCAAAATCATTAAAAAAAAACCCACGAAGCCAAAACCAGAAAATCCACCGCACCAATCCCTAATCCGCAGTGTGAGGGTTTAGAAGATGGGACAAGCCACGGCCTGAACACGTCGGCCATCTTGAGCGAGGGGTCATGACTGTCCCCCTTGGCTCTGCGCCCCTTTATCACACAGTGGGCCCCACGGACATCGTCACAACACCTCCGGTAAGCCCTGGATCTCACCCCCGGGCGTTACATGGCCTGTCCTGCCACATAAACCACACAGCAACTTTTGGGTGTCCTCAGGGCATGGCTGGGGGCCCAAGGTGCCCTGCGCCCAGCAGTGCTGCTGTGGGTCAGGGCTTCACTCCTTGCCCTCAGGCGTCACGCACCAAGCAGGCAGTCCTCCGCTGATGAGTTATTCAATACTTTTTGTTTCCCCGAATACAATTCAAATTCTGCATAGAAAATAGTTTTGTTCCAAGTTTGTCCTGGGGTACTCGTTATTACAGCAAGCGAGCCTTCGTTGTTTTCCACAGTAACGCCATTTCACAAATACAAAAAGCAAAGACTGGGGGACACAAAGCCCAAAGAAAAACAAATAGGCAAACCCCACAGAGGTTCCCGCTGTCTTCAATTCAATTTGTATCAGCACTAGCGTGGCCAGCAGGGACAGGGAAGGGATCTTACCCCTGGACTCGGCACTGGTGAGGCCACACCTCTGTGACTGGGTTCAGTTTTGGGCCCCTCACTCCAAAAAGGCCATTGAATGACTCGAGCGTGTCCAGGGAAGGGCAACGGAGCTGGTGCAGGGTCTGGAGCACAGGTCTGATGGGGAGCGGCTGAGGGAACTGGGGGGGTTTAGTCTGGAGAAGAGGAGGCTGAGGGGAGACCTCATCGCCCTCTACAACTCCCTGAAAGGAGGGTGCAGAGAGGGGGGATGAGTCTCTTGACCCAAGGAACCAGCGCCAGGACAAGAGGGAATGGCCTCAAGCTGCGCCAGGGCAGGGTCAGACTGGCTCTTAGGAAGTATTTCTTTGCAGAAGGGGTTGTTGGGCGTTGGAATGGGCTGCCCAGGGCAGGGGGGGAGTCCCCATCCCTGGAGGGGTTGAAGAGTCGGGTTGACCCAGCGCTGAGGGATCTGGTGGAGTTGAGAATGGTCAGTGTGAGGTTCATGGTTGGACTGGAGGATCTTCAGAGTCTTTTCCAACCTAGATCATTCTGTGATTCTGTAATTCCAAATTTAAGTCGTGTATAAAAATAGTTTTCAAGGCACCATTCAACTGCCCTACTGTTACCCTCTACCTTTTTGCAACACTGCCTCATTCACTAGGAACCCAACTTCCATAGCACATCAGCAGTTGCTCCTAGGAACAAAATTAGGTCATGATTCACGTTTCAGCGAGGCTCCTCAGTCAGTTTAGTGCACATCCATGCTGTGTAATACATAACACCGGGATCTGGGAAATGGAAAGTGAAGGAAGAAAAAAAATCTCATTTGAGGTTCCCTTTGCACTGGTATCAGTCCCTAGCAGAAAACAAGATGACAGAAAAAGCAGGCTCAGGGTCCGCCACTCCGGGGCTCAGTCAAGCACAGACTAATGTAACTTAGAGCTGTAGTTGCAAAGATATTTTTGATCAGACCCGTCTCACTGTGAAGGAATTTCAGAGATCTTAATTACAAAGTTCTCGCCTGCATTTAATGAGCACATCAAAATAAAATTCTCAAAGGTCTGTTATTTGATTCTATTTGGCCAAATTTTCATGGGAATGACATCTGTGCAAACACTGATACACAGGGAACTGCCCTAAAACATAAAGTTTCTGTTGTAAACCTTGCAAATATACAGTTGCTTTGGGGAGAAAACACAGAAAACCAGAATATTTATCACAATATTTATCACAGACAACATTTTAGTGCTTATACATGTTCACAAAACCAGCTTATTTGCACTGGAGTTTCATGCACGGGAAAAATTTGAGATAGACATTGAACATGGAGAAACTCCAACCCCGTGTTCCAAATCTGGCAGTACTGTAGTTAAGTGAAGCTTCAGTATGTCCTAATCAGATGCATCAGTCAAATATTTGTGATATTAGCATTATTTAATAATTAGATTGTTCTCTTAATTTTGGAGGGCTTATTCACAATTGCAGTGTATTGAAAAAATATTATTATTTCATCTAAGAAAAACCACCTTTGAAGCCAATAATTATAAACTCCATCATGCATAATGCTAGAGAACATGTAGTCCTCACTAATTAAGTTTATGGAGTTATCATGGGAAGGCTTAATGAAGAGACAGAAACAGACGGAGTTTGAAAGTGAAGAGAGCCACATGGCATAGGGAATATTTCAAGAAAAGGTCATTTTGAGAGGAAACCTATAGAAACTTCGGATACAAAAATAGTGCTAAGCAAAACAAACTTGTCAGAGCTGTCACAGTTGACAAAATCAAGTTCATGAATGCAAGAATTGGAAAGATCTGCAGCTCTCTAACAAAAATATAAAGATGACATACAAATATGTAACACTTGCTGAATTTAATAGAATTTCCTATGTTCAAAATAACGTTAAAGACAAAAAAAATAAAGTCACCTATAGCTAATTTAGAAAGATGTGGAAAATTACAAAATAAGAAGGTTTTTGTCTTATTACTGCAGCACAAACAAGTATACACTAAAACCTAAGTTTGCAAGCAAACAAATCATGTGCCTGAAAGGAGTACTTACATTAAAAAACCCTACAAAGCTAGATAAATTGATCTTGATAGACAACAATCAATTATTCTGCAAAATTTACAGTTATAAATGCTGAAATAATACAAATGTTTTCATTCATCCTCTTTATACTCTTCGGAAGTAAAATATTTCATTTTGATGTAAATAGCTGAAACACAGCCTGAACTGTGCTGCAAATGGTTTTATGCAGTAGAAAATGATAATAACATGGTTTTTGTCATACAGACTAGAACTAAGATGGTTTTTCTCGAGGTCTGTCTTTAATAAAAATTGATTATGAAAAAAGTTATTCTGTTCAGCAAGTTGGTTTTGGTTTTTTTTTAAACAATTTATCTTTTACATCAATTTCAAGTAGCTCTTAAGAGAGCTCCCCCACAAGAATAGCATTTTGAAAGAAGTAAAAATGAACTCTGCCGGTGACAGAGCTGAAATGCCTTTTTTTTTTTTCCCTCAAGATTTATACTGAGGAACAAACCAACTATAATATATACCAAGTTCAGCCCAGATTTGCATGCCACTTTAAATGAGATTTAGAGAGCTCTTAGAGAAGAATGTGTTTCACACCGAGATTCTCTCACTGTGTTACTGAAAGCATTAATGTGGTGGGGCATTCACAATCAACCGACAAGCCAGTCTTGCCACAAAATTAATGCTGCAGTTATCTAACCAGTTGCTTTTTGCTAGCTAAACTGCAAAGAAGAGCATGTTACCAAGTCGAAGACAACACTGTTTTTTCATTAAGAAGGACAGATATTAGATTAATCAGTAGGCTTGTAGTGTGCTTCTGCAGTAACAGGATAGCCAGCACAGCTGCCTCTGCAAATTCAGTATTCACAGGTATAGTTCCAGCACATAGCTAAATTTTTTTAAATTATCATCTTTGATTTGGAATGTCTTTTTACTGCTTAACAGCATAGAGGTGGGGAAAATAATTTGAATATTTGAACTCTTACCTAGTGTATTTCTTTCCTCCACTATTAGAAAGTTTATTCAAATCACTCCAAATCACTGAAATGCTGACACTTTTGCTCAGAATGTGTTTAACAGTTAAATTAAGCACCAAAGTAGGCACAGCCAGATGCAAACCCAACCAAACACCAAACTAGACACAGCCAGATGCAAAAAAAAAGACCTTACACCTTTCCAGGGCTTCATTAGAAGTTGTTATAGACTCCTCAGCTCTTTGAAACACCAAAGCACAAAAATATCCCAAACTTCTCTCAGCATCTTTGCTTCCCTCTCCTCCACCCTAAGAGAAAAATAAAATCCACCTAAATCAGCAGATGTGCTCAGTTTGCACCGGCTGTGGCACTAAATAAAGTCCACCAAAATTTCTGTGACTTCTGTTATTCCAGCTGACTTGGAGAATTTCCTCTTAAATGACTTCAGAGGTGGTTCGTACTGTGTGCTTGCACGGTCAGGGTGGTGTGCCACCCTCCTTAAGCTACACAGGGGTAGTAGTAACAAAAGCTTGAAAATCTTTTTTTAGATGAGCTACACTGGGTGTATGAGGCCTGCAAAAGTTGGCCTAGTTTCTCTAGTGGTTTACACCAAACAAGCAATAGCAGAAATAACTCAGAAAGCTTATTTAATAGTTATTAAATGTGAACTGACATCCAGGAACAATAACCTCGTATTTATGCAACGCCGAGGTAGCAAAGGTAGTCAGTGCAAAGCCCCAGAAACCTCAGCAGCAGAGGCAGAAGGGCAACCTCTTGAGTATCCCCACAGGTGCATTCACACACAATCTTCACCTCAGTCACCAACTGCTCGGTTTAAAACATCAAGCAAAAAGGGAGGGAAGGAAGAAATTAACCCCGTGACTGAAGTCCCTTAATTTCACCCAATTTTCTAAATTCATCCTCTGGTATCCAGGTGCCACACTGCAATGTAAAGCCCAGGAGGGGATGGACTTGGTGCAGAACTTGGCCCCAAGCTGCTGGACAAATGCAGCTGAAACCACAAAGTTTCAGGGTATTTGTTCAGTTCAAGTATCAGACAGAATTAGCCTTTTTCTGAAGTTTATCATGTGGTTCCTCTGCTTTATAAGGTAAACTTGAAACAATCTCTAGCACACACTGTTGAAACAAGGGTTGTAATTTCATCCTCCTTATATTTCTTAATTGCTGGCAGGATTGCGTAGCTGACACAGAGTCCAGGAGGTGTATTATAGAACTTCAGTATGTTTTTTTTGAATGCAAGCTTATGTTTAAATGAGTATTTCCCTTATTCCTATTAAATTCTAGTTGCAATGGAACAAACAAGTACATACTAGTTACTACTGAAACAGGTTCTTTCCATTTCACCTACAGATCTGGCCAGCTAAATAAACAGATCTACATCATTAGATGGTTTTGTCTCAGCTGTCATTTACAGCAGGGGCCAAGTAGATTTTACCTTGTTATCCTCATTAAAGGGTAAGTTTAGATGCTGTCAGCATATGCTAAAGGGTTGCGTTGGAAAAGAGAATTGGGTTTTTTTAAATTTATTTATTTTTTTCACACACATATATGAGTATACACATATGACAGCACTTCGGTGAAATGAATCTAACTGCTGGTAAAACTTGCAAGAAACAGCAAAGGTAAAGAAATTACCGTGACAGCCTTGTTGCTTAGGGCCAACTCATCAGCTTTTCTCAAAAGCGTAAGGATGCCCATGCTCCAGCCCCTGCACTGAGCCTGGGAGCCCTCTGACAGAGCAATTTCTCCACAGAGCTGAGAGAAAAAGTAGCATTTCTAGTTTTCCATCACTTCACAGCACTTCTACCATCATCCTCAAGGCCACCCAACACAGGAGGGAGAAGTTTGCACAGTCCATTTCTACTTCTCTTTGGATTATGTCCTTTCTTGACCTTCCTTTCCACCCCCTCCCCTTCACTTGTGGTGCAAGAAATGTGAAGATCTGATTTAAACATTAATTTTGTATTTGACTTTCATAAATTAAGCACTTTTATATTGGTGTCAGATGTTAGCTTAATAGAAATCTTTCTATCAGCGTAATTAGTAACCAATTGCTTTTTCCTTCCAATTTTTAGCGTGGAATTGGATTTTAAACAGCAAGAAGATAAACTACAGCCAGTTTTGAGAAAACTTCATCCTATTGAGGAAACTCAGGTTGCACCTTTGCCTTATTCTCAGGAGAGCTACTCCTCCACTCCCAAGCAAAAATCCAAAACTGAATCAAAAAAGCATGGAAGATGGAAACTCTGGTTCCTTTAACCCAAGTCCTTTACATGTGGAGTTCAAGGCCTTCTTTGAAAAATATTTGGAGTTCTATCAATCATCTGTGATGGGATCTTGGTAGACTGATCAGTGTTACTGGCCAATGTAGTTCTTGACCGTTCTGGCAGCATTTCAGTTCTCACCATATGTACCAAAAAGGCCTTTGTACCTATAAACTCGTGTCCAGAAGCAAGGCGTTAGGTAATACCTTGCCAACTTCTATTTGCAGTTCACCAATGTGGGATGTAAAACCTGAATTGAAATTTGTACAAAGATGGAAAGTAAAACTATTTCCCCCCCCTTAGATCTGAAAGCGTCACATTCTAACCTGTTAAATTGTAGGCTGTCATCCTGTACACAGCTAAATATCACTATTGTTTTAAAGCCTTTGGGGGGTTTGGTTTATTGTCTTTAAATAACAACAAGGGGGAAAAAAAAAGCAAGCAAGCCTTATGTTTGCAATGGTCTTCAGTTTTACAAATCCATGTTGATCGGGGAGTGCAGTTTTCAGCACATATATCCTGGACAAAGCACAATTTTTTTCATGTGGTCCAAGACCATGAATAATCTCTAAGATGTGACTCTATGTATATCTGCCTTCATGCGGCGTAGACTTCAACCAAGCGATCACATTTCACCAACGCACCGCCATTTCTAATCTAGCCGTGTCCTCGTCACCAGACCAACGAGGCTGCTGCTCGTCAACACGGGGCGAGCACCCCGAAACCTCCCCAGGTCAGGAGAAGCCTTTCACCACAGCAAGCTGACAGGGTCAAGGCTACGGGATGATCATCTGTCCTAGATCTCACTTTTAGTCTTTTGGTACCCAAAAGGTCTAAATGACACATTCTGGCACAGAAAAAACAAAACCCACCCCACAAACAGAACAATCATAAGCTCTACAGATTGTTGGCATTTGCCATAATTTAGTATCTTTTTGTAACACAGTCTTTGGAAAACCTCTACACTACTGCAGAAGGCACCAGAAAATTTATAGAATGCATCAGGCTTTGAAACCTGTTTGGATGGAGCAGTAATTTTAAATGCTGTTTATTTACTAAGCTTCTCCGATGGGTTTCCCAACATACTATAATTTATATCTCAACCAATTCATTGTACTTCTAACCAACCCACTTAGGGAAGAGATGCAAACCAATTCTTTCCTAGTTTTTTGTTGTGGGTTTGGTTGGGGTTTTTTTAAGTGACATTTAAAATTTTTCTCTGAATTATAAACTGCAACTTTTTCCTTTAAGTATTTGCTTCTGTCATTAAATTGAATCTAGAATGACCATCTGTGGAAAAATTTCTCACACTAGAAGTGGCCAGGGAGTGGGAATTTTTTTTTAAGATCATTTGAGTCATACAGTGTCATATGACAAACTGGTTTTCTAAGAATTGGTTTTGAAATTGCAGACTCTGCAGCATCAGTAAGATACAAATAATTCAGTCTTTAGGTGACAGAAATGTAATCATTAGCAGAAGAGTTTACGCATACTGAAAACATTTAAGTGTTTTCATTCACACTATTTTTCCTCTTAGCTCAGCATCAAATCCATTACTGCAAGAAAACTTGAGGAAAATAATTTTTCCCCCCCTCAAAGCGCAAGAAAAGGAAGTTAAAATGGAAGCAGAAATGCAAAAGATGTCTATGTCCAGCTCAAAATTAATTTCAGCAGGCTTTAATGGAAAAAAGTCACCTTTACAGTAAACCTTCAAGAGGGCTACGAGTACTTGTGCATCAGCAAACAATATCCTGAAATACTTTTGTGAAAGCTGAAGGATTAGAAAGGTGATCCCGGGTACCAGAAAGGAAGTGCAATTGTTCCATGTGGAAAAAATGTGTTTCATGTATTTTATATTGTTTTTAATTGAAAATATACAACTGTTTACAAGACAGCCCACCAGACATGTTTTAGAAACCCAAATATTTCCAAACAAGGAGATTATTTTTTTTCCTAAACAGACAGAAATATCAAATACGGACATAACTAGAAAAACACAACAGTATTCAGTGTTCTATTTTAAAATAGTGTTAATTATTAACTCCTCCACGCTAACAGGCCTAGTGTTTGGGGTTTTTTTAAAGAAATTAAATCAAGCATCTCTCAATGGCAATCGATTACAAATCGTTAGTGTCACTGAATCAGTAGCTTTTCCCATAAACCTATTCTAAACGTTCTTGTGTGCAGGGACTCCGACACAAAACTGAACTGTTTCTACGTGCGGTCGCTGACTCACACAGAGACCAGTATCTGTTAATCATTTCAAACGACAGAGGAAAATTCACTGGTGAAACATATAAGAGCTAAAAGTGAAAGTTCTCACGGCGTGTTCTGTACATGTCCAGGCTATTTTCTTAAGAAGTTGCAAATTTTTAATTTTTTACATTTTTTTAAAACTGGAAAAGCTAACATACATATAGTCTTGCTTAAAGTTACATATCGTGTTCTATCGTACCATACAATGTAATTTGTAATAAAATGTTTTTGCAAGTGTGTAAAATGTATCATATTGTATTACATTTAGAATCACTCAGGCTCAGGTTAGACACTGAGAGAAAAACCTAATTCTTTAGAGCTTTTTGTTTGATGTGACTGACAAAGCTATCTCCACCCTAACGTAGAAGACCTTATAAAATGCAGGTATGAGGTTATAACAAAGAAAATGCATCTTTACTTTCAGTGTGGCACATCACGTAGCTTTGCTGAATTCACTGACAGTACCATGCACTTTCATACACTAATTTGCTATATGCACTTCTCCCATATCATGCTTAAAAATACTTTTTAGTCAATAAATACTGCAGTGATTTTATATTACTTGCTCTTTTCTGAGTCCGTATAATTTCCGTTAAGCAACAGTTACATTCTTCGTTTTAGAACTATTAGGAAACACTATTCATGTGAGTATCACCTGTTTTCTTAAAGGGAAAAAGTCACTGTAAAAATAGTTTAAAATCAGGATAAACTGAAAAAAAAAATCATGATTAAAACTGAAAAATCCTACCATTGGTACAAAGTGTTTGCTTTTTCTTGCTTAAGATGCAAAACCACCGTCTATGCCTTTAATTTCACTCTATGTTTTAAAGGTTAATCACTTTTTCAAAACCAAATAGGTTCATTTTTCAGGAACACTTTCAAATCAAGCACGCTGTTAGATTATACAATTTCTTTAGCACCTGTATAATGGCACGCATTATATATTACTACTGGAATTTGTTAACTGGATTGCCACTAAAAATATAGCTGCTATACTGACACGATTCTGTTCTAGCGGAATGAAATGGACTGCATGGAACAATTTTCAGTATTATTTCAGCATCCATAAAATACAACTGTGGCTTATTAAAATAATTGGAGTGCTAGAAATTTGCTGTCAATTTGTTTAGGCGAGTGCAGTTTGTGCTGATAAACATTGGCAGGGCACCCTCCAGACCCCTCCGCTGCCTCGGTGGTACCACAGTTTACAGCATAAAAAGAAAACCTCAGTACTAGTGAGGGAACAAAACCGTGACCACAACTCACATACCACTTCAGGGTTTGCAAATTAAGTTTGCAATACATCATTTCAAGTGTTTTTGTAAGATAAGAAAACATGCAATTCAGTAAAAGTATAATTTTTACATCGTAGAAATCCAGTGAAGAAAGTGAGGCTTTCCCCCCAACATGTTGGAACCCGTTAACCCTAAACTTGATGAATTTTAAGGCACAGAAAGACAATTTCCATCTAGCTTCAACTCCTAAGCAGCCTTAGCCACAGAACTCTCTCCCGTGACTCTCTAACTCCTATTTTACTTAAACTCATGTTTTACTGCCTCCCAGAGTCACCCTGCCCAGCAGGTGCCAGGCGATGGAGAATCCACCACTGCCTTTGATCGGTTATTCCAGCGATCGCCTCCCCCACCGTGTCCTCTGTTTTACTTCACCCTTCTCACCCTCCAGTGCTCCTCCTCCTTGGGCAGGTGCCATCTCCACCCTACAGAGATTCTCCTTCACTAGCCCCAAGGGGCACCTCAAAATCTTCCGTTACCCTCAGCTGCCTTTCACATCTCACACCACAAATCCCCCTCTCTACTTCCTGATGATTCCTGCATCATTTCTGTTTTGGTTTCACCACATCTTTCTTTTAAGGTGTAGAGGGGTTGAAGAAGCGACACGGGAAACACTCCACTCATCAGTAAAGTCATAAAGTCCTCTCCTGCCCACTGCTTCCTCGTCAGGCATCCCAGAAGAATCAAAAATCATATTTTTTCCCCTATCACAGGTGTTCACACTGACTTTGTTCACCACAGACCACTAAGAGCTCTTCAGGACAGAGCCTCTTGGGAGTAAAGCCACCTCCTATACTCTTTGCTCTTACATCTATGAGCTCAATTTTTTTTCCTGTATCAAAATGGAATTTGATTTGTTCCACCACATAAAGGAACCAAGATTGTCCGTTTCATAGACAATGATCATACAGTTGCACAAATCTGCCAACTGAAGTATCTTCCAAAAATTGTACACACATAGGGATCCAAAAACCCCATCTGGATGTCCTTTCTGAAATTAAAGAGCTCAGCAACTAGCTTGTTTTTCTTGGCTTTGTAAATGAAAAACATACCAAGCTGCTGACCACAAGGAAGTAGGGAGTAGTCGTGATTTATTTCAGACCTACCATCGTGGCCGGTCAACTCTGATTTACCGAAGGAGGCCAATATGCTGACTCGCACGGAACACAACATTCTTCAAAAGTTACTGGGCAAGCTGGTTTAAAATTATCCTTAATAAGAGACCTGAGGAAGAATGCTCAATTTACTTTTTTTTTCAGGCAACATGTCCTTCAGCAGGAAAGATTTTGTGATCTTGTTATAGGTGATCTCCCACTGCGCCATTCGCAGGACTAGCTCCAGGCATGAGCCGACATCGCCCAAGCAGCCAATTTCTGTGAGCAGCAACGAACCCCGACCCCACGTCAGGCAACTCGGCACCCACAGATGGCATCCCGTTCTTACCTTCCCCACAGTAACACACACAGAACTTTCTCCTCACTCAGAAATGGCCCAAGTAAAAATCACCATGAGACTTCCAGAGGAAAGAGCCGCCAAAAATAGCGAGTATTAAAATGGGGACAAGATTTTTTTCTTGCATGTTAAATACTCATTTGATATGGCAGGCTGGAAACTAATGCTGATTTCCAAGTATATAAATTCACGGCTTTCACTGAAACAACCTGTGTAAGTGGCCAGAATGTGCTTAATCTTGGTTAATAGACACCTGTGAAACTGTGGGTTTGGATTCTCTTTTTTCTACAAGTTCTGAAGGCTAGAAAAGAGCGTACAGTATCACAAAGGTTAACTTAAAGTCTTCTTGCTACCAACTTCTACCAAAATTATGGTCAAATCAGATTTTAACCTATCACACTCTATTGTTTATTTTGCTTCTTACCGCTGGCCTACCTTATTTCAAGATAATTGTCTTTTAAAGGTATATGATAAAAATACCTTATGATTTTGATCTAGAAACTCACACATTTAAGGAAGCAGAAGTTCAAAATAAATGTGCAATGTCAAAAGAGGCTACTGGAGGATCTTTCCAGTCTGTTTGACTCTGTAGAAAAGGCACCTCCTGCAGTTAAACATGGTTAACTGGCAATTTAACTTTTAACAGACAGCAGTGTTGCCACAGGTGCGAGACACAGCCTTGCAGAATACTGAAGAACAAAAACCTTTAGAAGGTTGTGCCCCACAGCTCCAATATTCAGACCGATGTATGGTAGGCGTCAGGTTAAGAGTTACCAAAATTCTTTCTTATTTCCTGGCTTCAGGTGGGATGTTTGTTACGCCGTGAGGCAAATGCATTCGACCCGATGACCGTGTTGGTCCCACCATCGCTGCGGGCTGGTCCCTGCCCGACCCTGAGGGTCAGGGTTTTGGTCAGGGACTGCAACTCATCCATCTTTCGTCAACATTTCTCCAAAGGAAACTGGTAACAGTCATTCAGCATCAGACATACAGATCCTTACCCATAGGTTATAATGTAGAGAAGGTAATTTGAATTATTTATGGTACCTTTAATAGCCTCTAATTGCATATCCTCCTGAAACAGTCAATTCAGTGCCTTGTGCTCCCATCGCGTTCGCACATCCAGCGACCCATCTTCTGTCGAGGATCTTTGTGCACTAATGTAAAGTCACATTAGGCTTAAGCCTTCCACTTCTGCCGCCTCTGTTCCAAGAGAACAGCATTTCCACTTGACTGCTCAAATCCTCTGGTGATCCCACAGAACTCCAGCCACCCAGAAACACCAGCTCTGACTTACCACACAGTCAGAAACACCACGAGCCTAAGTCACTCAAGTCTCCAACCCAGAAAGGTAAACAAAGATTATTATTAAAATAGAAATTGAAACAGTTTCTACAAAACAACTCTCTTTGATGTTTGCCCCTATAGATCCAAAGTTCAGGCATCCCAAACGCCACAGCAGCTGCACCGCGATTAGAACAGAGGTTTAGAGAGAAAGTGAAGTGGCATGAACTTGACCGACACTGCAAGGGGACAATGAATCTGGGTTTCTGTGTTGGTACCGAACAGAACAGCGGCCTTGTCTCCGACGAGGACGACTGCGGCTTCCGTTGGCCAGAGCTACACAAATCTGGATCCTCAGGGGAAGGCTGCCAAGGACCAAGCTAACAGCTGATAAATCTTAATGGACATAGAGTTCACATCTATAGCAGTAAATGCCAATTTCTCAGTATTTTTCATGCAAGGTGGTTTTTTATATTTAAAATGTATTATGCAACATTAGGTTTTGGATGAAGATGACACAGCTAAGTATTTCTTCAAGGTGAAAACACACCAACTTTAGTACACCAGTATAGCTATCTTTATATATAAAAAATAATTTGCTATGTTCTGTAGTGTACTTCATTTGAAAAAGTTATTGTTACTTGAACTATGCCTCTTTAAGATCCTTTATTTTTAAAACTCCTTCCTACTCATCCCTTAGGGTTAATTCTCCAATATAAGTTCCCAGGTAAAACTGTACTAGTATTGACAAAAGTTAATACATAATTTCGATCTGATTCTGACCCAAAAGAGTCAAGTTATGCTTGCTAATTATCGCTCACATTTTACTCTTCCTACTTTACTGATGCCACAAAAATCAATTATTACTGGTTGACTGGAGGAGGATCCTTTCTGTAACAGACTAAATTTTAAGATAGGAGTAAGTACTCCTTGAAAACACCCAGTCCTATTAATACTCATTACATAATTATAGAGTCTGTGGATCGGGTGATTTCAAGCTGTATTCATGATCACTATGGATATTTTTCATACAACTGTACTTAGTTAAAATATATACAGGAGAAGCTTTCAAATGTAATTTGATAAATGCTAAAGGAATAATTAGCATTTTAAAATGTCATCTAAATCATGTTCATTAAAACAATAATTAATTCACAACTTAATCTTAACTGAAGACATTTCCTGTACATAGGTAGCACAAGGCTACACCTTCTCCACAACTCAGGGAAGAAGTTTTGTGCCCTTGTCCAGAAGAAATTAAGATATCTATCCTGAATATTATTAATAATTTCTGTGGTAACACACAACGTAACAACATGTAAACCTTTTGTCTTCCTTTGACTGTTACTGCATCCAGCATTGTAACACTCTAAGAATGATCTCTACTCATAACCATTGCTTGCTCCAACAATGGATCTGGTGATCCATTATCACTTTCTTACGACAAAAACAATTATTGCAAATCAAAGGGATAAAAGTGGAAGACAAAAAAAAAAGTTAGCGGATAACGCACTAAAATCAAAGCTAAAATTGTAGCATGTTTGCCAACACAAGCTCCACCGTATGGCCAATAAACGGGACAGCAGAGGGTAAGATCCTCTGCTGAGGACAGAGGCCACCTCAGAGTCACGTATCACTGTGTGCAGTTACACAGAGAAATAAAAATTGGAAAAGAGAGATAAAAAAAAGTACTAATGGACTCAGATGTACCTGACTGACAAATAAAACCTTTTTTAAGGAACCACACTGAACCAAATTAATGTAGAACAGGACAGCTACACCGACAGATGAGAAACCCAGTGCACCCTGACCTGTCTCCTACATACTAGTTGCCAGATGCAGACACCTAAGGAAGACTCTAAGGTAAAGGCAAACACACTCAGATCTACCCCCATTCTACATGTCAATAGGCCTATTTTTTTTTCACTATTTAGACCAGCATTAATAATACAGTTGAAAAATTCAAATGTCAGGCTTTAAAAATCACAGCGCTACGCCACTGAAGTGGAACACGATAACTTGCAGCTACTGTGTCAGCCCTTCCTCTAGACTTTCAAAAAGTAATAAGTTGAGGCTCTCTTCTATTCTTCAAGCATTTGAATACTGCCATTATCTCGGTTATCTCAGTTGTAGTCAAAAGAGACAAGTAAATGCTTGTCGAGTCAAATGATTTCCGATGTAGCAACAAACATGCAAGTCTCACTTCCACGCTTTTCAGCTGGCTAATTATAAATAATACTTCATTTTGCTTAACACAGACATCTAAAGTCTGGTTAATCACCCGGCCACCAATATTTTTAAATTATTTTTTTCTCCCCCTGTGTAAACCACTGAAAAATTACAAGCCACTGTTTTGCAGCTTACCGAACACAAAGACAGTTACAGCAGGTTTTGATTGCTTTGGGTCACCTGGGATTTCAATCCTATTACAGGCAGGTTCAAAGAGATGTGACAGAGGTATTTAAGTTTACATCAAGAGACACTTACAATGAGCTCCGAATCACGTCCCATGGAAATGACTGTTCTGTTTACTGTCCTCAGTAGCTTCTCCATGATTATCTGGACATGTCGTTGCGTTGGCCCCTAAGGAAAAAGAATAAATTAGTGGTAACTAGATACAACAGGCACCAGTACAACTGAACTATTTATGCCTGCCTTTAAATCTGCCTGTCTTGTGAAAGTTAAATAAAACATCACTCACTGCTGTTGATCAAAAGCAGAAGATGTCTCCCATTTTAACAAACTCCATGCAATGTCTATCTTATTAATACATGTTACTGATAAATAATTGTAACAGTACATGTTAATTTAAATGAAAAGCAAGTCCCTGGAAATATAGCAAAGCTTATCACTTTTAGTTACCTAATAATCTTATTTTCCTAAGTCATTTTTCCAACATCAAAAGCCCACAGGCACTACCAAATCTGGAGGGCTGTTCTGCAACAGCTCCATTAAAAGAAACAGAAAGGCAAAGCAAAACTTTGGTTAAGGAACTGCAATTTCAGTCACCTGTTTCCAACTAATATTTCTGTATTAGAAGTAATCTGCCACTATTTTTGAAAAAGTTGAAAATGAAGTATTTAGCGCAACCAGCTTTTAAAAACAAGTTCAGAAACCTCAGGCAGAATGACAGCTACAGGAAGTGAAGCCAAACACACATGACAAGGAGAAAGAAGAGAGATGAGCTTTGCTCCCATCTTGTACTTTATAAGAAGTCTTCTTCATAGTTTTCATTAGTCTGAAGGAGACTTCAAAATGTGTCTTTGAGACGGAAAGGGGAAGTGATTCTATCGCCAACATTTGCAAGCGTTTTCCCAGATAATTATTTAAATAAAACAGCTTCTTGACCATCAAACATTCTGATGAACCATTTTTTTTCTTGCCCTTGGATCTGTTATAACAACCCACATCTTATCATTAGGTTATGCTTAATTACCAAAGGCAGACTTACATACATGAAAAATGTATTTGCATAGTTGAAGAAGGAGTCATCAGCAGTACATATACACACAGGTACTGCTCCAGTTGCTGCTGACAGATCTGTCTTGGGGATAAACCTTACGATTCTGGTACCAAGAGCATCCCCAAGGAAGAATGTGTCTATCTCAGCACCCTGCTCCTCTCCACCCTTCAGCTCGCCCTGCTTTCCCTCCTACCACTTCTCTCCAAGACCTTCCTCCTCTCTGCATTCCCAGCTGCTACCGCCTGTTCTCAATTTTACTTCACATCCCTCCTCACTCGCAGCGTTTCCTCCCTTCCCCCGTCCCCTTCTCCATCCCCTGCTCCATCAGCAAATGAGTATCTATTTTCCGCAGCCGTCCCGCAGCCGGCAGCTAACGGCGAGCAGCACAGGGCAGCTCTCGGCCCCGCTCCCGCAGCCCCACTCCAGCTGGGCTCAGCCCAGGAGGTGTCGGAGCTGCGAGGGAGTTGCTACCAGGGAGAGAAATGCAGCCAACAAAGAGTGGCAGGAAGCAGCCAAGCTGTCAAAAACAATTTTTTTTTTTTTTTTAAATAACCCACTCTTTGAAGCAGTCACACAGAACTACTTTAAAAAAAAAAAAGAAAGGAAATCACAACGAGCCCAAAAAACATAGTCAAATAAGATGCTGGATACGATGTGAGTAGCTGACCCCTGAGGTCCTTTCCAACTAAATTAGTGTATGATTCTACCTAGGACCAAAGGTTCAGGCAGCAGCTACATCAGCCCAAACTTCTCTAAGACATCATCAAATCATTACGGCGCTCTGGCAAAGCACTAATATTTGCATATTTCTGTGAAGTGGAGAAAAGACACACACAAAAAAGAGACTGTTATGCAAGCTACACATCTGCAAACCAGCCCAGGGCAGTGCACAGGTCCTCCTGTGCAACTGGCTCATACGCTCACGTTCCGAGTAACACAATTACACTAGTTGTAATATTCATGCGGAAGCTGTCACTTTCCAATTCAGGTTATCTCTTACCAAGGTGGTGAATTCTACTAGCTAACTTTAAATGGCATTTCAAAGAGCTAAACAAGTTTGCTGTGTCAACAAAACTATATGTTCATATATATACGTGCGCATGTATATACACATACACACACACACACACACCCCGGCACTTCAGGCTGGCCTAGCAGGGCACTCTCAACTCAAATGGGCATTTCCCAAATGCTTGTGGAAAAAAACAAAACACAATACATTTGCCACCTGGCAGAGGCTAGACACCAAGTAAGAGAAAGGCTGAACTCCTAAGAATATCTGTTTACTCACTATCTAATCAATGTCTGGGAGAGTGTTATTGAGTAACAGTGCTGTGTTGGGTGTGCCCCAGAAACAGCAAAACATCCTGAGATACCACAGATCATCATCACTGGATACCTAAAAAGACAACTTAAAAGACACTGGTTAGGAGGAAAATAAAAAAAAAATTAAAAAATCTAAGCCATCAGGAGTTACCTGCTTAATTCATTCTACTAAGATCCATTTCTTTTAAGTGCTAATCATCACAGAACCATACAATACTAACCACATCTTTCTTGTAAAGCACTTCCAGGATGTTACTCAGCAACTGGCAACAAGCCTCCAAATCTTCTTGTCTTTCCAAGTGATATTTCAGCTGATCTGTCATTGTTGGCAGCAAGATTTCCCTGCAGTCTGCACACAAAACATAAGGTTACATACACAGCTTTAAATAACTTCACAGCACTGCCTAAATAGCCAATCTGCTTCAGTGCTTACATAAGATTAAAAAAAAAAAACACACACAAGAAAGAAGGTTACTTCCAGATTTCCAGTCACCTGCTTTTCAACCAAAACCGTAAAAACCTGAAAAAGTTTAAGCAAGTGAAAATGAAGCAGTGGACTGCTGGCAAGGTGTGTTAAATTTCCTTTACCTTACCTGTGCAGCATACCCTAACCGTACAGACGGGACCCACCGAGATGTGTGATGCTATGCAGAGTGATGGTCAGCTCAGAAAATGCTGCTGAAATCTTTTATGCTGGTATTCAGGTGTAGCTGCCTGTACAAGGTGAGCACAAGACTTGCAGAGATAGGGAAGGTGAGGAAAATGGAGCTAAATAACAGAGCTCAACGTTTTGGCTCAAGTCAAGAACATAAGGGAAATAAGGAGGAGACTGATACTCCTAAACCTACCAGCAGGTAACACTGGGGCACTGATCTAATGAATCTAATTAACTTTTAACCTGCAAACTGTCTTGCACAGAGGGGTCCCTGGGACCTAGGGTTCACTCTTAACCCGACCACGCTCGTTTTCCTTCAGGAGAGATGGCACAGCCAGATATCTGCCTTCTGCACAGTGGCATCAGCTGCAACCAGCCACAGCATGAGGCCTGAAGCGTGCACACTTCATCCGCAAAAGCAGGAAAGAGGGAAATTAAAACCCTTTAGCCTTCCCCATCCCCAGCCCCCAAATAAATCCATGCCCAGAGGAGGGGAACGGGTTATTCTTGTCCATCAGAGCCTGACTTAATCATCATTATTTCTTTATGAGTAAGTTACACAGTGTGTATGTCATCAGCATAGTACTAAAAGATATTTTGGGGGTGAGGGAAAGGAGAGCAGAAAAGGACAAATAGGAATTAAGAGCATTTTGGTATTTTTCCATCTCCTCTACATAATATTGTAAAGCAGGATCAGAAGAAAACCGTGACACTTTTCCAGCTATTTTACCCTACTAGCCACCAGTTCCCACATCCCTTTCCCTCCCGATCTGCCCAACTATCTCACGTACGTGTGGAAGGGGTGAGCTCTGCTTTGCCCAAAGGAAGGAGTACTACGTCTCTGTGCCAAAAGGGCTGCACTACCAGACTGGCTGGCAGCTTTCTGTCAGAGAAGTCCTGCATATAAGATAGAAAGTAGCACAGCTATGCGTGTATATACAGGTGAACCAAGTATCCTGAAAAACAATAGTTCCTGTTACGAAATTTTTATTTTTCCAACAGATGGACATATGCTATCACAATGCAGGTCACTCCAAAAAGTTGCCCTTGTACTGCAAAAATCTACCTGGCAGGTGATCTCTGAAAACACGACTGAAGAATTCACTTTGTCAAATGCTACAGTGGCTGTTGGCCCGTGAGATCTCTAATTATACAGTACTTGGGAAAATATGGATGAAGCTCTTGACAGCCACACGAAAGATAAAACATACTGACATTTTTTGGTGTATTACCCAAATTGCTTGGACTTGATGGCATATGGATGACTCACAAGAGGAGCGTTCATGGCAGTCCTTAACGACTATATCATTGCTTTGAGATTATTCTCACACAAAAGCTGAAGTCCCTGCAACATTCTGAAATGCTCATGAGCATTCAATTAAGTCTTTATTTAAGAGGATTTTAGATAGGTCTGGACCAGTAAGCATCACCATCCCAACATCAAGAGCACAAGTAACATCCAGACCACAGCAGCAGGCACAAGACTAAAGAATGAAAACTGATGATTAATCTCAATTAAGAGGGGATCACCCCACATTGCAATGTGAAAGCATTTATTTAGGGTTATACCTAACACTTTCCTGAGAAGCCAAGAGATCGATAGCTCAAAGTAACACTTTCAACACTAGGAAGCCTCCTCTTCGTAGCAGCAGAGTGCTACTCAACAGCAGAAGCTCCTTCTGCAACCAAACACTCCCTTCACTCATACACATTTGGTCTCTGTCTTTTTGCAGTGGACCTAACCAGCACCCAGACGCAGTCAGGATAGGCAGGAGTTACAGAATGAGCAAACTGGTGCTGAGAAGCTCTAGCAAATACCGGTAGCTCAAAGGATGACAAAGATCTGCATCACCAAAACATGGTGACCCTAGCTTCAATTCACCAGAATTAAGTACCTTTACCAGCTTCACATTCTGCTGAAGACACTTCTGGAGACAGAATGTGTGCTTCCACCCTCGACCACTCCTGATGACTCCTGTCAGTACTCATGAGATGCCGCACCCCAGGTGCCAAGGTGTCAGTGCTGCAAAAGGTATTACTGTAACAGACTATTTAGTTACACTGCATGGGCCCCACGCAGCTGCCAACTTCAAAATCATAGTGAAAACTGAGACCCAGCTCACAGTCTGCTGGTTACAAGCACAGGATGACAAGGCAGTATCAGCAACAGCATGGCCAGCAGGGACAGGGAAGGGATCTTACCCCTGGACTCGGCACTGGTGAGGCCACACCTCTGTGACTGGGTTCAGTTTTGGGCCCCTCACTCCAAAAAGGCCACTGAATGACTCGAGCGTGTCCAGAGAAGGGCAACGGAGCTGGTGCAGGGTCTGGAGCACAGGTCTGATGGGGAGCGGCTGAGGGAACTGGGGGGGTTTAGTCTGGAGAAGAGGAGGCTGAGGGGAGACCTCATCGCCCTCTACAACTCCCTGAAAGGAGGGTGCAGAGAGGGGGGATGAGTCTCTTGACCCAAGGAACAAGCACCAGGACAAGAGGGAATGGCCTCAAGCTGCACCAGGGCAGGGTCAGACTGGCTCTTAGGAAGTATTTCTTTCCAGAAGGGGTTGTTGGGCGTTGGAATGGGCTGCCCAGGGCAGGGGGGGAGTCCCCATCCCTGGAGGGGTTGAAGAGTCGGGTTGACCCAGCGCTGAGGGATCTGGTGGAGTTGAGAATGGTCAGTGTGAGGTTCATGGTTGGACTGGAGGAGCTTCAAGGGCTTTTCCAACCGAGATGATTCTCGGATTCTGTATCACCAGTGCTCAAATACGCACTGCGGGTACCAGAAAAAAGTGACAGCTTGGAGGCAAAGGGGTGCCAAGGATGAAGAAATCAATACATGCTTATGGTGGTGTGTTTTGGCTTGCACTGGAAGAAGTGATACAGACATTAAAAACCTAGTGCCAAGGTGAAAGTTACTCTCACTTGATGAGTCTAAAGTGATAAGGTATGGGCTCAAGAGAACTTGGTTTTGGTACGAAAAAAGAGAAACGGGATGGATGAAACAAAGATGGACTTCACAAGGAAACAGTCTCTGTCCAAAGCCTGCCAGAAGCCTTCAGCCAGTGCCATAAGGCCCAAGTGCAAAGATCTGGACTATTCTCTGCAGCTGCCTCAGGACGCCCAGGCCATCGGGGACCACAGCCCTCAGCCATCTGCAGAGCAGGAGAAGCACCTCCATGACCTCCTCCCTGCAGCGAGACACACAGCACAAAGGCTGCAATCCTGCTCACGCAAACTGCACAGTGGGGGAAAATAAAAGTCACTGACGTAAAAAATAATCAAGAAAAATCATGCTATAATGCAGAATAGAAAGCACTCCATCTCAACAAGATGCTAGAGAGGAACTGAAACAGCAGCATCCTCATTCTGCCTTGTAAGCTCACACATGGAGGATGAGAAATAACAGTGTATAAGCACACCTGACTTCTAGTAGTTCAGAAGAAATATTCTTCAGTCTCAAGTGACTCGCCTAAGTACGTGTTCACCAGAAATGCACGAGTGGGCTTTCGTTCAAAGAAAGTACTTTGAAGAGTTAGTTTCTTCAGCGCAGAGTTTTTCTATTTTATTGCTTCTTGGTCATTTAACTTCCAGCTTTATAACTCAAAGAAAAAAACATGGTGCATTTGTTGAAGTTTTTGCCTCAAGAAACAAACATTAGACCCTGCAGTGTATTTACATGGGAAAACACACCTAGCCATGACTTCATCACATCCCCTCATACTCACTTTCATTAAGTAGCAGAGAATTGATTACAAAAGTTCCCATTACTTGCTTACAACTATATTATCCTAAATCTACACAGATATTCAAAAGTGAAAGGAGGTGGGGTGATCTCCGCAAAAAAAAAAATATGGCTAAACAGAATCGACCTCACTGAAGGAGCTTATTTACTAGGATGCTCATTAAATGGTCTAAAGCTATTTATATAAAAATGAAGTCTTCAAACTGCTCTAATACGGTAGACAATGATATATGTGCATTTAAAGTAATAGTTTGCTGTCACATATTTCAAATGCATAAACGTAGCTAAAAAAAAGACACAGCACCCCCCTGAATAGAAAAAGGAAATTATGAGTGAAGATCCAGCCATTACATAAAAAAGGTTTTCCTGGTACTGACTCACCATGTATTTTGTACAATTGCCATTTCAGAGTCGCTTTAAACTTCTGCCTCTAAACTGCTCCAGCCCTTGACCACTCAGCTCCTGTCCCAGAAAACATTACCATTCTTGCTCAAGCACTCGGACTGCTCTGATGTGACAGGATGCAGGTCAACATAAACTACCACTTTTCCATAGAAATTTCAACCCAGTGAAGTTCAGCTCAAGTCTGTTTGCCCCAGAGACGCTTTGCGATTGCAGCCTTGTGCCTCCGCATTTGTGAAACCTCAGTGTATGTCGTTACCTTAGGATTTGAGTAACATGGAAAGAAAAAAGCAGATTAAGACAACCCCAGAACAGCTCCTTTCACCAAATGCAGTGAAGAGAATGAACCCTGATGCCTAGTTGCTAAGCACTCCAAAGACATATGAACATGCCTTTGTGAAGCCTGCGAGGTGAATCAATCTTTAATAACTTACAAAGGCCTCTAATTAGAGGTTTGAAAATGTTTCATGTCCCCGTTAAGCCCCACTAGTAGAGAGCGGTCAAAGATCAATTTAATATCTGCAAGCATGCAGAAGGCGAAAATTGCAGCTGTGTCACCTTTGAGTTAGATTGTCTAGAGTACCCTCTAATCAATAGGGAAGGTATTCAGGTTGAATTTCTGAGAAAGGAAAAACTAATTGATTTGTCATACTACTTCATTTGGAATTACACAACCTATACAAAAGACTAAGTTCCCTTGGGCAGACTTGACAACGCTCCTCAGTTCCCACCTTACAGGGTCTCTGCCTCCCTCAACAACAACTTGTGAACATCTGCTGTTTGGTTTGTAGTTGTTGCAGGTTTTAGAACATGGGAGGATAAAACAAAGCATCGAGGTGTGTTGGGTATTTGATGAAAAGATCCAAATACTTCCCAGATTTTTAAAAATAAACAAAGCAGCACATAAACCACCACCAGAAAAAAAACCAAAACAAAACAAACAGCCACACCCTAGAGAACCATGCAAGCACCAACACTGTGAAATCTTTCTAAAGATTACCTGGCCCTTGAATTACCAGCAGAACTTTTACGCTATGGAAGAAATACTGATACAGAGCTTACTTTGAAGTAGGCAAAAAGGAATATGTATTGCCAACGGGAAAGACGAAAGCTATGCCTGGGGTCAAAGAAGCACTTCGTGATACTCAGCACCTAGCTGAGTATCATGATTTTTACATCCTTTTCTTTTCTCCTGCAGTTTTTACAGGCCTACTTGCAGGGTTTCAGAAAAACTTCCCCAGCCCTGCTGCCGAGGGAAGCTCCTGCCAGGACAGGCAGCACGCAGCTCACGGACACCGGGACGCTGCCCCCGCCGCTCCTTCCCTGCAAAGTCCCTTCCAGCAACCCCCCCTCAGTAGAGCAGTATCTTTGTCCCACTGGTTTCTAATCACACAGCAGATCCCAGCGCCACTTTGGACTGAACCACGAACAGCTACTGAAACAACTCCATTGTTTTAAGGTTTTCCAAATACCTCTATTACAGTACAAGGGCTAGAAGGCAACAAAATCCAAAGATGGAACCCACCAACACACACAAATATCTATACATATTTTTAAACTAATCTAGTACTATTGTAATAAACTCTGTAAGAAGATAAGACTTTAAGTGCATCTTTTGCTATAAACTATTTTGAAAAATATTGGGTTGATCAACTGTATCTTGATTACTTAAAAGTATAGAAGAGGAAAGGTTAACCTCCATCAGCCTGCCTGTCACAGACCCCTCCCAGCCCTGATTAATGGGCAACCTTGATAAATCTATAGTCTACAACATTAGTCTCCTGCTCAAAAGCAGCTCTGAAGATGGCTCGTGAGTATGATGCACAATGATTACAGACAACAATAATTTGACATCTGTTCTCTACTGCACAAGTCCAACCCACAATGATTAATGTCACAGGAACGTGCAGGGAGAATAAAATATTAATCTCTATAAAAGGATGTTCAGGAGGCATTATCAACTTATGAGCATCCAAGCAAAGACTTCAAATGAAACACTGACACAGGAACTATGCTGAAGCTAAATACACACAATAAATTTTTGTCAATTTAAAAACATTTCATTTGGAGGGACATTGACAAATGCATTTCTTTATTTTATGGTTCATTTAGTTAATGTGGCCAAAAAAATGAAACCTATGCTTAGAAACCTTGCTTCTGCTACACAGCATGGAAAGAAAGGTGGTAATTTTAGTTGTAATTAAACAATAAGAACTCTTATAAATGCTATATGCTCTCTACTAATACTTAATAGACTAACAATTTCCTAATGGAGAAATCACTAGATTTCCTAACTATTTAAGAACACAGCAGCTACACATCTCACTTGCTAATTAGCTGGAAGTCATTTGTAAAACAAAGCAACAGAGAATATAAACAACTCTACAGGACGAAACAAATCAGATAAATCACTATTTACATCAAGCCAAAATTTTGAAATTTGAAAGGATAAACCACTTCATTTAATTACCAACCATAAGTACTTACACACTTAGAACTGAAAACATGCACCATGTTATTATAAAACTGTTTCACACTAATTTTTAAATTCATACTTATATTTGGACATACAGAAGACTTTTTTCAACACAGAATTGTTTCAGGTGCTAATCTAAAGAAACATTTCCTCTGTTTCAGGGTTTGAGGTGGGGTTTTTTTAGCAGGGAGAGGCACATGAAAGGAAGAAGAGATACAGGGTTGGTCTCAGTCAAAAATTTGCTGCTTTACACAGACCAAAAAGATTTTGTGTGCACCATAACAGATCTGTGTAAATTATTGTGGTGGGGTAGTAAGTGTTACTTATTTATACACACATTTACTTCTATATAGTCATACATAGCTATTTTTATATAATTATTATATGTTTATCTTATGTTTAAGGATATATACATAAAATATTATGTATGGCATATGTAAGAACATATTGATGTACTTATGTCCTCACCGAGCAAGATGTCTACATATTTGACTGAACTAGTACATATAAAGCTCTATTCAAGTCTCAAAATCACAACTTGCTGAATCAGGATGTTAATCACTGACAAATCAAAATGCTTTACTGCATGCAAAAAGCTGCATATCCCCATTAGCACAGATGAACACTGGGGTGTTCAGAGACCCCACAGAAGCATCCAGCCCCTACGCAAAGGGCTTCTGCCCAATAATTTTCTTCTCTACAAACACCTGGGAGGGGGACAGAGTCAAAAGAGCTCCTCCAAAGCACAGACTGCCAATCTGCCTGCTCACAGCTATCCTTTATCCTGTGATACCACTACCTGGGCAATATATACACACAAAAAATGAGATAAGTCATCCATAGAGAGTACGGGGAAACATGGCAGTTTAGCTCTTGAAAAAACTCCTAAAGGGCACACTGTGATCATCGCTGTGACTTAGCCCTTGGAAATGGCTGTGCTAAACACTGCAGAGAACTTCTGCAGCAGCCACCACCAAACGATCTTTTCAGTAATCTTCCCAGAAGCATTTCCTCACATAAGAAAGGGAACAAAGACCAAACCGATGTATAACACGGATCTACCGTGCAAAAATCAAAAGAGCAATTGAGAATCACCACAATAGGGATTATCTCCCACGCTCGAGGAAAACAAGATGCAACTTTATGCTTCTCCAGAAGAAAATTCGCATTTATTTTGCCAAAGCCAGAACAGATTACTGATACAAACGTGGAGGGGATATAAGACAGATCATCTATGATGTGCAAAACAAGCCTTGAACTCAATGAATACAACCTCTGAAAACGGGCAGAAACAGCTGTCTTTATGTTAGCGGGAATCAATAGGAAAATCTTCTTAGAGATATTTGAATATTTGTTGTTTCAAGGACAGAAACTAGAAGCACAAAGATCTGATACAGATTTCATCTATACAGAGATGATTCCTACTTGTTGGCCTCCATAAATAACCACAAGCTTGAAAAAATGTGCTCCTTGAAGTCACCTAGCTATTATTCTATCAAATAGACATATACAAATACACACTCTGCCTACCTCTGCTTTGTCGGCCTGGCTACACACTGATTTTTCTTTTTCACTGTGGTACTAGGACTCAATGATGAGCCACACTGTTAGGACAAAACCACCAAAAACTAAGGAATGTACAGGGTTCTCCTGCCAAGGCTGAAAAAAGCTTACTAAAAATAAGTGCAAGTTCTGCAAAGAAGAAAAAATCACCTTGAATTTCAGAAGAAAACATAAATGGCACATGACATAACCAGAAAATAAGTGAACAAGTTTTAAAACTCTATTTTACATCCTTTTTTAAAGACATACAAGCCACAACACCATAGTACATTCTCCTCCAAGGTCCCAAACTCTTCATGTTTCGTAAAGACCACTGAACCATCCATCACTCAACATTGTTCTTCAGGCACAATGCTTTACCAAACTATTTCACACACCCACCCCTCTCGCTCCAAAATCCTTCAAGCTTCATAGATTCATGTATTTTGAATTTTAATTCCTCTGGAGACATAAATAAATCTTCCTTGACCTCCCAAGGCACAGAATTAGAGCATTTTTCTCCAACAGAAATACACTGATGAAATGCTGTTTGATTTTCTGTACATTTTACAGCTTTCCATCAATTCCACAATCCTGTACTGCATATTGCTTTTTGAAAAGAAAATCTCATTTCTGCAATATGATACAGGATTAGTTGGATACTTATATGAAAGTATTGCCTATCAGTTAAAAATTATTGAATCAATGAGGAGGAGGAGAGTCAGTCGAACTATGTTTTAGTAATAAGAACTCAAACTCACAGAGCAAGGGGAAAAAAAATAAATCTAAATTTAACAAAGGCTGTGGCTAGGGGTTTATTTTATTTTCAAGTGAATTTTAGTGTTTATGAAAGGTTCCCAGCACAACTGGTTCTGCAGACATGAGCTTTATAAACAATTACCAGTGGCAAGAGAAGCTTTTAAGATAATGCTTTGTTTATTGACACACACAAAAATACCTATCTGAGGTCCCATATAACCACGTAGAAGGGTGTGCCAGTCAAGCCCGTGGGAAGTGGCACAGCCCCATCACCTCTGCACCAAGCTCTGCAAGTCCTCCAGGGCACCAGGCTCCATCCTGTCGTTCCCAGTGTTGCCCCGGTACTGTGCACACGTGCCTTGAATCTCCATTGCAACTCAACTGCAACATGTTAGATTTAAGACATTCTTAACAACCACTGACATGAAAACCCCTGGTTAGCAGCCTCCTGATAAGATCCAAAGCCATTAAGTAGCGCTGTTCTGTCAACAAAACTGGACTGAGTTCAGATTAACGACCCTGTTATTAAAACAGATTCATTTAAATTTCTCAAGAGCTCAATAACGTTGGACGATACCATTCGCTGCAACTCAAACGGTTGAGTTCGAGAGTTCGGTTTAAAAAACAAACGAGCCACATGCAATTTCTCCTTCCACCTCTGAAAATGAAACTGGTTGAATAAGGGAAGTCAAAGATTAAGGTAGCAAATACACGATGTGCCCCTATATCCTCCTTAGGTTTTTTATAGTCAAAATTTCTTGCTTTCTCTGAGTTACCTCAATTTCCTCCTATCCAAGACAGTCAAGTGTAATACCTATATTACTGACTTCTGTCCCAAAGATTTTGCAACCTAAAAGCAGCCAGAAGAAGGAAAAACTACTGCAGTGAGCTGAGAATGAACAAAGGAGTAACACTGATGTACATATCTGAAAGAGCAAACATTAAAATAGACTCAGAAAGACCAGTACCATTTCACCCAAGCCCCAACACCAGCAACTCCATCTGCCTTGCTCCTTTTTATTCTTGCAAACCCTGCAATTCAGAATAAAACTATATGATGTGGCTCTAAAGGGCTGAATAATTTTGAAAGATGATCTCAAAAGCCACGAACTGCATTTGGATTTGCTGGTGCAGTGTCTGGTGACATGGCTGGTAGACTGTTTTTCAGAGATTCATTCTTACTTCACCACCATCCATAAGTGCAAGGAAGTACATTTACAACTCGTGTTATACCTTGTTGCTCAAGTGGGACTGCAACTGTACTGAAAGCTTCCTTATGGAAAATCTCTTATCTCTTTCTTGAAAGGTTCATAGTCTCCAGGATCTCTATCTTCCAGTCTTAATTCTCACTAGACCTTTTCTTTTTACCCAAAGTTTAAGGATTAAACTTGCATGTAACATGTATCACATAGACCAAATAATTTTATAGGTACTCGTTAACAAATTATAAGCTTGGAGAATAGCCTTACTGCAAATTCAGTCTAAATAAAAAGTGCCATCAAAACGTAAAGCTTGTTCTTTGAACATTATTCTTCATTGCTGCTTGTGCAAAATTAGAAAGAAAACTTCAAGTGGAAAGAGCAACAGTACTGAATTCCACAGTTGTCAGTACCAGACCCATGCAATACCCCACATTCTAGCAGCACCACTGAACTGCACCAGGCACAAACACACAGAATTTTGTGAAATTAAGGAGCATGACAGATCGCAGCATGGATTGTGTTGGCATTATACTTGTTTGCTAACCTAAAGAAAATAAAAGTTACTAGATCTAGCAGAAGTTACATAGCTGTGGCTAGACATTACTTGATCTGGTATAAGACTTCTCAGTGCAAAGCCAATCCACCAAGAACTTTTTTTAAATTGGAACCAGAAAAGTTTGTTTTATCAGTACTTTGCATTGTGTGGTCCCAGCATTTTTGATCTGAGAGAAGAATCCTTTCAAATTTCCTTTATCGTTGAACCATTGACTATTTGCTCCCTCATTAACTACTTCTGACAGCGCATAAACACTTAGTTTAGGTTAGTTTAACCTGCAGTCATCTAGAAAAAGAATAAAATGTTTCACCTCAAGTGAAGAAATCTGTGAGACAAGTGCTTGAACTTACCTGTCACTGGCCCACTAATGTAAAAGGAGAAGATAAGAAAGCACAGACGACGGCGCACTCTAAAAGGTTTATATGTTGTTTTACTTCAGGTAGGGGACAGCTTAAAGGGAGAGAATGACACTTTGGAAAGAAAGGACATCAAAAACTTCCATTTTCTCTGTAGAAGTTCACTAAGCACAAAAGCTGAATTAATAGTTTTTGATAAAATATATCACAGTTAAAGTTATAACACATGTCGATAACACTGGATGCTTAGTGCCCTTTTAAATTAAGAATGACAAGTTTTTGCTTTCAATTCTTTATGATCTATAACCTGCAGTAAACGTCCATTAGCATTTCCCCACTTATTTTAAATCTTCTTGTCCTTCTAACGGAACAACCTTAATTGGTTACAACCTCCACTGCGTTCGGCAGCAAGGACAAACCTTGCACTAAGCAGAGGGCTGGAGACAATGAATAATGTGACAACTTAATGGTTGCAAAGGTCCTGCTTACCGTGCTGCGTGAAGAGGTCACTGTGAACTATTTCTATCAGGCAGTACAGCTTCTGGATTGTGAGCCGGCTCACGGGAACGTTTAGGATGAATTCAGTAAAGAGTTTGCTACATATAAAGAAGCAAGTAAAAAATATATTAATCTCTCTCCAAAATACGTCAAAAACATGCAATAGCACAGAAGATGATAAACAATTACATACTTTTGGACAAGCAAACTCTTTTTCCAGACATAAACGAGCTAGACAGGAATTTCAGAGAAATATGAATTGTCTTTAATACAGCTGTTTAAGGTTTTTTGTGTCTTTTCTTTTGCCCTCTCCCTTTCATCTCAGCTTTACACTCTTTTCCCATGTTTCATTTAAGGTTTTAGATTTCAGATTTCAGTTGTCTGTGCTTACTTCAATCATCACATACCATTAATGGAATAATACATTACCATATAAGCCAAAAATTTAAAAAAGTGGTAATGCACATTACAAGCTTTCATCAACAGGAACCAAAAAACCCAGAAACACACATTTTAGGATGATAAATACCATCAGACTCATCACCTGAGCTTCCACATATTACAGATTTTTAAAAGACTTTTCAATAATTTTGCATCGCTTGCTAATATCTTGGGAGTTTTTGTTTTAGTACTTCTAAGTGCTATTCAATCTCAATTTAAATACTTTAAGTGGCAAAAAAACTGTAGTGTTTAGGGTAAAACAGGTATTTTTCATTTGGTATATTTTCCCAGTACTTTTGCTATCACATATCAAAATTATGATTTAGTCCAGAAACTCTACAAAGATGGACTCCCTAGGCCCATAGGAAATATAAGTGTACATGCAAAAAAGTTTACAGTACAGGCAAGCAGAAGCTAAACACCAGGTTCCTCAGGCCATTGGAATGTTAGACTAAGATTATACTTTTTTTTTCTATTTACCTTTCTTTTTCCTTATTTTGACACACCAGAACATAGAAACGAAAACAGACAATATACAGACGGGTTTGTGCTATCAAATTAGATAAAAAATAGGGTTTTTTCAATTTAAATGCCTTGTAATAGCACCATGAAAGAGAAACTGATTTTTCTCTCTTGAAGTTCTACTGAAATACTAGTTTTGATTTGGTTTGTCTATGGTTCTTTTGTTCTAAAACATCTTCCTATTACCTTTTCTATTTACTAACAACATTCCTGTGTTTATGAGCTACTGAAACATCAGTCCAGCAATAGGGTTCACTGAACAAAAACCGTTATTATTTACATTAAATTTATACTTGAAAGAGTGAAGTATCAAATATACAGCTTAAGAGTTTTGATGTCAGTTGCCCAATAGATAATTCATTACATGATTGTACTCAACAAGACTACAAAGTCTCTCAAGACGTTTGTCAAACCTTGATGCCATACACACTGGCTTAAAAACAGGCTATTTGTGTAGCCCTAAAAATATTTGCAAGGAAAAAAAAGGTAATAAAACCAAAGCGATAAAACATCCCAGGTCACACTTCATTGCCTCTGTATATATTTTTTTATATGTGTGTGTATCTATGTAAAATAAAGATCTAGATAAAGCTCACACTACACATTTAATTAACTCTACTCACCTAAGTTCTTTTGGATCGAATACTAATTTCACATCATTGACAATAGCTGGCAAGTATTTAAGTGCTGCCCCCTAAAAAAAGAAAACCAACAAGTAAACAAGACTGAAATTCATGTCTTGAAAGGCAATACAAAGACTGCAAGAAGAGAATCACACAAGAGTAAGTTGCTTTGGCTTACCTATTCTCTGGATTCAGCTGGGACAACAGACAATTTACACCAAAATTAGAGACTTATAAACTCCTTCCAGCATGTTATAGAAACCTTTTGGCGTATCGGTCTACAACGCATAACTAAGTTATGTTCCTCTAATCACTTTTACCCATTTTCTGTAGAGCTGGAGAAGCACTTTCTCATCAGCCATGCTGTATTAGATGGGGTTTAATTTTCCCTCAGCTGCTTAAAAATGAAACAGAAATGCACAGCTGTCATTTTTCCCTGCAGTGAATTCTTGGTAACCACTAATGAACTGCAGGTCTTTCTAATTTCCCTTGAACTTGCAGTTGTCACTCCATTTCACAGTATAAAATGAAAGGATTCAGGAGATACAAACAAATGTTTAATATTTTAACTCTTTGTAGTAATTTTAACTAATTTAATCCTTCCATTTCTTAGTGACAATTAGTAATTATTTACTTATTTCTAGAGCAAACATTCTCTTACAGGCATCAAGAGCAAAAATCCAGCAATTGAAAATTACTGCCCAGCAATTTAATGCAATCATGCCAGAATACACTTTGGGTTAGACAATAGTAAAAGGACCTCTAGTAACACCACAGATAACAATCATTTCATCTACACAAACAGTAATTTCAAAGTTGGGGGTTTTTCTTCTTCATTTGCAAATGGATTTAAACACTCTATTTCAAATCATAGATGAGAAAATGTTCTACCTAAGAAACCCTAAGGAGAAAGTCTTTGGTTTTTATCTTAATCTAACTTATACACATGCACTATTTTTACTGGGGTTACTCAAATTCTTGCATCCACTGACTAGAAAAAAAACACACAGTAATTCAAATATAAACCACAACTGCCAGACTTATTTTGCTTACCTTTGCATTTTATTGATAATATCAAACGATTTGATTACAGATGTGTTTTTGCCTCAAAAGGGGGAACAATTCATTCCCCATACAAGGCATTTCTGTTTGTGGATTTAAGGCTTAGCATTTGCAGTTTCCACCAAGAGCGCACTGTGTGCTTTCCCTTTTGGATTAGAAGGAAGACGAGCCCTTGTATTTTTCTTTTTTAATCAGTTTTTTTCTAGTCTGGAGGCCATGATGTGACAAGTGTTTACACTACACTACTCCACGGGGTCAGAGGAATTCAAGAGACAGAATAATTCTGTTTAGCAGTAGCTGTTAATACTAGAAGAGCCACAGGGCAACAGACCCAAGGAGTATTGTCTCGCAGGTACATACAAAACCACTTGTCCATTTTCAAACTACTACACTTTTCTGCCACAACTTTAGTAATTTTAAATCAAATTCCACCATTCTTGAATGCACGAGGTCAATTGTTTAATTACAAGTCCCAAGGATAACTTCAAGTAGCCAGCGTGGGAGGTTTGCCAACGCTTGCTGACCACTTAAGAGAGCAAAACCCAAACATGTCGATAGGTTAGATGCACATTTCAGGGTGTTCCAGTTTTTATTCATAGTCCATTTAAACTGTCAAGCTCGATCATCAAACATTTCCACGTATGCTTAAAGGACTACTTACATGCTCAGAAATCAAGCTCATAACTGTAATTATGCAAATAGTCCCATTATGTACACACTTATGTGTTTTGATGGATGAGGACTCTAATGACCAGTTATAAACCGCAGCCATTGCTGTGTTTTTATTTGCTTATCATGCAAATGCATGTAGCAATAAATGTTTAGTAACACATACTAAAAAAGAGCTTGCATTTTATATCTTGAATTAAAATTTCACACTGTGCTGGCACAATCATTAAAATTAACACTTTAATAGCTTAAATGAAGTACTCTCAGGTAAAACTATTTAAAACATCAACCTAAAGCCTGCAGTTACAAGAATTATCAGCAACTTAGGTTCTACTTTACAGACAAACCAATTAAACTTTAATATCTTAAAATTTAAAGAAAACTGTGGAACTGTATTTCCCAATTTCCAATCTCAACTGATTCAGTTATATGACAGACAATATGATCAGACAAGTAGACTCTGCAACCCCACAATTAAATCTGTATCTGTGTAATCCAAAGGTCTACTAAAATATCTTTTTGTTGATATTAACCCTTGTAAAAGAGCAGCTCTCACTGTAGATTTTACTCTGTTAGAAGCTGCAACTGAAAGTAGATCCTTCGTTAGCAGTAGCACAATTGCAATGCTGGTTATTCCCAGGATACTGGAATACATAAGTGAGTAATATTAAATTCAGCAGATAAAAAACCCTGTTCCTGTCTTTTCATATAACATCAGGAAAAAACAAATAATTAATCTGGTTTGGGTTTTTTTTCAATGAAAGAAATTAAATTAGATTAATTTCCACTCTTCAGCAGCACACTGACAAAGGTTCAAATTCCTCATTTCTACAAGAATTACATGGCAAACTACATCAAAAAAATCTTAATTTCATAGTTACACAGTGATGCCTAAGAGACTTGAAAATGCAAAACAGCATTAGAGAAAACACAATAATGAAGAACTTAATTGTTTGATTTTTAATCAAACAGGTTTTTGTAATAATTGCCATGTGATCACAGTAGATACACATACAAAGCTGGAAATATCAGTCTCACATACTTAGTCAATAATTATACATAGTTTCAAGCTGGGCTGCAAAAAACATTTTACTGCCCAAAGGGGCTTCTCTCTTTGTGGAAAACAAATGACAAATTATTACTACCCTTATCAAGTTACAGAATCAGTCATTTGAAGTACTACAAAGCACACAAATAAACTAGCAAAGGGGAAGAATAAAAAGGAAAGAAAGCAGAAACACGACAGTGCATCGTATGAATAATGGGATATATTTTTCCCTGTTACCGAGTTAAACTTCCTTGTACACTCACTGTTATATTGACTGTCAGGGTATTACTGGAATATTTTTTTTCTGGGATGTTATTTACATGCGAGTCAAGGATTGGTGTGACATCAACAAGCACGTCAGCCTGTGAGCCAACTCAAACTACTTCATATCTATGTATAAAAGGTATTATACCACAGCCAAAGTACATACATATGAAAAGAACCATTTACTGTCACTTATTATATGAACCAGCTGCCAATACAACCTATTGAAGCGCTAAGTCAATGCGCAGTGGTTCAAGGATACCCTTCTAAACTCTAAAAGGCAATTAAATATGACAAGAAATAAAACTCACTAAGTGAAAATAATAAGGTCCAGAAAAGTCAAAGCTTTGCCTTAAATAGAATAAAATAAGCAGTAATTGATGGTCACAGTTCTCTGCACACCTAATAGAGAGGACGAAATTCCTAGGTTCCACAGAATAATTGCAACTTATTCCTTAAACCATCACAACCGCCTCTCTCTAGAGCAATCATCCTTTGCAACCTTTAAGATAAATTCATCAATGTGCTTATAATGACTTAACAGCTAATTGTATTTTCCTAAACTTCTTCACAGTTAGCAGCTAAATAACACAGGGGTTCATGCTGAAGAAACAAATTCAGTGATGGCCTATATCAAAAGATTAGTTGGGGGGAAAAAAAACCCTTCCAGACATGGTAAGAAGGCCAGAATAAATAAGACCAAGCGCAATGGAGGCATTATTTGTAACGGTGGTCCCTCTGAGCATCAGTGAAGGGTCCACTGCAGTGCCCATGCTGCCACAGCTCTTTTTTGCCCGATGGTTCATTTCCAGATAGGTTTCGTAAGACAAGAATGGGTAAGAAGAGGGATCTACTGAGAGAAAAACTAGCACACTCCTCAGATCTAAAGGTTCAAGGAGTTTCTGTGACTAAAAATTTATCCTAAAACAGCAATTTAGAAAACACTGTCAGCAAAACAATCACTTTATTCTGAAAGGAACTTTTTCTGCAATTTTTTGGGGGGAAGAAAACCTCAAACTTCAAAAAAGACTTAGAGCACTTCAAGACTTGCATCTATAAACTGTGTAAAATAAGAGTAAGCTTCACTTATTTTTTGGAACAACAAAAAGAATCCCAAAATCCCTTGGTCAGAGGAGCTGCCTTACAGAAAACTTCCTGAGTTTTTCATTTCTTTGTGAAGATAGACACATACCAGCAGCCCTCCCAGAAAGAGATGGGAGGACACATATACGCCTTTCCTTCATGTCACTGGGCAAAGGTAAGCACCTCAGCTTTAAGTTTTGGGACTCCCATGATGGCCCAGGCAATCTGAACCCCTCTTCATTCCTAAAAGTTTCCTCTAGGACATTGCATAAGCCTGTCCTCCGACCCCAGCTCCCTTCAAACCCTCCCTAGTTTTAAGCTGAGGAAAGACAAAGGACAGGCTAGTACTTCTCCATGGAGTCTGCTTCTGCAAACCTTTGAGTTGGCTGGAGATGGCTTCTCGAAGTGCCCAAAGTCACGTAACTCCACCTTTTGAAAAGCCACATAATCGTGTCAAATATTGACAATCCAACATAACAGCAAGCCATGAAGAACATACCTACACAGAAGTGCTCAGAAACATGTTTAAGCAGCATTACAAGATTAGTAATTACAGCATATTTCATACGCCATTTGGAGACGTGTCTTAAATATGGTCTGTCTCAAAGCCAGACAGTCGTGCTGCAGTCTGTGTGTTCAGCAAGCACTCTTGGTAAGCATCTCCATTACTCTGTCACATCTGGTAGCTGTTAGTACATCTGAAGGCTTGTGGAACAAGAAAAACTACACTCTCTTAACACAAAATTTTTATTTTACCACATTTGAACTAACACCCTGATGGATTAACACAAAGCTGCACTAAAAGGGGACCAAAAATATGGCACTATATTGCACCACAGCATCCTTCTACCACTCGATCAAAGACTAATCATCTGCACAAACAATTCTTTGTCATATGAAAGCACACAAAAATAAGACAGGGGAGGCTGCTAAGTATCTTAAAGTCACTTCTGACATAATTTTGCATAACAGATATAAACAACGGGAGTTTTACTAATTTGCTTTTGAGAATATTGAGCAATCTCTTCACTAATACAAAACAGAAACTACTACTGTGATAATAACAATGGTCACTGGTAAATAAAAGCAAAGCAGTATAAAGTACAGCAAAGCAGTCTTGCAACAACAGTAAATTCTAACTTTTATCCCATGATTGGGTTTATAACTGACAAGGAATGTTAAAAAAACAGTAACAAAAGCTTCTTTACAGCAGCTGTTTAAGAAAACTGCAGTGCTAACTTAAGGTTGTCATTAGAGTGAACAAGTGACGTTTGCAAAGTATTAAACAAAGTGTATTCTGAATAGTATACTACAGGCTTTGTCTGGGATTTAAGTTCATCTCTTTGTACAATATAAAAGCAAAAATACTTAATTTAAAAATGTCATCTTCTAAAGTCATTCATTTCAAACAGCACGCCCAGTCTCAACATTAAGCATAAAATCTCTTTGTCAAACAGTATATTCTTATGGACTCTTTTGTTTGATGAAGCAATAAATTTGTTTTACCTGACTCAATTTGTACATGATTCTAATGTTAATTTCCATCTCGTGTGTCATTCAACACAAAGCACCTACCTTCTACACAAGCATTATCCTGGACGCCATTCCATTAAACTCATTAATCCAGCCAAACGCAGCCCAGTCAGCAGCTGGATGAAACAATTTCCAGGAACACCTAAACACTATTTTTAAATTGCCCTGGTTTACAGCAGACATTCGTGCCAAATCACAACTGAACCAGCGCCTGTGGCACGAAATCTGGCGTAAAACAGCACAAAGCATGATCACAAGTAAAGTAACATTGCACTCTTCTAGAGATTATTGTATTTGTTGTCAGCGTACAACAGACCTTCCCATAGAGGTTCTAAGAGACATAGGAACCTCAGCCCACGGTTGCATTTTGTTACTCAATGAATTTTAAACGATGGTTATAGAGTATTCAACCTGTTGGAAAAGCCCTGCAGACTAACACGGTCTCTTCTGTTTTCTTCCTAGGTACCTCAGCAGCTTGTAATGTCTTTCCCTGCCTTCATTTAAATACTTTTCTGTAGTTTTAGCAATAAATGCTTATATTAGAGTAGGAAAAAGTACAGTATGGATACTGAGAAATACGCATTGTGTTAAAAGTGACAAGGATTATTAAAAAACCACGCACACAAGAGAATTCCCATTAGTGAAACGTTACCATCTTTCGCCCCAGCTCTCTGTGGTCACATTATGGGATAATTTTATATACGCACCTACTTTATCAAGATCGTTTAAAGCACAGAGAACTAACTCAGCTACCAGCCTATCATCTTTTTTCAGTCATCCTGAACAGCAGTACAAAGTCACACATAACAGCAAACATTAGTGCAAACTGCAAGAACCCTGCTGAGAATAGTTCAGCTCCCTCATACAAACACAGTCAAAATCAGACAGTCCTCATAAATTCGATGCAGCTGGCTCAACTGCCCTTGTTTGAAAGAGATGCAAGAATAAATGACTAGGAAACATTTGCATTTTTATCTAAACTTGAAACGTCATGCTAGGCTTCAGCTGAGCTCATGCTTAAACAGTAAGAGGTTAAGGAAATAATTATCATGCACCAATTAGCAGAAAATAGGAATAAAACCAGGAAAGCTCACTACATTTGTAACCATTAAAAATAGGTGCACGTACCAAATGCTGCTCACCTTATTTAATGAAGTAATTCTTAAAATCAAACTGATACTTGAAAAACAAAGTTTAATCTCCCTACTTCTCAAACTATTACTGCAGCTCACTACCATTCATCATGCAAGAAAAATTCTTCTTAGTAAGAGGACGACAAAAACATCTGTCAGCTCAAATCACTGTTTGAATTTCCCTCTCCAGTTTGGAGAACTGCACACCTTAAAAAAAATCAAGTGTAAAAGGCAACCTCTACATGCCTGCCTCTGCTGCACTCAACACTGACACACCAAAAAAATAACCCCTAACAATTATATTTAGTTAACTAAAATAAACAAACTCCACATTGTTCTGAACACTGTAATTTATACCATACCAGCTTCTCAAATTCAAACTATAGGATTGACTTTGCTGCCTTTATAGCCTCAGATGAAAGCGAGTTTTATTCATTCTTACACCTTAATGTTTTGATTGCAACATATTTGAGTCAACTCACTAAGAGGTATAAATGCTAGTAAAGCTCTGCTCAAATCCTGTCCCAAGAATATATGGATTTTGACCTAATTATTGTAAAAACACATAGCTGAAGCACTACAACTCAAATCTAAAATAAACTTTTAATATTGTCTTTGAATTATTATTTTGCAATACCAAAAGCTCACGAAAGAAACAGACCTTTACACTCTGAAAAAAATACAGTTTTTTCCATGCATACGCTAAGCCAGCCACTACAAAAATGCACCCGAAGGACGAGGTGACCAGGGCTTCAGCCATAAAGTGAGCACTGACTGCCCGGACACGGTGGACAGCAGCGCAAGGCCAGCACTGGGGTTCCCTCCATAACCCCCTCTCCCCTGACCCACACCACGTCAGAAGCAGAGAAGGAGGGAGAGCTGACACAGAAATGTCTCTCCCTAATGCCAGGCCAACTCCAGGCTTCTCGGAGGACCCTGTGCAAAAAGATCAGGTTATTGTCCTTCCCAGGCGTGAGTCTGGCAGTCAAAGCATCCTCAGTAATGCAAAGCATGATTTTGGTGCAGAAGAGAATTTTGCAGATAGACAGGGCCTCTGTTTTTTGTTTGGTTGGTTTTTTGTGGGGTTTTTTCCCTTTTAAGTCTTGAGGAAAAATTTAATCGATGCTGTGTACAGTTACAGCTACTTGCAGCAAGTAGAACTGCTAAGTACCACTTTGAACACGTCCCCCACAGAAAATATTCTTGATGTTGTTTCCTTCAAGGCTGCAACTGAAGTCAGGTTTGCAAAGCAGCCACATATACAAATTCTCCCCTACTCTAAGAAATTTTGAATAGCCATAATCCCAAAAGAGGTACAAATTCAAAGTCTCTTTTTGTGCTCTACAACCTTAAATCCTTGTACAATTCATACAGTTTTCTTTTGAGGAAACTTTTTATTTTTTTTAAAATGAACCCAAAGCCTTGAAAAATTCAAGTGAAAAAAGGGGCAATTTAAATGCAAAATATTAAGTAACTGAAGACCTGAGCTACAGTCAGAAACAGCTCATCAGCTTCCACAAGGACATAAATATTTGAATAGATAAAGAGTAATTCTTGCTAAGAACGTAAGACTGCAGTCATTCATTCTCCCCCGCACAGTGTCAGCTTGAAGGCTACTCTCTTAACAGACAGGCTGGGGAAGAAAAAAAAAAAAATCAGTATAAGCAGCCCAAAGAGAAAGTTACGAACATTTCAGAAAAAAAAGAACAACTTTCCAGTGGCAGTTCTGCTTCATGTTGATAAACTATCAAGACAGATTACAATTTCTGCAAGGAGAAATAGAAATATTCAAATGTGTGAATTAAGCATCTGTCTCTTTTAATGTGAAGCACCTTAATTTTCTGTGTAGGTCTTTTCAACTTCTTATCTCTCCAGACAGACTTATTTTGTATACAGTTATTTAGCTTTACCAATATATATTAAAAACAGTAAAAGAAGCCTGGAACTGCTGCAGATAGATCTGCTGATCCTAACTGCACAACACAGGGACCTAGCAACTTATCTGCTTATCTTCATCAGTTTTCTACAAAACTTCAAGAGTATCCAACAGCACAAGGAGCACTCACGGTGTCACACTAATGGTTTGTATAGCCCAGCACTTGGTCTCCAACAGTGGCCACAGGAGATGCCATTTACAGTTTCTGTGGTCCATTTGTATCCGGGCTCCTCCAGCATCCTTCTGAGGCTGCACCTCCACCCATCCTCTCAGAACGTCTGTGGGCTTAATGGTTGGACTAGATGATCTTCAAGGTCTTTTCCAACCTAGATGATTCTGTGATACTGTGGCTTCTGGTCTGGAAATCTGCCTCACCTCTTCCCAGGCCTGCTGACACTGTCTGCCTCTGTAATGCCCTGCGACAGCGAGCTTCAGAAATCAAAACTTTTCTTTTTATTTGCTTTAAACTAACTTCCTACTGACATCAGTGAGTGAACCCTATTTCTTGTACTGTGGTATTTGGTGCAGAAGAGTTTCACAAACCCCTCACCCACCAGGAAGGTGCGCCATTCCCAATCCTAGTCCTCCACACCCCTTTAACTACTTCCTGAGGTTAGGAGATGAGAACAGCACCTGGCATGCAAGATGTGGATGTGCTAAGGCTACCTAAAAACAAAACGACAGCCCTGCCATGTTCTTGTTATCCCTCTGGCTGACACCCAACGCCCTGTTGCTTCTGTGCCCCAAGCACAAATCCAGGCTGGGCAAGGAGTGGATGGAGAGCTGCCCCGAGGAGAAGGACTTGGGGGTATCAGTGGATGGAAAACTGACTGTGAGCCAGCAACATGCGCTGGCAGCCCAGAAAGCCAACCGTGTGCTGGGCTGCATCCAGAGCAGTGTGGGCAGCAGGGCAAGGGAGGGGATTCTCCCCCTCTGCTCTGCTCTCGTGAGACCCCCCTGCAGTGCTGTGTCCAGCTCTGGGGGCACCAACATCAGAAGGACACGGACCTGCTCGAGCAGGGCCAGAGGAGGCCACGAAGATGCTCAGGGGGCTGGAGCAGCTCCCCTGTGAGGACAGGCTGAGAGAGTTGGGGGTGTTCAGCTGGAGAAGAGAAGGCTCCGGGGGGAGCTTAGAGCGGCCTCCCAGGACTGAAAGGGGCTACAGGAAAGGGGGGAGGGACTCTTGATCAGGGGTGTAGGGATAGGACGAGGGGTCACGGTTTTAAACTGACAGAGGGCAGATTTAGATGAGATCTAAGGAAGAAATTCTTCCCTGTGAGGGTGGTGAGGCCCTGGCACAGGTTGCCCAGAGAAGCTGTGGCTGCCCCCTCCCTGGAAGGGTTCAAGGCCAGGTTGGACGGGGCTTTGGGCAACCTGGGCTAGTGGAAGGTGTCCCTGCCCGTGGCAGGGGGGTGGGACTAGATGGACTTTAAGGTCCCTTCCAACCCAAACCAGTCTGTGATTCTTTGCTTGTCACTGCACATGGAACCAATAACCCCGGAGAGTTGTCAGTTATGACTTCAAGGTCTCTTTCCCAAACTGCAACTGCCAGGTTCAAGTAGAGCATCACACAGGGATTAATTTACTCTTCCTGAGATGCACTGCCTTACATGTGTCTACCTTGCAGCTCAGATTTTACCCCGCCTAGTTTTGTGAGGTCCTTCTGACATTCCTCACCACTAGCATGGTACTTAACCACCAACTCAGCAAAGATGCTGAATGAAGCCTGTAATGTCATGTCCACTTTACATGGTTACTGACACCCTCCCAGGATTCCAACAGCTTTGTCAGGCAAGATTGACAGAAGCTATACTCAATCTCTCTCAGAAAAAAAACACTTTTATCTACCCATTCAATAATTCTATTCTTTGTAATAGAAATACATTTCTAGCTACTGAAAAAACTGTAGTGCTTCAGTGGATATTTGAACATAATAAAAGCAATCTCACAAGCTGCAAAAGGCCAATACTAACAATTATGTGTTCTAAGAGCTAAGTAATTAGAGTCCAAAGGAGATGAAAGCAATGAATAATGAATGAAAGGTTGTCAAGGCTTCTGAAAGGCATCCACAAGCACACTTCTCTGACAACCTCACACTGGCTCATCTGTCAATGCTTCATCTGCCAGCGTACTTCACGTAGCCAAACGCAGACAGTAGATGTGCCCTACACACGTCTGCCAAGATCTGAATGTGAAACGATACATGGCCTAGGACAGACTCTGCTGTAGTGGCATCTCTCTGGCCTTTGCTAGGAAGTTTGTCTTTTACTGCATCTCAGGTGAAGACAACCAAATCTGGTTTGGGGGGTCTTTTTAATTTTTTTTTTTCCTCAAGGTATAGACTGTTGAGAAGGAAAAAAAGCTCACGGTCATCTGCCTTCCTGAAGCAGGCCTTACAAACAAGTCTCTGGAAAATAAATCTTACATTCAATCCTCGTAATCTGAAAACATCCTAGTTGTAAAACACCAGATAGCACACTCTGAGTCGCTGAGTCAAACTTACCAATTTCCATTCAGGAGAGATGCTCTGTCAGTGGAATGAAAATACGCCTTTCTTGAAACATGTAATATCCCTATTTTGCTATCAGATGATACAGCCTCAGTCTCTCTGCCTAAAATATTCGAACTCAGCAGCTTTATCCCCACCATCTATTTTTGCTGTGTGCTCAGCATGGTATTACTAGCCTAAGACCTGCATGCACTCAGCCACAAAGGACCTGTGTCTTTGACTTCAGTGTTTTCCTGCTGTACTCTTCCCAGCTCCCTCCAAGAGGAACCTCTTGCACTGGCACAGTACTTTGCCACTGTCTGGCTTTGCCTCCCAGCTGCTATAAAAAATTCTTCTAATGCATAACCACTGCACATCTGAGCAGGAGGAGTCACACCGTCAAACCATCCCCAAATTCGACCCCAATTCTTAGCCCCTTTCTGATCATCATCTTTCAACTGATTCAGCATGGCTAGGTCAAGAGTTACGTCCTCTTATAAATTCTGTTGGGAACCACAAGGAGAACTTCAAGGTGTAGCTTATCAAATGTGTGTTTATGACAGTCTCTCTACGGTGAAAAAGAGTCACTGACAGAACATGAGACCGGTATTGGCCCAATGACCTCAGACTCCTCTGGATACAAAAGTCTACCAGTCCTATAATTCAATGGTTCTACTCTGTGATATCGATACTGATGTTCATTTGAGGTCAGAGACCACGTTCCCAATTCCATGAGCCAGCCAACGTTACCAGAAGTAGCTACCATTTTAAAGGGACAGAAGAAGAGGGGTGCGGGCTGGAGTTTGCAGTCTGACTTACTGATTTTCTATTAAAAGCAGGTACTAGTGCTTAAGAGGCTATATTGAAGTTCCTGAACAGCTGAGGATATAAATAAGTGCATAAGAATACAAGGATCTACATTGTCATCAGCATCTTAAAGATAGTGCCTTAAAAATACTTTAAGATTACAGACATTAAAGAAGCTAAACATCATTTAACCCATCCAACCCCTAAATTCTCTTTTAAAAATAAAAGTGAGGTATTTGCAGCAATTTAAGTAACCTTACTTGTTCGAAGCACATTCTTTATATAGTCACAAATCCTTCTTTAGAAGCACTAAGTATTAACCACGTTCAAGGTAAAACATGCTTTTAGGGAAAAACACAATCATACACTTCAACCAACCACCTAACTGTGGTTTAGGATGCAAAAGCAAAGTCAAGATGGAGACTTGTAAAGCACATACCTTCACTATGACAGTCTGATCAGAGATGCTGCTCATCATCTCATTGATGGACTTAAAGAGCTGCAGCAGAGACTCCCTGAAGTCTGCTTCTCCTTTGTTTTCATAAAGTCTGCAAAATAATTAGGTTTCATAAGCACAAGCCAACTAAAATGGAAATACATTTTTAAAATACCTGTTCAAATGACAGATGATAATTTGTTGCTTTTTTTAAGTTCAAGAATTTCTACAAGTTTCTTCAGATTTCTTCACTGAACCAAGAGTGTTCTTTCACAAAAAATTAAAGACAAGACAGACTGACCAGGCTGGGCCAGCAGGAACAGAAGATTTTTATTTTAAAGCTTCCTATGTAAAACGCCATATTCAGTATTGTTTACGCCTTCAAGTCATGGTGAATCCCTCAGCAGTGACCCAATTCCACATGCCCACGCAGCAGCAGGATAGTGTGTCTTCACCCTGCACAAGAGCTAGCAGATGTCTGGGAGGACCAATGCCAAGCAGCTCTCTGATGAGGAAGCCAGAAAGCATCCAGACAACTTGCCAGCAATCATTAAGATCTACCAGTGGCCTACAGTGAGCGACCTTAAACTCCATGAAAGAAAAAGACTATCGATCCACTACTTGCAAAAAAAAAATCCTTTTTTTTTTTTTGCCATGGGAAGGGAGCACTGAAGTTAAAATGCATTCCACCTCTAATTTCTGGCTCATTGATGAACTAGTTAAGGCTCAGTTTCCCATACAGTCAGTACAGCTGCCAAAGAACGACTAATCCACAGCTGAAGTTGCAAGGCAGGTCCCTGTGCCTTCAGGCGGGATTTTTCAGAGCTGATCTGCCCACAGGGACAACCCCCTCTCTCCTCTCTCTCCCTGCCAGATGCTTTCAGGGGGATAAAACCTGCCCTGAGATGCCTGACCAACACCAAAGTCAAAAAATATACAGCCAAGCTGAAAAACTTGGTGCACTGGTTCAATACAGCATAAGAATGAATGTTCCCGAAACTCTTGAATATTTTAAATGCAGAATGATCTCTGCTTCAGGTGTAGGATGAAATAATTCTCACTACAAAATGGAAAGAGGGGAAGAAGACCCCTAGCTCCATATAAATCCTTTAAAAATAATACTTTTCTCCCCTTTGGCAGTATGTATGACTTGCCTACGTAAGGGCTGTTGCAAATACACTTCTTGAACCTCAGCTATACAGACTTAACATGACCTAAAAGAAAAAAAAAAGAAGGAAAAAGAAAATCAGTGCTTATAAGAAGCCTGGGAGAATCTGACATCCAGGTCAATCTAAACAGGGGTGTTTATAAACCTCAGGTGGGACTTCTTCCCCAGCTAAACCCGCATGCTCACCCAGTCAGCTTTGATTGGCTCCAAGAGCCTCATCCAACAGCACTGGGCTTCCAAAGCCCTCCTTGGCTCCACTAGCCCTGTCCCTGAGCTCACCTAAACATTTTAGACCAAGACCCATTAAAGCAGCACCCAGCAAGAATTCAATTCCCCTCTATTTCCCTCCATTTTCCTCATGAGTTAAATCCAGTAAAGTGGGCTTGAATGTGGTCTGCAGCTCAGAAAGAGCTCCACACCCAGGGATTTTATATGTACAGTCATAGTATGATTTCTTCATGTTTGAAGACATCATGATGGAAGACCTATTACAGAAGAAAAGGGGCTTATTTTAAGATGAACATGGAGTTCAGAATGTTCTTGCTGCTTCACACTGAAACTAATGCGTATCATTTTTAATGCTGTGTTCATAAACCTTTGGGAGCCACAGATATTAAAAAAAGGCTATTTAACCAGCACACAGGGGAAATGAATGCTACAGAAAAAAAATATTAAATTGTGTTATTTTGCTGTGCAAGCTCCTATTCCCCTTTTAGGCTAAAACTGGGGGTTATGCAGGACAAATTACTTGTTAACTCCCAATTTCCATAATGGATTTCAGTGTCCCCATAAACAGATTAGAGGGGTGAAACTAATACCGATATAAAGAGTAAGTAAACTTGACAGTCCAATAAATCAAACTGCTTCAGACAAAAAGCTTTGTGTTTCAAAAAGGAAATTATAATAAAAATAAACAAGTTAGTCACAAATGTGTTCCTACTGTCAGTTATTAACATATTTATTTAATACACCTGTTAATGCACAAAAACACTGCAGCTGAGCAAACCAGGATTACACCAAGTCAACCCTTCTAGCACCACCTTCAATATTTTAACACTGTTGTAAATGCAATCATCACTGGAATCATTACTGAGTAAGCCAAATAAAGATATTTCTCAAGTTCCCTTATAATATTTTGCCTTTATAAACCCTGATATAGTGAATATATTTGCCACCAGACTTTAACTAGATGAAGTAGGCTTCTATGTATTTATCCAGTACTGAAGCTTGCCTGCAATCACATTACTAAAACGCTCCATATATTCAGTCCACTACCGTATTGCTCAAGTTAAAAATACGCAATATTTTTTAATAAAAGATTCCGCTTGCTCGTTGCGATTTCTCAGTAAAACACTAACAATATTTCAGAACCCTGCTACACTTCTGCATTATAATCACTTCAAATCACACACCTCAGGCAGGATTTAAGTCCTAGAGCAGAACAAATCATGGTGTCATTCAGCATTCAGTAGCTTCACTGATTAATCCCTTGTCACTGAGAGCTGTGTCTTCCCAATGCTAAAGAACTGTGAATTAGTGCTTAGCACGAGGAAATCCAATGGCCAATACTAGAGGGTCATATTGTCTCTAAATCTAATCTGCAGCAAGACATAATTATTTTTTTCTGTTTTAAAGTGATTTGTAGGACCTGCAACAGTGTAAGTGACATTCAGTATTTTATGAATCTCACAGTAAAACTCCTACAAAAATAAATTACAATCTTTAAATTAGAGAAAGGTTGGTGGAGTTGGTAACTTCAGAGCTATACATAAATCCCTTGTAATAAGGTTGTTACTGTTGCTAACATGTAGTAAAAGGATTGAATCTAAGTGAATACGAATACATCATCAATTTGTTTTAAAACTTTAATATTTCATGTATAAAATACAGTACTGACTTCCAAATTAACTTAAGAATAATTTTTTATGCTTGACTTTATGGATGGGTGCCTACTGTGCAGACAGCACCAGCAAGTCTCTGTGCAGTTCACAAAGCAGGTCAAGTGGGGAGCAGAAAACCACCCCCCAGCAGATCTCTGCCAGGCCAGCAGGCATAGAAAGAGCTTTTATAGAAACTCAAATGATTCTCCTATCAAAAAATACTATTTTTCTTGAAGAGAAGATTTCTGCAGCCCTTTTTTCTTTCCATTTTCCTGTCTGTCTCACCTATTGAGACTGCGGGGCCCTACAAACTGCAACCAACCACCAACATTCTCTTTCTGCTCTGACAGACAGGGGCCTGGGGAGCTCCGAGCTGTTGGGGGGTTAACTACAACAATACTTGTGCTTTTCTTTTACGAGGCAGTGTGTCAGAAAAGGTGCATCTCATACTCTTTTTCCCCCTCGCTGTCCATCTATTCTGACTCTTCCCTCTCCACGTCCGGCCTACGAATGAAGCCCTGTGCAAAGCACATGAGGGCAAACATCATATCTCCCATCCAGAAAAGCTCTCCCTTTGCCTTGCTGCAAAATTTTCAATACTTCAGTCTTCCCAGACTTTTGCAGCCATCTGAGGAAAGCCACTAGCAAAGCCCAGGCCTGGACAAGGGTCAGGGCAGTATGGCTACTCGGAACCTTCAACATGTCAGTCACAGTACTAGACAGTTATTAACAAAAGTTTCCCAAATACTGGCAAGCTTTATTCATTCTATAGAGAGCTGCCACATACCATGATTTTAGCAGTACACTTGCTACTTAAAATATACATCTCTTGAGGAAATCTGGCTTGCTCTTAGGCAACAGCTGTCTCCTGAAATAAGTTCTAACAACTTAAGATATTTCTAAAACGGTGCAATATTGAGCAACTTTAACACATGTTGTAATTTTGATGCTTTTTTGAACAATATTTCCAATGGGAATTACAGGAGGTTTCAGCATTCACCATACTTACTGATTGAACAATATCCTGGACCGGACTATGAACTTGAAGATGTACTCCAAAGCTTTCATAGCTTTGAAGAGTTGATCAGTGATACCGCACTTCTCAGCATTATCCACATATGTTTTTAAAACTTTCGTCAGTTTTCTGTTTAAATACAAAACCACATACAAGTTACAAGTATTCTCGCAGAGAATTTCAATTCTGAAATGTCTGAAGAAAAATTATGTATCTAAGTAGTACCCACCAAGTTACAAGATTAATTATGCAACTAATAAACTCATTACGTTCTTATTTTTGCTGGTAAGTAGCTGCAACCAATTCTTGAGGAAAAAAAACCACAGACCATAACACCCTTCAACATACAAGTAATATGGCAAATCTCAATAAGACTAATTTTCTGCTGGATATTTAGGGATATTCAGGTTTAGGCTATTATAAAGATACAACTACTAATAGTAACCAAAACAATAAAATAATTATAAAAACATTGTTAGAATTAAAACACATAAAATGGGAGTTTCTTCATTAAACAAGGCTTCCCCTTTACATAGCTTTCCCAGGGATTTGGGGCTAGAATTTGTGAATTTTATTTCTCAAAAATAGATGTAACATCAGTTGGATATTCTCTTGTTCCACATTTTAAAAGTCTATCAAACTTGAAAGTGAAACAACTTTAAAAATAATACCATTTCAACTACCTCCCTTCCAATGAATATAAACCATGATTTTCATCCAACTACAAGCGACTCCATTTTAAATCATTCTAGCTACACTATGTTTCAAGATTCACTCTAAAAGTAAATAAGTACAATATTATATATCACTAACAGAAAATAACATTGAGTAGACAGATATCTTGATATATGTGCATTTATTTGAATAGGAGTAAACTGCCTACGAATTTCAAGTAACCACTTCAAATACTGTCAGTGCAATCTCTCTTTACTTAAACAAACTTATGCAATAAAAGGCGGGGACAGGGCAGGGATCTGTCATGGCCATGGGCACAAGTCAAGCCAGAATTCAGCTCTTCCAGCATCCTCAAGCTCAAACGTGCCTCCAGCTCCCCACATTTAAGGAAGGGAAGGATGCTCTCCATGCCTACCAGCGACAGGGCCACCTTCAGCTCTTGCTAATAAAACCAGAGGACGTTCCATCCTTTACCCACTTCACATGAAGGCTGCAACAGTGGCTGTAACTCAGTGAAGTGATTGTAATATCAAAGTTGTGACTAAAGGCCTAACTCTCCTCCGCTATTTTAAATCAATACTTCTCAAACATTTTTCTAGTCACATAACAGAGACTGTATAACAGCAAAGTGCACAGCAGGCTTCCCGGTTTGGATTTGTTTTCCTACCAACAGTGCAAAGACATCCATTATATATTTTTCCTCCAACACTAATAGTCTGAAGCAGCAGCAAAGATCCTAACTGTCAACAACCACTTAAGACAGCAAAAATAATGGACCTTTGGTTTTTTGACAGTAATGCAAATAATATAGGGTAGAACATCAGTTTAATGAACCAAACAACATATTTTGGAAGCATCTTAAATGCACACGATTTCTTTCTCAAGTATGACAGAATTGCTTATGAACAGTTTCTTTACAAAACAATTCTCAAAATCATCAAATCCTCTCCTTCAATACAATAAAATCAAGACTTCTTCCTTGCAAATGACTAAAAGTTTTGTTACTCTTATTTCAAGAGAAGGACACACTATCTCCCATCTTCTTCAAGAACCTCCCACCCTCCCAAGCTCTAGGGGCAAATTCCTAATTAAACTACGTAAACAAGTAACTGAATAACATTATCTGGAAAAATTGTGCAAGCCACATTAGAAAAAGTAATTTTTAAAATTTACGTGTAGGCTAACGTAGCGCTGAAATGCTTCTTAATGTAGGTTTCCAAGACAGGATTAAAATGTTGAAATTTTCTGTCAGCAATCAGTCCAATGATAAACACCTGAAAAAGCAGCATAATTATTGCACTATCCTCAAAAAATCTTTAATGTTGTACATTCAACTGCCTTTATTTTCACATAAGACACATTAATAACATTGAAAACACACAGACTTTGGCTTTTCTTTTTTCCTGTGAAAATCTTCTTGTTCATAAGAAAGTTTTCTTTTCCAAGCAGAAACTTCCTGTTTGTCCTAAATTCTGCTGTTAATCCACTAAAATGACTGGACTTGATTGCTTCCATCTTTTCTGGGAGGATGACATAATGTAATCCAACCCCCTTTTGATCAAATCCAACTGAAACGTCAAATATAATAAAAACCTTCCATGCATTTTAAATTAAATAATAAGTAACAGCTAATAAGATCTGCTTCATTAGTAATCTTCATTCTAGCTTTTACACCATGTTTATTTATTCACCACTGCAGTACCTGCATTTTATTCCAACCACAATGAGAACTTACCAAAGCATCAAACACTAACGTGTCAAATGTCTCACTCTCCGAGTTCTCCATCATTATATTAAAAAGTGCATCCAATGTATCTTGAAGAAACTACAAATAAATATACAATTCATCACATTTTATAGGAAAAATTAAATTCAGATGTCACACAGGTTTCTACAGACGTATTTACTTTCATTTATATATTTTACGAAGTCATGACATTTTAAAAGGTAGCTAAAAAAGGAAAATTTAACAACTTGTTTTTCAGCAAATTATTTTTTAGTTAAGTTTATTATATCCATTGATCCCTATCACTCAAACAGAAAGAAGAAGGGTCAGAAATCACACTTGATACACCTGAACAGAAAGTTTAATCTATTATAGTGAATAAATAAAAATGGATTTCAAAACTCCGGTTCAACAGTCAACAGGATCATGCAGTTTCTGAAAACCAATGTTTCAGAGCACAAACCAGACAAGCAACCCAGTCTCATGCCAAATAAATCAAGTCATCCTCAGTAGTTTTGAGCTGAGCAATGAAAAGTGCACAGCGTATCGCTTTTCATGACGGCATAAGCTCAGACCCAGAGTTTCAAATGAGAGCACACATGCAGGCGTGGGAAACAGAGCAGACAGCCTTCTGCCCCAGCCCAAAACCTCCAAGCCTCTATCACTCTCTAACAGAGTGAGTCTTCACTAGCCAGTTGGCTGGACACCCTGATCTGTGCAACACAAAAGTAAAAGCAGATTAGTGTCAGGGAACCCAAGTTAAGCAGAGGGATAAAAGCTGTTTTATGCATGTATAATTCCAGCATTTCTTCCCAGTGACAAGTACTACATGCATAGACCAGAGATACTCATCAATGCATTCAGTTTTATCAGCATGGGATTCTGTGTCTGAGCACTTTCTTCCACCAGATGACACAAAAATGACATGGGCTCCTCGAGGGCAGAGTGAGGATGGATCATGGTCTCAGTCTGTATTTGTTTTGGTTGACAGAGAAGGGGTTCAACATGGATTGTTCCAGCATGTCTGTCTCAAATGAGATAAAAATGTTTTTTGTCTTGTAGACGAGACAAGGTATAATTGGGGAAGAACGTCTGAACAAGCAGAAGGTGACTGATTCCTGAGACAGCAACTACAAAGAGCTATTATATACACTGCAGGAGCGACGGAAAAACAGCCTGACTCCCACATTACTCCCTTAAAAATTGTTATCTATGCAATGAGTCTCCTAGATCAAACATGATTCACCTGGGCAATCTACTAAAACGACAGCTAAATTTCAGGAATTAACCTCCATTTAGCAGCTCACTAAACATTGCTGAATGCCAAACTTCCTCAAAACCAGTGAGCATGGAGCCACAGTTTGTGCTACTAATATCTGATGATGAAAAAACAGAAGAGCCAAAATGCTTGCAGCTGGTTTTAGACTTTGGTTCTGGGGGAGATCCAGCTTGTAATTTCACTACAGGATTTGGGGGGAAAAAAAATGATAGCCTTTTCAAACGCTTATTCATTCAATTAAAGAAAACATGCAAATAAAGTACATTTAACCAGCAGCTGGCAGGAAGGAAAAAGTAAAGCACAGTTTTGAGCTTTGACGGGAGAAGTTTCTGTCTTGGTTTGAAGAGAAGTAGTACTCCCAGATCCCAAGCACTGCCTGGCTAAGTCCCTTTAAAAAACAAAGGGTGGTTAGAAGGCCACGTCATTACCACTCAAGTCTTCATTTCACTTTTAGGCATCATATATTGACATTCATTAGTAGAGTTCAAGTTTTAAATCTGTTCACAAGGACCTCATGTAACAGCAAGAAGAATACAGGATAGATGCTTTTGTTGTATAAAGTGGCAGGAAAACATTTCTCAAGTAGGGAGCTAGTATGAATAATTTCTAGACTATTAGTTTACATTCTCATATCCTATAGACTCTATGCACAAATGGAGTCAGAGCCTCTGTTAAAGGGAGATAACATTTACAGTCTCCATACGCTATTGAAACAGTCAATTACAAAATGAGTATCTTGGCTGATCTCTACTTAGCAAGAAACGAACACCAGTAGGCAGAGGCATTTTACTGGAGTTTTTAGAAAACAAATAGTTTAACAGAAAAATTGAATATGTTTTATCACATGCGTACTTTTAAAAATATACATAGACTGTACCACGTATCGTATTTAAAAACACGAAGGACAAAAAAAAGCTGATAGGAAGTACAAAGTAGATATTACAAAAGTGCAACAGAGCAGTCTACACAAAGATTTTCTGAAGACTGCTGTAACAGATGGATAATGCAAGTACTGGTCATCTAAAAAAAAAAAGAACAGAAATGGCGAAGAGAGCAATATTAACCATGAACTCTTCTCTCCTATGCATAAATCAAGTTCTGCTCAGATCCCTGTGCAACAAGGAGAAGGGAGTATGATTTCATATGAGTCCTGCAACAGTGCATGGAGAAGAGGGAAAATTACAAGTGACAGAACGATGACAATGCTTGGCAGAAGCGAGTATCAGCGTCAAGATTTTAGCTATCAAATGCTCCACAACAAAATAGCAGCAGGTAGAACCTTCCTGAAAAACAAATCATGTGAGATTCTATTTTCAACCTACTCAATAAAGGATAATATCAGCATGCTCAGATGTTTTAAGTTACTTCAAGATGAGGCATTTATTATGCTTCTATTAACCAAATTAAAATCCACTGAAGTAAGGAAACAACACTGCAGGCCCTTAAGGGTCATCTGTCCCCAATACGTTACATCTTTTGACACTCTCTTAGATTTGATTTATTACAACACATTCAATAGTCCCAACCTACTCTTTTCCACAGCTAAACCTGTCTTTATGTAGGTCTCTACAATCACTCAGTGGCCTTGACAAATGTAAATAACTTGTCTCAGCTGAGTATTTTCAGAAGTAATTTTTTTTAAAAAGTATCAGCAGCACAGAGTAGGATTGCACTCCACATCCATGTATTAAAAATACATTTAGTATCACCATGTAACAATGTTCTAATCTTGCAAAGAAAAAGAGCCTTTGCCTTCATGTATCTATATAAAAATTCACTGAAGTGCTAAAAGAAACCCAAACACCCTACGTTTTCAGAAATGTGCAGTTTACATGTGTTTTACCACTACTCAGTCGAAATGTTCTTTGAGGGCAGGGAGAAAGGCATTAGCATCCTGAAGGCTGAGATATCTGCTTACAATTTAATCTGCAAGTGCATGCAGTGAGGTTGAGGCAGATGGGTGGGGAACAAAAGATATGAATACCTCAAAATATGGGATTCAGCAAAATTATGATACCAAATTTATTTTTAAAGAAATTAACTTGTTACCTTAACCACTTCGCCACCATCAACTTTCATCAGCTGCTTCAAATTCTGCTGCAACAGGTTTGTGTTTGATCGCCATTTCAGAAGTCCCAAGAGGTCAACTAGGAATAAGAAAAACAATTATATCATGCAAAATATTTACTGTCACTCACACTCCATAACTATGTTCAGGACAAACAGGTTTACTTCCTTAGGTCAGCCATTTTCTCTGGACAACAACATACTTCTAGTATGCCTCTGACACTGCAGAAAGTTAGCACAATACTTCTATCATGGAAGAACTCTGAAAGGCTTTTGAAAAAGCAGCCTGCTTTTGAAATGTCAGCATTAAAATCTAGGCCAAGAAAGTCTGATCCTTCAGTTTTAATTTGTTGTACACAACAGTTGAGTGTTTAGAAAAAGATGCCAAAATGAAATTAGTCAGCCACCAACACAGTCACATCTACAGGGCCGTGACTCTTCCAGCATTAATATTTCTAACTTCTCTGCTCTCACTGAATAAACTGAAAGGAAAATAAGGCACAATGCAAGGCAAACAGGTGCAAAATAAGCTAATTCAGTGGAAAGCTGTCCGCTTAATAACTCCTAATACCCAAATTGCTTGGTTGCTTCCAAATGATGGAGAGTTAGGGTACAGACCAGATCATGAAACAAATCAACTGCAAACGGTCTTGTCCCCAAATCCTCCCTCCCACTGTTTAGACTGTGTTGCTTCAGCATTCACTGATAAATAAGGGAATGCTGAAGGCAAGCACTCTCTCTTTTATTAGTCATAAAGAGCCACAACACCATTTTCCCTGTTTTCTTTAAGGAAAACTTCTCATGAGGAACTCACAATTGGTGTCCCCCTGCAAGTAAGCATGCTAGTAAATGTTAACCACCCCACTGGAGCACCAGTAAGTTAAACCCACCCCAGCATTTGTTGAGGTGTGACCTGAACTGCCCACAAACCCAAAACCCCAGCTGGTCCTGCCTCTGCTAAACTAGCATCAGGGAAAAATTCCACCCTGCCCCATTAAAAGTCAGTTTTCAGCACCAAACAAGCTATCCGTGAGCCATCCTCAGTAGAAGTCCCCAGAGAGACAAACAGAAGATTTTAAAGACTATCTACCTGAAGTTTAGCCACTGGGTTACTACTGCACATTACCCAACCATCGATATGTTAATATTATGTGAATTCTGCCCAATGTAACTCTTAAAGGACAGGCAGTTTCTCCCAACCAATATTCCCTCAGTTCTTTATTTCAAACTTTCAAAACAACCAGCAAAATGTTTACCAAGGCACACATCTGCAGAGTATATTCTAGAAATTATATGCAGAGACCCAGAGCAGCTGCTATACTTTCCCCAAAATCTTTCATTCTAAGCAATAAATAAAATTACTTCTAGTGGAATGGACTGCAGTGCTCCCTGGGATTGATTCTCCTCTGAGTAGCACTCAAACCAAGCCTTCTTATTATCTCTTTGGGAGTAGAAGTAAGGAGCTTTTTACTACATTGAACAATTGAACTGAACAATTCAAGGCCTCAATTTTTTTTAATATAACCTACTAGAAGTCTGTAGACTGAAACCAAGATCTTAGACTCAACATTAACAGAGAAATTGCTTCTGGAAGAAAAGTAAAGATGCCTCCATGAGTTAACTAAAGTGTTTCATGAATATGTTTATATCAGCTTTTCACCACTGAGTTTGTTTTCAGTCTGACTTCTAAAAAGGCACCAGCTTGACAAAAGAAGTGATGTGAACAGAAGCTGGCCCACAGACTTGTCTTTGAATAGCATCATGTATTGCCCCAAGAAAACAAACCCACGTGTGCTTTCAGCATGATGACACAGCAAATGCGAAATGAATATACATATGTGAACAGAAAATGTCAATGCAGTCCAGCTACCAGAGAGAGAAAAATAAGTTACAGTGTACAGTAAAAATGCGTATTCACTCTCTCACTGCAAGCATTAACCCCAGCAAAGTACCAGTTGGTCAGTTAATCCTACTCTTTTAATAGCTCCAGGTATAAAATAATACAGTAAGTAGAACAGGATAAGAATGTAAAACAGTACTTTAGCCTAGTAGTAGTAATAGTAAATAGTAATACTGTAGTCAGCCTAGGTTCAAGTGAAATTTATGTGATCAGAAAATACCAGAGCAATAAGACAGAGTGAGGATTTTCAATTGCAAAAGGTTAGAACAAACACCCAGCCTGCCAAGTAGCCAATAGCAACTTTAGTTTATTTGGGTTAATGTAATTTATGATTATACTGGTTACATATAAAGATCTTCCTTTACATCATATTTAGCAATTGGAAGAAAATGGTCCAACATCCTGGTTATATACTTTCTTGGACCTGTATCTATGCAAAGGTTTCCCTATAGAGATACCCAAATGTTTCTCAAAGCCCAGTCACAGGGCTGAAATTAGATAATATAACTGAGTTGAAGTTAGATAGTATTTTCACTTTAATTACATTTCCATGTGTTCTTTGATAAAATCTTCCCTTCTGACTTTAAGCATTTGATTCTCCACTCTTTGATTTGTTTTAATTCTGTATTTACATCTTCATTTTTATATTCTTCATTTATGCCACTATAGCACCTGAATTTGTCATGTCATGTGTATTGCTTTTTTTTAATTAAAAATTACCAATTGTGTTAGATGACTAAGTAAATCTCGCTCAACTGTTCTCTGAAAGCCTAGTTTCCTTGGTTCCTCAATGTCTTGACTTGAAATCAATAACAGTCACTATTATCCAGAGGTCTGAATCCTTCAGGCAGAAAAGAAAACATAGAAATACTTTGAATAAGCCTTACAGACACCCTGGATGCTTCACCATAGCAAATCCACCGGTGGAACACTAGACAGCTCTCTGGCTACTGGTAATCAGAACAATTTTCCAGCAAGCCCTGATAATAAAAGGACATCCAGCTTGACAGTCCTGTAAGAGGCACTGGTAAGATTTACTATCCACCAGCAGTGTTCATATAGAGGGGGGTGTCACTTCTGATGCCATTTTGCCCCCCTTTCTATATTTCCTGGTATCTCCAAGCTTCTAGCTGACAGAAAAAGAAGATTCAAATACCAAAACTGCCTTGTCAATGCAAGAGAAAACAAGACCTCATTTGTCATAGCTCAACAGACTACTCAGAAAAAGTAAAATAAAATCAACACTCAACCCTGACTTGGACATGACTTGAAGAACAGATTCAAAGCAGACCTTGCTATCAATTTACCCTAAGAACAGAAGGCTCAACATTTCCCACCCCAGAGAGATCTAACTGAGATGTTATCAACTGCAAGCAGATATCCCCTAACATATGGGATCAAATTTCTCACTTCTAACTTTAAAAACCCAGACAAGACCAATTTAAACACGAACAAAAACAAACTTGGGGTGTCTGCTGATGCATTCGGTGTTCCACAACACAAACAATAGTAAAGCAAGTGTAAGGTATCAAAGGGTCAACCAGCCCCTAGAGAAGGTGGGAACCCAGTGCCACGCTGCCTGTAAATACATCAGGTGATGGCGGCACTCAGCCATGACTTCAACACACATCTCTACAGTTTGATATAGTTTCATATCAATTCTTCAATTCCAGAGTTTTCATACAAAAATGCACTTGAAGTTTCATGTCAAAGTGTTTCTTCAGCCCATGAAGGACGTACTTGCTACAAAAAGTCTTGAGATTAGAATGAAGGCATGCATTGCCATAGTCCTGTGGATATGGGAGGAAGGACATTCTCTCCTGCCTCAGATGGCAAAGGAGGAGAAGCTGGCCAAGAGGAAACATCATGATGAATAGCAAATTCTCATGCCTCTAAGAGCCGATTTTCTCCTTGATTCTCGAGGAGGTTGCGGGTTTTTTTGCTTGTTTTCAGACACTCCTCCTCTTTGGCTTACATTGCTATTCTTCCTCAAAAATTGAAAGCAAAATCTAAAAAAAGGCCAGGAAATGTGTTGCTATAATACATTCTGCCACAAATCACTAACAACTGCTCAAATGTTAACTAAGTAGATACTTCATACTATCACTTTCTCTCAAAGAAAATAGCTGAAGTGTTACCACTGGCCAAGTTTGCTATTTTGGAGACTTTTCAGATGCTAAGGACATCAATTACTAACAGAAAAGCAGCATTAATAACTTGCAGTTTACAGAGAACTGGAGTGTTCAAAGAGCTTATATACAAAAAGATAGTCTGCAACATCAAATACAATGCAGAAAGAGCCATATGATTTATTAACATACTTTCAGAATTGCTAAAAATAAGTCTTAAAGCCCATATTCTAAGGTACTTATGGAGGGTGAAGAAAGAACTATTATAGGTAACCAAAAGAAGAAAATTATGTTTTGGCTCAACCTTTTGGTAAATGAGGATAATCACAGATTTTTACTTAATAATTTTTAAGAAAGTTAAAGGAAGTCTATTAACCAACAATTTCACAGAAGTTAAAATCAGCTTCAGAAACTATAACCTGAACAGCACTGCCAATTTTTAAATGAAAAATGATACTTGAGGGAGGAATCGAATGATGTAATTTTTTTGTTTCTTTTCTAAATTGCTTAAGGATACATGATGATCTTGTTTAATAATGTTAAAATACTTTGCAGAAAGAAGAGGCTTTGGCAACTTTGAGAAAAAAGTTTCACAGGCAACATAATTAACAGTAGCGTTAAATAAAGATCGAAAGTTCAAAGTGAATTATATGTAAAATTAAGCATGAAACAATGCTCAATCTTAATTTTAATAATAGTTCTGCAAAAGCAATGTCAATATATTGATCACTAGGAAATACTTCTAACTACTAGCAAGTACTAGGAAAGACTGAGGGAAAAAAAACAACCCTAAAATCACAAACAAAAAGCAGCTCAATTCCACATGCTGGTTCCTGCGTTCTACAAAACCCAAAAACCACAGTGTTACTGTTGAGCTATGATCCCATCTTTGCTATGAAATTCCAAAATCATTTCTGAATTTTTTGCTAAACACCCTCTTAGGCTTCAAGACTGCCAGACTGCAGTGAATCTGATGTGCTCTGAATATGAAACACCTAGGATGTGCTGGAACAGAGATGCCACTGAAAAACACTGCAATAAAATTATGAGTTGACTACAAAGTCGTCCCAGAGTTGTAACTTTCCCCCCGGACAGAGGAGAACTCATTAACGTGACAATCCAGTCATCATTCCCACCCACCCCCCTGTCCCAAGCCCTCCTCATCCACAACCTTGACGCCCGACAGAACTCCCTGAGCCGAGCCCTCCCTCCTCCTGAGTCATGCCAGGGAAAGGGATCATTCTGTCGTGACTCACTCACATCTCAGTGACCCACCCACACTCCCGAGTCTACTTCTGGTGCAGCAAAGAGAACAAGGGACCGCTCCATGGCAACGAAGCACAAAAATTACAGAGAGTGCACAGTCTGGAAATGTGAAATATTTGCTTTGGTGGCTGCCATCAGCTCTACTTTCCACAGCCTTTGGATGCAGTCAGCCAGATGATAAATACACATGAAAAATGTATATAAGGGAAGTTTTAAAAGGAACAAAATACACCAGCACCATTCCTGGTACTCTGTGTTCATGTGAAGATGTGTGAACGTGAGGGTGACCTCTACTCTCATGCTCACATCCCTTCTGCCCAACACAAGAAAACATCAGAGATTTCTTCAGACGTAAGATATGAATACTGCACCTTGGAAATAACAGAAAACAGCTTATTTGGGAGCAGAGCCATGATATCACCTACTCTTGAGAGCAAACTCATCCTCTGAGTGCTATTATTCATACCCACAGAGAAGCAAAATGCCCCAGAGCCTGTTTTCAGTGTACGTCAGTATAAAAGTCTCAACTAAATAGCAAACAATGTTCCTGTTTCCATTTAACTTAGGATTCTTCTGGTTTCTTAGAGACATGTACTGCTCTAAAGCAAAACAAAGCCCATGGGCAGAGAAAAGGCTGGATAGTACACACCCTCAGCAGATGCTTTTGCTGCGTCCAGACAATTTAATCCAAGACTGTGTGGCAAACACCCCACCACCCATTCACAGAAGAAGGGGGACAGAGAAGACAGGAAAGTCGGTACATACAACCCCACTCCAACCACGAGGAGCAGAATCTCCAGCAGTTCTATGAACTTACCATTCTGGGTAAGTTTTGTTGAACAAACTAGAGTAGAAATCTGGAAAGAGTCTTTGCTGATGGTGCAGCTTCCAAGGTTCTGCATGCTCTTGCCTGTTGCAGAGTGTCCCTTTTCCTCCAATTCTATTTTAGTGGATGGCAGACTTAAATACGTTGAGGCATCCTCCAGCTTCTTGGCTTCTGCCTACAGTAGTGTTTTAAATACAACATGAAACAACATGCAAACATCTAGTAAAAAACCTTGGTAATAATAAAATTTTATTATTGACACGATTTTCTTGGGTTTGCTCCAGAACTGAAGCTATCCAATAGGTCTTTAACAACAGTAATTTAGCACTAACCTGTCTGCAGATTAGAGCCAAGATGTGATAAAGGGCTGCAGAAGTAACTTTTCCCAGCCATGAAAACCCACATAATACTCAATAACAAGTGCCTTTAGAATCAGAACATCCCCAGCAAAACGTTTCAAGGTTTAACAGTCAATCTGCCAAACATGCAAGTTGCACAGTACTTGCTATTTAGTTGCTTGATCTAACAGAACAGTCTATAAAACATTTTTCTGTGCAATTCTGTAACAGCAATTCACTAAAAGTCGGTCAGCTGAGGTAGCTACTATAGAAAGACTAAAGTATCTCAAAATTCTACCTTGTAAACTATAAGGTCATGTTCTCCATCTCTCAAAGTCGTTCCATCATATCTCATGAGCTTCACAAATGCTAGGGCAAATATTTTCTCAGATTTATCTTTGGCTGTTATAAAAAAAAAGGAAGAAAAAACCCAGCACATAAGTAAGTGTTTGATACTTATACAGACAGTCCACCTAAATCTCAAAAATATGGGTAACCTGTAAATGAATGACCATAGCAAAGATTCTCACATGGAGAAAGTGTACAAGAAATTAGGATAGTCTTCTAAATGCAAGACAGAACCAAAACAATGCAAAATAAATGCGTAAGAATCTGACCACACCAACAGTAACTAGATGCTTAATATTTCTATATTCTATCTGTGCTTTTAGAAAGCTGGATTAAAGAAAAAAAAATTTAAAAACAGAACTTTGATGCCTTTAGAATGTTCAGGTATTTAGGAGTTATAAGTATGGCAGTGCTTGGTGCCCACGACAATGATTTAAAGACCAGCACTGAGGATCCCATCAGGGCTCCATCACTGGGAAGGGGAACATCAGAACCAAAACAGAAACTGGATCCGTAACTGCAGATGAAGAGCCCAAGTTTCTGAAAGCTGACCCACTCTACAACCAACATGAACTAGAAAATACATTTAGCTTGCTCTCATTGTTCAAAATCTACTATCAAAAGGAAAACCAAATCAACGGGGCAAGTAGAAGTCATACAGTTAAGAAGTAAAACCAGAAGGAAAGCACAATCAACCTGAGATAGCCCAAGGAGACTGTGAGAAAGCCTTGCAGCCCTAATGCATGGCCTGTACTTAATATTTGAACCATGGCCAACCTAAATTTTTGAGTCATCTTAAAAATATTTCTGACTCTAGTAATTTGTAGCGCGAAATCATGATTTTGACGCTTATGACACAGATTTCGGCCATATTGTTTTGATTAGCAAGTATCGTTCTCTAAACTAAGTAAATCTTCTATTAATAATCAGTTTGCAAAATATACAACTTCGATTAAATAACCGCCATGGGGTAACGTACTATATATTACACAGGTACGTATAGATGAGGAGTATTACATGTCTTAAAATGCATCCAGTGGACACTACCCGATTAATGCTTTTGTCTACACATTTATTCTACAGCAAAAAATTTTTCTGCAGATTTAGAAAGGCTTTCCTATCAAGAGAGCCAGCCCCTGTAATCACTGTATGGAACGAACATTATCACAACCAAGGCAAATCCCCAAACTTCACTGCAAAGCAACCGCTGACAAATGGAAGATGTCTAGCTGTCTCAATCTCATCCTCAACAGCTCAAAGCATTTCAGCTGCCAGCAACGTTACAGGACAGCCGAGGAAAACCACAAGCTCTCAAATATGTTTTAGATGAAGATTACTTCAAAACAACCACAAGTCAGTCTGAGAATCAGAAGCAGAAACCAAGTTTCTTAATACCTAAATCTTCAATTACTGATGCTAAGCCTACTGTAAACTCTTTCACATTCCCACTTCACATGTGGGGTTGTTAAATATCTTTACTACCCCCTACCCACCTGCTCTAAGGTATGTAATACCAGTACCCTTTCAGTCACTAACTGAAAGCTTTATTCACTAGTCCTTTTATTTGACTTGAAGAAATAACTGGTCAGGAAAGGAAAAATAATGTTGATAGTTAAGAGTGAGGAAGATGTAATGGAAAAAAGAAGCTGAGATGCTAGTATAAAATAAGCAGGCAAAAAACTTATCCCCACACTAAAAGCAATTATAATTGGCAATTACAGATTAGGAATGTTATATGCCTGTTTCAGGAGATTTTGGCACCAGACACCGACGAGAACCATAACAAAAAGGCTGAATTACTCACAGTCCTGTGATGATCTATGACGGAACGTGAACCTTAAATGACTGCGGTTCACATCTTCAATAGGGATTGCGACCTTCACATATTGGGGAACAGGACAAAGAAAGAAAACAGTCAGTACAGGATCATCAAACATCATCGACCACTACCAAATCTCATGTAGACATCTTTCAACAATATGCTTGGCGCTTTCGAAAAGATTAATGTTAAGTACCAGCTTCATTTCGCCCTAGAAGACCTTGAAACATCACAGATTCCCCAGGAAAATCACCCATTCTTGCACCAAGAGAGAAGGAATGAAGCAAGCCTGTTAAGTTACCCCACAAGACCTACAACTTCAGATGGCAGGCTGTAACCTCAAAGCCTCCCCTACTGCTCCCCCCCAGCTCAGGAATAAGCCCCTCTTGAGTTTGACTGGTAGAGGTGAACTTGATAATCAACAGCAGCAAAGTAAGAGCTCTTAACATATTTGTTATCTATACACTGATAGTACATGTAGCACAAGTGTTGTATCTCTGATTCACACATAACCAGTGTGCAGAGATGTAACCACTGCTCTTCTCCACCAGTATTGTTGCTAGAGCTGTTGTATTTTCTTAAATCACACCCACATTTAGGCCCCAACACCACGTCTAGGTTTCTGGCATTCCCTAGCAGCCACTTTCTGTCTACAGATGCAACAAAAGCAACCTTGGACTCAAAACAATGTGCAGAGTAGCTGTTAAGTCCCTTCCTAGTACACGTATACTGCTCCCACTGCCTACAGCTAGACAGAATATATTTTATAAAGCTAGCATCAGCCTCCTCTGTAATATTAAAGCTTGGCATTTAAGCTAAAATGTTATTACCCAAGCAAATTCAGCAAGCTTAAAGCACAATCAGCCAGATCCCAAACCACTGATGAGTTCAACAGTATGGCAATTCTGTTTTAACCTTAATATATCCTGCTTCTCTAGGCCAGCTTCATGGAAATACGAGTCAACCATTCCTAAACAGGTGTTGGAGTTCCCCCGTAACAGTTGTCTTGACCAAAAGGATGAAATAAAACTCATTATGCAATAAAAGTCAAATCTGTTTCCAGCAGTCTATGCGCTATTCCTTTTGTTCTACTAAACACAATCACAAGCATTGGATTTCCCTAGTTTTGTTTCTCAAGGCTTTCCACTGAAATCTATATTAATTGCATATTAACCCAGAGGAAGTTATTGTAACAGTTTATATACCTTTACAGTCTCAAACCAGCGAGGCTGCTTTACTTGGTAATATATTACTGACTTGTACTCTGAGATGGCTTCATCACCAGCACCAGGAAAAATAACGCTCTTGAAAACACAAACAAAAGAGGAAATGTTTATGTCTATCGTAAACTCCATTTTTTTATCCAAATAAACAAAAAAAAAAAATCAGTGAAGTAGGTCAAAATGAGACAGAATGGCTCATGCTCAGAGCTCTTCATGAAATTAGTATCAAAGTGCACGCACTGATTTGACAAGATGTATTTAGTTATGACAAAGGAGTTTTGTTGTAAATAAAAATAGGGACTTCAGTTGACAGAGAAAGGTGTTGAAAAGGCTTAAACAGATATGTGTCAAAGAAACCCAGATGTTAAATACTTTAATACCTCTAATCTTTTGCCATCTTCATCATAAACAGATACTGTAACTTCTACATTCTTTGCTGTTGTTTTACTGCCTTTGTCAAAATCTCCCTGAACCAATGTTACATAGATGTCATTACGAACATCACCTAAAAGAAAAAGCAAAGCACAAAATTCATAGCAATTTTTACAGTGTACCTATTGATTTGTGAAACCAATGATACACAGAAACAGCAACCAACGCATTTTAATAACAGCAATTATACATAGACATGGCAAAACATTTAAAAGCCACAGTATCTTCAACATTCAAAACTAGCAGTACTGAAAACAGCCGTTTAGCTAAAATTGTGCTAAGACTTCTTAAGTCTGAACTATCAACTCATAGTGCAGCAAGTTGAATCTAACAAACAAACAAAAAAGAATCACACATTATTTTGGACTGAAAGAATACCAATCATTAAGAGTATGTACCATATCACTCAAAAAAGCACCACAGTTCCACCTTTTTTTAACACAACTTCTTTCATTATTAATTTAAAACAATGAGTTTTAACACAGTCCTTACTTTATCCCATACAGAGATATTTTGCAATTTAAAAATATTTAAACAGCCTGCAGAGGTCTGTTTAACTTGTTACATCAGGAAGTGGTTTGATGGTTTTGCTGGCTTGGGGGTCGCAGGGGAGGATTGTGTTTAGCTTTGTATCTTAAAATGCTCCTCGACTACACCCCAATTCAATTGAAATTTTGCAAATGAATCAGGGAAACAGGGGATTTCTGATAATTTCATGAGGCAGATGGTTTACAAGCCAACATACAATCGTAACAAGCAGAAGTGCTGAGGCACTTACACCAGACTGGATATACAGTAAAACATCTGACAAACGCACACTCAGCAACCACAGGGAGAGCTGGAACTGGGATCGGTTTTGAAAATATCTAATCGATCCTCCAGAGCCCATCAATCTGAAAAGGACCGTGCAGGGTTTGTTCTGTAGTCTGTTGCTTATGGCAGTTTTTATTGAGAAGCACCATGTTTTGGGTTTGGTTTTTTTTTCCTCTCAAACACCAGAATTGAACATCCATGGAATATACGTATTTAAGAAAGACAATATGGCTTTCTTTCAAATACATTATCCAAATCTAGTACACACCCTAAGTGACTTGCATATCTCTTAATCAAGCCTGCTCCTCTGAAAATGTTTCTATTTTGGATTCACCACAGGAGATACAAGTTGCTGCCCTTGCTAGGGAAATAATATGGAATGTGTACTTCGTATACATTTTTCTTCACTGGAAAAAGAGAAGAATTTCCACTGTCACCGTGATATCGTGTCTTTGGTGATGGGTTGTTAGTTTTATTTATTGATACAGCACATGTGGCAGGTACTACCATAGCATTTTGCATTTATTTTAAATGAGACAAAATCCTTAGGTGCTACATTATTTCTAATGTACCTCAAATTCATCTTTTTATTTTTCCCCCAAAGCTTCCATACATACAGATATTTAAGGAAGATTAAAATATAACAAAGCAGTATTAAGTCACACAATGACTTACCAGGCATAATAATCTCGGGAAACCCCATTTTCCGAGCCACAGCTGTTGACCTATCCACTAAGTGTGGAAACTCTTTCCTAATCTGATGAATATCTCCTGGAAGAAGTTTCAAAGTCACCCACAAACCTGTTGTATAAAAACCACAATTATTAAACTGGTGGGGTTCTTCTCTATTTACTAAAGATTTCTTTTTACACATTCTAAAATGGAAGAACATACATTAAGGTAACTGCTCTTCGTTTACAAAAAATACACTTTACAAACCCCACCGCTTCAAGCAGAAACATGAGTACAGCACACATAGGTATGTCTGATTATATCAGACTTTCTGGAAAACTGTATAAAATGCTTGCCTGGAAGCTGACTGGCTAAATAAAAAACCTGAGAAACTGGAAATCTGTGCAAAATAAGGATTCAGGCCTTTGTATTGTGCACTTTGCAGCAATACCATCTAGCAGGCGTCTTGGCAGGGAGGAGTTAGGCAGGTGTTCAAAAGCAGATGCATGTAGCTTCCCTTACATGGGCTTACTAAAGGCAAAAATTTTATTCACAGCCTAAAAACTTCAATACAACAGGTCTCCATTCAGAAGAAAAACACGTTAGCAAGACCAACAGACAAGGAGGAGGAAAGGCTTGGTTATCCGCTGGACCTACTGAAGTCTGGACTGTGAAAATGCAGACAAGCCTACTGTGCCCTTGGCACGAAGCTGGAGTGACCCTAGAAGAACCCCTCCTCCTCGCAGAACCAGGGTTCTCTCCTCACTGAAGTCTTGCACAAAGGGTCTCATGGAAATACAGTTATTAAGCCATTAGCAGAACTGCCTCAAGCTTATATCTCTCCTCTGAACTCTCACCAAGTTCTTTCTAATGAAATGTTTATCTTCCTCAGGAAGAAAGAGAAGTGGCAATGCTGATTTGAATGAAAAAACTTAAATATTACTATTAACAACCAACCAATATCGAGATGCCAACAAAGACAGCACCAACAGCAGAGACGTACCCTGAATTGATTCATCACCACCACCCCCATAAGTTGTTTTTACTGTGCTGAGCACAAAGAAATCTACAGCATCAGCTTTACGCAGTTGACATTTTTCTCTTCAGTAGGAGAAGCAGCCACTAAAAAGCTGCTGCTTGCCAACTAACATCAGGCACACTTGTTACAGGAAAAAAAGATAACAAAGTGAAAAACACAAAAAAACACCCAACCAGAGAAGTCTTACTCTTGGGAAAGTGACTGGCAATCAAGTTTAAGCATGAAGTAATTACAGCAGCGATTTACAGAAGAAAATCCTAAAATTAAAGTCTATGAAAAATACCAAAAAAAAAATTTATCTATAAAACAAATTGTGGGTTATCCTTTTGCACACACAATTAACCATACATTCATTTTGTACATATTTGGCAGCTAGCTTTCTTTTCTATTAAAATCTCTTATGAAAGGCTGTATGCTGACTTGTTGCCAGAGATGGTTCTAACAGCTGCCATTTCATTAAACAGTAACTGTACCTACGCTGACTGGCTAAGCAACAACTCTCAATTCCTTCCTGTTTGCTTGGGCACTTTCATAGGGAAAGAATCTGAAATAGGTCAAAGCAGCTGAAAAGTTTCCTCCTTTCTGATACACACTGGCCACAGGTGAAAACAGGGGGGTGAAAGCAGATTTAAGTTTTCCTCTTTAGCTAATAGATGATTAAATAAAAGTTTGTTTAGATTTTTATTTGCTATTAATTAGTAAAAATCATAAATATATATAAAAATATAGTTTTCCTTAGGTCTACCATGCAGATACTCCCTACAAGCGACCCAGATATTCACATACACAGGTGTTTGGTGGAAACTCCGCGCTGACCTGCATAACACTGTATTAATCCCGATTGCCCAAAAAAATACTGAAGCCAGTACAGTAATAACTGAGCCATCCCACAATTCACTTTTTAATGGGCAGACACATTATGATCATGAAGTGTTGTATACACATACACATGAAAAAAAAAACCACCCAGACTTTGGAAGCTAGCTCAGTTTTGTGTCAGTGCTGAGTTTGGAGCAGTGGACGAGCAGCCCCTAAGAGAGGGTAGCAGTGGGGTTTGCCGTGCTCTGGCTCCGTCCTTACCACCTCCGAGCTCAGGCGGGCGCGGTGCTGGCAGGAGCAATGCCCTGGTCTTCTTGAGAGGGAGCCAAAGGCTGCGAGCGCAGCTGTGAAGTGAAAAAAATAAGGCAAAGGAAGGGAAGGAAGAGCATATCCCTTCCTTCAACATGAGGAGGCCAAAAGTCCACAGCTCAAGGGCACAAAAGGCAGCTCCCTGAGTCATCGCTTCCAGTACAGAAATACAAACATGTCCAGGTGATGGACAATGCAGAGCAAGGACAGACAACCTGTACAGTTAATGTTGGGAGGGGGGGAAGGTGTGGTGCAAGGGGGAATGGCAGAATGAGCCCTGAAGGATGGGGAAGAGGGGGAACAAACCGTGCAAACACCTTTTCTGTTACCAAACAGCAGTGAACAACTGAAGGTAAATATTACGCACCCTTGATTCCAAACTTAAAATAATCACGTATTGCAAATCAAGCAATGAGCAGTTTTAGGTACCCCAGTGTATATAAAGAGCAGTACATACCCTGACCCTTGTGGTTAACTTCTTTAGCAGCAATCACTTTGTTTATAACAGTCTGAAGGAAATCATTCTCCCCTGCCACCCTGGGTGAAAAACGGGATGATATGTTCAGCTGCTTGTGTCGAATGGCGTCATCCAACGCTAGCCTGGAGGATGCACATGACGACCAACACCAGGAAACAAAGGGTCACAGAAAACCAGAAGTCACAGTAACAAGGGAACACACAAGATCATATCATAGTTGTGACAAAGAGTATATATTAGTCAACGCAAGACAAAGGACAGGAAAGGTAACAAGAAAGACAGAGGAAGATCATTAATCAGAAGAACGCTGATCTACCCCAGAGATGTACAGCACACCTGCACTGTTACTTCTCCCTTCAGGGACGTGCATGCATAGGCCCCAGTTACACTCTGTGAGGATTGGAAGGATGTCTCCTGCCTGAGAATCCTCTGTTAAGCAGCACAAACCTATACAGGCAGTTTTCTCTTTAATATATATATATATAGTAGACTGGCCCTGCAACCCCTCCAGGGTCACTTCTGTCATTCTATAGGTTAAGCAGCAGTGCATACCCTCTGAAGGAAAAGCTACTGTAAACCTCACAGAAATGGCATAGGAAAAGAAAAGCAGATAATCCAAACGTTCTGTTAAACTTGATGGATAAATGAAAAGATGGAAACTATAAATAAACAGCAGCATTAAGTGTCATTTAAGTAATCTCGCCAAGTGCTTTTGACAGCCATTGTGTTGGTGGCTAGCGAATGAATACAAACAAACAAAGATATGAAAACAGAATTGCATGTGGTACAACAGAAGCAAAGCATGGAATGAGAAGAAAAATGTGGCTCATATATACAGCCTAAGTCTACATTGGAAACAATGACACGGGTATTCATTGCATGTTTTCACATTATTCATTTTCTTGGAAATATACTTTTTCAGAAGAATGTTTTAATTTCTTATGGGGAAAAAAGATCACATTGTACATTTTTTAAAAAGCTGATTTATATCTACATAAAAAAATAAATCGGTGTTAATGGAGCAGAAAATTAGATGTTCCATTAGCATCCACTTTGATACACAAAGATTCATTTTCACTGCATACTTCCACACTCACTGGAAAATAAGCTTGCTATTGTTTACCACACAATAAACATATCATGAACACACTCTTCCCTAAAAACCCGTTTTCCTTGAAAAATGGAACTGTACTTCTGATTTTCACATTAACACCCTCCACACCACTCCAGCAACACTGCTGCATACAAACAAAACCCTTTCAGACATGAGGCATACCCGCACCTGCAGACCTTGCAGCTCTCTGTGCCCTACATCTTCAAACTACAAGGGCTTCCTGCATTAAGCCTATTTTCCAAAAGAAAGTTAATTTGAGATTACATTACTTCAAGCTTTTTTTTAATGTTATTAAAACCCTCTGAATATCCATTAGTATATTAATCAAGGAATTTAGCTAACGTAACTATGTTTTGCCTTTCTGAACAGATGGCAGTCTAACATTTCATACAATGGGAAAACTAAGCATTCGTATTTTATGCACGTTTGACTTATCCCTTCTACCTTTCCCCATTTCATGGAATAAAAGAAACCTATGATGAACTAGGGATGAAAGAGAGTATTTGCCACACATTCTCTTTTGTTAATAAGCTTTTACTTTTAAAAGTGCTTTCTCTGCACATATCTATATATTCACAAAAATTTGGGCTATTAAACCCATATTTCTTAATATCATTTTGTGGCTTGAAGTCAACAGTGATCTTTGATATTACATTAAATTCATACATGGCCATACCTTAAAGGACACCAACTCCATATTTGCTATTAGCCAATTTAATTATTGTAAAATAGTATCTATCAAACTCCATGTCAGCAACCTTAGAGTCACTGTGGAAGGGTTTGCAGTTTTAGATGACTAGAAGTAAGACCAAGTCCACGTAGCAGACTGGCCTCCTTGATTCTGTGAACCAGCTATAAGGGGTACATGCAGCAGACACATCCCCTCCCTTAGCATCCAACCAAAATTAAAAGTCTCACATGATAAAGTTGAATTATGAGAAGATATTGCAGGAGATATATCAAGGCATCCTTCAAACTCTCAACTTTTGTTTGTACTCTAATTACTGCGGCCCCTACTATGAAATTATATCTGCTACCAAGAAAAAGATAAATGTTATTGTTTACTAATTTCACAGAAATCACCTGCGGTAGATGTTGGTAACACTGCTGGTCTTCATCAATCTCAGGCAAAGCTAAACCAGCAATATACTTATTTTAAGCATTTCACTTCTTAACACATTATCACCCTGACATCTTTAAACAAAAAGAAAACAAGACTACAAAACTGGGAATGCATGCTTCAAACTGAAGACTGAAAAATAAAAGGTTTTGGGGCTATCACTATTACAACTAACAGGAAATTATCAAGAAGAAATATTAATAAGTGCTAAAGATAAAATATAACACCGAAATAAATTAACTTCAGAGTATCTACAGAACACTTCTTCCAATCAAAAGTTTAAGATACAGGGTTTTTTTTAAAATGAAAGTTAAAAATCTTAATTCTTTCACTTCTGCTTATTCTTTAAACTATTCCCCACTTACGGTTGAAATGGTATGAAGTGTTGTTTGTCCTCATCGTCAACTTTTCCATTAATTATGTCAGTAACATCCATTACTGAAAACAAAAATAAAGGGTACTGAATTAAGTGGTCAACACGGGAAGAGAGGTGCTGAGGGAATACCCTGGGGGACTCGGAAGACGGATGAAGTTATCAACTGTGCAAGTTCAGAATTTTCCTATAGAACAACATCACGTTGCAAATAACCTTTGGCATCTCCAGCCAACACAAGTCCTGGAAGCGACAGTAAATTCTACAATACAGCAGTCTGATTAAATTTGGAACAATTTTGAGTTTATACACCCCCACGGGAGTTTCACACATCCTACACAAGAACACAACATGATATAGGCAAATATAGTGCAGAGAGTTACCTGCTACTCCAAAAGGTCGCCGCAGCCCAGAGGTTAGTTTTCTTGTGTTGTTGTCCCTCAGCTCCATTCTGCCCACTCGCACAATCTGACAGACAAAACTGATTTTCTCTCTTTTCAGGTCTTTGCTGCCCAGGTCCTAGAAATAGTAGTTTCTTCAGATTACTTTATAATAATTGAATTTCAAGTTCCATTTGAATAGGCAGAAGGTTTGCTGCTCAGAGTTTGCCTTCGCCATGCTAGCCTCCAGCACCAAGGCAAAGTGTTCTCAGAGTAAAGGAGTTTTTGTAACAGTACTTAACTGTCTTATCTTGACTTCTGTGTAAGTTAATTGCTCAGGAGGCCAAATCATTTCTAGTAAGCTAAAACATTAAAGCGCAGCTTTGATTTTAGCCAGGTGTTGAGAATATTTAGCAGTCACTTATGAGAGATGTCTCATGTGAGCCTTCCCCAAGATCATTACCTGCAGAGGTAACTCCATGCTGTTTACATACAGATGATTACATTCCTCATTATTCACAAGCTATGGAAAAAGTGCTTTAAAATTTGCCAGCGGAACCAAGCGCACACACTTACAGTGAATACTGCTCGAAGGTTATGCAATCTGTCTATATCTTTGGGGAGTCCACAGCTTGACCATCGCACCAAGTAGTTCTCACTGAAAGAACAATATTTTGAGGACTTTTTGTTTAAATGGCTTCCTTTAGCATAGGGATATAAAATCAACCTCAGAATTTACAGAAGACTACTTTAACCCAATCTACTTATCCCAAACAAATTAATATTTACTTAGTGGAGAGCTGGCATTTCCCTTTGTGTATATCATCTATAAAAAGAAAGCAACTCCTCAGCAACAAAGCGTAAGAATTTCTTTAAGGAGGCAGAGCATGTAGAAATTGAACTCTCAGATTAGTGCCAAGGCTGCTGCTAAGCATGGCTACACAGCCTTGCAGGTGCAGTCACGTCTCATTTAAGCTCTGCACTTGGGGAACCACAGGCACACTGTGACGAGCAACAGCGTGATCCCAGAACCTACCCGAGGTGAAGAGGCTTGCCTGATGCTGTGCTGAACACCCTGACGAAGTGCTGCTGCACTGTTCCTTCCCAGATCACCCTGTCCTACACTTTCACAGAAATCTGACCTTCATAAGCCCTCCCACCCCACTACTATAACTGAGTAAGCACAGATTAGGGAGTACACTCAGGAGTACACTAACCTGATAAATTTTGATTCCAGTGGATCATACAGAGACATCAGGACTTCAGCATCTTCTCCTATTTTACAGACTACATTTTTTAAATTCACAAATAAAGCAAATGAAGGAGTGGCAGCAAACTTGGCTTGTCTGTTGATATCAATATTCTGTTTCTGAGACTGTAATTCAAGAACAGAAGAAACTTCAGTTTAACTTAGCCTAACAACATCCAACCGCTATAAAACTTTCCTAAAACCTTTCAGACAGAAGAGGGGCTCTCTGTTGATCACTCCTGTGATCTTTGTTTATATTAAGATTTATGTCAGATTGCCTTTTCTGGATCTGTCTTGAAGTGCCACACCATAAAGAAAAGAAAAAAAAAAAAGAGGTGTCTTCACTTATTAAAAAGAGAGCTAAACAAATGAAGGAAAAGACAGAGCCTCAAATATACCTGACCAAAAGAAACAGAAGTTTGTTCTTTGCTTTGTCTGATGTTTTTCTGACAGGTTGCCCAGAAAACAGGAGAGAAAACAGTGCCATTTCTACAGGTTACCCACCCCTCGGACTTTAGTTCCCATAAACTTTCCACAAACTACTTTATCTAGGCAGAAGGAAGCAATGCACATGGGACAAAAAGGAAACTGGCTGAGGCAGGGACAAAGAAACAACTCTGGATGCAAAAAATGCAACAGTTCAAATCCCGTTTAAACTGGTGTATTTTTACACCAAGTTCAATAAGGGCTGCAAGGGTGTGTATGGCCCATTACAACTCAACAGGATGCAGCAACTCATTAAGTTGCACTAACACACTCATGAGCAGCTCCTCAGGAATACCATGCTCCACTAACTGCTGCTGACACGGGCAGGGCTCCTTACACCAGAAGTGTTCTTCCTTTTAAAAATAAGGATTTGAATTGCAAACAAGCTGCTTCTTCAAGTCTGGGAATGTCTTTAAATTTGCGCCTTGTATTTCAACAAACAAGTTTTTAGGATTGGCATACAGAAATCATACAAACATAATGAGGACCTTATTCTACTTGATTCTCAAAAATAAGCTCTCACGACAAACCTAACATACAGACCTGCCACATATGTGTCTCTGGTATTAACCTACAAATGTAGTCAACTCATTGATACAGGTCTTAACCATAAATTCTACTAAGCCCTTTAAAGTATGAAAGACAATTAAACAGCCCAAGACATACAAGTTCTTAAAAATATTTAAGCCTGATGAGTCTTCATAAACATATCAAATTCTTCATTACCAACGCTAAAAATAACAGTCACCTAGTTAGTTTAGTCTTATGTTTCAAAGGGAAAAACTACAGTGCATAGTCTATCTTACTTTTTCCTCCTGCAGCCTCTCTTCAACTTGCTTGGAAGCTATTTCATGTGCTCTGAAAAGGCTAATCGTGCTGGTCTGCTCTGGGTCCAAAATATTGCCATCTTCATCTCTAACAACCAGATCTAAATCAAGAATTCTAAACAAACCAAAAAATAGGCTTGTGAATTAACAGTGCTCAAATAAATGCTTAAAAAACACCTGCCAAGTATTTAACATTAAAGTCATGCACACCTGCCATATGATAGAAAAAAAAATTATTTGATAAACAATAAAACATTTTAACATGTCACCAATCCTGGAGATAACCATCCCTGGCTGGAAGTTACTTTTTTCCCACGGCACAGAAAGAACCGATGTAAATGAAATAGCAGAACAGCTGGAGAAGTAATTTCTTAAACAACTAAATTTGCAAGAGACTTTGTCTCCTCCTCTGATTCATCTGACAGTTTGAACAAACAACTACTACAGTCACACCACATGCAAATTGGTCAGTTCATTTCGTCTCACTCCACGTTCTCCTCCAAAGCAAGCATATTCATATTTTAGCAAAAACCGGCAAGATACAAGGCAGCGTACGTTGTTTCCCTTTATTTAAAGCAGAAGCCAGATTTCTGTCAGCAGGGTGTTAACGTCCATGATTACCTTCCACAGAGAGGAAGGCTTCTGCCATAATCAAATCCAGTCTTAGGAAAGACCTTTCGCATTTCTCCATGTTAGTACAGTGCTGGCAGCAGAACCAAGGATTAAAACAAAAAAGTCAGGTCTAGGTTGATCTGCATTTCTCTACCTATCTTCCCTAAGACTGACCTCCTCACCTCCGTTCCAGTATATATGGGCCCTATTTTCTTCTTCTAACTCTGTAGTCACCTCTCATGATGGAGCTGCTGCAACTTTGGTTTTGAAATAGGTTTGATCAATGAGCTTAAATCAAACTTGCAGCATCTAATGAGCCACACAGAGATTTGTGGTTTATCTGAGAGTAAGTTCCCTTTGGACACGGCCTGCAAGCACCTGAAAAGAAGAACATGAGCCGTGGCAGAAGACGACATGTTTCGTGTACTTAGAGGATCACTCCTCACACCTCTCCCTGACAAGAGGGGAAACCTGGAGGTGTCAAAGCAAGCCTTGAGCTGGCTCAATACACAGACCCCTCCAATTAATTGCACTGCATTAATTCAAAGGTGGATGAACATCACTCATACAAGCTGCAGAGTGCAGGTGGAAGCTTATTAAGCAATACCTCCTAAACTCTGCTCTGTAACTGGATCCAGTCACCACAAAACTCTCTTAAGCATCCCTGGAACACCAAGCTCCCAGATGAATTTTCTAGTGAGAAAATGTTTCATCATTGAAAGCAATCAGAAAAGCAGACAAAATCATCTTGCTCCTCCCTACTACTGTTTCCTGGACAGCAGCCACAGCAGGAGATAAACCCACTGATCGCTCGTATCGCAACTGCCAGCCCCGGAGGAACAGAAGCAGAGTCCTTCCGTAGGAGACGCCCGCCTGGACCAGAAGAAAAGGTAACTCAGAAATTCAGAGAAAGACTAATCCCCCAGCCTACTACACACCAACAGGACAAGAACATTTGCACAGACTGTCAAATAAATAGAAGCAAGCACTCCTTTGATTTAATTTCTTTGATTTATCCTTTAACTTGCAAATGATGCTTGGGAAAAAAAAAAAAATGAATTTTTTTCCTAAGTGTCCCAGTTACAGATTTTTGCAGCTGAACAAAAAACATGTTTTCACAACAAAATTACCTGACCCAATTTCAGGAAAACATTAAAAATACAAATTCATGAGACCATTTTTACTTCCTCTGTTATTTTGACAACATGCAGTAAAATTGCTGTCTTTATTTATAGAAAAAACCTTATTTACAAATCAGTATTTCACAAAACAGGAAAAGTTAGGATATGATTAGATCAGAAAACACTTATAAAATGCATAATGAATTCATTCTGTCTGGATATTGAAATCATCATTTGTGCTTATTTTAGACAAAAGTGAATGTATGACTACATTAGAAACATATGGTATCTTTCAGTTGTGAGTATTTACTCAGAAGTTCAAATTCACTTCCCTCCTGTACTCCACAGAGAATGGTCTGATCACTTAATTAGTCCATCAGAACATTATGAATATAAAGCACAGCACAAGATGTTCCATTGTATTTGAACACTGAGCATCTGGAGGTTATTCAGAGTAACTTTAACCAACTCCTTAGCCAGATGGTAAAATACAGTAGCCAAACAAATAATATCAACAACATCTGGTTAATTGTCTACTGAGGTACAACAGTCCATATCTTGGATTATAAATGCTAATTACTAACTGAATGCAGTTACTGATGATATTTTTTTTTTAAATCACAGCTTTTGCTGATAAAGTGCATGAACAGAAATACTGCAAATTTGGCAGTTCTTAAGGAATATAACACAAATAGCTGAAATCTGATGAGTTATTTACATCACAAGGGATTTAAAGACTGGTTTGCTGAAAACTTTTTCAGTCCCCAGGTGCACAGTACTACAACACTGTCTCTTAGTATTCAAAACAGTGCTTCAAATAATTTCCTAACTGAAGATTTTCAATTAAAATGGCAAGTCATAACTGTAAAGACAACTTTTAACCTAAACCTGTATTTTTAAAAATTTTCCTTAAATCCAGACCACTGTTTGGAGAGCTAATATGTCTGAATCACTAACATATCTAACATATGCAACCTATATTGCTGTCTTTTTTTTTAAATATTGCCTTCACAATTTCCCTCCTCTTCTGTTAAATAGGTACTTTATTAAATCTGTCAATTTTCTGGTACAAGCTGGATACTATAGAAGTAGAGGAACAATGAGCTAAATGATGCTTCTGAGCCAAATCCTTCAACATCACATTACAGCTAAGTGACTTCAGGGCACACACAGCTGGTGGTGTTGAGAAGGCAACAACTGTTTATGCTGCAGAAGCAAGTAGAGTTTAAATTATATTTTGAACGGAGGCAATACTTGCACTTTTCAATTGACCTTAAAAATTACAACTTCATACCAATATTAAATTGATAATATCATCAAGTGAGTTACATATTGATTCCACTTTACATATTATAATTTGTACTATATTTTAAAGATGTTATATCAACTTCGTTCTTTATCCTGCTATAACAGGACTGTTAACATACTCCTATTACATCTCCATAAATACAGAAATAAAAGAATCCTTCAAGAAGCCATTGACAGCTAACATGTATTGCACAAGCTGATTTGGTTTTAAGCATAAACACTTAGAAAATATTGTTCACAAACCTGTTGCCATAATCAATTTTGGCAGTCACTTTCTTTTTCAGTTCTTTGAGCTCATCTTGGGGTAGGGTCCCAGAGAGTATTTGAGATCTCCACTCAATAAGATCATATATCATGTGCCGTACACTGCAAAACATTTCTCTGTTATCTTGCTGTTTGGAGGAAAAAGATGGGTAGAAGTTAGTTTTGAAGTCTACTGTGCATCTTTTAAATACATATAATAAATTGCAATTATAAAATATGAATTCAAAAGGGTAAGAGTCTATAAATAGCTCTAAATTAGGAGCCTAACTTTCTATAGCATAGAACACCGAATACAAAGAACCTTACACTCTTCTTTAAAGTATCTAAGTAAGTATAAATGCTTCTGTTTATGTTACCTTAAAACCAGGATCAAGCTGTATTCAGAACAGGCATTCAAGGGAAAGATATCCTTTCCTTGGTTCACAGAGTAACTTTATTCAATGACCCTCTATATCGAGTAGAGCAGGACTAAAAATGGTGCATTTTAACCGCAAGAGGCTCAAGTTCTGCAATACTCCATCTGCAACACATTACAGAATCCTTTTTCCCCCCTAGTTAAACCTTCAGAGTAACACTTTAAAATTCCTTGGTGTGCAAAGCCGAGCGCATCAGTATCTTAGGAGTCACAGGTAACATCTGAAGAAAAGTGAAAAGCCAGGAAAGCACTAAGCCTTATATGGGAAGTTAAATGCCCTAATTGTTTATAAAGGCTGTATCTATGGATATTAAATAGTGCCAGCAGCATACACAAGCTTTCCTTGGCAACATTCAGCTAAACTAGGACATGGGGAGATAAAGTTCCAGACTTACAATGGAAGAAACCTCTTTTCCAAAGTGTTTTCTATATGCATGCCCATACACACGTGCATTGAGACAAAAGATCAAATCTTTAACCACAAAACAGAATTTGACACGTTGGTTTAAACCACGGACAGTGCATATACACATCAATTTTAGCACAAACAAACAAAACTATGCAAAACTGAAGTTGCAGAACAACAGCCTTTCTATTTTTATTGTGAAAGATAATGTCAAGACAAAGACAACGCAGAGGCCCTGAATGCTTTGATCTTACCCAGAAGCGGTCTCTCCTACTGTCTTCATAACCCTCAACATCTAAGCCATTAGTTCAATACACTCTTAAAAGGAATACATATTTCTAAACACCCTACATCAATGAATTATTCAGGCTACACATAGCTATCTTTCATTCAGACTACACCTAGGCCTCGTTTGACTGAGAACAACTGGAATAATTAAATAATGAAAATAAAATTCTCCACTATATATAGAAGACAGCAAAAAGCTGCAGAAGGTGCAGGAAAGGAATATAATGACTCAAAGACTCAGGGAAAAAATATCTAACTGTGAAACTTAAAGACTTCAGTCTGTTCAGATTATCTAAAAGCTGACTTGATTATAGTGTGAGCACCTTCACAGAGAGAAAATAGCCATTATTAAAAGCTCTTTAATGTAGCAGAGAAAGACACAACAGGCACATACGGCTGGAAGATAAATACAGACAAATCCAAACGGGAAAGAGGTTCATGATTTTCGATGCTGCAGGCAATCAAATAAACTAGTGAGATGAAGAACATGCCACGCCCTCTGCTATCTACAAATCAAAACTGAATAGCTAGTCAATATTCAAACACAAATTACGAACTGAATACAGGCAAAAATGTGGTCATTTAATGACTTCTAATATGCAAGATGTGGACAACACAGACTATCTCTCTAGTCTGCAGATTGACCAGTTTGAAACCAGCTACCTCCAGTACCAAATCTTCCTTCAAAAGGCAATCCCAGTGCACCAAAGCTCTTTTTGGCAGTTGACCACATGCAATTAATCTAACAGATATCCTTGAGATACAAACTATAAATAAACTCATTAACTGATCTACTTTCTCAGAGTAAAGCTGTAACAGGGACTGGAACCCTTTCTGCTATGGAAGAGAGGCCACTGGTAGCATCACACCTCGCCTGCTCTTGAAGTCAAACAAAGCATTGCAGTATTGTTCAGCTGTTCCCATGTCTTCATGGAAGTAAATGCATAATAAATGTGATCTTAAACATTAACCGTTCGAACAAGTGATTCTCACGCCAGGAGAATTTTGTAATTCCCTAAAAGTTACTGCTACAAAAAGTGCAACAATGTCTCTTGCTATTCCTCCTTATTTTACATGCACCACAACCAAGTCTTGGCCAATTCTGCAGGTGGTGTTTCTCTGATATTAAGCAGTATCAGATTTCACACTCAGGATAATCCCCCCGAAAAAAGACATCAGGGTCAAAATGTAATCCTCCCTGTCCTCAGCAGCACACTGCAGTGGAACCAAGGGCAAAGCTGTTCTCAGTGCCCTCTCTAGACTCTGCTCCTCCTAGTTTGCTTCTGCCTACTTCCTCCTTGCTCTTCAACACTCAACCTCTCTAGTATGACATCACATCAAAGCTCTCTCCAATATATAATCATCTGCTCCTCTTCATGTAAGGTATTATCCTTCATCTCATCTACTGCAACACTACATCACTTCCAGCATACTATGTTTTTAATCTTTACGTTCACGAGTGTGATTAAAAACCACATTAGTCAACACAAACATCTTCATTTCCAGTTAGTGTCCTCACTACACAGCTTCACTCCTATGATAGAAGATTTCAAACATACTTATAAGAAAGTGCATTAAACCCTACTTTAAATATAGGGCTTTCCTGTTCCCATTTTCTCGTTACAGTGATCTTACTCAACGAGAGCATGAGAAGCCTGAGCTGGGGTACCTTACATCCTACAGCACGTTGTTGCTTTACGTCCAAACTGCACTTTTTAAGTGCATGTTTGAACACTCTTTAGAACTTATTTCCGAGCACTTGCATCTGTGTGGTTTCATGGCTATTTCTGTTATCCCATCTATCAACGAAAATGCTCATTACTTTAAATTTCTAAGAATACAGTCCTATGTGTTTGGAACTTAAGCACATGAAAATAATCAGGTGTGTAACTTCAGGTCAGGATAAATTCAAGCACAAGATTCAATCAACTTCAAGCACAAGAATACTGAGAGGTCAAAAGCCTACACTGATGATTTTTCAAAGGTTTAAGATTACACCCACAAATTCAACATGAAATATTCAATTTTTTTATACTGTAGACCAACAGCCTTAAGAACTGCCCTTAAAACCATTTTCTTCATTTCTTTAATACAATCATATATTAGATGTTTCCAAACATCTTAAAAATCCAACATATTCTGTATAATAGTACCCCATGAAAAATGGCTCATAATTGGTCAATAAATTATTGCTAGATCAAGGTAACACTCTAAAAAGCTGATTCTGTGCAAGAAATATACAGTATTTGAGAAAACACTCAAACACTCCTGAGATTTGTGCCTTAACACAGAAGATGCTGAATAGCTTTTCCACACTGAAAGGAGCCTTTAGAAACAGCAACAGAAGTGGAATTTCATTAACAGATCCTTCATACTTCTCACTCTACCTTTCACAGCATCACTCTTTTCATAAACGATATGCTATTGTAAATCTTTTCCTAAATTGATACTTACAACATATAATTGCCGCCATATTATAGACCACTCCCGCAGTGTCGTGGTAACCTCCTGAATCAAGGGGAGCTCATTGGGTATAACTGTTTCGTGTTGTCTTCAGAGGAAGAGAAAAAAATAGTTTTGATTACGTAGTAGTTTTTGGGTAGGATGACAGCATCATTCCTAAGGAACTGTTCTTTTCCAAAGACAATTCAATAATGACAGGGTTGAAAATAACATCACTTACTATAAATTTTGAAGTTAGAAGAATATATTATCAGATACAGGAGAAGCAGTGTACAACAGTACAGGCACACGACATAAAGGGTACTTTGGTGGGCTCAGACTACGCTACTGAGCTCACACTTCCCCCCCCCCCCCCCCCTCCTTATTTCTATACTCACATGATAAGGATATCAATACATTCCTCACCATACCATTTGTTACTGAGATACTGACTTTACAAGAAGCAACCAAGATGAAAGCCAGATACACACAACCACACAACAATGCCATGATACCAATGCATAATTGTTTTCCAAAATCTTGCAAAGAAAAATTAAGCATGCCAGTCATTACCATTAAGTTTCTGTATGACTTGTTTTAAAATTACGTGCCATGAAAGTAAGAAACAACAGCTAGATCTTTTAATATTTCAGAAGTAGGGTACTTAAAGGCAGTTTTGTAATCAGCAAGAAAGATGTCATTATGCAGCAATCTCATGATTAGTAGTTTTATCATTTACATATTTAACAGTGTATAAAAATAAATCGGGCACAAAGGAATGAAATATTTTAATCCTGTTTCACTCCATTTCATATGTGGCTAATTATTTATTAATTCCACTCCACTTTTTCTCCGTGGCATTTCGTTGGGGTTTTTTTCCTGTTTTTTAACTAAACTTTTCTATCAATATTAAGAACTTTTACATGCATGTCCAGCAAAGCTGATTTGATATATAAATATCTGAACTTGAACAGCTGTTAAATAACAAAACACAGCCCCAACTTAGTGTCACACATATCAGGAAAGGGAGCAGAACTACAAAATGAACAATTTGACAGAACTCAGAGCAGAACCACAAAATGAACAATTTGACAGAACTCAGTAAGGTAGAAAACAATGCCTGGATAATGGCTTTCAGCAAGGAGTTCAGTCCACAAGACTTACTAAAGACAGAATTAAGAAATTACTTAAATTTCATCTGCATAGAAGAAAGGTATCTTATATCAAAGGCCTCTTTTAATATACCAAGCAGAAGCCATAAGACTCAAGGGCTGGAAGAAAAAAGTTGGGAAAGCTGAAATTAGAACTGAAGCAGGGGGCAGGGAGGGGAGGAAGTTGATCTAGGTAATTATCAGTCGAGAGAGCAAGAAAAGTTATAGAGAAAAATGGTAAATTATTAATTCTTCTGAAACATTTACATTAATACAAAGAAGGTTATGCTTTAGCTCAACTATACGATGATGCAGCTAAGGACAGTACTAGCCAGAAGCACTGCTGATGACAGCACCTTTGAACTTGATGAGTTACCAATTTAAAATATTTTTTAAGAGAACCACACACATTTTCATCATCAGCCACTTAACTAACTGGAAACAACTGTAAGTTTTCTGATAATACAGAGAAATTATAGTGATACAAATAGGAAAATAGGTTTTCATTATTTTCAAACCAAACTTACCCTTTGCCTTCAACTATTGCTTCCTTAAGATATATATAGGAGGCGGGAAATATGCCCTTTGAGAGGGAAGGAGAGGAAAAAATGTTTTAAATAACCAGTTTCACATAACATATTGTATCTATTACCTAAAAAAAAAAAAAGAGTCAAGACACATTTCCGGGTCTGCAGAGCCATTCACATCCTCTTAAACATCAGAATAGTTGTGTTGTGGTGGTTTTTTTTTTTTTTTTATGTACATTTAAATCTTGCATGTCCTTTCAAGAAGGTGTTATTGTAACCTTAGGTTTAAAACCACTTATTTGCTATCTTCAAAATATTAAAGAAAACAGCAGAGACACCCTGTCATAAGCAGCCCTGCAAAGGGGTGGTTCCTCCCCCAGTTCAAGGTACAGTTTGCCCCAATTCTCCAGGTCCCTGGATGATTATACACAGATGCAAATTAAGACAGATTTCCTTTTGAAAGCGTCAAAGACAGATGGTTTTACATGGTCCTACTCCAAAATGACTTTTTGCCTGTAACCCAGGTCCGCTGCTTGCTCTTCCTCACATCTAACAAAGCTTTCTAACCCTGCTAGAAGATGTTGCTTCTGTTCCCAAAGTGTCTTCTCCAGTGTTTCCAGTTCAAATAAACACTACGTGAGAACGGGCAGCATAAAGGGCTGCCTTGCTGTGAAATAAATGGGCACGTGCACACCCAGGACACAGGCATCCTGCGCTGCAACCCATCGCACACAGACTATACATAACGTAGTGTCTTCTACTGCCAACCTAGTGTAGGTGCTACAAGTCAAAACCCTCTTCAACAGCCAGTACAGAAAAAGACCAGTACTGCCTTTTCTGAAAAAAAAAAAATGTTCTAAATTTATCTTGAGATCCCAGAAACACAATAATATTCTCAAAATAGTGTAAACTCATATTAAAAAAATTCAAGTCTGAGAAAGTAAGTTCCTCCACCTAACCCTCTGAGGTAGTAACTCAGTTTTCTTACCATCTAGGAATGCAAAAAAGGAAATTCTCTAGAAAACTACAGAAACTGGAGGGGTAGGGGGTGGGGGGTGTCTTTTTCTCCCAGTAAAAAAAAAATATCATTACATTTAGCAGCAGTCAGACAAATGCAGCAACACGTGGAATTAACTTAAGCCAAGAAGAATGTGTAATTGCTTCTTAGGCTGTACAAGGCATGTTCATGAAATATTTAGCGTATTTCCAAAAAAAGAAAATATCAAAATAGACAAGAAAAAACACAGAACAGGCCTGGTTAGGAAATGGGTGGGACGAACCACACAGCTCAGCTTTGTACTTTTAGATGTGCAGACACAACTCAAAATGCACCTCTGTAGGCAAACATTACATTTTAAGTGTTTAAGCGAAAGAAGAAGCAAAACCAGAAGTCATTTAATTCCGGTTAATTACTACTATAAAGTAAAATGCTCAAAAAATAAAACACAATGTTACAACCAGTATTTGTGCTGTTTCCTTTTTATTTCAGAAAGGCTGCTATAAACAGCAACCCTTTATGCACACTGAAAGCCTAACAACTAGGCAAAATTACACTGCAGAAGATTAATCCCCCTCTTGCAGAGAACGACTGAAAATCACAATGTAGATCTCCGTATCACTTTCCAAGATGCAATTGCGTTTTACGAGTAATACATTATTTAACAGACAGTGAAGCAAAGTGTCAGCTTCTAAACAGATCAACTAGAACATAAAGTTCTGAACTTTTTAGTGAGGCAAAGACTCTGGTACACCAGTTACTGCAGAAAACAAGCTGATGCACATAAAGCCATCTAGAGTGACTGTACGTACATAAACCCTTAAATTGAAAAATATAGATACGCAACTCAGCTTGTAGGCCTTGCTAAAATAAGTTTTGGTTAAGATGAAAAATTCACATTTACCAGAGGCTGAGACTACACACCAGCGGTTATTAGAGATCAGGGGACACACGCTGGATCGCTCCCCTGCAGCACCATAAGACATGCCGGAGATCTCCGCTATAACAACACATGCAACGCCATAATACATCTCTGTCCAAGAGAAAAATGAGCACTCTGCTCTGGCAACACTTACCTTCTTGGATTTTTTTCGTAGTGTATAACCTCTGTACCAACCTAGGAAGGAAAAAGAGAAAAAGCATTAAAAAGTTCATTAATGTCACCTACCAGCTGTTCCTTCTCAGCTCAACAGCACCTTAACATGGTTTCTGATTGTGCTTCACCCCCGCCAACGTGCACACGCACACTCCACCTGAATTTAAATTCTCTACAGGATTAATACCCCGGCTAAAAGAAATCTTCTTGGAAGCTATAAAAATCAGAGTGATGAGGATCAAACTGATGGAGAAGACTACGTGACAGAGATGGCATTTTACATGATGTGTTTAGTTGTCATTCATTTAAACTTAATTACTAATTTACCAACATAAAACCAACTTTAGAGCATTAACTTTACAAAAATGTACTGTTTGACCAGTTGGATGTTAAAACCTATTTAAGTTCCACAAATGCAAGTTTCCAAATGTAGATCAGCCATTTGTCATCTCAGCAGAAAACAAGACTACTTTGGGATTTATGATTCACACATCAAAACATAAGAGCAAGGAGCCCTGCAGCCCTAATTCAACACGAGGCAGCAAACACCCACCCCGCAGCAGCCCCGATGCCGCATGATTATTCAGCCTATGCCACGCTCCGAGGCAGGCGGCTGTGCCTGGAAAACCATCTCATTTATCGTGCCCCCAGTTCACGACACATCTGCAAGCAATCACCATTACAGCTTTTAGTGTTTCTCCAGCCATCCCACTTCAGTGCGACTGGATAACCAAAGCAAAAACAAAACCCTACAAACTACAGTCATTTTGCCTCATGGAAGAGACCGTGCCAGAGAAAGCAGATGAGATCTTCTGTGCACGCTGTCCCCAGCTCAGTGCTAGCTTGCTTGTCTGCTTGCACTGGGGCTGGTTTATATTTCAGCTTGTCTGGGCCATGGCTCGCTCACTCCTTTCTGCTCAGCACCCCAGAGAACCCAAGTGTCTGGAGCTGCCCTCTGCAGCTTTTGGAAGATGGAGCCTGGGTGCAATAACACCCCCTCTAGCTCTGCAAAGAGGGTTTTTGTACAGCAAAGCATCCCTCTCCAGAGATCAACATGGGTGAGGATGGGGTGATCACAAAGCAGACATGGAAAAAAAAAAAATACAGCCCCACTTCTGGTAATAACAAGGGCAGGAAGAAAGTTCAAGGAAGAAACACACGCTGACAAATTCATTATCTATGCTCTGGGACTAGAAATACAAGTTAAAGTCTCAAGCACACAGGATTTTTCATCTGCTCTCCAGTAGCAAAAGGTAAAATGATTCATCACCTTCACACTGCATCAGAAGCCTATCCTCCGTGATCACTTGGGGATGGTTTGTGCGATCTTCTTTAATCTGGTGTCTACAGCCATCACAGTTCACTTCCCTACAGAGGCTGCAATGGCCTCACATCTTGCTTTTCCATTGCTTTCAGAGCAATATCAACAAAAACTGTTGCTGAAACGACCATGCCCAGTTTCTGGCTCAGGTGCAAAGAAGGCAAAGCGTTTCTGCCAGCTCTTATTCTACTGGCTGAAATCTGTGTACAGACATGCACAGATTTCAATCCTATTAAAAAACTAAATTCCCTCCGTTTTATATGAATAAACCAACATTTTCAAGTTCTGGAGTCTAAACTGATAAGCACCATAACTCTGTACAAACTAAAGAACATACAATCCTATTATCTCAGCCACCTCATTTCTCCCATCTCATCTTCTGTGCTGTCTGACTCGGGACATCCACTGCACCTGCAGATTAAAAAGCCACGTAGCAAAGACAGCTCCTCCCTGCCGAACCTCTGCTTTCTGAAGCTTGGCAGCCAAAGCTACAAGAGATTGCAGATAAGAAAGCTGCCAAAATCTGCCCTGGAGAACTGGTTGCGCTCCTGCTCATTGCAGAGGCCCTGATGCGGCCAGGCAAGTCCAGCCAGGCTCGTGGCTGGCAGCCACCACCTAAACGAGGTTCTTGCAGCGGGGAGCCCCATTTCCAAAGAGAGCGATTCAACTGGAGGCACTGAGTCTTGCCATGAACACACACATCTAAGAGCAATGTCATTTAAATACATGAAGTCACCTCGAATGAACTAGCCAAAACGTAAAAAAAAACAAACATGACAAAAAATGACAAAAACAAAACTGCAACCAACAACTACATTTTCCTACAGTATCAGGAATAACTTATTTGAAAATACTAATTTAGGAACTGGCAGCAGCACTAGAAATTAACTACTGTTCAAACATGCAAGCTTGGATTTGAAGCTTATTTACTGTTGTATTTAATAGCTATTCACCTTAATAAGCCACATTTATTGATCACATGTTATGTTTGCCCATTCCACCAAATAACATAAAGAAACAGAATTAAGACAATAAAGATCTGGCAAATACTTGTTTTGGGATATCTGCTATGAAATACAGTCCTCTCTCCTGCAAGACACTGTATGTACGAAATCACAGGGCTTTGCTGTTTGGCTTTTCTTGTAATGCTCACGTTAAAAAACCTCCTCTCACTCCTTCTAACTAAAGAATAAAATTGTCTGCAATTCTACCCAAAAGAAAAATACCAATTTGACTTTCAACATCAATTACTCTAGAAGTAGCCTCATCTTTGCTTTGGTTCCTGGAAGAACAGAAACTTTAACAGTGAAGTGTGCACATTCATTTCCAATCTCCTAACTCCTATAAAAATATTGGCTGTTTTCAACAAGCCTGCAACTTTACAGGATTGGCATATTAAATTATTTGTAGAAACTTTTCCCTGCATTTCAGAGGGGAAAAAAGTTTCCTTTGATTAAAATTTAAAAGATTACAATGTTATAGTAATAAAAACAAATTCCAAAATAAGTTTTACATATAGGCAAAAAAATAAATAATATTTTAAACACATAAGCAAAGTCCACCTTAGCAATCCATTCCAGTACGTGGTAGCAATACGATATCCTACAGAAACCTATTAAAATGAGACTGAGCCCTCCCAACTTCTCAGCCTCTTTTGTCTGTAGAGAGAAGACCAACTGAGCAAGGATTTACCATGGTTTTTTTGACAAGAAGTCAGATTCAGGGGTAAAAAAAACCCTAAACAACTACAATCTACCACTTCAAAGCCCATAGACACATATAAATCTTCAAAACTACTCTTAACTTAAGAATTATTGCAGAAAACTCTGTCAAAATAGTAACAATTCTGCAGTAGGCTGCCAAAGCAGAATGTGTAATACAGCAGGTATCAATGAAAGAAGCCAAATTTTTCCCCATGACCTTAAATACAGGGAAAAGGCATAGACCTTTGAGAAGCAGAATCACAGATCCTCAGCAAACAGGCATTATGGACTCTTCAAATGACTTTTCTGTCCCATGCTCGTATTATTAGGGGCCTTTTCTTCAGATAGGCCCATCCCACCGCAGCCTAACACAACCCTGAGAGACAGGACCGATGGCAGGGAAGTTCCAGGTGCACACCTGGATGTTAGTACACATGGTACAAAACCTCCTGGGGCACAATCTACACAAATTTTGTATAGAGGAACTTGGAGATCAAAAAGTTCAAATAATTACCTAATAATGGCATCTCTGTGAACAAGGGAGATAAGAATTATGGCATCTAATTTCCCATCACAGCAGGTACGTAATGAGTAATCATTGTATAAAATGTTTGTAAGAACATTAACTTATTTGCATTTCTTTTAACATGAACTCATCCCATGTGCCTGAAGTCTAACAACCATGAGAGTGTGAAGGTCTATTACTCAAGTCTAGGGGAAAAATGAGTCACCTCCACTGCCCCACTTAGTTGGCAGCAGTCATCAACTGATATGGTTTCACAATACCCTATTCAGGATTCAGAGTTTCTCCCACATTCATTAAATAAATCTATTTATATATAAGAGTACAAAGCTGCACAATATTTAAATCATTCCATTTGCATTTAAATTTTTTGTATTATTAGATTTTTATTAAAGCATATAATGTCAGATAACGGAAAGATTAATTTACTTCGAGTCAAACTCGGCATTGCAGGGGCAAGCTGAACTCTGTTAGAAACTGCCAGCCTAGGAACAATGAGAAAATTCATTTGCGCAGTGATGAGTAGAGCTTGTTACTTTTGTTGAAATAACACTGTTTCAGTAAATATAACAATAAAATAATCCTATTAAGCCAATATCTAAAACAAATTTATCACACAGATGTACCAAAAGATCAATGTCTAGAGAAAAACAGATTAAATCAATATATTAAAGTAAATCACATTTCCACAGGACAAAAACTGTTACAATATTTTAAACAGTTTAGTTATGTTATTTATACCCTTCCAAACTGTAGCATGCCATAGAATTTTCAAGTCAAGGATATAACGAAAGAGCTGTATTTTGCTTGGCTCAGTAGCGGATCAAGCAAGAGCTCAAAAATGTTATGACAATTTTCACATTCTGTTGATTATCAAACTCGGCATTCAAATTCCCTTGTACATGGATCAAGGAGGAAAGATTTTGGTACATGTAATGTTTCTACAGCTTCCTATCAAAACAAGCAAAGCATCTGAAAAGCCTGAAATCAGTCCATGGCACTGTAACACATGTACCCATCTTATAAGAGAGACATAAATAATTTAGGACCCAGGTGACTTTCAAATTCAGATTAAACTTCTTTTAGCAGCAGGCTCTTTTGCGTTACTCAAGTGTATCCAAAAAGCATCTATCATTTTTCTAACATAGGGTAGATGCTACAATTGATCCACAGAAATTGATCCATACAATTGATATAAACAAAGCTGTGTGAACATCCATCTTCTATAGAAAAGGAAATGGTTATTCACCAGATATCAACCCCATGCCTCTTCATTCACAACTAGCATTGGTTAATCCTGCGTTCATCAGAAATAATACGTTTTGTCCTTTAGCAAGAAAGTAACTCGTCACCTGATAACATGAGAAGATAAGGTCACAAACAGAAAAGCAATGCAACTGCAAACCCAATGTTTTTAAAAGCAGATTTTTCCAACTTACCTTCATATGTTTCTAATATGTGCACGGTGTCGCCTATTTGTAAGGAAAGTTCGTCTGGTCCCCTCGCATCGTAGTTGTAGAGAGCTGGACAGAGGAAACGCTGCTATTAGCACATGCAAGTCAACACAGCTTCCAGGATTTTTGTTTCTCTACATAATTGTTTTCATTACTCACTGTTGCAACTCTCAACCTTTTTGTAAAGGATTCTGTAAAAAAATTTTGTAACAATTTGGCCAAGTCCTTTAATTCATTAATATTTCCCCCCGTAACAAATCTCGAAAAGCCACATGTCCACTTTCTAAAGTCAGTCCCTCACTCTGTTTATAGTGCTTTGCTTCTTCATAACAATACATTCAGATAATTTTTTTTGCTGTACTTGCCTGTCTTCCAGCACTTTATGCCAATTTTACACAGCTCTGTAATGAACTGCATGGTCTTCTGCTCTCAGTTCACCACAGAGAAAACCTACAAAGTGTCTTTAGAAAACTCAAATTACCACCACTAATATTAAAGAATGATTTATCAGTCCCTTCATTAATTTATTGCATGCATATTATATTTTCATTTATAATCATAATTTCAGAATTCCCAAGTGCCAGAGGTAACTGCATCAACCCAATGTATTCATGGGAGAGACTGGTTCTATCCCTCATTTTATAGTATTCCAATCAAGTTAACATACTTTACTCATTAGCAAGCCCCAACAACATCCACAACCTGCAAATTCACCAAATGCATTTGTATTCACAAATATTTCTGAGTGGCTCCAGTCACAAGCAGGGTGAGGAGTGACAATAAAGTGAAAGCCATTTCCCTTTCCAGTGCTGATTTCAGGAAAAGCCTGGACCCCTACCATCCAGAATAGCAGCAAGAGGCACAACGTGCGAGGAAACTGAAGGACCCTCACGTTACACCCAGCTGGTGTCAATACTGGAGACCTAAAGCAGGGCAGAAAGGATTCTGGACTGAGGGAAAACTCTCAGATTTGTTTAGATGCACCTAAATGGGAAATCCCACAGCTACATGTACTCCAAAAGCGAATTCATCGGAGGTTGCAAGTTCCAACCCAACCCTTGGAGGAGAGTCTGCTCATCACTGCCCCACAGAGCAGCAGTCAGCCTCCACCCATGCCCACCCACATCTGTCTTCCTTGCAGGAGCAGCAGATGAACACCTTCACCCAGCAATGAAGTCAACTGCAAAAAAAGGAATGCTGGAAGCAACTGCTGCAAGTGGCTCCTGCCTCACGGCCACCAACCCGCAGGCTGCCTTGCGCTTGGCCAGACTTCCCTTCCGGCCAGGGATTGACTTTGGAGAGAACAAAAACTGCTTTGCTTTGAAAAAAACAGTAGCCAGGTATATATTACCAGAGATAAATCAACTGGAAAAGATGCATTACCCCACTCACCAATGAAATGACATCATAACCAATAACTACAAACCACGGGGGTGTTCTTTGGTTTTTAAAGACGTGTCTGATAGCAAAGCAGAATTTGAGAACTGCCATCTTCAGAAGACAATAAACTACAACCAGAAAAAAGTAGTTCAAAGACTGTTCCTCCCTACCGTTCCCAAAAGAAAATCTAGAAACTCCGAGCACTGAGATTAGCAATGCCCAGAAATTTATCTGACAAATAGCACTGCACCCTAGGTTTGGTCAAAAAAAATATTAATAATCTGAAAAATAAAACAGTTATTACTCCTAAAGCTAGATTTTTATGTTTGATATGGAGGAAATTCTCTGTAAGAAACATAATCCTCCAATACCACGTAGGGTCCTTGTGATCAAAGACATCAACTCCAGTATCTCACAAGACTGAGGTTAATCAATTATAATCAAGGTGGACCCACAAAAGTTTCTGCATGGTTCTGCAACTGCAGTTACTCCCTCCGATGAGGTTACCAAGTTTAAAGGCGTTTTATACGCTATGCTTAACAACTAATGAAATGGCAAAAAGAGTCTTCCTCCTTCACTGTGATGTGCTACATACCTCTCATCTTCCCCCTTCCAGTACACAAAGAGCTGTGCTCAAAGTGACAGCTTGCAGCATGCAGTGTCAAAGGATAGCTTTGGAAAAATAGCTGAGAATTGTAATTTATTACTTCTTGTCATAACTCTTTGGAGAGTGAAAGCATTTTTGGAATATGATCGTTACCTGAAAACTTCCTACCACCCCTCAGATAACCACCTGCTTTTCTTTCTACATTAGTTTCCAGGGACAGGGTTGGTGTGTAGCGTTGGTCAGTTGTGCCCCAGTGGGACTCTCAGATACTACTATTGGAACAGAAAGACCTGGGTAAGTTACGTGTAACTCCCCTCCTCGCAGGAAATCTTCACAGATGTTCAGACCAAGAGAGCTGACAGGACATTAAAAACACATGCTGCGCTCATTAGAGGTCACAAAGCACTTCCAAAAAAACCCTCAAACTTAAAACCTACAGCAAAAGGCCAAAAGTCACAGTTATAAAGGCAATGAGACACCAGACCCAGAAAAGACCCTCACTTACCTGCTCAATTTTCTCCTATTCCCAAGCAGTCCCAAGAAGCAGGCTAGAGCCCACATTACACAGAACATCAACAACATAAATTACATCTATAATAATTGGTAACTGTAGAAAAATACTTTCTTGACCTCAAATCTGATAATCGCTTTAGCCCCAAGCATGCAAGCAGGAAACATCCAAGCGGGCACATGAGGCCTAATCCCACCACGAGGACGGGGCACAGCGCCCAGCACTGCCTTCAACCATGGCCATGACTTCATTTTCAACCTCTAGGAGTTACTATTTATTCTCCCCAGAATTTCTCAAATCCCAGTTTACAATGCTAACAGCAACAAATACATGACAGGTCGCCCTGGTCCTTTTCTCTGTGGTACTCCTCTGCTTGACAGACTACAGACTTTAGAGTTAAGTAGTAAATAAATATATCCAAGTGCAAAAATGAAAAAAAATATGGAAAAGCAATTTGGAAGAGAAAATATAGTATACAGTGTAAGTTTATAAATAGAAGACACTTGAGGCTAAAAAAGAAAAGGTCAAGTGCATCGCGGAGACTAGTATCAACAGTATTTAAATGAAGGCTTTAAAAAGTAATATAGTTTTATTGACATCAAAACAAGCCAAGCTAGCTATTCCTGTTTTAACGTTTTTGTTAACTTTTTCATTATTAAAGAGATATAAAGCCTCCCTCCTAGGTATCTGGCACAGAATATTTCAAAGCCATAATTGCTATTCTGCAGGAGAAGAGGGTTCTGCATTAAGAAAAATTAACATTTTAAACTGCTCTGAGCAGAGGAATGTTAACAATGGTGAATACACAGCACATGGGACAGACTGCTCGATAACACTAGTCAGAAATGTTTTCCATTCAGCTTTTGTGCATAAGGGAAGACAAAGTCACACAGTCAATATGAACTCCTCCAAACTTGCGTGGTTGGAGTTCCACACCTAACTCCATCCTTCAGGTACTTACTTAGATCTCTTCAACACTCACTGCTGTCACTAGAGTTGAGAGGACCCGTGGGTGCTCAACACATCCAAAAAAGAATCTAACTCAAGTCTACCACCTTCAGAACCCCGACACACAATCTTGCTGCCTCATACCAGACATCTCAGTCACGAAAAATTTGCGTTATGACAGATTAGAAACAGTCCTGTACTCAATTCACACTTCAGCTAAGCATTTCTCAAACATTTAAATGGAATAACACTAAGGATCAAAGGCAGCTATGAATAAAAGCCATTAAAATTTATAGCCAAGAGTGCTAACTGGTGTCTATCATAACAAGGAGGGTCACATAACAGGAGCTGCACTGAAATGACCAATTCTTTCCACAGATGATGACAAACAGCCATCAAGTGGTTATTACTGCCCACAACAGCTCCCCCAGACCTGAACTGAGCAAGGACCAATGGCCACGGAGGGAAGATTTATCTTTAAAAAATATATATATATGTATGAAAAATAGGTCTACAAAAACCAAAACAAACAAAAACCAAACCAAAACAAATTTTTGGCTTGCAGCAGCACTGACAGATCATGAAGTAAACAACTAAAATAACTATAAAGTACATTCCACCCCTGTGATTACAAAACCAGGCTTGAACTAAACTGCATACTCCTATGTAAGATAGCAAGTAACTCCCTCTCAGGATACTTTTTTAAGCAGAGTGACATCAAAAGATGTTATGACAGTGAAAATGTTTGATTAGAGCAGAAAACAAAGCTTTAATTAAAAGGAAAACAAAGTTTGGAGGAAGAAAGAATGAAACTGGTATTCTTTTATTTTGTCTGATCAACAGTATTCTGAGTCACCATTTAAAATATTTAAAAGCCTGAAGTATAACTTCCAAATTTTAATTGGTTTTTTTAACTGAAATAATTTCTGCTTAATTTGGAAAATCCAGTTCTCAGTGCAACAGATTTTCAGCTCAGAGAGCTCTAAACCAGATGAAGCTTTAGGAATACTTACATCAACTAACATCAGGCCTCCCCATCCTGCTTGAACTGAGAATCAAGGCTCACTGTTTTGGCAAAGGAGTTACACAGCCTCGTAAGTTAAAAAAACCTTTGCTACAATGCACAAGCAAGATAAGGAGCATGGTTACTCAAGCATCAAAAGATTTATGACTAAAGACTTAGCCAATGCAAGTTAACCTCATGGTTAATACTAATACAGCATCCCGATGGTCTTCATCCATGCACAGATTATTTTTTTTTCCTCTCTAATAAGCTTCAACTGAAGAGGCACAGCTAAGCTTCTCTATTGCAACTGAACACTCTCATCCCTTATCATTGAGAATAATGCTATTTACAACGCATTTTCTCCTTAAGGGATACATGTGATAGAGGTAACTTAAGAGACCATGCAGAAGAGATACCAAAGTCACTGGAGCTCATGACAGATGCTGCTTTCTGAGCTCCAAATGTGCAGCCTTTGCACAGAAGGAATACAGGAGTAGCTCAGGCTCTTGCAACCCACTGCCACTTCCCTCAGCTTGGGCTACAGCCTGCACTATCCATGAAGCACCACGTTCATACAGCCCAGTATATGGCAATCAGCTTTAAAGGAAGGTGACTTCCTTCCCGGAGTAGAGGACTGCTCTCCCTGCAGCAAACCCTTGGGCAGTTGCTCTCTGAGGTCTCCGACACAAGCCATGCACCTCCCAGGCACCTGCATCTGACCAGCGTTTTTTAATTATAAGGTTAGACTGCAGAAGAGAATGACCACAGCATTTTCTCAAAGTTGTGCACAAAGAGCTTTATTTTCCAGTTCTAAGCATCATTAACCATAACTGATTTAATCTATCAGTCTGTGGGGGCCTATTATATTTGCAAAATCACACCTATAAACCATTATTTCCTTGACAGCCATGTTATGGGTACACTTGCACCGGCTTCCATAAAGACCATTTCAGGTGTGTTCTCATATCTAATCTGCTTATAAAAACTGAGTTAAACAAAAACTCTTCATAATAGGGAAAGCACCTTGTCATTTTAGGGGACGTGCTGCTGATGCCTAAAGAACTGTCGTGGCTCTTGAGATCTGCACCGATCAAAGCCAGCAGCATATGGGTTTAGTATGCCTGTCAGTTAGCTGAGGTGGAGTTAGCTGGCACCAAGGCTGAAGAGCATCCAGCAAATATATCCGTGAACTGTGGGTCTCAGCTCTGAGATGCAACGAGCAGAACTAGGATGGCAAAAGAGAAAAAAAAGTACAAGGTCACAGTAACAAAACCATCCTGAAGCCACCTCTCCTTCCCATGCTGCAGGACAGAAGGTTTCAGTGTCACCAAAGATATTTTTCCTCATGAGCTGTGCTTTCAGTCGAGCAACTCTCCGGGTAAAGGCTCTCCCTGCTCCCCTCCTCCTCCCACCACAACCACAAAGCACATCTACGCAAAAGTACTGAAGTGCCAAAAGCAAAGGATTAGTGTGGGCATAGAAAGAGCAATTTTTTCAACTCTAGGAGTTGATAAAGAAAGGAACAATGAATAGGGCATTACAGTAATTGCACTAAAAACCCATTTACTGCTAAAGAATACAAAAACAAACACCTCTACTGAGCTGCACTCATTAATCTGCGCACATTAGAAAAATGATGAGTGCAACACAAAGAATTGGAGAGGTGACAGAGGGGAAAAAAGGAAAAAACAAACAAAGGTAACATCAATATATACTGAAAAAGCTTTTCTCTGACTGTAGGAAAGCTCAGATCTTAAGATAGCATTAAAATGTTACAGAATAATATTCCCTGCAATTACTTTGCATTAAAGGTTGTATTAATCGTTCCAAGAAAGCAGACTACATTTAACACATTATCAGCTTTATTTTGCACTGTCTTTTAAAAAACTCCCAAAATCATAATTGTGCTTCTTCCATAAAATCAGACTGAAATCGCACAAGTAAAAGCAAAATCTTTTGCAAATTCCCTAGTATTAAAAATAAAAGAAACCTGAAGATTTTCCTCCTATTTTCTCTAAAAGGAAAGTGGTTGCTTTCAGTATTAGGGAGACTCCTTAGTCCTGTTTTACTTAACCGGACAAGTTTCCAATTTTTAAAGCTGAGGCTAATGGACAAGGAAGAAGGAAAAAGGACAAGTCAGGAGTTGCACCAAAGATTTGTTAAGGACTATTAGTTCATACGTGTATTAACTGAGGGCAGGTCTTCCTGCCTTACTGAAGTCACCTTGTGTTTTGTCATTCTTGGTCTCACCAAGCTTGGTTCACAGGTCTTTCTTAATATTCTAGTTATTCTGTCATCCAAACATTCACAAAAGATGAATTTCCTAAAGAGAGGAGAAGCCTGAAGAAACTCTGAGACTTGAACAGTTACCACCAAACTAACGATGAAGATACAGCTCATGGCTCCTCCTCCTCACACACAACATCTTACTGATTAAATCCATGAACATGACTTGAATTCTGCATTTAGAGGAGAACCAAAGCACCAGTGCAGCATCGACTGTTGGTTGAGCACAGCTTAGAAGGAGCAAAGGGCCACCCAAACCTCTATATACATAACTAGATGTGTCAGGTTTTATAACAGACAGCAACACAGGGGAACAATATGTTCCGCAACACATCTGGTGTCTTATCACTACCCAACATGAATTAATAAGCTGAGGAAGCTTCACAAATCCAGAGCAATCCTCAAACTTAAGTCACATTGCCTTCCAGAAGTGTAACCACCCTGTTGCTGAATCCTGCAGGCAGAGCTCAAGTAGGACAGAACAAGATGCACACTTGTCCTTTCTGCACTAATTAAAAATAAATTTAAAAAAAGTTCTGGACTTATCCAAAATTTCCAGGAACCAGGTTCAAGTTCTTGCTTTTCCTCCTCCCCCCTTTTAAGCCAGATACTTTATTTTTAGAGAGCTAATAAAGTAAGATGCCAACTCACTTTCTTAACAGCTTTCTCCCTCCTCCTTCTCACTACTTAATCTGTATTCAGAGTACTTCACCACTAAGTACTGAGGGTATAAAGCTGAAACTAGTGCTAAAAAAAAAGGTATCATTATTGACTATAACAGCATTAATAATGTGCCATAATGCATAGCTAACAAGAAGCACAATCAAGAACATTCAAATCGATTTTTAATATTAAAAAGTCCATTAACCGAACACATTGTATGTGAGAAGTAATCACACCACCCCGAGCTCTTAACACTGTTTTTGTAGAAAAAGCAAGATGCTGATTTAGACAAACAGAAAACATTATCTAGAGGCAGATGTCTCGGCATCTGGTAACGCAGAATCACAAAGTAAGTGAGTTTTGATGTTCCCATGAATTTCCTACATTTCACTGGGGGACACTGAGAAGCGATAATGCGGCGCTTGCTATGGTGGGCATCCTCAAGGAAGGCAAAGACAGCGCCTGAGCAAGCACCATGGTGTGTCTGAAGGAAAACTTCTGTGCTTTTAATTAACTGAAATTAAAAACAGCCTCTACCTGAAGTCTTTGCAAAATTTGCAAAGCCTTCCATATTGCTATGCATAAAATGCATCAAGGTATCTGCTGGGCACAAGAAGGAAGGAAAAGAGTTAAATGCTGGAGGGCAGGAGGAACTAGTTCAGCTTACGGTCAGTGCTGGCAGAGGATCAAGTACATCCGAACCGGTCATGACTCAACGCCAGGCCGTATCATTAGACAGAGGTGCCCCAAGAGATGGTGAGTGACCGAAGCTGGCAGCGCCGTGGCTCCACGCCCATTCCGGGCTGGTGTGCCTCCAGCTGCACGGCCCTGCCCCTTCCCTCGCACCGCCGCTGCCGCCCACCTCAGCCAACAGTTACAAGCGGTTCAGCTTGCTCAGAACCTCAGCGCTTCTCCTGCAGTAGCTCCATAAATAACTCGGAGCAATCGGGGAAAACCAGCAAAGGCAGCAGCACGTGGCTGAACGTGGGAGGGCGACAGCATCAACTCCAACGGATATCGACCACAGCCTTGAGAAGGTCCCAAGTAGAGCAGTGCAGTTCAAACCTGTCCTGCCAAACACAGAAAAAGGGGCAAACATCCCCAGACTCAACAAGCTCAAGCTTAAACCCAGCTTATGAAAGAGACTGTATTAGAGTTACATGCACAACACAGGCAAACCCTTAAATCCTTCCCAACCCAGTGATCCAGGCTAAACCAGCACAAGACCAGTGATCTCTATGTCTCTGTTCTCCCCATCTCCCTCCTTTCCTTTTTTCCCTTTTCCTTCACTACCATTAAGCAATGCAAGGCATACTGTATTGCTTGCCACAACTCATTATATACTTAGCCAATAATATATAATATATATTATTATATTAAAAATATATAATATATATAATATTATATATATAGTACTCTAACTCCCTGAAAGGAGGGTGCAGAGAGGGGGGATGAGTCTCTTGACCCAAGGAACCAGCGCCAGGACAAGAGGGAATGGCCTCAAGCTGCGCCAGGGCAGGGTCAGACTGGCTCTTAGGAAGGATTTCTTTGCAGAAGGGGTTGTTGGGCGTTGGAATGGGCTGCCCAGGGCAGGGGGGGAGTCCCCATCCCTGGAGGGGTTGAAGAGTCGGGTTGACCCAGCGCTGAGGGATCTGGTGGAGTTGAGAACAGTCAGTGTGAGGTTCATGGTTGGACTGGATGATCTTCAAGGTCTTTTCCAACCTTGACGATTCTGTGAAATTATGGTCAAAGTCTGCACAGGCACCAATGTTTAATCACAAATTGCCAATTTGGTGCTGAAGGAGGACGTGCAGCTTCCCAAATGGCTGGGAGCAGCACCTCCTATACAGGTTGGATCGAAGACTGGTCGTGGATGACTGACACAGCCAGTTCCTTCATCCTTCACAGAAGAATCTTTATGAAAAAATCTTTTCAGCTTTCGGCTGCTGCTACGCAAAAGCCAGCAAGAACATAGCCCAGTTATATCTGCATAAGGATTTTAATAAAAACAATCCACTCTGCGCTCAGCTCCATCTGAAGATTCTTGACGCATCAGTCCCCTGCTTCTTCAGGCTTCTCCATTGCCATTGCAGCAGGTCTCTATTGCACCGAACGTAATTTTGTAAAGGTGTCTTCTACTAAGCACTTCGACAGCAGTGAGCTTAATGTCACAGCTATATTTTAATAGCTGTTTCAATGGCTATAAAAATCAAGTTCAACACAATAAAACTGCTATCACACTACTGCGGAAATAGTTAGTAAAAAAACGGCCCCTGCAAGACACTATTCACTGCAATATAGAGCTGATGATGCAGAGCAAAAAGCCTAAAGCAAGAGGAAAATGGGGTGATGGGAAGAAGTTTTCATTTCCTACTGTTCTTCCTCCTCAGCATTTCTACAAAGGAAAACAAAATCAAAATTCCTCCATTGCCTTCTCAGGAAAGCTTATGGGATGGGGAAGACAGAAGGAGGAGTTTTAGGCTTTTTACACATCAAACCTTGTTCAATTTATTTTTACTTGCCATCACCTTATTTGTCTTTCAGTCTTTCAAGCTGTCTCCAACAGCAAGAACTACAGAGAAAGAGCACAGATCCAGAGTCAAATAATCCCCAAGGAACTTGTTCTGCTTTCTTAGAAATAACAGCCAGAGAGAAGAATTACCTGCTAAGAGCCACAGTTTGATCCACCAACACTTTCTCTTTTCCACAACAGCTAGGCTATTGCAGAAATTGGAAATACGTGATATTTTTCCTGAAGTTGTATCTTATACCAGAATTAATGGAAAAAACGTAACCATGGAAGCGAGTCAAACAGCACTGAATGCATTAAAAGATAAGAGCAGCATTTTGCAAAAACAGGGGAAAAATTGTTTTTCCCCAAACTAGTAGAAATCACATGCCTCGTGCCGCTTTCAGCGGAGTGACAGAGTTGGCTCAGCAGCGAGCCTTAACAAAGAGTCACTGTCCAGCTCGCTCCGGGCTGCCGAGAGCCCGTCTCTCGCCATCGGCCCCTTTCCCCAGCAATGGGGTTTCCTTTCAGCGTTGTCAGAGGGAGCTCACACCCGTACAGACTCTGTGTTTCCCACCTGAGGGGAATCCTTTCAACCCATACTAATTTTTATGTTCACTCCAGAAGAAATAAGGAGAAGCAAATGTAACTGATCTGGTATTACTACTCTTTAAAGACCCAGCATCATATTTTACTCTCTCCGTAAATCAAATACACAGACTTCTGGGAATTGGGGAAAACCACAGTAGAGGAACACCCAAAAGCTCTGCGTACAGATGTTCAACTCCACACCTTTTTCCGCAACACTCAATTTGATCATGAGTTAATTTGGTTGTTCTAAAGCCTTTTCTAGTCTAATTAAAGTTGATCTAGGCCAATAATCTATCACAAATGGATGTGGGAAATTCCCAGATGAGATCTTCCCACCAGCAGCCGTTGAGTCCTGTCCTACTGACCAGTTTGGTTCCCCATGGCTAGGGCACCCCTCAGCCTACTGAAACATGTCAAAGGTGACCCTTATAACTACTATTCTTACTCCCCCAAGCCTCAAAATCACCCTCGTTAATTCAGAATAGCTCAAGGCCGTAACACCTTACTTCCTAAGTATAACCCCCTGAAAAGAGGGTATTTTAAAAACACCACTGACAATCACGTATATTAATGCTAGTAGGGTGTTTATGGTGCCACTAACCTGGCAGTAACTTGTTAACCTGTTGCTATAAAAAAAAAATATTTTAACTATTCTTTCTTTTTTGCATATTACCTTTCCAGCATCATTCCAACTATTGACTGAGGTGAAGCACATGATGCTGGTAGCCCAGGATAGCCCGAGTCAAGGGAGGAGGCAAGAGCCAGCTCGTGGCTAGAGGAGCAGGTCAGTGCTGTTTCTGCCCCACTGGAAGCAACGGCTTGAGAACCACCCTTTCCCTGTAATGATTTCTCAAATGTTTGTATTTGGCAAGTTCCAACTGGTAGCACAAATTTGTGCTAAACTGGACACCGTATCTGTCCTCCACAACCACTTTCACCTTAAAACATTTGTTTTCCCCACTGGTTATTAGACTAATGGAGTATTCAACTCATTCAACACTGGCAAGACCTCTACCTCAGAACAAAACTACTATAAAAAACAAACTGAGAGCTAGCACATTTCAAGTCCCCATGTCCACAAAACAGCCTATTTTTAATACATACTCATCCCATTCCAAAACTTGCCTGCTGAGGACAGAGCATGGGGAGGGGGCAAGTATTTGTGCCATTTTCCAGTAGGCACCCAACTTACTCCTCTCGATTAGGAGCCTTTGGTGTTCTGAAGAAAAACAATTTAAGCTTTAAAAATGTTTCTTGGTCCATTAGTGCCCCAAGAGCAAAAGTGTGTTGCTGCATGCAAAGCTAACAACAAAAATGCCTGTGATGTGCAGACACAGTAAGAACAGAAACACAGTGGTAGAGCCTAAGGCTTCACTAATGTTCACCAGTATTTTACTTTTTAAGTTTACTCAGGCATTTCTCAACACTATCACCACCCTACCCATGTTATCAACACTTGAGCTGGTATTCAATTATCCTATTTCCCCTCCGCAAAACTATTCTATATTTTCTATACTCCTTATACACGTTATGGAGGCACCAAAACACTATTATACAAACAATACATGAACTCCTAATCTTAGAATTTACATCTCAATCGAAGAACAGCTCCCAAATCAGCATGCTGTGTTAAAAGATGGCATCACGCCTGGACTGTAAAAGCGTACACAGTTATCCCAGTATTTTAGATATTCAAGCCCTAATTCTATTAAAACTTCTTCCACTGTTCAGCCAAGAACACGTTCACCTTCGTCTGCTGTAACTGTGGAAACTGGCAACTGTTTCATTCAGCCCAAACTGTACTTTCTATATTTAAAGCACAAATCTGAACAAGTTAAATCACTCGGTTATCACAGTTCAGTAAATAAACAGAGGCCTCTTCTGCAGCAGAAGTGATTGATAAAAATCTGTTGATAAACCATTTCAAGAATACATTCAACCAGAAAATCAAAACACAAGCTGAACCCACACAAAACTTCTAAAAATGCACCATAACTGAGTAATTCTCACTTTATTAAAATGTGCTTATCCAGCTATATCTAGTCCACTGCTTTATTTTTTAGGAATAAGAACTCCTACCCCACAGAGCCTGAAGTGAGCTACTTGAGCACTCCTCGCTTCTCACTTGCTTCCCAAAAAAGGGTTTTTTTCCCCAAATAAAGCCTTGCTAATGGGCCACTCTTCCCATTATGTGGGCAGCATACACTGACTAAATGAGTAACGCCCCATGGATGTTGCAGGCAAGATTACAAGGTAGCACTGGTTTAAGGAAGGCTTTGTGATAATCCCCTTAAAACTTGCACATGTGCTACCTGCATCAACATCCCAGTAGCGTGACTCAGCGGGAGAGACCAGATCGGGCTAAACAGAGTCCAAAGTCCAGTCCCCATAATCAGCGTTTTAGAGACACACCAAGACATTCTCTATTAGCCAGCACTAAAAAAATTCCCTCGTCTTTCAGCACCTTATCAGTCCTAGGACTGTTTAGGACAGTAACGCTTTAGTGTTAAAGCGAACATAGATGTCCCCATGAGCCAGGTCAATGTCTAATGCTTTTTTCAATCCTTTTAGACTCCTAGTTACAGTGAAACACTCAAGAACAAAACCAACAAATAAACAAAGCATAATATAATAAATACCAAAAGAATATTTGGCTCTCCATCAAAAGTTTGGGGTTGCTGTCGCATCCCATTTGACTCACAGACTATGGAAACTACTCCCTAAGAAATACTTCTGCACCACGAAAATATCTGTTCTCATCTCCAGCCACTCCACTTGTGAGCAAGAACAACTGTTTTCTCATCAGAACTCAATAACCGAAAACTTTGGGAAAGGGATCTTTATCCACTGCTTCAATCCCTTCCAGTGCTTTGTCATAGGTCACTAAGTTCATTTGAAGAAGGAGTCAATGCCAGCTGCTGTGTTTGTGAGCAAGTCCCAGTCTTACAGGAATTCTGAGTTGCTCTTCTGCACACTGCTGCCAACCGCCAGGGAAGTCCATGAGAAAAAGGGGGTTGGTTGTCTTTATGCCCAACTGTTAGTGAGCAGCATCAGAAGAGACACCAAAAAATGTGCAGAACAGACTTGACTAAGGTGACAGACAAGTGGAAGACAGATTGCCAACAAATGCTCTGACAGGCTGTCAAGGAAGGAAGCAGTTAGATACTGCCATACCAAAGACATACCTTCTACCGAGTAACTCTGATTGGAAATGGAAGCCCAAATACCTCCAAAATTAAACTAAAAAAGCCACAAACCACTTTTTTTCAAACCAACTTACTAAAAAAACTATTAGTAAAACCACCGTTATACCACCTTCCCTTTACACAGGAAACTTCAGAGATCAATCCACAGAAGAAAAAAAAAAAAAAACAACACAACACACCAAAACCACAACACAGGACATGCCAACCTCAGATGGAAGGAAAAAAAGTCTCTCAAGTCTGCTTCACCTAAGATTCTTGGTCAAAGAGGCATCGGGAAGGCTACAGATTGATGGAGACACAACTTAACACCTACTAGTCACGGCAAGAAAAAAAATAACAGGCAACAGTCAGACAGCCCAACAGCACGAGGTGGATGAGGGTCCATATCTAACGCACATGTCCTCTGCTAGTGAAATGATTCAGCCTCCACATACTGCAAATGAGCAAAGAGAGTTTACAGTTCCTTACTAGAGGAATAGAGGACAACAGAGCTCATATTTTCCATTTGCCCCAGTTATAAGTCTCCAAAGATAAACACTATTTCCCATCAATGGGAAGGGTGAAACAGGGGTAGCCAGGTAAGTAGGAAGGAATTCCAGCAGGGACAAGACAAGGTGATGCCTGCAGAAAACTGGTGGGCATTTGTGTGTAAGAACAAAATATGAGAAATAAAGAAAAAAGCTTGGAAAACATTAAAAATTAAGAAGCATATGACAGATTACAAAACATACAAAGGAAAACAAACAGGTAGCGAGAAAGCTTTCATGTATAATTGTGGACAGTTTTGTATCATAATCACGTTTTGCTCAAAAGATACAAAGCAATATATGTTGCTATACGCAGAGCCTGAAGCCACCAGGCCATCCAGCAGCCAAGTTCACCAGGCAACATCACCATCACCTCATGTTAGAGCACACTACAGGCTCACTATAAGCATTATTTTCTATATATTCAAGCTCCAAATGAGCCATAGATTGTCCGACACAAAACAGCAAAGATGTTAACATGCTCCCATGAGGCCTCAAAGCAGCAGGGGAAAAAAAAAAAGAAACCAAGAGGGCAATCTTTTCCAAGCCAGGCTGTACTGCAAGGCAGAAGGAAGGACGGAGAGACTCCCAGCTCGCCATGCTACAGCAGTCTCCACAACAGTTAAGGAGGGAATAAGCACAGGCTCAGTCATGCCTGCAGCTGGTGCCTTCTTCAGAGTCATGGACCAACAGGAGGTCCATGCAAGGCAACCGAGCTGACGAACAAATCCTCTTTTAGCCCTTTCCGTTGCTTAATAAACAATAGTAATTAAAAGTGAAACTCCACTTCTTCCCACCTTGATGCTAGTTTTTATTTATATGCTCATATTTTTGGAGAATAACTTTATATATAGTCAAGAGAAACTGTAAAGGTTCCCACAGACCCTTATCTATAACTTTCCTGACCCAAGTGACATGCTTAACCATATCTCTACTTAGTCATTAAAACTGCAGTGCATCCCCTCCTTTAGAGGACAGTATTTACAGGGCATTCCAAGTCACTGCCTCGATAATCCACAGCCATTTCAGGGTCATGATTTGTTCACTGAAATCATATGCACAGCAGATTTTTCTGAAAGCAAGCGTCCTTTTAAATTGTTCACCATCTGCGTCAAGACTTGGAAACTCAAATTATCATCAGCTACTTCCCTCTGTCTCAGCATTGAGATATTTCCTGTTCCAAGGTCCACTACAGGAATACTTTTTACATTACCAGTTGCTTTCAATTCACTTCATCTCTGATACACAGCCTTCGCTACAGATAATACTAAACACACACTAGGCGGAAGCAGAAGCGTCTCCTCAATAAAACCACCCAACTACATTCACTGAATCATTCCCTACATCCAACATTTTTTCCTGCAGACCAGCTGGCACAATTAAGAGGATGTTAAAGGCTAAAGCATCAGCTGGAGGCAGGCAGGCATGCCACTGGAGACACAGGTAACAGCAGAGCTTTCCATGATCCTGGATCCCTGTCCCCTCCCAACAACTCCCTCAGCCTTATGCAGGTACCACAAGCGCCAGGGTTTGCCATCTTATGTCTTCTGAATTTTTTTTTTTTATTCCATGTATGGAAACTAGGAGAGCCCTACTCTATTAACACAGCACAGCTGAAAGTCCTTGATGTCAGACTGTACCGAAACCTCACTCATCAACTCCTTGCCTAGGATCGGTTACCTCCTCCTGTGACCCACGGGCTATTCAGCTACGTTCCCTAAACATATGTTATTTTATTATATTCAACTTCAAATTGAGTGATGTCAGTACTTCCGTGCTTTGTTCAGAGAAGAAGGAGAAGGCAGAGCAAACACAGACACCTAAGGCTGGACTTCCAAAAGGTATTTGGATGTTTGAAGAGGCTCTCAGGCACTTCACAGGTGCATTTTCAGAGCTGCTCAGGAGCTGCGCCCCCAGCAAGCTCTGTCAGCAACCAGTGAGGAAATCACCATGTCAAGCCATGAGGTTCCTCCACGATGTCACCACCGATGCCCTCCACACACGGGACTCCTCAGGGACTCCTGCTTTACTACAGTACACTCGCTAACCCCTGCACCGAGCTCAGCTTGGGAGCTGCTCACACAGGTTTTTAACCCCAATATTGATTAATTCATGTAGTAGAAACATGGAAGTGACAAGGCTACTACAACAGTAGAGAGGTATAGAACAAAATGCCTTAAGAAACCAAGTGCCTACAAACATACACACCGATTATTTACACTTTTCCTTCCATTCGTGTTCATAAATGACACAGCAAATCCTGTATCACTTGCTCGTATTTTCTACTGGGTAACAGAAAGGCATTGTGGTACTCCAACACCCTTTGATAAAATCAGTCACCACAAACCTCTGAAAACATGTTATAGAAAGGTTTGTGCTAAAATAATATAAACAGTACTCTAAATAAAGCAGCAGTGCTAAGAAGTATTATTTAAAAAAACAAAACTCAAGTATCATGGCCAATAGTTACTTCAGCTATTCATCCATCTGTTTGTTTTGTTATTTATATGGATACATGATTACACATAATAGTTCTCAATGTAATTATTTCAGTTTAGTTACAAAACTATATGGAGCGGAAAAGTATTTCCAGAGATATTTCATATTTTGCTGATGAAACTGAAATTCAGCAACTGCTGCTTCTTGTGTTACAAGTCTTTACATCAGAAATCAGATTTAATGCACAAATTACATAAACACAGGAAGATAAATAATACTATAAATATAAAAATGCTTTCGCAACTACAGCCTGAAAACATAGATAAAGTTTCATAATTACAAGAATTATCTCTTTTTAAACATTCTTTTGGTTTACATAGGGCATGATTTCAATTTCCCCCTGCCCCAAGCTAAAGGAGGAATATTCCAGTAACTCATTAAGGAATTCATTAAAGCACTATTCAGAAAACAACTATTGTCAGAATAGCCTTGGGATCTTCCACAGGCCAGAAAACGGAATTTAAAATGTTTTTAAGTTTACAAAAAAGATATGCTAACTTTTCAGGGTTCCACATCCCTGACAAAGAAGACCCATAAAGAGCAGCCCATGTTTTTCACAGAGATGGTGATTAGCCGCCACCGAATGTTTTGTGAAAGTTTCAGACCTGAAGCAAGGAGAAGAGCAGAGCTAAGACTGACATCTTTAATAGAGCAAATACTTTAAAACTGGATTAGCACTCGTTCCTCAGTTGAGCTTCGATTCATTAATATAAGTCAGCTTTCAGCTATTTATCTAAAGTTGGACACATCTACAGGTATTTAACAAGATGTATTGGATTTCAGTCCTGAAGGACCACTAAAGGATTAGACAAAGTGTATCCTGCATGTTCTCCACAGCCAATACTGGACAAACTCCAGAACACAAATATTTCAAAGAAAAAATCGTTGCAATGCTTATGCCTCTAGTTGAAAGCTGACAGAAAGGCTTCCTGGAGATGTTCATCTAAGTTGCATCCAGTTTACTTTCCTCTTTCCTGAAAGCTTTGCCTAGGTAGAAAGGAAAATGCATTTATAATGCCAAGAAAGCTGCACCAAGTATGGCAAACAGTCTAAACTTAACAACGTATCAGTGCACCTAAATCAAGAAAATTACAAAACCCACTAAGGTACTACTTGAAATTCAGGTGGAAATTCAGAAATGTTTTTCCCCCTGAATTAATACTAAACCAAAAACATTAAATCAGAACCTTGGCCTACTGTCACTACCATGCTTGTGCATGATATAGAGTGTAAATCCTTGTCTTGTGAAAATTTCCCCTCCCCTTTTATTTTCTAGGAACAAAGGTGTTAATTAACAGCTGAAAAATTCCAAAATTGACCAAAAACTTACTCTGCAGAGTTAAATAAATACTCTGTATTACACCATAGGCAATCAGCTGCTTATAGGAAGCATGTGCTCTGTGAGGAGGGGAAAAAAAAAAAAAAGTATTTCTAGTAAATCCCTACAGGAATAATTTCTTGGAACAACCTTGGTTTGTAATGTTGTCACTGACCTGGACAAAAAAAGCAAACAGGAGTACACGCTTGCTTCTGCTTATCCGGTATCTTTATCCCTCTGCAATCTGTTGCTTGTAACAAGTGTTTATTGACAGAGAGCAATAGTGGCTGCTGAGTAAACTAAGCATAATCAAGCACATGCCTACAGTCAAATTCAGGTCATCCATTTAGGAAGAAGTATGCCTCATCTACCAGTCCCTTAGATCTGCTTCACGTGATGCCAGGAACGGGGAAGCACAGAAATGCATCCCCTCAGCAAGCAGGGAACTAAAAGTATACAAAAAGGTATATAAATAAATTCTAAAAGTATATTAAAAAGTATATAAAAGTATATTAATATATACTTTTTATATATAAAAGCATATAAAAAGTAAAACTAATCTGGGCATACAGTAGGGTATGTTGTCTCTAGAAGAGTGAACCCGCACGTGCTTCCTCAAAATGGTACTACACTGATAAATACATCGGCAAATATTGCATGGGCATTTTTACTCCATCAGTTTGGGACGTGTCAGAGCACAGTCCTGCTGTCAGTAACCATCCTGCCCTGCCAGACAGCCCCAAACCTCTCTCACAACGCAGCATCACTGAAATTCCTAAAAAATGCCTTTTTTCTGAAAACATTTTCTTCCCTACTTTAAGGCACAAATATGCAGGCACAGGATCACCAACTCTCTTAGCTGCGGTAAGTGGTGTGGCACGTGGAGACTCTTATTTGCTGTGGAGTATAAATCTGGGATTCCACAAAAGCCTTAAATCTGCCCTAAACCACCGTGGTCCTCCCTCGAGCTGCAGAAGCGAAGCAGCACTGCTCAGCTGTAGGGGTTCCTGTGCTTTCAACAGCACTGCTCTTCACAAATTCCTATTCCCTGTTTTCAAAGAGCCATTACAAGGGCAGAACTCAGTTTCCAAACTCATATATCGTGACCTAAGTACCACCACTTAGTCCACCAACTCGTTATATCCCTTCCCTAGTAATAAAAAAAATACGTATTTCTGCGTACCTGGTTTGAAGATACTTCTATATATGCCTTTTGAAAAGCCATCCCAGTCTGAGAGAGGCACTAAAACACCCTAACCTTAAAATGTGGCCAAAGTCCATCCTGTCTCAAAGCACCTAAAATCAGGCTAGTTATGATTTGCCATGTCATGACACGCAACAAAAACTCACCAGTAACAAGCAAAAATACAGCAACTCCCAACTGGTGTGGCTCACAGTTGAATTGGTTTACTTTGTAGGCTGAGTTTTTTGTTTGCTTCTTACTGCTTTTCGGTTTTTTAATTAATGCAGGTGTAGACACACACCCTACACAGTACAGAGTGTATCTGAGCAGCTATCACGACACTGGCTAAGGACTGAGACCGACAGATAGTATCTCAAGTACTTGCAGCACCGTGTTCACTTGGGGGGAAGCTTAGGTGCACCCAGATATGCCACAGCAGTGCAAAAATTTTAAAATGCTAGTGTCCTTGACATACATGTTACCTTTGACCTAACACATGGCATTAGGAAGCACCTACCCAGGCATCACGTGCTGTCCTGAAGTAGTAACACTCAACCAACAGATATCCAGCCCTCTCTTCACCAAGGCTTTGAATTTATGAAGCTGTCCAAAGCCAGGAGCACTCTGCCTGCCAGGCAGAGCTCACATGGGCTTACTGATCACGCAAGGGCACGACTATCCATGTCTTGCAGTGACTCATTTAAGAGCAGCAGAGGAAAATAGTCAGCATCCTGAAAATTAACAGGATCTCACTCAGAGCACGAGCCCTGTAGCTGGGAAGTTCTCCTGTATCTGACCACGCACAGACACAGATTGCACTATTTTTCTATTTCACCATTTAAAAAAAAAAAAAAAACACAAACCAGGATCTCACACAGAGCATGAGCTTTGTAGCTGGGAAGTTCTCCTACATCTGACCATGCATAGACACACATGGCAGTATTTTTCTATTGCACCATTTAAAAAAAAAAAAGGATTAAATTATCACACTAGTGGTCTAATTACTCCATGTCTGCATATACTGTTGAACACAAAGGCATTTTAAATATGGTATTTGTAGTAACTGCAGTAGCACCGGTTCTACCTCTTACTGGAGTTTTAAGTGCAAAGGAGAAGGGTCAAACGACAGCAGAAGTCAAGACGATTTGGATGTTACTAGAGCAACTTTATGCTATCTCAGAAGTGCTATTCAGGCTCACAGACTTCCTAAAGCAACTCATTACATCTCCCCTCCGCTGGCATAAGGAAAAACACCAATATCATGATTTTTGTATCACGCTAAAAGCAGGAAATGGGAGACTGAGCAGAGCAGCCACACTCCACACTTGGGACACAGCAGGTATGGAGCAGACAGAAGCAGCTTCTGGGGCTCTCCAAAAGCCCCTAAGGTCCCTGCTGAGGAAGCCATACACCCACGTGGCCATCTCACAACCACCACAGCCCTCCCCACCGGCTCAGGGCGAGAGACGAAATAGAGAGCCAGGCGCTGAGACGAAGAAGGATACGCAGCATCAGGAGTGGCAAAAAGCTACTTCAACTAAGCTGATAGTTTTCCTGTTTCGGATGGTTCCCCGTATGTTAATCTAATAACTGCATTATCCCATTATATCCACTCCCGTTCCTCATCCAACCTCCCCGCGTGCTGAGGCCTGAATTCTCTCAGGAAGCGGAGCTGAGTCACACTCACAACTGCTTGCTGAGATAATGCCCCTGCACTACGCAGCAGCCCTCCTCGTTTTAAGGCAGTAAGTTTAGTTTACCCATATGCTGGACATCCAGCATCATCCACAAACCTCACTGTGCAGGGTGGAATGGATTGAGCAGGAGAAGAGTTTCTTAAAACACCTGCATCCTACCACAGTTTCAGTATAGGTGTGTCACAATAATTTATTCCTGCTGCATCACAGCCAGCAAATCCTTGGGACTTGAGATGTGAAGCAAGTTTAGCTGTGCACAGGCACACGCTAGTCAGGAGGTAGAAAAAAAAGTGTGTGTGTATATATATTACATATACACGTGCATATTTTATATACACACATTTTGTATATATACACACAGAAGTATGTATACATACACACATTTCTGAGCTCCCACAACTGTGACATAAGTAATGTAAACCACAGTAGATACTTTCCTGTTATTTCTGCTTTAGTGAAACACACACGCCAAGTATATTACATGTATGTATCACTAAGACAGCAGTTCGATGATCCTGTTTGGGAACAGGCAGATGTTTCTGTTCACGGTCAGACAATACTGATCCAATGTCAGTCTCCAGGGCTGGTCATGGCAAATAGGAAGAAAAATATTCATATGTTAGGATGTTCAGCTTAACGGTGCCTCCTCCATCTCTGTTTGGGACTATGTAACTGCTGCATCAATTCTCCACAACCTGAAAGTTTCATAAGCAGCCAAAAACAAAATGTCAGAAGTCTCGCAGTGTACAGAAGCGCCCTTTTTCAACAACACAAAGACATGTAAAACACATGTAATCAAGCTGAATATTCATCTTCCTCAGGAAGAAATCCAGAGACACCAAAAAGAAGCTATCCCCCCCAAAACAGCGTCTAACAGCATAGCATGGGCCAGTGAATCACAATGTTCAATCAGCTCTAAATATGATTTTATCTCCTTGCAACACTACAACTACTTTCAACTCTCACACCCCTGCAGTTCAGCAGAGAAATACCCTAATTTTGCTGAGGATCATCCCTCTCACCTAACTTTTGGGAAAAACTATCATAGAAAAACAAGACTATTAATAAACCATGATAAACTTCTCTCCAGAGCAGTGGACACAAACAAAAAAATACCAGTTGAGCACCTAGTCTTACACTTTTTGAAACCATGAAACATTTAAGCCTAGTTCTCTTACTACACATACTGTTTCTCACACTGGATATCCAAATATACTTAAAGTATATCTTAAAATACTCAGTTTATTGCACACTTCTTATGCTTTCACCCTTTCAAAATCACTTCCAAGACATCGATTCCTGGAAAGCCAGGTCCGGGCAATCACCTCTGCTACAGTAGTACAAATGAGTTCCTGCAAAAGAGGAACTTGCTTTTGAGTGTCACTGGTTTGTAACACTACCATATACTATGTGACAATTTAGTCATCCCGGGCCTTCAGAAATACTCTACCTATCCCACACCATGAAGCAGGTTATTTGGAAGACTTAACGAGCAACTGCCATCAGTAGCACTTCTGCTTCCGTGTAGTCTATCCTGCATCCTCAGCGCTGGAATTACTCACAGGCCTCACACAGTGTACCCAGCCACCTAGGATTTGCTAGTAATTTAAAAGTCATGCTCTCATTTTCTAAGGATGTACACACAGAATTTAATTCCCTAAAAATCACTTGGGCTCTACTTAGACCCAGAAACGCCCTTATTCCTGCTCACGCTGCTTGGACAAGGCTTAGCTGTGGGTAAATACGAAAAGTAAGCTGTTCTTCACAACCAACAGAGTCCAAGAACTGTGGCGGACACTGAATTTCGAATTTCCAAATGGAAGAGTCAGATTTATCATTTCCTTCCTCAAGACAAATGCTCTCGTGCACGCCAATTAAGTTTTCTCCTCCGTAACCCCTAAAAAAAAGGTTTGATCAACATGAAACATCTTCAAAGTCAAGACAGGCCCTCTCGGCACAACACTGCCCAAAACCACCCGAGTTCGGTTCCGTTTAATCAGAGTGGAGATGTTCTAACTACCGGCGGAGAACAATCCCCCTCTGTTTGAGAGGGACGGAAGAAGCAAGAGGACGAAATGGATCCCCGGACAGCAGCGCGCGGGGGAAACCCCTCATCTGTATGAAAATCACACTCTCTGCGAAACGAAGAGCCTCTTCCGTCGGCAGCCTTCCAGCCTTCCTCTCCTGAGGATGAGGGAGCAGCGGGCATCGCTTCCCACCGCCCCTGCGCGGCTCCCACCGAGGATCCAGCACTGGAAGCGTATCCTGTTTAGCTGCCATCGGGGGGGGGGGAAGAAACCGATGTAAAAATAACTCAAAGCCCTTTTCTATTCAGACAAAGCAGCAGTCGGGAAGAAAAAAAGAAATAGGAGGAAGAGAAAAGGCAGTTTTTGTAGCGAGGCTGACTCAAGCGCAGGTTGCCCGGCATTTCCAGCCAACTTCTAAACTTTCCCTCAGCAAAGCCCCGCCGGGCGGGGGCTGCAGCCGGCGGGGCGAGCCCGGGGACACCGGCCCCCTCCGGGGGGGCTCCGTCTCGGCCCCGCGGCCGGCCGAGGAGGTTTCCTGAGGCGGCGCGGGGGAAGCGCGGCCCCGGCCCGCCGCGGGCACGGCCGCCCGGAGCGGGGCACCGCCGGGGACCGGCTCCCGGGGAGGGAAGGAAGGGAGCGGGTGGGGGGGGGGGGGGGTTGGGGGAGGCCCGCGGCAGCGCAACAGGCGGGAGCGGGGCCGGGACGGTCCTCACCTACGCCGTATTTTTCCTCCCTTTTGGTGGGAACCCAGCGGGTCATGGCGCTGGGGAGGGGGGGAGCGGCCGGACCAGGCGGGGATGCGAGAGCCCCGCTCCTACGCCGCCATTTTCCAACCGCGGGACGGGAAAAGTTTCTACCGACGGCGGAGTCATGTGGTGCGGGCGGAGCCAGCGGCCTGGAGCCCCGGCCGGCCGCCCGCCCGCCGCGGGGGAGGCGGGGGCTGAGGGGCGACCGGCCCCGGCGGGAGCAGCGGGGGCCGCCCGCCTCAGCGGCCCGCCCGGGCCCGGGGGACTGAGGGGGCCGGTGGGCGCCCCGCGAGGGAAGGGGCCGGAGCCCCGAGCAACCCCCTCGTTTTGCCGCTCGGACCCGGCGCTCCTGAGGGGAAACGCCGCCGCGGTCCCGCCTGGTTCCTACACAAAGGCGAGCGGGACGGGGTGGTGCCTCCCTGGCAGTCTCCCTAATTGTATGATTACATTCCAGCTACACCTGGCCTTACTCTGCCCAAAAGTTTCTTCACCTGCGCAAAACCAGCTCTGTATAAACCCAACATGACCTCCCCTTAGCACCACATTGCCAGGCAGATCTAGCAGAAGGATCCCGATCTTCTTCAGGATGCTTATTCCTAAGAAATCACTGCTTTCTTGGTTGTTTTTTACCTCCTGCTCTGACCCCTTCAGCCACCTGGCCCTCAAGGATTTCTATCTGCTTCCTTCCCAGAGATACAGCATTAAAACAAGGTTTCTGCTAATGTTTAAGGGAGCAGTCTCTCTGCGTGTAGGTATTGTCGTGTTGATGAGCACACCATTCCAAGTAAATCCTCCCTTGGCCATAAAGATTAGAAAACTTCTGTTTCTAAACCTAAATCAAAAACCTAGTCCAAGCTTAACATCACCTGGCTAATTAGAGTGTGGATTATGCGATTATGAAAGAATGAGCTAGGGAAATGGGCTTCCCGATCCTATCCCTCATACTCTTAGAGACCCAGGACCATGATTTAAAAAGAAAATTTAAAAAAGAGTCTTTAGCAAAAGGAGGATAAACTGTGTAAAAGTCAGCAGAAAGCTGAAGGATAACACTTAAGATAGGTGAAATGTCTGACTGACCATCATTTGTTAGGACTAGTTCTCTATCAAAGGAGAAGCCCCGTACCACAAATACAAGAATGAAAACAGGTCCTCTTCTGAAATCAAGGTTGAATCTCTTTTCTGTCCTCCTATTTTCTTGTATCATTAGGAATGCAAGGAGCCAGTTTCTGCAACAGCATTCATTATTTTCAGGTTATAAAATCAAGTACTCAAACATCTGAAGGAGTCTACTCCTCTTTCCATGTACCCTTTCTCATCCTTGTGATTTTTTGCCCAGGTCACCACCTACATGTTGAAACTAATCTAAATTTCACTGCTCCTGTCCTGCAGAATTCAAAGGCCATTGTGATAGAGCAAACTACTGCACCTTTATGCATTACGCCCAGGAGTGAGAAGATCAAAAGGTTTTCAAAGTCGGCTTCGTGGCTCGTCAGCTTTTCCTTGCATTAATGGGTAAATGATTAGAGTCTTACCAAAGACAACTTACAAGTGAGCTCTTTGATTTAACAGGCTTATTTTTATAAGATAAATCAAAGTGAATTAACTGATATAATGGACATACTTGCCCTGTTCCTATAGTCATCTTTTTTCCACACAAGGGAAAGGAGAAGTGAAATGGAAAAGCAATGCAATAATATTTCTTTCTCATGAGGAGTATTTTGCAGTTTTATACAACTGATGCACTATTTTTGTGGTGCTACTGAATATGTGCAGCAAAACTGCCAAACCTGCTCAGGCATTAGATGATTTAGAGATTTTTAAGACTATTAGTGTAATAATCTGTAAATCAGGGAACCTGACTGACTTTCCATTTAGATTACTGATAACCAGGAATCGCTTCTGTGAAGGTGGTGGTAGCTTTTGCAGCTACTGGGTGTGAACGGGGGATACAAAGCAGCACTCTGGAGGTAATTTAAACCTGTAGATAGCTGTAATTAGCTAATAAAGTGACCTATGGCTATATTCTATCCTTTCTGGGCCTTCAGCTTCAAATCTAAAACCCAAACTGTGGTATTTGTTTCTAATTTGAGGGAGGCTAAAGAGCATGTTTCCCTTCATGAGAAATGTACTACTGACAACCTTTCTTCAGGTGTTAACTAAGGGTTAAATTAAATTCTTATATAGATTGGCACTCCTTAGTCTCAGTTTACATGTATATCTGGACTAAATGGGAATTATATATACCTAAGTACACTCCTAAGGCAGGAAGTACCAGATTCAATAAATGAAAGCTAAAGAATTACTTACAGCTTCTAAATATTAAATCCATGTTCTGTATTACAATAGCAAAATTTATTTTGACGTCAGTGGAAAAAGAGGTTTGTCCTGTTGTCTGATCATGGTCTATAACAGTCAACATAAGTAATCCCATGACCAACATAAAGCCTCACTGATACCGATGCAGTTTTATATTCATTTTATTGCTTTCCACATTTTCATTTTAATGAAAACATGTTACAAATAGAACTAATGCCATTACAATTTTGATAGCCTGTAAAAAATACTCCTCCTAATTCACAATGCATAGATATCCCAGTGCAGTTTTTTTATAGCTAGGAAAAAAATGGTGATGGGATAGGACTGTAATTTTGAGAAAATAAAAGATTTTTATTTTTTTCCAGCAGACATAATATAAATTATCCTCCTGAAAAATATTTTTCATTAAACTGTAAAATGTTCAAGCTGACATATTTTACGTATCTCAGGCACAATATGTTTCTTCACACTGTGCATATATGTTTTTCATTTACAAAGAGGAAACTGAAAAATGCTTCTTTCCATAAAATCTGAAAGTTTTATCACATCATCATGTCATCTCTTTGGATTCTCACCTTATTTTTTTAATGCATCACATCATTGAATTAGAGGCACTTCTCTTGGAGCAAAGAAACATTCCTTTTCATAACACTAACTCCAAGAAATCCAAATGCAGTATTTGGCCATGAATGAATTTGAAATTCTTGTCACAGAGATTAGGAGTATCTTTTGAAGAGGATGAATGAAAACAGAACTGTTACCTTGCATGAAATATATTTGCAATAAACAAGAGATACTCTATGAAATGTACAGATGCAATCAAGTTATATTTCATACTTACTGCATATGACTACAAAAGAGGAATGTTTGTTCTGTCTCACTTAAATATCACAGTTTTTGTAATAATTTTTTTTCATTGTCAGGCCTTGTAGGTAAATTCAACATTTTCAGTCAAAACATATAAGTAGTTATTCTACACACACAAATCAAATTCCTCTTGGAAATATTCCTCCCAGGAGGTGATGTGGAGGACTTCTAAAATTATATAATAAATAACTGTTTTGCTTTTCTATTTCTGTTAAAGATATTCTGTTAGAAATGTTATTGCTTCCATTTCAGATACTAATCATCTATTTTTTCTGTACAATTTTCATTTGGGGTGAACGACCTCTATGCTCTAGATCATTTCTTTGATGAATGGCTACCTATGTTCTGTGTTTGGGTATACACAAAGAAAGAGATTTTTATATCTGATGGAAAGTCACTTTTTAAAAATACTATTTTTTTACAGTGTATTGCTCTTAATCAGAATGGAAATAAAATTAAGTTTATGAATTTGTGTTACAAAAATAACTTCAGCCTTGGGCTTACAAGTACCTGATATAGGCATAATTATCTTGGGGATCTCTCACAGATGAATGTGAACAATTTTCAGAGAGAATTAAGAAGCCAAAACTGAATTTCCTTTGATGTTCCTGTTGGCTTCAGTCAGCCAAGGTGTGGCTTTTATAAACCTGGACTAAAGTTTGACAATAGCTAGAGGGAAGTTTTGTTCTCTTCCAGGCTTTGCCAGGTGTTTTTGAAGAGCGCTCAGTAATCTTTAATCTTCCTCTAACTTTTATTTTGATCATCTATAGGTGTGTCTTAAGCTTTTCCTCTAGTAGGATGACATTTGGGATAACCAGCATGCTGGGTGCAAGGACTTCAGTTGCCAGCAGAAGTATTCAAAGGCAACATCTGAATTCATGTAGCTATTGTGACATTTATTGCATTCATTGCACTGGTGTAGTATCTTTCAGAGGGGTTAAAGAGAGCACCTCCCCTTCTGCTGACTCTTAATCAGCATTTACATCCTTCTTGCATTTGAATTTTTATATTTACAGATTATGGGACTATTAGGAATATAAAGGCTGATTAATTATTTTTGAGTTCAGAAAGGAGATAAAGATACTCAGTTCAGAAAGGAGATAAAAATATTAATTTATTACATAATATTTTTTTATTAAACTGTTCATGTTTTAGCCTAAAAAATGTGGCTTAGTTGTATGTAATGAAAGTTATTGTTTCATAAGTTATGTTCCTTTGGAAATACTTCAGACTGTTCTTACTGTATTATACTGAAAGTGATACAATGAACAAGACACCTTCAGTGAGCTTGGTGTTTAAATGCAAATGTGTGAACATCCCCTAGTTACTCTGTATAAATACACAAGGGTTTCCAAAGTGATGTGTTTTAGGAAGGATGTGATTATCATAGATACAGCCTAGTTTATACCTTGGTATATCATCTTGTGCTCTAGAATAAAAAAAAATTTACATGAGTTTTACAGTGCTACAATAAATGTAAGTGGCTTCATTTCTACAAAAGGGGGAAATCTGTTTTCCGCTCATGTCAGAGCGTGAGATTTTACATTCTTCAGAGAAAAAGTGCAATGAGATTTTATGAGGAGTCAGTCTCTATCCCTGTGTGCTCTGCACAAATATAATTTACATGAGTAGTACATATTGTTCTGTCAGAAGCATCACAGGCATCACCTTAAGTAGCGTGTTTATTTGATTGACAGTGTGTATCTTGGACATTGGCAGATAACTGGTTAACTTTGGATGCACGGTTGCTCACTAATGAGAACTTTCTCTGGAGGGTGGTGAAGCAGTGAAGCCTGTATTTACCCTACTGTCACCCTCCTGAGGGAGGATGTTTATTCCTGCAGGACTGAGGCAGCTGAAGTACCTAGGAAATAATTTTAGCAATTTCAGTTTTATCCAACTTCACTGCCACCCAGAATTTCACCCAATCTAGGCATACATTTTATTCCCATCTGAAATACTTAGCAACATGAACAAAACACGCTCAATCCCGTGAGTGATATGTTGTAAACTCCAAAGCACAAAAAACTCGATTTTTAATCAGTTCCTTATGAGGGCTGGACTTTAACCCTTACTTAATAGCAACAGACTCACACCCATGCATAAGTGCTCATGAGAATCATTACAAATTTTACAGTCAAGCCCAAGGCAGTTAAGGGAAAGGGTAGTACAAATGACTTCAAAATATAAGCTAACGTATAGTTTACTATTGTTTAGTGGCAACCTAGTCCTCTGCAATAGCTTTAAATAACCAACACTATAAGTTTTTATGTGGGTTTTTTTTTTTTTCTGTTTAGTGTTTACTGGTACATTTTTCATATATTTGATATTTATACTCACAATGAGATTATGAACTGCATTTACGTACTCTTTGGCAAACTCAACGGTAACTGACAAAACAAAATGCTCTAAGTAACAAGTTAGGGAAGAATCCTTCCCAGAGACCAGTTGTTTTACTTTGTAAACTCCATCAGATCTATGATTTTATGTTCAAGTCTCATAATAAAAATTAGGACCATTTTCCAAGAAGAGTGAGAAAGATATTTTCTGGGACTATATTCTGGTAAAATCCTTATTTATGATAAGCTAGACATATAAGCTATAATGATCAGACAGAAGAGAACAAGCTCGAGATGAAAACATACATTATTCCTGTTAATAATGCTTAGCACTTACATAGCACTTAACATTTTGAAAGCACTGAACAAATATTAACTCTCTCTTGTGAGACAGAAAGGTGTCCTTATCTCCATTTACAACTGAGAGGCAGCTGAGCTAAGACCATCTTTTTGAGTTGTGACAGGCATTCAAAAATTGAGAAACTCAGAGTATCAGACCACTTCTGTCACCTCTTGATTATGTGATTTTCCTAAGGCCAAAAGCGACACACGAGCCGGGGTAGGGTTAGATTTTATGATTTCCTCAGCCTGCAGACAATGTTACCTCTCATCTTTTGATGAACGATATGAGATGACAACGAGAAATGACAATGAAAGGACATGATGTGCTAGCACCTGCTATACGGTTTGGGAAACAAGTTACTGAAATATGAAGTAGTTGAATCAACAGTGAAGATGATTTTGCGGGAACAAAGAACCGGGCTGGATTCACAGAAATGGCCTGCACGTATAAAAAAAAAAGTTAATTTTTAAAGAAGTAGTAAAAACATCTATCCATTTTTTATCTAAATTGTATAGCCATTTAAGCCCTGACAAGAACGGGTTAGAAAGGGACAGGAGGATGCCCAGGAGACTGCATGTAGTGCAGGAAGCTGACATCGCTTTCGACAACGGCTTGATCTAAAGCAGTCGGCAAACCCGGCAAAAGCAGCTACTGCCCGGCGCGCCGGGAGTTGTGCAGCACCGATAGTCATGGTCCAGGAGCAAGCGGTACCCATTATCTCTCCCTCTCTGTCTGCTGGCGTGCCTCCAAAAACTGGTTTCTAAATGTATTTCTCCCCGAACGGACTGCCAGGCTTTCCTACCCTCCTGTAAAGGTGGCAGGATTGGTTTTCTAAAGAGCCTTTTAAAAGCCTTTCTCGGATGTACCATAAAATAACGGCTTTTGCTGCTTCCCTCGGCTTTGGATAGAGTCCTGCTGTTCGCCCACTGGCAGGGTAGATGATGGGATGGTAACTGCACACTTTCCAGCCGTGTTGGCGTGACAGGTCCAGTTCCATCTGGGAAAAAACAAATGTTTCCATTGAACCTTGTACCTCACAATTGATTAAAGTAGCTCAAAACAACTTCTCCAAAATGAGGTATTATTTATTCACCTGGGAACATAGAGCAAGCCAAGAACTCAACCACTTGTTTTTGATCTTCTATAAATGTTAGCCTTTCTTTCCAAGATTTTTTTCTATATTGGCACAGTCAAAAAGTTTAAAAATGAAGCTTGTCTATCCAAATAAACCCCACATGGTTACTAGCTCACGCTGTTTTAACTTTGACTCTTTCTTACCACACAATTTTTTAGTAATTCTGATACAGTCTCCTTTTGGCTATTAACAGTAAACATTAACTGATAAATATCAAATAGCTTGTGACCAGGTCCACCAGGACAATTTTGAAATTTACTTAGGCATAAATATTCCTTTCTGAAACTAGCTGCATTTTTTTCCAGTCATATAAGATCCAAGATCCTGGAGAAGTGAAGACAGATACTACCTACGTTTTGCATGGGTCTCAAGTGGGAGGCAGGTTCAGTTTTCCACTTTGAGCACGGAGCTATTTTGCAATTACACTGCAGCTGGCTACCAAACATTAAACAGTGCTTTGCTACGCCCAGAAAAAAGAGAAGGGCTGATCTAATTCTCAATGCCTTCCTTTTGTCTGACTTAGAGAAGCAGCTCAAAATTCTCTCCTGTCATGCTGGAAAAATGTCACTTTTCTATTTTCATGAGGATTCTGCACTGAGATGAGTCAAATACAGTAAAGCCGGTTTCTGTCTTCCTGAGCTTGCTCTGGATGTGCCAAAACTTCAGCTTGCAAACTGTTTGTGTGGAGCTGTTTGGAAATAGAAAGTTGTGAGCACTGTTCCTCACTCTCTAATCATAAGTTGTTTGTGTCACCCATAGTAACTACTCACGTACATGCATTGATGGTGTTTGAAATGGAAATACAGAAGTCCTTGTCTGAAAATGAGGAATTCTTCCTCCTCACCAGAAGCCTCTGCCTGAAACAACGATTTACTTATTTGATAGAGAAATACTGATAAAATGAACCATTTTCCAGACCATTTTGAATGTTCGTCATCTATCTGTATATGGATATGTTCATGTATCTATAAAATACATATATTTCCATAAACTGAAATAAAAATATTAATATTCTGGACAGGAATCCAATTTTATCTTTAAGCAGCATTTGCAGGGGATTGTTAAATCATATAATGAAAGCTTTGTCTAGACAGTTTTCTCTCCGGCCAACTTAGTTTTTTCACTTTGATTGTTTTTAATATTTCCTGGAACAGAAAGTCCCAATAATTTGTTTACAACCTTTTCTGGAAACTATGTCAGTTTTATAATATTCAGAACTGATAATAATTTTTCTAAACCAAGCCATATATTCCTGGAGTCTGAATGTTCTCGGAGAGAACTATTAGCTGTAAGGTCTCTCAGATTGTTATAAAAAAAGTTATTAGGGTTTTTTTTTTTTTTTCAAGTGAAACATTATCAAGTGTATTACTTGGAAAGGAACAAAGCTTTCTTTCAATGACTGTGAGATGTTTCCATCTGATGATTTTTATGATGCGTTACGATATATAAAATGACTCAGTGTATTTCACAGTGGAAAATCCAGATTATGACCATTATCAAATCCACCACTGCTATGACAGTCTCAGCATCCAGGCAAAGACCATGACATGGCTTAAAGTCCCAGCAGTGCTCATCAAAAGAAAGCGTAAGAAATTTTGGGCAGCATTTTTAGAGCTGCTGCCTTTGTTCTCTCAACCCTGGCTCTCTGAAATCAGTGGAAAGACTCACGTTGGTTTTGGTGGGCTTTAAGTCTAGATCAGCTCTTGAGTGAACAGGTTTCAGACTTTAGATCTCTCAGTCGCAAGCATTAAACCAACCCTGACAAAATGTTACTGGTTTGAACAACGTGGCAGGGGCTATTCCTATGGCCTATAATGTTGTTTTCATTTGGTTTTAAAAGCACTTTAATAATGAAGTATTTTGTCCTTCCACTTTCAGGGTGTGTACCTTTGAATCACCTCAAAGGCATAAAAAGAATGCTAAGACACTTTTAAAGAGCTGAAATAGCTGTATGAAGCTGAGCTATCACCCAAAGGCCATGAGTTCATTTGAGACACCTTTTTTTGGTTTGGATTGTGGTTTTTTTTTAAAGGGAATTTTCCTTACACTCCTCCCCTCACCATTTTTTTTTTTAATTTAATTCTCTTTAGCTTCAATCTCCCTGCTCTCTAAGAAGCTCTACATCAGTCAGAGAGGAGGAAGTGAAACCCATTAATGAGATGAATAAAGCAGAATGAGTCCTTCCAGGAAAGGGAGCTTCCTGCCTCCGCAGAGCCGCAGGGTACCGGGGGTCAGCCCCTCCTCGAGTAGTGCAGAGCCCCTGCCCTGCCGGCTGTAAAGCTGTGGAGCTCTGCGTGAGACGACGGGGGTGGACTGGGCCATGAGGTGCTTGTTGGAGGTTGCCAAACCTGGTAAAGTATTTAGAGGGAAAGTGTTTTGCAAGACTCCAGTCATCCCAGGAAGTGCCTGCTGGCGATTCCGCCTGGAAGGCAGCAGCCTGCTCTGGAAGGCTTCTTGGATCGCAGTCATACACCACGTACATCTGCTGTGACGTTTTCAAGGGCATACCACAGGTTACATCACCAGATACCTTTGCTTGCAGAAGGGAGAATGGTTTCCATAGCCACACTGCCATCCCCTTCATCCCACTGCCTGCAAATACCACCGCTACCTTAAAATGCAAAGGATTAACTTCCAATTTAGAAAGGCCCGTGCTTACATGCCTATCAAAATGGGCACATTTTGATCGTTCTTTTAATGCTTTAAAAACTGAACTTTTAATTCAACTTCAGAGTAAGAAATACCTTCTCTTGAACTCTTTATATTTCTATAGCTATATGCCTTTAGATTAGACAAGCAGATACAAGAATTGTCTTGTAAAATTGTAGTTTCCCTTTAATAAGCCACTCCGACAGGCAATTATTCATGCAGTCTGCTCTGTGCTAAATGTTTTTTCATGCTGTGCATCCCTGTCTCTTGATTGCAGGAATGCGCTTCTGTGAATTATAATTATAAGTAAATATGAACTCGTATGTTTGAAATGATTTACTAGACCTTCTGCTGCTACATGATATTGATTCTGTTCTTCTGCATTATAAAGATACAGGAGTTCTAACAAATAATATGTATTTTTTCATTCCTTGGAAATTTTAAGATTGCTGTTAGTATTTAAGTTATCTTGACAGAAGTTGGAGACACTATGCATAAAGAATTTCTTCAGCAACAAATTGTTTGCTAATGTTTACATTTCAGGACAAAATTTTAAAAAAGGTGTTAAAGTAGTTCCTGGAAAAATGAATATATTATACAGATGTAACAAGGTAAATCCAATTCACCTTTATAATTATTTCATTTTTAACAGATACTTTCAGACAAACAAAAGGCATCATGGTAGTGAATGTTGTCTTCAGGTCTGGCAGCTTTCAAAGAACAATTCAGATTATTTTTATTAGATAAGAATTTTGTATAAAACTGCTCTACTTGTAAAGAGTTGGAGCCTGATTGAAGCTAGTCATCTGGGACGCCTCGTGGCCAGTGGAGAAAGAAGACAGCTGCAGAAAGCACTCATCCCATTTATCTCAGATGTATCAGGATGGGATAAATCATGTCCTAATGGTGCCCATCCTTCTCCTTAACTAGACAGCCTATATAGACTATACAGACTATAGACCAGACAACTCTTCAGGTACTGACACTTAAACTATACTTACCAGTAATTGAAAATTCTATGGGATGAATGTATATGTATAACGTTAAAAGATTTTCTGCTGAGGGGAGATTTATGCAACCAGCATGTCATATTTAACTTAATAAAACAGACATTGACTCATGATAAAAAAAGAAGTCTGATCTCGCTCTATACAGATCCGTGTATACTTAGGTCATACCGAGTTAAAATCTAAAACTATGTAAAAACTATGTAAGAATGATGTGCCATTTTGCTCTTTGGCTTCAAAAATGAGCTGTATGATAAAAATGCACCAGGAAAGCACAAAAATAGAAATAACATTGGGACTGTTTTAGGATATAAAGTATTTTTACTCTCAAGACAAATACTGTTGACTGAAATGACATGCTTCCTCAGAGAAAACATTTGAGGTTATATAAGGTTCACAGTTGTATTTAATTTTAAAAATAGTATCACTTACATGGGTATGTAAAAAACAAATCATGCCAAGCAGAAATGATTATTTTTTAAATTAAATTCTAAATTAATGGAAGAAGGGAAGGAAGTACATTAAAGCATCTAGAATTTACTAAAGCATTTGACACAGCATGTCTCAAAATTGTGTTTGACAAATGAATCAAAATGGATTAGGTAGAAATGCAATTATGAGTACAAGTAATTGACTGAAGAATGTACTAAGGAGTAATGATAAACATGAGAGTGAAATCCTGGTCCCACGCAGGACTTTATCAGGGTTTCACTACACTGTGCAGAAGGAGGTTTCTGGTGATATGTTGCAGAAACAATTAGCTTACTGCATTGTGTCCCTGGCAGAAATGAAGATTCAAGAAGTGACACAAATATTCTTTCCTTAATTCCTGCAACCATTGCTACCTTCTCTAGCTGAAGATGTTGGTGGGCAGCAGAGACCTAGAACTTGGCTGTGATTGCAGATAAACTATTTTACATCTGTTTAGCCTTACTGATTCAGCAGAATTATTTCTCTGATTTACAGTGTTGCAGACAGACTTCAATGCCCAACATCACCTCCTGTGCAAGGTCGTCACCTTTTGAAGCTGTTTCCCCACGGCTCGCCCATGAATATACTAATTAAACCATCATATTTGCTCACGACAGGGCAGCAGTAACTTACAGACCATGTAGTTTTCTGACCAAGCATATCCCTGCTGACTGGATGCTAGGAATCACGACAGAGACGAAAATTTCCTTGCTGTAAGGCTAGATGAGAAATAAATATAAGTCGCTATGTGTCAGTTTAGTGATTGCCTTCACAGTGAAGGACAAACCTGAGTAAAATATGAGCTTGGATTACATATCAAGGAAGCAACAGGCTAGGGTGAAAATAATAATTGGCCTATTTTGCAATTTCACCTTCTGTGTTTAGTTATAGCCCTACAAAGAGAGTGAGAAGTATTGCAATTTGGGGTTGTGGTCTCAGTTTTCTCTTTATACTGTTTTGCTCTAGTGTAAATGATTACACAGGTGCAGAGGTGGTGAATTTGGCTCTGCAAATACAGTACAGTTTTGATGAGCAAGATGGGATATAAAAAAAAAAAAAAACAGGTCAGCTCTCTGGAATATATAAAGAAATGAAAATGTAACAAGAGCTATATCTTAGTGCTCAGGCTACAGCATCGCAGTACAGAAAGCTGGGAATATTTATTTAAGTGCTCCATCAGTTATAATGGATTAAAAAATAAAATACTGCATCTGATATGGGATGGGGTGTGGATTCTAGACCCTATATTCTACTACAAGGGCTAAATGTTCTCCTTAATGGGAATTTACCAGCATTTATGGCAGCAACTTTGATTTGAGAGGAAGGGCTAGGACCAGTCTGACTATTTCTGTCAGAACGGTTTGGCTCGGATATATCTCATCTACCTAAAATAGTTCAAATGGTAAATATTTACTCTATGTTTTCATCTAGTGTCCCTCAGCAATCAGTGAAGGGAGGATAATTCATCTCATTTTAAAATATGTGCAAAATAGATCACATAGGTAGTATAAACCAACCCATCTTTCTGTATTACGTAAAGTTAGCCTAAACAACTGCACCCAACAGGGAGCTACTCTACCAGCCGATGGAGGTGTGTGTGATTCTTAAAATTGGACAGTTTTGTTACCCACCTCAGCTCTGATTTACTTACTAATAAGGTTATAGAAAGTGGTACATGCTATTCTGTTTTTTTTCCCCTGTTTTTTGTCCTACCTGCAAACTCCAGCTCTGTCATTCACCCCTTCTGTAGTTCAGGGATCTACATTTGAGGTCTTAAAGTAGACTTGACTCCACCTCTACTGTGCAAATTATATTCATCAACACATACAATTAAACTGGTCAAACTCTAGAAACCAGTGATAACTTTTTCATGAAAAAAAAAATTTCTCCCCTGTAGGAAAATCTTTCCTGTGCTTTTATCAAGAGGTTAGACCAGATGATCCTTGAGGTCCCTTCTAAGCTGGTATTCTATGATACTTTCCACCAGCATTAATCTGGTAAAAAGAGGCCTTTCAGCTGAGAATGTTTTATATATAAAAGGAAAACATTTGTCCAGACTATATCAATCAATTAAATTAATATATTTCACTCTAGTAATCACAGGTTGATGGAACAGCATTAGGTTTGGGGAGCTGCTTTAAGTTTTTAATGATTCTCACAAGTGAAACCAGCTCCACCTGCCCACAATTGAGGCCAGCTGGGCTGGTAAACTGCAGAGATGAGGCTGGAGCTGACTAACGTAGCTGAATATTGCCTTTCATAGTACTTTTAAAAAATTAACTGCCTTAGTATTTGATAATCAAATAGCATAAGGACCTCTAATGATCTAGTATTCTTCATTTTTATTTCTAGATCAAGTAGGCACCAGCGCTGAGCAATATATTGTTACAGTTGTGAGTAATGACCCTGAAAAGTGGACACTTTCCTAATTTGCTAAAAATAAGATTTTACATCTCTATGAAAGTGGTCTCTCTTTCCTTTGGATGATTAAATACTGCACTAAGATGTTATGTTACATTAATGCACAGCCTGGAGAAGTCTCTATTTAAACAGAGCAGATAGACTTCCTAAAGTTCCATCTTTAATCCCATTTCATGTATGGTGGTCTCATAGGGAGAATATAAAACGTGAATAGTAGAGTCATAGTCATAAAATAAAGAAAGTAAAAGGGCTTAACATTGGGACTATGAAAGCAGTTTTCAAGCAGTCCTTACTGAAATCAGTTTTTAATCTGGTAAAAATAGAACACACATTTCCAAGGTTCTATTTAAATGTACTGAAAATACGGTGAAATAAAAAGCTCCATAGTTTATCCAGTGTGTTACTGTTTGCTTTTATGAGAATTTTGTCATTGACAGAACAAATACTGTAAGCATTTCCTGATTATTTTTTTTTTCTGCTTGGGAAAATAACAAAATAAATAATTCTTTATCTTTCTTCTGCCTGTTCATTCTGATATCTTTCTTCAAGTTATTTCTTTTCAGTCTTAGTGATAAATGGGACTTTGCAGGGAGCAGTCATAAAGCTCTCATAGTTTGTTACACATTGCTTATATGCATTTTAAAAGAACACTGTATGATAATAAACATTCATGACAAATTATATATACTCATCAGTTGTAGTATTTGTAAAATAAATCTTAAAATTCATGTATGTTTAGTACTTTCAGTGAATTCTGTTTGCCAGTCTGTAGGGCAGGGATTTTATTTCATGTTTCTCTAATATTTTTTTTTAAATTCAGTTTTGCTAATTTTTAGACTTAATTTCCCATACAATTTGAAAGCATTCCATCCCTCCCTCCCTCCCTGCTTCCAGTGGCACTTAAAATGAGATTTCTATACATGTATCTCCACTGAATTCCAGGGGGTTCTTTCCATTTATCCTGCTGTAACTATGTGGGCGTTACTCAGCAGTACAATCTGGATGCAAGCTCAGATTCTGACCTGTGAAGTTATTCGGAGAAGTCAAACAAGATACGTTATATCATTATGTTCTCTCTAATGAAGTTAATCTCCATTTTCCAATTAGGCTTTTCTTTTTTATCAGTTCACACAGTTAATAATATCTACAGTTACTAATATAAATTTTAGTTAATAGTGTCTATTAACAACTGACTTTATAAGAATTTATCTCACATTTAAATGTCTGTGGTCATAATAACTGAAATAATTTAGGACTAAATGAGTTTTCGGCCTTGAGCATTTGATAGATTGCATTCTTTCCTTTTTGTTATTTATACAGCATCGTAGGTACGGATGGTACTTTATCAGGAGCTCACTAAATTACACCTAACGCACAAATATTTTATGAGGATCATAAACAACATATAGGAGAGTGCTGGAGTTTTTCACTGTTGTGCAGTAATCTTGACAATTCCTTTTTAATTTAATTAGCAGAGATGGTCTCTGAAATGATGGCCAGGAAGGAAGATCAGTGGTAGAATGCTGACCAAAAGCTGTCAATTTTGAACAGAATTTGTGTACACCAACATAGGTAGTGCCCAGGTTTGATACCTACATGTATGTCTGAATCATGTTTCTCTGTTCTGAATGTATGTCCAAAAAAAAAAAAATTTTTCTTCTTACTGTTTTGTTCATTTTTTTTTTTTATTTCAAGGGGAATTTCACATATAAGATTTAATAAGGCAAAAGGAAGATCTTTGACCCATAAACCATCCTATAGCTAGTTACAAGTATAGAGAACTTAAGAAAATACCTGATGAGAAATAGCACCTATTGGACATGCAAATGTTTTTTTTTGATGTGTCACTCCCCTGACAAGGTATTTAATGGCTATAAAGAGGCCAGAAGAGATGAACTCCTACACTGGGGCTCTGCAGCTCCAACAGAGCAGAGCTCCATGGGATCCAGTCCAACAGAGGCCTGAATCGACCAGAGCATCGTGTATGGTGGAGTGGGCTGTCTCGGAAAGAAATGAGTAAAGCTAATCAAGATTAAATTGGCTCATTTTTGCTAGAGTAACAAAAGTGGGGAACGGTCAATATCCACTTATTTAAAGGCACAGAATAACAGTACTTTTGTTATAAATCACATTTTCTTTCAAGACAGAGCAGGTAGCAGGGTTGGTCCCTCCATTACATAGGACCAATACTTGGGTTTGGATCCCATTTCAAATGTATCTGATGATGTTCAGACATTGTGGAGGTGTTGATCAACCAAGGACTTGTCTGACAGCAGCGTTGGGGTGGCATCAAGAGCAGGTGGCCTGCACTGCTTCAGCCACAGAAGAGGTGATGTAGGAGCCCAGAGTTGAACCACTTGGCCACACACGTTGCTGTTTGCAGCTCTGTGAGCATGAGGGTAGGATCAATCCACCCAGACAGTTGTCTGAAATGGTTACTACATTCCCCTCCTGACGGGCTCACGCTGAGCTTGGTTTCTTTAGCTTCTCCTGCCAGCAGACCCTGCTCCCCTCCATCACCCTGGCTGCATGCTGCTGACCAATGAGGTTTTCCAATGCTAACAACAATATCAGCAGATTAATGTTGCTTTTCTTAATCTGAAATATTATCCTTCTCTACCACCAAGTGATCTGAAGACAGAACCGGACAATAGATGATGAAGAGATTTCAGTGCAGGTTTGGTGTCTCTCGTAAGTTCCTTTCTTGTTAGCATTTGCATTTCTATACCATCGTATTTCCATTCCAGTTTTGGAAAAGCTACTCTCCTAATGAAGGGCTATACAGTTGCCACTCATTTTACCCACTGAACAAGTCTGAAAATGAAGCACAAAAAACAGTGCCACATAGAATAAACTCCTGAACAGAAGATAATTCTCTTTAGTCCAGCTGATACCAGCTGGGTGCTTCCACTACCAAAATTTCCATAACCATCATTTTTAATCAGCAAAATTAAACATACAGCACAGTCATATGAATTTCATAACAGATCAGAAGAAGGCAGTGCGTTACAGTTAATCTGTTCTGCTATATTTCTCATCATTAGGTCCAGAACTTCTGCTGGTACCAAACAGCATCTCTTTCTAGCTTCAGACTGTTCATGGAACTGTGCCAGTTCACACTCACTGAGGATCTTCATTTGCTTTCTGTCTAAAAGAAAACGATGTAAACGAACAATGAAAAACTAAAAAATTTCAAGGCCAAAAGCTGGTGTAGGTTCTGACCTCCAGGATATATTGGAATGCTGTGAAGCTCTTAGCTTACTCTTACAAGTGCTAAGCACTTTCTGAATGTTCTGAGTTTTTTCCCTCCCCATTTTCTCTTGTCTTTATCTCTGCATTCTGTTTGCTTTTTTTCTCATTCATTATATTTCTTTTTTAATATTAGTAGTTAATGTAACTTATATTCTTTTACATTTTCCAAGGGCATTCTTTCCTTTTCTATTTTTCTCTGTTTATTTTTTCTCCTTACTTTTTTGGTAATTTCCATTTTTTACTCTTTGTATGAAGATTATATTAAGTGACAAGAATAATGTCAAATAAATGAGATTATATTAATGAACAGATCTTGTCGCATTTCCATGATTCACAGGAAAAAATATTCACACTGACTGATTTTTCAATTAAATCATTTTCTGTGTTATCTGTTCAGAATATCTTTATGAATATGCATAACTGTAATGCATTTAAATTGTTTCAGGTCTTTGTTAACCTCAAAAAGCCACAAGGTGCCTACTAGCAAAATATGGGATTTTTTTGCTTTTTGTGTAAAAATCAGAATACTTTGTTTTAGCCTTTATATCATTTTCAAGGAAGTACAGGGGATTAGATGTTTGAGAAAGCATCTTGATTCTTTCCAAAGATAACAGACTTATTCTTTTGTTGTTCAGCTTATTTCATCTTAAAAGTAAGTATTACCCTTTTTTTCTTTTTTTTTTTTTTTTTTAATATTTCCTATAATGTCTCTTTATCCCATGAGGACTCTTACCACTAGCAAGTACATCCAAAAATGCCTAGTAAAGAATCTGTAGAAAATTAGCTGTAACTTCAAAGATATCAGAAGTATTAATTTTGAAGTGAAAGATTGCTACTACCCACATACAAAGGGAACCTTTTGGGAATGAAAGTTGAGTTTCTTGAATATTTCTTTCCTATGGCTGTGAAAGAATTACAAGGTCTGGCACATGGTTACTGGCAAGCACCAGCATCTCTTATTTCAAAGCCTGTAACAAAAATGTTGTATAGCTGTTGCAGTTTTTAAATGAAAAACTTTTATCATCAGCTGAAAAACTGTACTGTCATGGACACGTTCCCAGAGGTTTTCTTTCCTGAAATGACTTAAATCGGTTCACTGGTGAGATTTCACTGAAAATAAGATAGCAATGCCTTCTGCCACAGGTGCCACAAAGGAGCGAGGAGGATCTCTCTTTCCCCTTGAGGCTCCAAATGCAGGACATTTTTGAGGAATTACAAGGGAAAAAATTGCCTGAGCTGCTAGTTGTTTACTGAAGGAAATCACGCAGTATAGACAGACCTCCTCTCCAGGTTCACCACTATCTTCCATTCTTCAAGGGATTTCCCATTTAAAAGCTTATCTCTGTTTTCATTACTCTACTAGGGACCATATTAAAAAAAAAAAAAAATAGAGCATTAAAATATTGCAGCGGTACGTGTTTAATTCTGTATGTAATTTTACTGCAGTCAATGCAATATATGCTTCTACTTCATATGGCACAGAAAGTACTGTAATAATAATTTTTTTTTCTTTAATGGAAGGTTGACATCCTTTCAAACTTACAATCTTTATGTGTAAAATAAGACCATTTGCAAATGTGGAAAATATTTTTTCATTATAAAACGTACTATTTCATGTATTTGAAAAGTCTAATTAAAACAGCAAAAATATTGACTAACAATCTCCAGAATATTTTATTTGAGATTTTCATGGAATTCATCAGAAAAATTTGGATGATATCTAAATAAATAAATAAATCCTTGTCATGTATCCTCTATATTGCTCCTCAAGTACATAAATGAAGAGCATATTGAAAAATATTGGCATATGTTATAGGAAAATCCAGAATTAAAAATAGTATATGCAAACAGTTATTATCCAGTCAGTGGCAGTGCTGATAAATAATATTTTTGTCCCTCCAGTGGGAGAACAGTGATCACCACTGTGACCTGATGAATGAGACACTGCAGCGTGTTGGGGAAAAACTAGTAACAGCAAAACCAATGAGACTTACAGTTATAAAGACAGTAAAAGAAAACAAGGAGTATTCTGTCCTCTAGTCAGGAATATTAGATTTTAAGATTAAAATTAAGATGTTTGAATATCATGCGGGTGAAAAGATGGTGCCCAAAGACAGACGAGGCTGATGGGAAGCACAACCCCAGCGTTCCTCCTTCTTTTTCTTTCATCCTGGCCGAAGCTGTCTTCTTTCCTCAGCAGACTTGTTCAGGCCAGATTGCCCTGCCCTCGCTCTCCCTCTGATCAGGATCAGTAGTTTCCACTTCCATCCATCAGTGTTCCACCCCCTCCAGGGAAGAAGGGTCTCCAATTTCAGTGATCTTTTTTAAGTCTCTTGGATACGGATCACTCTCCCAAAATCTTGACAGCAAAACTGCCCTGCAGTTTCCAGACTTGTTTTGTGGGCTGATTTTTTTTAAAACAAGTGTTAAAACACAGGAAGTATGATGAACGCCCCATCTGTGTTGAATAGAGCATTTAGCAAGATCAGTAATGACCGCAAATGGGAAGGAGAGCAAGATACAAAGAGTCTCCATGAGCCTGATCTGGCCACCTTTTCTATAACAAAACTCAGGTAAACAGAGTTTTCCTCTCCACTGGAGTCCTCCCGTGTGTCCTTAGGTGGCCATGGGTATTGCTACTCCTCTTTGTCCCGGGTTAGTTAGTTCATATGACTGCTTTGACTTTGTTTCAGTGCATTGCTTAGGCTACAATTAGTTTCAACATCTCTGCCTTTTGCTGACTCTTCTCATTTTATCAGAAATAAATGTCACTAATCAATATCCATTATTCTGTTAAATTCATTATTTTTTCATTGCTGACAGGGTGCTTGCCCTGCCCTGCATTCGCTATGGAGCTGGAATCCAAATTATGCTCTTGTGGCACTGCCAGAGACAAAATTTTTCAACCCTACTCTATTAACCCTCAGGATGGATGTTTTGGTGGGAATCATAACACAATAGCTATAGTTTTGAAAATCGCATCACTGTATATTAAAAATGCAAGTAGAATTGACTTTCTGCCAGAAGTTTTTGATTTTCTGGGAGCGCTCTTCCCTAAAATATGCTTGAATTTACACCCTGAAGGGTTTAAACAAAGAAGATAATTAAACAGATCCTTCAAAGCAGAGACCTACTGGTGTGATGGAAAATGGTGGTTAAGCACATTCTTTTATTTGAAAACTGTAACTTTGCACATAGTTCTTTTATCTTTCCTCACCCATCTTGTATGCTTACAAAATTATTGTATGATAATAACAATTTTGAAGGCAAAATGAGAAATACATTCTTCAGATTCCATCTCAGGACTCAGATTGTGAACTATGCTAGCATAGTCCAAATTTTTCTTCTGAACCTGAAAAAAACTCTTATGACAGGTCTGACATGAGAGCATCACAGCTTGTTAAAACTCCAGCTGTTCGGATGTCATCAAGAAATAAGGCCACTGGGACTATGCTGGTTGTCCATAGAGGTCACCAGGGATGTATGGACACATGACACAACTTGCACCCGTTCCTCGAGTTTTAAAAATTGCAGGTTTTAAAAGCTGCATCAGATCCTTCTTAGGATTCCAGTACATTCACTGGTTTCTAGTAGGCAGAAGAGAAAGAGAAAATGGGGGCTGGGGGGGAAAGCATGGTCATGTACAGACTAATGTGAAAATAAAGTCAGCTTTAGTAATCAGCTGTAGGAAATCAAGTCTCTCAAGTCTTGACTGCCTTCTTTCAAGGTATAATTATTTGTATTTTAAAATAGTATCTTTAAATTACTTGCAAATATTTATTGAGAACAACTGCATAATATTATAATGTTATTTTGTGACATTTTGAGTTATGGAAAAAATAAGTCCATTCATTACCAGAGCAGTTAGTGGGCTTTGCATTCTCAAAGCAGCAAATATCACTTGTTTCCCTCCCACACACTACAGGTGTGACACAGAATGGCATCATACTTTGCAGTCTTTGTTACTGTTTAGTCAGAATATTGTACAAACAAAACCAGATAAAATTAGAGACATTTGTAATTTTCAATATTTGAGCACTGTTGTTAACAGATGGGCAAATAAATAAGGATTTAAAATTGGATTGTTGTTCCTCTAAGTATGTAATTAATTTCAAACCTGATCTCATAGCTTCTTTTAGAGACTAGAAGGATATATGCACATTATTAAGTCTATTTAAGTAGACTTCAGCAGAGCTGAGAAACAAAAATGAGATCTTGGTTTCAGTGGCGTCAGCGGGAATCTCCCCCAGTGAGCCAAAGATCTAGCACAGAGTTCAATAGGCCTGTGAGAAATGGATCCCTATAACACAGATCCACGAAGCAACCCTTTAAAACAGTTTTCAGTATAGTTGCAACCATAATTTCATGTGGATTCAGTGGGAATCTTCCTAATGACTTCATTGGCCTCAAATTGTGCCCACTCAGCAATAGAAACCAGTGCCGTAAAATATCATTCCTCACCTTTTGTCAGCCTCCATGTGTAGAGGACTGGGCTGGGAAACAAAAGCAGAAATAAAACCTGCAGGAACCTGAGTTTGGTTGATTGCCATCATACCCACATGCATGATCTAAATAGTGCTGGGACTGTGGAATAAAGAAACGAGTGATATTTGGAAGGGTGCCTACCTGTAGCTGGCATGCAACATAGGTTGCTGTATGTGATATATTAGCTTTGTACCTATTTTTTGCTTCACTTTTGCCCACATGAGCCATGGGAGAAGCTAATATAGGGCCAGGAAACCACTGTTGGATGCCAGGTTTCCACTATAAGTAGGGAAAAAAGTATTGAACTGGAAATTAAAACATTAACAAAGAGTTTCACAAAAGGAATGAGAGAAAATGGGCAAGAAAATGAAAGACGCGAGTTTGCTAGAGTTTAAAGTAGCTATCTTTGAAGATATTTATGTTCTACTCATCTTTCCTAGTGCAGCCCATTGGGAATCTCTGCATGATAGTTCAGAGCTCCATCTTCACGAAAGATGAAAGGCAAAGCCATTCGGTGGTGAGAGCCAGTTTCTGAGAAGTGCATCCAACCCCACATAACTGCAATTAAATAATAGTACACAACGCTAGTGGGTAAGGGGCAGCACAGTTCTCAGTGCTGCACAAGCTAGAATGAATAATAAGTTCTGAAAATAGCCATAGATCACATAACTTTGCAGCATTGGTGGTGTTAGCTGAAAAATGAGTTACTTGGGATTAATTGGGAGAGTATGCCGTTATAAATTAGAGAGCCACATGCTAAAGATCATCAATAAAGGTTAAAAAAAGGCTCTTTAAATTAGCTTTCTAATTGATTGGGAAAAGTTCTGAGAAAAGACATGAAAGGATTTGAGCAGCTGAAGTCTGTAAGCACATTCTGGACCTTGAAAAGTCTTGCTCTTCATCATAAATGAAGAAGTATGCAGAGCATCTCTCAAAAACTGACTCACCTTGCTGTATTTCAGCTTACAGAGAAGCAGAAGTCAGTGATTCAAGAAAAGGAAATGTTAACTCATTCAATGGGTACTGAGAATTAGAATGTTTTCCTTTCTTTTTTGTAAATATTACTAAATACAAATAATGCAAAAGTTTTAGTGTTACTTTTGCTTGCTGACATATCCATACATTTAGAGGAACAAAGATTAATGGGTGTTTATTTAGCAGAAATAGCTATGTGAACGTTTAAGACCTGGAAATATTTTCCCTATTTTTATCCGAGCTTCCAACAGTATTGCAGAACACAAAATCAATGAGGTGGGTTTTTCTTTTTTTCTGTTTGTTTTTGAGGTTGTTTTCTTTCCTATTTAGTTGCAACTTCATTCCAAAATATGGGCAATTTTCCTTTACTTTCAGCTGTGCAAGACATTGTGGTTTAACTCTGGCCATATCTCGGTCTGCTGCGTGTGGTGGTGTGTGCCGGCGGCGATGTGGTGCCGACGGCGCTCAGGAGTGCTGATGATTCATGGGGTGGCCATCGTCTCATCTGCAGCAAGGACTAGGCTGGAAGCCAGCCGATATTCTGCCAGCAGCAAGGTCTTGCTGAGCTCCCCCCCAAAGGTACACGCAATTTCCGCTGAGGCTGGTTGCGTGCAACTTGAATGCCAGAGAGGCCAAAATAAAACTCACTGGCTGTTAAACATAAACAGATGAAGATAAATAGAAGTAGCAAGCATCAGTGGCCACATGAGTTCTTTTTTCTGTCTTCTGAGATGCTGTCATTGCACTGAAGTTTTAAGGCAATTCTAAAAGGAATCGTATTTAGGATTTATAGCGACTAAGGCTGTAAAAGTTCACACTTCTTTGCCTGCCTTGAGGTGGCATTACAGAATGTAATAAGCAGGATATGTCGTCTTCCTTCTCTGGTTGAGATTCCCTCACCTTTTCTGCCACTCACAGCACTTTCAAACATCATTAATCATGTCGTGATAAAAGTTCACTCTGCATATGTCTTATTATGCTCACAGTTTCTTCTTGTTAGCTTGTTACGCTTAGCTTCTCACAGGTCAAATGATAAAAGGAGATGAAAGAGCAGACATTAAGGCTGCCTCTTCTAAAAGGGTTCTCCTATCTCCCCATGTACTGCCATCACATATTTCTACCTGGGAGAACAGGAGATAATTATAATCTCAGAATGGGAAAACAACTATCTACCTCCTAACTGCCACCCTGGGGAGCATTTAAGCACTACTTAACCGCAGGTTAAGCGTCTCTGGCTTTACAGTAAAGTTTAAGTATGACTTGCTTTGAATAACTGCAGGGTCTGCTCTCATGGAAGTGCTTTGAGGGCAATCATCTCTTCAGAGACATCAGTTGGTAAGATTGGCTGCCACCTGAACTGCCTACAAAAATTTGTTCAGCAGTTGAGTTGCTGAAGAGTTCAATAATTTAAAAATGGAAAGACGTACCAAATTATCTAGGTAATTTCCTGAATACGGGTTTAACTTAATTTTCTATGTCTGAAGCAAAGCAGTGCCCAACATTTCCCTTGGGACCCATCCTAATGAATCTCATTGCCAGAGAATTTTCCCTTATATTCAACCTAATTTTTCCCTGTCTTAATTTAATCCCATTACTTCTGCTTATGCTCCCTCTTGCTAGACTAAATAATTCAGTGTCAGTAATTAGGTACAATTATAGATGCATCAATTAACGTTCATTGGCGTGACTACAAGGCTACAGGAAAGTCCATAAGACCTGGCTGAATTTGTGGAGTTCCAGGAACTGATGAACACAGATGAGGAGATTCACTCGTCTGGTCCCTTCCAGACTTTCATCGTGTTCCCACTTCTGCTCTATATATAGCTGAAGTTGCTGGGCAGAATAGCAGAGATATTCTTATCAGCTTTTCATTATTCTGATGACACCGAACTCTGTCACACCATCCCCCAACCCAGTAAATCCTATTTAAGCTAATAATTAGAAAGATACATCACCAAAGTGCATGTGGGTATAAAAACATAGACATATAAAATCATCACTAATTGGAAGATATACTTTAGTTTCTATTAACCTGTTTAATGTGTTGAAAGAGAGCAGTAATGCAAGTTCAGCTAATGTCATTATACCATAAACTGCTTTGGTGAATTTTTACTATCTCCAGCCTGAACAGTGTGTGATACCAGTTTTTCTGTTTAAGGCTTGACATTTCCTTTCTTTAGACAACACAATGTTTCTCTTGTTCCTCTACAGTTCCTGTAATATGATATATATTTTAACTGCTGAACACTCAGCTGGAAAAGATTGACTGTAGCAGTTTTTATAAATATATTTGATGCTGTGGTAGGTTGACCCTGGCTGGACGCCGGGTGCCCACCAAAGCCGCTCTGTCACTCCCCTCCTCAGCTGGACAGGGCAGAGAGAATGTAACAAAAGGCTCACGGGTCAGGACAGGGACAGGGAGATCACTCACCAATTACTGTCGTGGGCAAAACAGACTCAACCTGGGAAAAAATTAATTTATTACCAATCAAATCAGAATAGGATAATGAGAAATAAAAACTAAATCTTGAAAAACCTTCCCCACCCCTCCCTTCTTCCCAAGCTCAACTTCAGTCCCAATTTCTCTCCCTCCTCCCCCTCAAGCAGCACAGGGGATGGGGAATGGGGGTTGTGGTCAGTTCGTCACCCGTTGTCTTTGCTGCTCCTTCCTCCTCAGGGGGAGGACTCCTCACACTCCTCCCCTGCTCCAGCGTGAGTTCCTCCCACGGGAGACAGTCCTCCACGAACATCTCTGACCTGAGTCCTTCCCACGGGCTGCAGCTCTTCATGAACTGCTCCAGCGTGGGTCCCCCCCGGGGTCACAAGTCCTGCCAGCAAACCTGCTCCAGCGTGGGCTCCTCTCTCCATGGGCCCACAGGTCCTGCCAGGAGCCTGCTCCAGCGTGGGCTTCCCACAGGGTCACAGCCTCCTTCGGGCATGTCCCCCTGCTCCTGTGTAGGGTCCCCCACGGGCTACAGGTGGATTCCGCTCCCCCGGTGACCTCCCTGGGTGCAGGGCACAGCTGCCTCACCATGGGCTGCACCACGGGCAGCTGGGGAATCTCTGCTCCCGTCCTTCCTTTCTCACTGACCTGGGTGTCTGCAGAGCTGTTGCTCTCACATATTTTCTCTCTGGCTGAAGTTGTGCAGGTTTTTTTCCCCCTTCTTAAATACATTATCCCAGAAGTGCTACCACCATTGCTGATGGGCTCGGCCTTGTCTGGCAGTGGGTCCATCCTGGAGCCAGCTGGCATTGGCTCCATTGGACACAGGGGAAGCTTCTAGCAACTTCTCACAGAAGCCACCCCTGTATCCCCCCAGTACCAAAACCTTGCCATGAAACCCAATATAGACACACAGATGTTCTAAGAACCTATTTTGCATGCTTGCCCGACTCAGTTTCCTCTCAATTTTTAAAGGGGGATTCTACCTTTTATATCCATTTTCAACCCTTCTACTCTCTTGCCCATAAGCAAAATAACAAAAAATCTTGACCTGCAGTTTCCTACAGTTTGGTTTAATGGATCCCACGATAAACTCAGCAGATGGGCACAGTACAGCTGATGGAGCCAGAGCGAATTCATCCATGTCATCCGTCAGTAATTCAAGACCCTTTTAGATTGGACGTGTCCTGTCCAACGTGACAGGAGCTCTGAAAGAAGTGACAGCACCCGGTCAGCCAAACGACAGCACTCATTGCCACCTTCCCTGGTTCCATAGCCCCAGTCCCACCCCCCTCACCCCCCTGCAGCGAGGCACTGCCTTCGTGGTGGACAGCCCTTGAGACTCTCTGTGGGTAACAGAGTTCTCTGATTCCCACACATTTTGGACGGCATGAAATTGTTTGCTTAAACTTTCTTCAGTATACCAGTTCACTTCAGTGGGAGTGCTACGGGAGAAACATTGAACAGGATTGTCAAAACTGCAAAATCTGCAGTTATTTTCTAGCATCGTCCCTATGTTACATGGTTTGAGGGGTACCAGACACAGATGTTAAAGCCTGTCCTTATTCCAGCTGATGACCCTGGATCTTTCCAGAGAATTAGAGAACAGTTTTATCTGTTCCCTTGAGCTATATTATGCTTCCAGTTCAGTAATATTACCAATTCTGTAATACTATTATTCCATATAAATTGGCTTATTATCCGTTTGAAAAGCCTAAAGATCTGTGTTTGCTCTTGTTGATATTTCAGCAGAAATCCACATGAACTTATTTCAATGCATTTTAAATCTTAAAAAAAAAAAAAATTATAAAATCCCAAAATAGCATGAGTGAATGAATGGGAAACGACTGTTAATTTTTTCATTTTAGGAAAAGAAAGCTACTCCAGCCGGAAAGAAAGGAACCTGAGGGCGATTTTGCTGGAGAATTCTTGTGTATCTCGTTCTGTATACTATCACCAACATAACAGACAGCCTTCCTGACCTTAGAGGGGAAATGACAAGGTGCTTAAACTTAATGCATTTTAAAATAATTAATCATCTATTATATATGGCTAAGTTCAAGAGTAAATTGCTTTTTATCTTTTATCATGAAAGCGTAATTTCAGTTTTGAGAATGGATAAATCTAGGTCAGTGGATAGATTTTCTGTGGTTTGTCTGACATTTGAATAAATTAAAAATACATTTCGAACACTGAACAAATCACAAAGTATCCAAAAATGAATACACCCAGAAGAGAAATTTGGGGATTGGTGCTTCAGCAGTTTGCTTCTCAAAGCATGGGTTCAGTCACAATTTCATAATAAACATATTTTGAATTGTATTATGCTCTCTGACGTGGCCAAGCTACAATTTTAATTGTGACTTTTGGGTATGTAAGGAGAGCATTTCTTTGGTGTAACTTTGGTTTTCCTTTCAAACTGTGACTGTTGGTTGTACTTTTCCTATATTGTAGCACTGCCTCACTTTGACCTTTGATATGAGCATCCATGTCCTGATCAGGTATAATTAAGTCATAAGTCCATCAAATTTCAGCAAGGTTAAATTGTGCTATTTCCTGAAAAATCTCTTGCTACACCTGACACTTGTACTTCTCCATCTTTTCTTCCTCCTGTTTCCCACCCAGCACCTTAGTGCCTTTTTACAAATGGTGCCATCTTGGGCTGTATGCAGCAGTGTAATTGGTCTTTTGTCATCTTTAAGTATTTTATGACAATATTGAGCAAATGTCTGTCAGGTACAAGGATACCTTCTGACCAGGACACATCACTGCAACCTCCATTCCTACGGCTGGATTTGCTGGCGCATCACAGTTAGTAGGATGTCCATCAGACTGAATTGGGGGAGGCAGGATAACTGCCCTGGGGGACCAGACAAGGGGCAGGAATGGGTGGAAAAAGAGTCTCAATGCTAGTTTACCTTTCTAGGTTCATAACAATATACAAAGCTGTCCCACCTCGTGCTGTGCAGAGCAAGGAAATCCCACATTACATATTTTTGGCAACAGTGGTAGAGCTTCTACTTAAAGGGTTATGTGTAATGTCTTCATTAGTCCTATATCTTCTTATAGATATAAATTATTTAATTATATAAATTAATAGTTAGGTTGATTGGAAAGCAGAAAACGTTTAGGACTTCTTTTCCCCTTTTTTTTTTTTTTTATCCACACTCTTTTTATAGGTTCTTATCCATTCTAAGTATTTCAGATTATATCTTTGCTACCACGCAAACTGTTTAGAACGATATTCTTTGGTCATTTATCACAGACAGAAACTCAAGGTAGGTAGAGATCATTTCTTCTGTGAAATGTGCACAAGTACTTACCCAAAATTAAAATCAGAAAGTGGGTCTGGAAGGAGCCCTCCCACAGTCCATATCAGACGATGCTGTCATCTCACCCACACTCTTGTCCTAGGGAGTACGGGCAGTCCCTGGGGCTTATCTGAGCAGTCAAAGCAGACATAAAAAAAGAAAATCTGTGATCACACAGTCTAAGCCTTTGTATTCAAGTTGTTTACTTGAATCAGGAAATAAAACTTACCTAATGCTTTATTCGACCTTCAGTTAAGGAAAGCAGAAGGAAAGGTAACTGCAAACTGTGAAGGAGTAGAGGAAAGAGTGCTTCAGAGTATGTACTTAGTTCTGTCATGGTTGGACTCACCAGAGGTAAGTGAGGTATATTTATTTTGCTGATAAATAACTAGTGTTTTTGTCATCACTTGACGGCAGGTTCTCTTCAGGCACCACTTGCATCTTCAAAGAATCCATTAGTTGAACATCTTGTTTCAATTATTTTGGAGGCTGTTGAGAGAGCTATTCTAAACATGAAAAAACACACCTTCCTCAGTTCGCTGGCTATCCGAACCAAGCAAAAAGACCTTGGACAGCATTTCTCAAATTTTTTTATGGCTTTTTCCTTGTACAGTCCAACCCCATTTTCCCTGACCCCACACCCAAAACCCACCAATATTTGGGCTTCCCACTTACAGGATTACACTTTAAGGAGGCTAGAAGATGTAATTCTTCACCCATAGCCCCATTTTGAGGGTATCAGCATTTGTCAGCTATTGATGAGATATGGAAGAAAAACATGCCCCAGGTAGGAAAGAGCAAATGGGAAAAATGTGCCCCAAATGGGAAAGAGCAGAGCTTCAACTGAGCTTTAAAATGAATATGAATAGTTTCAAAGCACCTTTCTTATCCTTAGCTAAATTGGAGCAAAACAAGAGGGAAGCTGATGTTTCTTACTGATTTGGAACTCACAAACTACATAATTTCAGATGATGGTAGGTTTGGTAATTTTAAGACAGATTTCCTGGGAGTCCCTAAGGGCAAACTTTATCCAAGCAAAAGCAGAATGATGGATGTGCTATCTAGGACACACAGCTCCACATCTGTGGATATTTTAGTAAAATAAGATTAAATGAGGAGAAACTATGTTCTTTTTAATTTCCCTTGGGTTTGGTTAAACCTCCAGATACAAAAAACTTCCCCAGAGGTACCAAACGACTGGAAAAAAATCAGCCTCCCAACTGGGAAAGTGAGACAGCGCATCCACATCTAAAACTTCCTTGGCGGGAAGCTGGAAGTTGCTGAGGGATGGATTCAACACAAGAATCCAAACCCGGACAGGATGTTACTGCCGTGGCCCCCGTGCAGGGAGGGTCTCCATCGTACAAGTTACGCGGCAGGTCTCACCCACAGCACCAGCCCTGCAATAGATCCTCGCCTGCTGCCGCAAACCCTGCGATTTCTCCAGACGTACCCCGGCTGCTGATTTACTCTTGCCAAGGAGAGAGAACTGTGCTGCCGCGGGGCTTTTAACAACAGCTTTGCTGTCTCTGAGTGCTGGGGAGCCTGAGCAGCAATGTAAAGCGCAGGGTGCAGAGTACAGTGGAGCCCACTGGAAAAAAAGCTGTAGTCATTAATATGGATTCCAGAGTAATTTTATATTTCATGAGCTTCTTTTCTATTTCTCAAGCCCCCAGGAGATGGCAGATGTTTTCGGGTATCACGTGGAGAGCAATGTGTCTTTTTTTTTTTTTTTATTGTGAAGATTCCTCCTCACTTGAAAGGATTAAGAGAGGAAAATCTTTTTTTTTTTTTTAATTAAATGCCTAACTCAGATCTTCTTTACCAAATGCAATCAGCATTTCTGAAAAGTTTGCAGTCATAGTGCCTCATAGAACATTTGCCCTTTGAAAGGTATGAACTTGTTCATTAAAGCTGTCTACCCAGAAATCTTGGATCCCTTATCTCCTTCAGGGGTACAGCTCATATGCAATAAAATATCGGGATCAGTGAAACTGCAAAATGTTTCTGCTATTCTCAGATGGTACATTTATTCCATATACATTATTGTCTCCTTCTAAACCCAAATTCAGAGCAAAACACCTTGTTAAATCAAATCTATACATAATATTTGAAAAATTAGGTCTAATATTGCAGTCTGTAGCTAAAGAAAGGTATTACAAATAAAACCATTGCAAAAGCCACATTAAATTTCTTCTGGTGAAATCTGACATTAGCAATAAACCACCGGAACAATGGGCAAGATATCAGATGAAAAGTAAGGGAACATAAAATCTCTATTTTCCTCACTATAGCACTACTCTCTTTCAGTATGCATATGCATCTATTGAACTTATCTATAATTGTCCCTTCAATTCCTGTCTGTTGATTTCTTGCTTTCCTTTAACAATAAAATATTTTTCTCCCTCTTCTGCATACAGATATAAGGGTGGTAAAACAGAGTAGATTTTTTTCTGAAAAACTGTAAAAATTACAGTGTATTAATACAGAAATATCTACCTTGAGGGGCCACACCAGCTGCTGCGGCTGTGTAATGTCAACAGTCAATGAGCTCTTAGCACCAAGGTTTTTGAACCATGGATTTCTCCCAAACTCCTGCCTTCCATACCTAGACCACGGCTTTGACCAGAAGCTACTGCACCCTTCCAGCGTGAAGGCAAGACCTCTACACAATAACTTTCAACCTCTGGATGTATACAACCAAAAAAATGCAAGTTCAAAAGACTGGTCATGCATCCCTGATGCATAAGCATGTTGGGAATTGCACCTTTTCTCTGGTGTACTCCAGGAGTGTTTTAGGAACGCTCTATGAAGTGGGGATGGGGACTAATCTTGCAAATCTTGGCTGTGTGGGTGCTGTTAGTGCTTGGTCACTGCATTGCTGCCAGCGGGCAAGGCTGAAAACGTCCGTGAATTCTCTTAGAGCGTGGGCATTTAGTGAGGGTGAGTCAGTGCTTGAAGGCAGTAGATATAAATACAGCAAAGGAGCACCAGAAGAAATGTCAAAGTTCTACCAACTCTACTCCCTCACCTAACTTTTATTTTAGCTTAAAATGTAAGAAATAATTTAATTCTTAGTAAATATGGAGGGCAATTCATAAATTATTTATTTCCCCCTACTTTGGTGTTTAAGGTGGCTCTATTTTTTTTTTCTCCTATTTCCAGGAAGGGGACAGACAGCTAACATTCTACTGAATGAAAGATATATGAACCATAAAATTGCCAAAGAATCTCTAATGTAGATGTTCAAGTCATCAGGCTTCTGTTCTTTTCAAGTGTAAGGACTCTGACTATTCTTGTGTTTGGCTGACATTAGAGGGTTTAAAAAATTATTTTAAAGGACAAAAGCTAAAATAACTTTTATATATTTAACTCAAAGTAACCAGAAATATTTTACAGAGTGATGAAGATTATATTTCCTAAACCTAATGTGAAGGGTGCCCCAAACCAGACCTCCTCATATTGGCTGCACGGAGGAAAAAAATATTAATTTTAATGTCCCTTCACAATTTCACTCTGCCTTATTGCCTTTACTTTCACAAAAATAAAATGATTATGGATGTGGCAAAAAAATGCTTTTAGTATTTCTCATAAAATGAGATACATTAGGCTCTATCAGACTCTCCTAACGGTTATAATAGAGAGAGGCAACCTGAAGCCCCAGACTAATTTTGCAATAGGTATGTTATACAACGAGAACATGAAACAAAGAAAGAGCTGGAAGGAGGATAAGATGATGATGGAGGCCTTCCTCGGTATGTGATGTTCCTTTGCCCATTCCCAAGAAACAAGGAAGAAAAGTCTTGTAAAAATTGTCAGCAATATGAAAGCACATTATCTGGGACACTAAAGAAAAAAAGATCATAACTTTTGCTCTGTATCCTGTCTATTCCCCTGGCGTCGAATGATATAACCTTAAAATACTCTTTTAGTTTTATTACTTGGAAAAGTGGAACAAAGTTACAAATCTGAAGTTTTAGATAACCATATTTTAAAAGAAACTTCTTCTAATGATATTTTTTGCTTATAAATGACCTGATGTGCAATATTGTGTTCCCTTCTGGGACACATGGGGTAAAGGTTTGCTCCTGAGTGCTCTGGGAGGTGCCCAGCTTGCAGCAGGCAGAAGGGGCTGCATGTTGCTATGGGCTTGGCTGGAGGGGAAGGGATGGAGTTGGGGTTCCCTTCTGCCCTGACGCCCAGTACAGGGCCTTTACACACTGGCGTACCAGAGGGTGACAGAAACAGATGTGGGGAAGTCGTTTAAGCAAACAGTACGTGAAAAGTATATATACTACAAGCCTGAAAATATCTCAGTGCAAATAATATTTGCAGAACTGAGAGGTGACTGCTGGAAGTGGGGGAGCGCTAGGGAAATCCTTTAGGGTAAACGTTAACACATGTATGAGTTGGCAACTGTCTACAAGAACCAATGAAAATATCAATAGACATGAATATTCTTCACCCTCCAAATAATTCATTTAAATAATTTCACTTTTTTCATTTTTTTCCCACAAGGGGTGAATAATCCTGAGCTTCAGACAAAACCTGCTACCTGGAAGAAAATCGCAAACCCATTAAATTAGCTGCCACTGCCCACACGGCAGTTCTTCCCCACGTTGTACATATTAAGAATATCTGAAAATAATAAACTATGTGCTGTAGCACAAAATCTGAACGGGCAGCTGGGATGGGTTTCACAGCCGGCGTGAGAATCGGGCATGGCACTCCAGAGAAAAGATGGGGAACCAGAGCAAGGCGCCAGATCATCTGGCAAAGGTTTTGTTTGCCGCTTTGCTGAGGCTCTCAGGTTGGTGTGTGCAAGTGTGCAACGCATGACTGCCGTGAGCCTCCCACACGAGACACAGAGAGGCTGAACTCTTTTGCAGATGCAAGGCAACAGTACGTGAGCCTGAGGTTCAGTGAGCATGCAATTATGTGTGAGATTCAATTATGGGCTTTTGAAGGCATCCCTTCTTCATTTTGACCAGTATTTATATAACTTCTGCATGATATATATAGTTGTTCTTGCTTACTAAACTAGAAGAAAAATCCCCATCAGAATAAAAAGTTCCCCTGGAATTTGGTTCCTGATGCATTTTTCTTATGTAAACAGCTTCTGGGAAGAGAATAATGTCCAGAAGGGAGTTACTTTTCTTTCCACATTGATTTAAAAGAAGGGATGAGTATTCTTCAAAATGCAGTTCATCATTTCTTTAACCATGGCTATGACATGTTCTCCTGAGAAAACACACACTCATTCTATCATTTCACATCAAACCTGACACTTTCAAATCACATTTCACTGTCACACATTTTGCCCTAGCATACAATCCACTATTTATTTTGACAGAAATATATTCCCGACCCTTTTTCACAAGGCAGTCATTATCAACAGTCACGGTCACCCGGTGATACCGGGACTGTTGCGCTGAGGAGCAGAGGAATGGCCCAGGGTCCTGTTGCTTTCTGGCTAGGAGCCCCTCTCACAGGAGAGTTTATAAAAGAGATGTGAAAAAGGAGCTTCAATCCATGACGTTTATACACAATTTAGACCAATGGCTTTATGTGTGTTAAAAATACAAATTTCCTCCCCTTTTGCAAAATCACAAGAACATGCTTACAAATGTAAATTGTTTGACCTACAAAAAATATCATCATATATATACACAGACAGACAACCGGAGAGGAGCAGAGATAGTCGACCACAGTAATAAAGTCCATTGATGACAGAAGCTACGGTAAGGACCTAAGCTGATATGACAGAAATAATTTAAACCTGCCTCCTTATTCTATATCACTACATTTGAAATGGGGAGGTATTTCCAGGACCTGCAGATGGATTGCTGAAGTGTTCATAAAAACAACATTTTGCGTATTACCTTCTATTTCTGTGCACTTAATGGAGTTAAATGCTTCTACAAATAGGAAACTTGGAAACTGAGAAGTGACGTGATTCCTTCAAGACGAAGGGCACTTGATCAGGAAACCATGACTTGGGGAAAAGGCCAGGAATAGAGATTTCATTTTGGGACTCAGCCCTATGCCCAGGCACTGCACGGTGCTTTTTATTGCCCCTGCTGAGTGCTCACTCCGAGCCCCTTTCTCACTGTGGAGGACAGCCTTTTCATGTCTCAAATATGCTTTTACAGTGGAAAATCTTTCCCTCCGCTACTTCTGATTAGTACTTTTTCTCTTCAACAATAGTTCTTATTATGGTGAATGGAAACCTTTCTTCAAGGGATATATACATGGACCACAGATTAAGCACACACCAATCATAAATATAGTTTATGATCTAAAATAAGTTTTTTTAAATATACTTCATCAGTTAGCTTAACATATTGTCTGAGCTGTTCTTTTTCCTTGAAGATATTTAATGGTTTGGGGACTTTTTTAACAAATAAGAACATTCATATTTAAAGAATAAAGTAAAATAATCCACCTGTATTTCAAATCTCTTTTTACTCTAGTTACTAATTTTTTTTAAATACTGCCAGAAATCTATAAATTAGAGAAATTGCCTTAAGCAAGGGGCTAATATTGGTTGTCTTGAGAGGAAAAAACTCGTGAGAAATTATAATAAAAAGGGAGTGATCATTTGAGGCAGATCAACAGCCATGGTCAGTAGGAGATGCTTCACTAGAGAACTTCAGATAATTCCCGTGTGCACCAGAGGAGGCCATCTCAGGGACACAAGGAAAACAGAAATGGAGATGAAGCATTCAAAGTTCTTTTGTTAAGTTCTCTCCAATACACATTTGTTACAATTTTCCTGATTGTGCCTTTTTTTTTTTTTTCCTTTGACTGAAAAACTGGGAAGTATTTTTTCCTAAAATCGTGTTATTCAAATGTGTGAACAGTTAAGAAAGATTAAACATTGATGGAGGAAGCCATCATCTGGGCAAGGGGACAGATATTTAGAGAGAAATTAGGTTTCCAAGATCAGACCTCTGAGGTTAAAATTTATCTTCTATAGGACCAGTGGTAGGAAAGTGCTAGCTGAAGAAAATGAAGATTTTGGAGAAAAAATATTGCAATACGGTGACTTTCAGATGGCAGCAGTGTGAAGTGAGGGCGTTACAGTCCAGCTGGTTCATGACCCAGGTCCATACAGCAGCTGTGGGTTCCCCAGGACAGAAGTCCACCCGCCTGGCAGGTCCTGGTGTAGGTTGGCTTTTCAGGTATATTTGTGGACATTGGTGTAAAACATCACCCAAATACTGCTTGCTTCACTCCAAGTATAGTATAATTGTCTAGTATTTGTTCTTCACCTACACCAGCTCCCCTGAGTTACAGTAAATAACTGCATACTCTCATTTTTGCCAAGTGATGGGTGGGATAAAGTATGATCACACTTTCTTAACTAGTAAGTACTATGGGCTTAAGTTTATAAGTTTAGCTTATTCTTCATTATTCTTCATTACATTCCCTTTCTTTTGTTATTCCTATCAATGCAGCGTGAGCTTGTGATGTGTCCAAACCGAAATTTTTATAGCCACATTGTCATTCTTCTGCATAGACAGAAATTACCATACACAGTGTGTGGCAATGTAGAACCAGGCATTTGAGCTTTAATTTGCCTTTGAAACAATTTGATGGTGAAGGATTTCATGCACATGAACATTTTTCTTTGCACAGAGAAAAGTAAAAAATACAGATGCTGTTCTAGTATTATATTCCTCTGCTAAAACACCGCTAAACAAACAAACATGCCAAACTGTGCCTATAATAAGCACAAGCTCTTGATCTAAAAAACATCAACCAGCTTTTTAGAATCCAGTTAATTATTAAACGACCCATGAAGATTTTTAATGCATGACTGGCTTTTATGAGCATATCTGATAGACTGAATTTCTCTAGTTTATATAGATAAATTCAATTTCTTCTCTTTTCTTGAAAATATATCTTTACAGATAGATGAGAACATGCATTCATTTTGAGTAAGGTATACTTTTATGAGGCATGACAGAGAAATGAGAGCTCCAGAAATGTTAAAAGTAGAATAAGAGGATTGCAGATAAGTCCATTTTTGGCACTACATAAAGGTCAAATTCAATTATTATTAGAGGTTAAAATGCTGTAGGCGAAGTAAACACATTGGCTGACATACTAAGGAAAATGAGGTGTATCATCAGATGATCCTTCCAACAAAAACACATTTTCACTAACAGATTTTTAAAAACTACCTTGCACTTGTGTGTAAACATTTTCCAACTTTCTAAGCCCAGCTTCAAGAAATCAGTACAGGTCTAATGTTTCTGGTTTGTACCTCTGTTCGGTTCCCATATTTTGTTCATTGCACTCATAGAGAAGTGACAATACAGACAAGATATTTATCACACAGCTCTGATTGCCATTTCTGGGCAAGGATACCAAAAAGCTGCTGATGCTACTTTGTGTGTTGTGCGCTGTCCCTGATGGTGTATAGCTTAATTCGAAAAAGCATGTAATTAAGTGTGTGTTAATTTTTCATTTCCATAATGAGCTTTTATAATTCTGTACAGAGCATGAAAAAAACCTTTCCAAAATAGAAGTGATTTACATCGCAGGCCTTCCTGTGGATTGATTGCCACTCTCACCGAGCTGCTGGCAGATGAGCAGCATCCCTTTACCGCAGAATTACTTAGCGCCGCTATCACAGACCTTGGTCCTGCTCTATTACATGAGCTCTGTCAGAGGGACCTCCTTATCTACCGCTGCTAGGGGATGGGCACAGCACAGAAATGAAATCTCTAATGATAGAAGAAACGGAATAACTGGATTGTAAAGAAATCCATTTTGGACACTTAAGAAAGGCTAAACTCTGATTATTTCTCCAGAAAACGAATTATTACTTCTTTGGTAACTGGAGCCTGTGAAGTAGGTAATAAAGTGAACTCATGTCCTAGGTGAGATGACAACTGGCATATAGTCAGAGTTACAGACTATAATGATTAGCACATAATTACTATTCCTATTATTTGGGGGGGGTGTTCCCAATCAAATACCACTCCTGCCCGCACAAAGCCCTGTTGAAATCAGTGAAGTAGGTTGCTAATAAAAAATGAATGTACTCCAAAGTCACTATTGGGAGCCTTAGTGTTATTTAAGTATTTTAAGTACTTGTTTTGATACAAGCAATATTTTCAAAGGAAGTTATGGGAATAGAATATGCTTGTAAAGAAAGATAGGTTATGTATTACCATAGCTACTTCAAAAAGTCATTTTCTGAGAAAGGACATTGTGCTTAGAGAAACTGCTATAAGATAGGATAGAGATGTATATGCATACTTTCCTCCTTTTGGTACAATACTCTTTGTTCATCTCCAGCAGATTAATAAGTAAGCTTGGTCCTCTGTCTTTTTACTGCTTCAGTTATTATTATCTTCTGATTCAGCTCTTAAATATTGAGTAGATTCAAATCATGATCAAGTTTCAAAGTGATAAAGATGTGCGAGGAAGTATTTTAAGTTAATTACAGGGGTTCTTAATAGGAAAATGTGGAAGTTTTGTGTGATTTACTGAATAATAGGTTGCATGTATTAAATGGCCTTGGAGTGGGGGAGAGTCAGACCTGCTACTTCACCAGTTTAAATCAAGTGAGCTGCATCAGGCAACGCTGAGTACATACGTGAAGAATCTGTAGGCAGAAGCTCAGTAAGGGCATAAAGTGCTTCTGAACATCGGAACATGAATCTGTAGAAAATAGGCATGGCCATATTGGGGCTGCATGATTATTCCTGTTCCAGTACCTCACTATGTTGTTTACTGGATAATAGGCACATATTTAATTATCGTAAGCCTGCACTCTCGGCCCTATACTATACTGGCTATAAAATGCTTTCAAAGGAATGTAAAAGTTCTCCTTCAGACAATATCCTAGAATAAAACTGTTACAGATGAAAAAGAACTAGTTTTTGATCCTATAGTTTACTGGTCCAAATAAGTGATTTTATATTCATGCTTTAAGGTATCCTAATTCTCTACAAGCAAGTGTTGAAGCTGTAGCTATAATGGGAACAAAGCTCCACCAGTTTCCTGAGCCTTTATCTCTTTTTTTCCCTGCCATTGTTAATATAATACAGATATTTTAATGCTCTTTAAACACTAATCTTCCTTTTGATTGCTCATTGATCCTAATGTCTAAATCCATACCTGCTTCAGTGAGGTATATCTTACTGTATATTGATAAATCCATATTTTTACAATCCGTTATCCAAAAGAAAACTAAGTTTAATGTGATGCGTAGGTTTATGTTACAGTTTTATTTCTGTATAAATAACAGTGGAGCTCAGGACAATCTGCTTAACCTGTCTGTATGCTTCCATTTCACAATTATGTTCACACATTATTCTTATGTTTTGTATACTTCATGAGTAATGAAGAAAAGTAAGCCAGATATGGATCCTTCACATAGATGAAAACGTAGGATTTTCATGGCTTTCTTTTCTGTTGTAGAATGTGGTAAATTTTCAGCATGTAAATAAACTTTATTGATTTGTTTGGTGCTTAAATATCTTCTGGCTTGAGATCTCAACATGTAGGAGACAAGTCTCTTATTCTTAATAACATTGAGGTCAGCTGCTAGTTTATTTTTCTATAGAATGAGATTTTCTCAACCAAGAGAAAGACCAAAGAGGTCTCATTTCAAGTGACACTGAGAATGCATGGCCATGGCCACAATGGGCCATGGCACCACTGGTGCTGCACATGGTGGGAGCGAGAGCAGAGCAAGCATCCTTGGAGTGGTCTAAACAAGGATGCTGCCCATGGTTCTTCTTCCTAACACAGCTATTTTGATACAGGATAAAATTCTGTTTAAGGCTGTCTAACATTTCCAGATGTTCCTTCTGTCCCAGGAAGTATCTTCGTTAAATCTTATTAAACTTAGCCTCAATGGTATCTTATGGCAAAGAGACATAAATACCAGCTATGCATGAGATGAAAAATTAATTCTATTTTATTCATAATTTCAATGAATTTTCATCAATTAGGACTTTAGGCAAGGCATAAAAGGAGATTGGAAAAAACAGAAGTACAAATTAACATGCTGGGGCTGAAATTAACTCACAAACTACTTCTCTAATTATTTCTCTGAGTTACAAACATTGGTTTGAGTTCAGAGAACAGAAAAAGAAGCCTTTTCTGTTCTGAATTCCAGCAAATGGGCTAATCTCCCAAAACATGATACATAACACATTTCTAAGAAATAGCTTAAATCAGAGGAGAGCAAGAGTTTGATACAGAGCAAATTAAAATCAAGAAACGGATGTGCCTGAAAGGCAGAGGTGGTTTCAAACCAACCACTCTCTTCCCTCCAGGGCTTAGGGACCCATGGAGCTGTGACCTGGAGCAACACAAACTTTCAGCCCTGCCGTGGAGAAACCCTTCCATTGTTGCACAACAACTATTCTAGCTGCTAAACAAATGAATTGCAATGTGGCTGGCTTGCAGAGAAAGGTGCTGCTGGTGCAACACTTGTTATGCATGTGAACCTACTCACATGGAGTATGTTGCCAAAACATTTTTAAAAATAATTTGCAACAGGGACCATGTAGACAAGGAAGGCTGCTGAAACAGCTCTGCCATTGACATTATGCAGATTAAAGTGGTTGAGTGGAAACTCCAGGACGTCATGCTGATGGCAGCCAGAGTCCTGTGATGCTCCACAGCCTCTCTGCTCACACCCCTTCAACTCCCAGACCCAGTCCTTGTGTCCTGTTCAGGTATTGACCCTGTAGGTGAACAAGATGGGGGTATTTTGGTCAAGTCTGGATTCTCTGATAGGGAAAAAATCTACACATAACAGCTCCTTCATTTTTCCATTTCTCAGAAGGGGAAATTTGGCTCAGTAATGGACAGAAGCCCCCAGGTAGGACAGTTCAGGTCCTGAGCCTTGCTACAGCCTGTAAATGTACATACTATTGGCTTCAAAATGCAATGGGATGATCCATGGACGTTATAACCCTAAGAGATACTATTTCAGTGTAAAACTTAGTAAAACAGCACAAGTTGAAGCCCTCAATGATATATTCTGCATGGGGAAAATAGATTATTTACCCAAAGGGCCAGCACTTTCCCTAATTGCAAAAGGTATGTACCAGTGAAGTCCCTAACACTGCCATTACAAGAGCCTTACAGGATCAGCATCGATCCGTTGCCATATGTTCTTCAATAATTCAGTCTTCAGTTACTGCCCATTATTATTGTCCAATTTCCTCCTAGGATGACCAACTATAGCTGCATTTTATATCTTTTTCTTTCAGTCTATGAATCTGTGCTGCTTTTCATGTTGTTTTTAATCTGATTAATGGGTTTAAGCTCTACATTTATAATCTCTTGTCTAACACTTGCTTTTGTTGTATCAATCAAGTCACTTAAGGTAGTCTAGCACAGAGGAGCTTATTCTTCTCAGCATTATTTACTTCTAGCATTTTTCACCCTTGCTGCTCTTTACAACTTATTTTGCTTGAAAGGTTACATGGATAGCCTGTTTTAAGAAGTAGTGTCTTAAGAACTACTTAAACATGATGCCAGCTGTGTAATATTTTATCTAGACTTTAACAACAACAGCAGAGAGACAATTCTCCCTTCCTTGATGTCAGGAACACCCATGTGTCAGATCAGTTCTGCCGTACATGTACCGAACTGTTGCACATGCAAACATGGAGATAGGGCAGGCAATTTATACATTGTCAATGAAAAGCAGAGAGGGTTTTTTTGGAACTACTTGTGTCATCTTTCCCTATAAATTGGACATAGAAAGGAATAAGCTTCTGTGATAACTATGACTAAAATATACCCCAAAAAAAGCCTTGTGATGGTTGGAATATACTGAAAATGGCAAGGAAATGGCATGGAAATGGCAAGATACATTTCCTAATGGCCATATATATTAGGATTCCTTCTTTTCTTACTCAAATATGTGACATACAACTTTACAATATAAAGTGTTGATATGGAAGGGTACAGGCTCTTTAGGAAGGATAGGCAGGGGAGAGGAGGAGGGGAGGGGTCATTTCACTCATTTTGTCCTCTAATATGACTCTAAGTAGAAAAACCAGTTCAATTCGATTAATACATTATTTTCAAATGAATTATCTAGAGGTGTAATACTTTTAAAAAGTCATGTCTGTGATATGAAAATAAGGGAGACTCCCAAAAGTCCTTTGACATCTAGATGCTCGGGGGGCTGAAGCAGGTCCCCTGTGAGGACAGGCTGAGAGAGTTGGGGGTGTTCAGCTGGAGAAGAGAAGGCTCCGGGGAGACCTTAGAGCGGCCTCCCAGGACTTAAAGGGGCTACAGAAAAGGTGGGGAGGGACTCTTGATCAGGGGTGTAGGGATAGGGTGAGGGGTCACGGTTTTAAACTGACAGAGGGCTGATTTAAATTAGATGTAAGGAAGAATTCTTCCTGTGAGGGTGGTGAGACACTGGCACAGGTTGCCCAGAGAAGCTGTGGCTGCCCCCTCCCTGGAAGGGTTCAAGGCCAGGTTGGACGGGGCTTTGGGCAACCTGGGCTAGTGGAAGGTGTCCCTGGCCATGGCAGGGGGGTGGGACTGGATGGGCTTTAAGGTCCCTTCCAACCCAGACGGTTCTGTGATTCTGTGATTCTATGATACAACATTCAATGTTGTGAATACAAATAATTCTGAATGTTGGTGCTTCATTTCATTTTTAAATTACAGTGAAATGAAAATTAATTTAATCACCCTATCCTGTTTTATAACAAATAAAGTCATTGTGATTAATGTTACTACACACAATACCAAATTACTTTTAAATTAAATCACTCTTGCATTAAGTTATGTGTCTACAGCCAAAGACAGCAGCCCTTTCTAAAATGGCATGCCAACTAAAAGGTCACTGAAATTACTGATACCAGAGAAGGTGCAGTACAAGAGGAGGAGACAGAGTCTGGACAGAAAGCTCAAGCGAGCTGAGGAGTTATTCCGTTCATATTCAGTGCAAATTTTCAAATGGATATATATGTATATTTTTAAATGAGATGAGATGGATTCAGAGTGCATGCATTTCTAATTTGATTAACAGATCACAGCTGCAATTCTTATTTTACTTCTTTGGCCTCATTCCTCTTGTGGTTTCTGCACTGTCAGGTCCATCAGTTTTCTATATTTAATTGTAGGATTACAATTCTAATAACTACTTTTCCTTTTGAGATGGAATATGTGAGGATCTGAGGGTGGTGGGATTCTGTCTTCTGCCCTTACTTGCTGCAACTTAATGTCTCACCTGCTGTAGTGCAGCTCGTTGTGTCAAGTCTTATTCTTAGCAAGAAAGAGTTTGTAAACCTGAGGCTGCTCGACATTTTCAGTGTGTGTGTGAACATTGTGAATACACTCAGAGCAGCCATGGTTAAAGCAGTTTACAAAATTAAATCCGTGAGTGGTAATAAAATTTCCTCTTCCTTTTTTTAACCAAAAGTGTGATGAAAAGCACAGAAAATATAGTGGTTTTGTTGAGTACTTTTGATTCATTAACAGCAACAACATAGTTTTGAGGCTAAATTTAGAACTGATTTTGTTTTGAAAGCAACTTCATTGCTTTCACCACATGAAGGGCCGTGGCCAGTTCTGGGATTCAGTGAGGCACTTTGATGGGACAACTCAGATAGTTAAATGAGGTTGTTCTGCGAACAGGCAGCCCGAATGCCAAACTTTGCTCCTCCCGCCACATTTCATCAGCCCTCCAATCCAAATCTAAAAACGCTATGTCATAATATTAATTCAGGGCAAATAAAAGCTAATGAGAGCAGCTGTATCTGAATTTCTGCAGTTATTGTTTTCCCAGGGACCAGAAGCAGAACAACATGAACTCTGATACCAACCCTACTTTCTGTGAAGGAACAGTAGTCCTCTGCCACCCCATCTGCACAACTTGCTCTTTCCCTTGCGACAGAGCTGCCTTTGTTCACCAAGAGAAAACACAGAGTTATTTTTTTCGTACTGGGATTCATAATACGCTGTAAATTGTTTGAGGAAGAGTAAACTTTTTCAGAGATTCTAAACAGGAGAGGTTTTTTTTTCCAGATTCTAAGTGATTTGCAGAGTCTTTCAAGGAAAATGGTCGTCACAGATACAAAAAGAAAGTATTTTCAGGCAAAAAGGTTGCATAGAAAACCCACTAAATACGATAATGACTGTTACTGAATTCACTTGAAGCTTAATGTAAGAGCAAAGCTCTTATCTCTTTGTTTTAGAATGCTCGGTAGTTTTAGTATTTATGGGTGATCCTCTCCAGAGGATAAAATCTCCACATTTTCTGTTCAAAATGCTAAAAGCATTAGAAGTCTTAAAAGATTTCTGTTCTTTAAAAGGCAAACACAAGCGGGATGACATGGAAGTGACTCTCATTTTATGGTAGTCATATACACTGAAACTGTTCACAATTTATTTATCTGACAAGAAGCCATTACTTTTCCTTAGCTGATGCATCAGGATTTCAATCATGAACAGAATTCAACAAGCCAAGGAGGAGTTAGTTCATGCCCTCTCACAGAAATCATTATCTATCCCTTCTCTCTGTCTCTCCCGGTTTCGGTAACAATACCTCCCGGTGTCGGGAGGTGCCGATTCACATTATGATTCTTGCAAAACAAAAGAAACCATTGTTTCCCAGCAGGTTCGGGGAGGTTTGAAGAGACTTTTGGCTGAGGCAGCAATTAAATATCTACAGCTGAAGGAGACTTTGGCATCATAAAAAGCACTCACTACTAGTTGCATTTTCTGCCTCGGGGACTCTGTTTCTGAGAAGGTGACAAGCTGTATGAAGCCACATACCTGACTATGCCCATGAAGTACCTAGAAGTAAAAAACTGCATGTCATCAGCATTTCAAAAGAAACTAAGTTATCACTTTATGAATTCAGAGTAATCTATTTTCTTGCAGCTTAATGCTTTATTGGATCTGCACAGCCCCCTGCAGATAAGCACAGAAATGCTGCATAACCTGCAGTGGAAGATCTTTCATAGCAGTGAATGTTAATCTCATTATAAAATAGATTAAGAATTCAGAGGCATAAATATCTGGCATATAGCACCTGTAGTTATTTTGCTTTTTTAAAAGAATTCCTTATTTAAATGCTTAAATGCATATTAAGTATTGCAAGTTCTATTTCACTGCAAGAGAAAAAAAAAAATAGATTAATCCCCAGTCACTAGAGCTTATAGACCTTGATTATACACTGAAAGATGAATTTGTGAATATGGTCTTCTTTCACAGGGTGAGCTAGGGAATGGTTTGGAAGATCATACTTTTTTTTGGTCCCATAGAGGTGTAGGAGGACTAGAAAATAAAGCAGTGCCCCTCAGCCAGCCCTGGCCGTCCAGGCAGTGGACACACCATACATGACTGAGCAGCACCAGGCTGCTGGTGCAGTCAGACCACAGGTTTCCCCAGGGAGAAATGCAGAGGAAGAAGTGATCCTGTCCCACTCTGTACCTTACTCAGACCTTATTTAACTGGGTGAGAGATACATGGCGATTGCTATGAAAAAAACTTCTCTTTCCCTTGAAGCTGCTGTTGCAATGTCATTGGCCTCTCTCACAGAGCAGTATGTCTCTCCATTTAAGAAGCAAAATAAATCATAGATTTGACGTCTTTTCCCTGCTCTTTGTCCAACGTTAGCACTTGGCTGGTTTCCTCAGACAGTAGGAACATAAGGACGTAGCCCGGAAACATCGCCGAAGATCCAGGACATAATTAGAGCAGAACAAAATGCTGCATTTCACAGCTCGCAGGGAAAGCCTTTCCATCAGCACGGAGGGGAAAGTTTCACACCTAGTAGCCAGCCCTGGTAATTTGGTGTGTAAAAAGCAGGGGGGTAAGAGTATGGTCAGCTCTCAAGGGGCAGGAAAACTCTTTTCCATGGACACCTTTTTGAAATAAATCAGTATGCTAACTTCAGTCCAAGGGCAGCTCAGGAACAGGCTATATCATTCCTAACAGACACAAGTACAATACCATTACAGAAATTACATTTATAAATTAAGATTTTTGACAGAAAGAGTAGATTTCCTCAGGTATACAAAGCTACAATCCCAAAACCCGCTTACACACTAGATGACCCTCTCTTCTCCACTGTGCCCTGGGCAGGTCTCTCTGTCTCTGTGAATGGTTCCAGCATAGAAATCCTGGGGTTTTGACACCACTGACATAATGGTTTTATGGAACAGTATCAGTGTATTTCTCCATTTATTGACATGTTGATGTCAAGTTGTATTTTTCATCTGTTTATTTGGTTTTCCTAGGCCATTTTCAATTTTAGCATGGAAAATAGTCTGAAATAGCCCAACATGTATCTAGAAGCAACACATACACCTGCAACAAATCTTGCGGCATACTGTGAATATAGCCCGAGTCTACTGCGTGTAAGTATACAGGCCTTTTCTGAATACATTCATTGTGGAAAAACTTGTTCTGCTGCTTCATTGTATTATCACAAATGTTTTCGCTGACTTCAACTCCTCTGATGACTCACACAGAGGCAATTGGTCTCCCAGAATAAAACACTGTTGTAGCAGTTTTTTCACATAAAAGGCAAGTGTTTCAGGGATCCTGCTTCAATGAGATTTTGTTTTTTAATGTATATAATCCGTGTTCAGTGTAACTTCTCATGCCTTATCTGAAAGCTCTAAGTTTGTATATAAACTAGCAAGGATAGTCTCCCACTGAAGCAAGCTGGAGGAGGAAGCCACAAACCTTAATAGGCCATCTAAATTTGGATGAGAAATAAATTTGTCTCCTGAGACAGCATTATCTCTGTGTGGTTTCTATGGTTGCTAGTCAGGGTCATTCTACTCCTCATGAAGTCTCCCTATCTGAAAAAAAAACTATTTTTCAAAAAAGAATTAAATATTGCTGACATATTCATATTGTAGCATAAAAGTATTTGACATGAGTAATTGACATTTTTCAAGCTATGTGGCTATATTAACTGGACACATTTGAATTGTGAGCGTTTGTGAACTGATGAAGAAATGCTGCTTGTACCCTAATGCCCATGTCTTCTGAAAAAAAAACGGTGTAAGACTAGCAGCAGGAGAATGAGATGAGCCATACAAAGGAGGTGCTGGCTGCCTTTGAAGAAAGCCAGTTCCACCTAATGAAGACCACAACAGCCAAACCCTGCATTTCACTAGAATCGCTGCAATGAAAGGACTGGCTTTTTGTTTGTTTTTTTTAAGTTTTTTTGCCAGGCACTTTAAATGATGTCTGTTTATTTTTATTTCGCCTGCTTAAGTGAATCTGCCTGGATTTGACACTGAATTCTCCTCTGTAGATCCAACGGCTGCAAGCGTTACACCATCCTCTCTGGAATTCAGCCACGGCAGCACTTCTGTGTGATGGGGGAGAGTTTACGTCCTAGAGCAAACAGGAAAATCCTGGTTCCTCTAAATGAACAAGTTTCACTAACCAACTTCATCAGCACACAGTATTAACTAAGGTTTCATTCCTCTTTTTTTTTTTGCTGTGACCCTTCTTTGACTATACAATCCATTTGGGCTTGGTGCTCTAGACCTGCTGAAACTGTAGCTCTTTGCTTGGCTACAACGCATAAAGACACGGCCTCTCGAAGACAATGAAGTATCAGTGAAAATGCAAATTAAGAAAAGAGGTTTTGTTATTGTAAATTGGAATACTTTATGAGACATATCTACTAATACAGTTCTGTGAATTTGTAAGAATTCAGCTGGCCTGAAAGCATACAGGAGTATACAGAATTTGTTATTGCAGCGTTGTTACACATGAGTCTCTTTTATTAAAAAATAATTTTACAAAATATACTCTGTGTGGCAAGTTATTTCTTACTCAAGTGTATATCTTTTTTAACTGTAAGGACACTTCATCTATTATATGCACGCTCACTTATCAGTCATGTTAAGGAAAAAAGCTTTTGCAGAGTTCTGCAAAACTCTAGTGCTCTGGAGACTCTCTAAAAGACATTTAAGAATTGTTTAAAACCAGAGTTTTGAGACTGAAAAATACAGTTACTTGCTTTGCAATTAAATACTTCATTTCAGAGTATCTCACTCAGTGTGAAATAAGGTCACGCCTTTGAAACCAGAACGGTGGGAGATACCTGATAACCATGGGACAATGAAGCAGCACCACAAACAAGGGGTGAAACGTGGGCCAGCCGATGCTCTCAAGGACTTGGTAGGGGAGTGTAATACTGGGGATGAGGCTTTTGCATGTCAAAATACCTCTCCGGAGCTTTAGATACAGTAGGCTTGAAAACTTTATCTCAGGGTTTGAAAGTAATTGGGCGGGGAGGTTAAATGAGCGAGTTTAACAGTAACTTCAAAAAGCTTTCAGCACCTGAACCGAAAACAAAGAGGGGTCTGTTCCTCCGCCCGGCTTCCCGACAGCAACAGCATTCCCTCTGCCATGAAGGATTTGGGAAACTCTGCTGCATCTGTTGCAGGGAAGAGTCTTCAGGCGATGCTGAATGTGTGCTCAAGAAATGCCAGGTATGGTCCTCACATACAGAGTCTGAAGATGTTCATATGGTGAGAACCAATTTTGTGGAAAGTAACTGAAAAAAGGAAAACTAAAAAAAAAAAGTTTCATCTGCACCTGCTAGACACTGAAGAACAAAGACGTAACAACTAGCAAGTAGAAGGTAAAGATAAGGATAAATTCATAATTGTGGGGAAAAATGTCCATGTGTTGAAATCAGAAATGTTTAGATACTAGAAGAAGCTTCAGACACTAATTGATGCCACAACAATGTGAAATCGTGCATTATAAAAAGTTTAAATTGCATTTTTCTTTTAGATAATGCTTATACTAAGATGATAAATGTGAGATAGCTTGCATTAGTAGCTATTTACCACTACGGGGAAGGAAATGGATGTAGAAAGGGCCCAACTTTACCACCTATGCTGTCAAGGATCTTGCTCCAAGAGCAAGGGATTGTAGCATCAGGCTCTGCACATTATCACTTATTTATGAAACAAGGATTTATCTGTTTCTAAAACTTCAACATGTCAGTTCAGATTTAATTAATTTTCCTATTTTTTAAAGTTCTAGAAAAAAATAAACAATATCAAAAATATAGATGCTTTTACTATGGGTCTTTTGTTTCACTTCTGCATATCTAATAAAATTTCGGATATATTGTGTGTCTGAAACAAAGCAAGTCCTCTCATGTTTGGGAGAGATTATTCTCACAAAAGAGAATCGCTTTGTCAAAACAATGAGAATAAGAAAGTTTTCAAGATTAAAATGTCAGGGAGATAAACACATTACTTTGAACTGTATTTGTATTCCATAGCTAGTTCAAACACTCAGGCAGTTATCTTTCAAAAAGTAAACATGCATGAAATCTGATCACCTTTTTATTGTACATGGAATAAATTATGCAAGGCATTGTAGTAGACTCCTATATGGCTCATTTACACATCTTTTGATAAATGTAATATGCAGATTCCTAGTCCTTTGTGAGACATTAACCTTCGCGCATATTGATGCTGTTATTCTGAAAGATGACAGGCATTCAAAGACCTTTCTGTGTCTCTCTGAAATCAAGCAAGCCCTCTTGTTGGGGAGGGACTTGCTTAGTAATGTAGAAATGAACTTTCTTTAGACTTCAGTCTTGTCATAAATTTTCTTCTCAATGTCAAAGAATTCAAGGTTTCAAGTAATTTTAATAACAGTATAAAGTGGTCAGACCTGCGGTTAGTGCACTATTCGGAAGGCAGTCAGTCCTAATTCACCAGCCACAGGAATTACTGGAAAGCTATTTTACTTCTGCTGGATGATAGAAATTCATGTTGAATGGCTAAACTCTTTGAAGATAAATGATTCAGGATACTTATCTCAGTTTCAGACACCCAGCAAGGCTATTTTTCAGATAGGGAAGAACTCCTTAAGTAACTCAATTTGGCACTCCATACATGAACTGACAATCCCCACTTGTGAAATGCTGGCAAAGACGACTGCTGGAAGCTTTTCACAAGTACCCGTGTAACAGTAGTTTGTGCTAATACCTTGTCTGATAGGACTACAAAGCAATATAGACATGTCTTGCTACAGAACATTTGCTGATAAATGGGATTGAAATTATGGGTATGCTCTTTTTGTGCAAAAATACTCCTTTTCCTTCCTTGGCAGCAAAAAAGAATCTAAAGGTGAGAATCTAAATCTCTAAAGGTGAGGATTTTTACTTTGAAAGAAGCAAATCCTAAGGAAATCTGAAGGATTACATTTCTATTCTTATTTAAAGTCAAAGCTAGAAGATCTTTTGGCAAAGGAAAAAAAAAAAAAAAAGGCAGCATTTCATGACATGTACTGTTCTTTGCTTGGGTTAATTATCAGGTCAGAGCGCTTTTCAAACATCAGCCCCCCTGCTGTCCTCAAGGGCAGTGCAGCACACTGCAGTCAGTGCTGTCCTCACACCGAAAGGTCCATTTTCCTGCACCTCTGACTGCAGGATTTAATAATCTCGGCCGGATGAGCTGCCCAGAGAGGTGGGGCTGGAGGAGCAATGTCACGGCCTGGGAACAGGCTCCTCAGCTTGGGGGCTAGACCAGGGGATGGGTGCACATCCTCCCCGGTGCTGGGATCGTTGCTTTGCATCAGTTGCGTTTGAGTAGCAGAGGAAGTGCTGATGTGATAGTATCAGCTCTAAAATAGAGTAACATGGGTAAACTGACCTCTCTGAGAAATTTCCTCTTGGTTTATCCTATCCCGGGGGATGAACCCAGCACGTGTGGGCTGGTGGATGCAAGGAGAGTGGGAATTTGCTGAATTACACAAACTCTCCTGCTAAATAAAACAGCTGGAGGACTGAAACAGAAGGTGTCATTTGCTTGACAATGCAATGATTATTTCACTTGACAAGGTAGAGAAGGACTTTGCTACAAAACATCCCCAAGCCTAGACCTCTACTTTTGATTTCAGATTTCATTCTGGCCAGGAGGAATTGGAACGGAATTGAGGAGCTGGGGAGGGAGTGAAAGAGTAAATAGATTTTTCCACAAGTCTTTAGAGCACTGAAAAGTCAAGATATTGCTTCATAGAAATGTTCAAAATAAGCTAGAACTTGGTGAAACCTCCAAACAAGTTAGGTAACTCTGCTTTAAAGTAAAGGAGCCTCTTAAAAGCCACAGTACCATCAGGGGTTGGCTCAGTCCTCATGCAGACATGGTAAGAGCAACTCCACCAAAGAACTTTTCAGCATAATTAAGTCTCACTCAGACCTCCAGGACCTTGAAGTCCTTTGCATTGCTCTAACACTAAAAAACTTCTAACACACTTCCCAAAATAAGCTCTATAAATTGTTAGCGACACAAAATTCTCATTTTAATTTTGCAGAAATATAGAGATTTTAACTGTTCTACAGATGACAGTAACTTCCTCATCTTTCCTTCATTTGTAGTAAAGCTGTAGCCAATATGCAGGGTGAGAGCAGTAATTCTGTTAAAATTGTGATCAGGTCAACAAAAAGGTTATTGGCTCAAAAATCATGGGAATAAGATAATTACATGTATACAGATATATAATAAATGAAACTATATTAATTATTTTCTGGCTTTGAGTGTGTAGGATGCATTTACTCAAAAAACCTGGAAACATATGCACAACTGTCAGGGCTTGGAACAGACTTTCATCCTAAAACAAAAAAAGGAAGAAACAAGAACAGGAAAGCAAAGGACAGAGCACAGCCACTTGCCTTTAAGAGCACAGTGTTAGGAACAAGTCTGCAACCATGAGACTTGGCAACACCGTGGCAGTGCCAGAAAACCACATTATCAAGGGGATTAATTCCCAATGTCTGCCTGGCTAGAAATGCTTTAAAGACTTTTGTTAATGGGAAAGGATGGACTTGAAAGGAATCAGAGTAAAAAACAATGAAAGAAACATGCTATTTTCTGATGCCTTTTATGCCAAATTCAGGATTAATGAGCAAGATCAGCCTACAGGCCCCCTGACTTGGTAGAACATTTGATAACTACACATTTTCAGTTAAATCTACAGCTCGGTGGATGTGTTTGGTGCTTGTCTCTGAAGGGAAGAATTACTCACTCTCAAAATTACTTGCTGGCTGCTAGCATGGAAAATTGTTCTTTGTATTTTTCTGCCCTGGACAGGAAGGCTTTCAGATGTTTATTTTAGGTACCAACATTTCTCTGTTAAATGATATATGAACATCTGACAATCTTTTTATGTATGCATTTTCACAATGCTCCTGTGAGATGAGTAAATGTGATTAATCTATTTTACAGGCAGGGAACTGAAGCAGAGAGAAACCAAGGCTCAGATCTGTGGAGATCTTAAAATGCCCAGTGCCACTCCAAAATTTAAAAGAAAAGACATCAACCCAAAAAAACCCAACCTCATTCAATATCTCACCGAAATCATCCAGCACCCGAATTGGTAGCTTCATGAACAGACTGTTGTGGATGAGGAACGAGATAAACCTTCCCTAAAAGTCAAACTCAGCACATCTGCTCGAGTATCTAAACAGATAATCCAAAACAACTCTAAAAGAAGCAAATCAGAAACAGAGAACAAAATAGTCTAAACTTTATCACCTTTACCATCACAACGGCTGCTTTACCACTGCCCATCTGTCAGGGCCCTGCTGTCAGCAGCACCTACAGCTCCAGAGCAGGCAGCTGAAGGTAATTAGTTTTACACTGCTAATTAAAATTCCTCTAAATGCAGTAGTATAGCCAATGAGGTCCTCAGAAACCCGGAACCTCTCTCAAATCAGGGTATATCACTTATTTTTGGAAAGGTATGCACAGACTACTTGCTTATATAGTTCTGTCCTGACCTACTTTGAAAGACATTTCTGAAATAGCTTATTTTGTATGGCAATAATTGAGTAAGCAGACTGAAAAATAATGCTGTGGTGCCCATTTTCCACAGTTGTGCAAGCACTGTAAAAATGTGCCTGTTGATAGGAAAAAATAAATTAATCCTTTGTTCCAGAGGGATAAAACTGTCAATAAAAGCTAAAGAATAGAACAACATTTTATAGTCTTCGATGCAAAAAGCACCCCAGAATATTTTGGATTATAAAATAGAAGGAAAAATATAATTTTGGAGGAGGAAAGGGCAAGGATTGTCTCTTTGCTGATTCTTTTGGTATAACATGTCCTTTCATGCCAAACTTGCTCAAGAGAGAGTAGCTTGGGCTCTTCCTTCCTTCTGCCCCGCATTTTGGGAGTAGCTGAGGAGGAGCGGAGAGTGCGTTGCACCGTCTCCCTCGACACATCATGCCTTTCACGCTGTGCTGATACGCTTTATTGCTTCAAAGAGGGTCCTCTGCCTTAGATATTATAGCCAGAGGAAGCTAGAGTGATATTTTTGCTTTTAGCTGTCCTATTCCCGGTTTTAAAACTGCATACTAAAAAACCCCATCAAATATAGAAATGGGAATCTGTACTATCACTATGGCTAAGCTAATTTGCGGAAAAAAAAAAAAAAATCCAACCCAAATTCCAGAGAGGATATAAAAATTGCAGCTTGACTCATGGAGATTAAACCAAGTGCTGTATAATGTCCCTGTTTTCTCACCCACTCCACAAGTTGAATGCAAATGAAGGACTCATTAATTATGGCGCTTTGCAGGCAGTAGTGCGTTCTTGAGTTAAGACTTCCTGTTGATAATTGATCTGCATTGATAAGCAGATGGTAGAAGTGAAGAGGCACACTTAAGATACACTCCTGACATCCAAACTAAAATTATCGCAGGGACTAGAAAAAAAAAAAATCGATGACCAAAACCTGAATTTGCTGGTCTTGCCAGTCTTTCTTTAGAACTGTGGAGCTGTTTGAACAGTAGCTCAGGATGTATGTAACAATCTGAAAATTATTCTCCAGTTCCCAAGCAACCACTCATTTAGAGGGTGGGGTATGGCATTTTCCTCTGACCTTCATGAGCCAATGGAAGTTGTAAAAAGCTAAGAGGAGTAGAGTTTTATTCTATTTCTTCAGTCAGCATTTTCTACAATGAACAAAATCAATACAGTGCAGAATCTACATGGGGTTTTGGATGAGTGGGCTGTAAAAAAACCCCTCTGAAATGTTCAGAAAAGGTCAAGTAAAAAATAAAAAGGCAAGACCCACATGGCAAAAACTCACCAATTTCTTCAGAAAGCATCCTTTAACTCTTTGCACTGCTTCGGTGACTGCAGTACTGGCTACGGCTACAGTTTCACAGCAAGTGCTTGGCAGAGACATATCACACTACACAAACTCCAGAATCTAATACTTTGGGAAAATTTTTACAGCTCTGCTCCTGATAAAGGTGGATCTACTGGCTTGTACCTCATCTGGTTAATTAGCAGTATCCTGCCTCATTAACTATGTGACAAATCACAGCTCATTGACATAACACAATGTACATAAAATTTTCTAATGAAAAATAAAGAGACCTCATGTTTTACAAACTGAATTTTTCCTCCCTTGTATAGTGCTAGATATCCGTTTACAATGGATGCAGGTTGAGGACAATCTAAGTTGCCTACAGCAAAAATTTTAAGATGGGCAAATATTTTCTTCCCCATACTGCAGATCTGTTATTATAGAAATACTGCAAAGTATTTAAATGAGGACTTGTGAAATGGGCAACGTTAGGTAAAAGTGGGGGTTACAGAGAGAAGAGTTGATTCTGAGTTTTCTGCATGCTGTGCTGAAAGGTCATTGCGACCAGCTCAGGTTTAGATGTTTTTAAAAGCTCTGAAACAAAATTGAGAAAACAGTGACTCCGCAAAGGAGGTTGTGGGAAAATCGAGGGACATTTTGCCGTCGTGACTCTTTAGCACCATAAAATACTTTGCAGGGAAAGAAGTGCCACGTTATGTGCCACAAGACGGCAGCTCATGCCAGGAGCCCACCCCACGTGTACATCCACAAAAACCACCACGGTGCCATCTGCAAAACTCTGGTGAGGCTGGAGCTGGTGGGGCTTTTCTCCAGACCTGGGCAGTGCTTAAAGTGAATGGAAGCTATATCTAAACACAAAAAGCCCTCTGTAAAGGCAGAGATTCATGCACAGGGTCTACACCCACCTGAAAACAGCCGCCTTTTGCATTTTAAGAAAAGATTATAAACCTGATGCTGCTGGAACTGATTTGATTTGACCCAAGCTGTTTTTTCTCCATCCACAGCCAAAGGGCTGTGCGGGAGTGAAGTCAAGTCAGGTCCTGACAGTGAGGAGCTTTTCACATCAACTTTGAAATGCCTTTGAAGTCAATACTGTTAGAGCAAAGAAATTAATCGTGGCTATAGCCAGATTGGCTGAAACACAAGCCAGGACAGAGATTTTGCTCTGTGCTGCTCAAACCCACACGCATGGCTCAGGCACACGGTGTTCACAGGAGAGGGAGTTTTGCCTGTAAGAGATGTCAGGCAGCTGTCAGTTTATCGCTGAAAAGGCTCTTACCCACGTGAAATGAGTATGCCGTGTCAATCTGAGGTGAATAACAGGCATGGTCTGGGTACAGCCCTTGGAAAAGCCAGCATGTGTAAAGCAATTCGTCTCAGTGCAGCAGCAGCATCTTTCTAAATACTGATTTTCAGTCTGGCCCCCATAAGTTAAAATAAAATAAAGACCATCTAAATATTACAGTTGTAAGTGATTGCATAAAGCTGGAATTACATGCAAGTGTTATGCTTTATATAAATAATGTTACACTATCTTGTCCATAGAAAAGAATCCCCCTTTGCTTTTACTTTATTTAAAGGCAAATAAAATTTAGGTTAGTTGCAAAAACTATGGAGTGACAACATTTTTATTCATTATTTTTAACCTAACAATTCTACCATTTAAAATCAGACAAGGGATATTATCTTTGTAATAAAAGGCAATTGAGAATATGAATGAGAAATCAAATGCTTTTTCATGCTGATTTATTTTAGATTAGAAAAACTTAAACCAGATGTAAACATGAATTGCTGAAGCATGAAAAGGGAATCACAGTAGAGTGATAAATATCCGAGTCGTGTTGTTATAGGTGCAGATTTGCATTAACTAAAATAAATTGATCTGTAAGCTTTTCCAAAACTTAATTAATGCTGCAGAACAAAGTTGGAGATCAATTATCAGCTTGATATCTTGGCACAGATAAATTTGAACTAAATTAACCATCAAAAAAATGTATGTTATCAATATCAGATTGAAATGATTACTGTCATAGCGTAGAAATGGTTCCCAGTGCAGACTGCACACTGAATCCTCTGTTATACGCAGATGTTGGAAATGCAGGAAGGATAATGGTTGGACTGGATGATCTTCAAGGTCTTTTCCAACCTAGACGATTCTGTGATTCTGTGATATCTGTAAACTCTAATTTTCCCTTTGGAAAATATGCATCTTCTGTTGAAATAAATGAGAATGAAGAGACTAGTGATGTACAGACATGGTGACTACTTTTCTAAGCCTGCTCAGAAGCAGGCATGACTATTTTTTTTTTCCACAATAGGAGGATTTACTGCTGAGCTGGTGGACAACTATCATGAAATTTTAGTTACTGTCATGAATTTTGTGGCAGTATTTAATTAGTGAGACAAAGGTGTAATCTCCTTGCATCTGATAACTCTTCAGGTACTTTCTTTTTGCTACTTTTTTCTGCTCCTTCTTTAGGCTAATTTTATCTGCTTGTAGGTCTGCAGTGCAATTAGGCTGTTTTATTAGAAGTTTGTACAGCGCAATGTTATCTGCGTCATGAAATAAACATAAGAGATGTATGTAGAAATGCAGATTCCCTGGTTAGGAAGGTCACACATACAGATACAATGTTCAGGTATGCAACAAGGTTAAAAGTTGTCCTGGAGGACATATTTAAAATTTCTCTAAATTCATTAATTTACTGCAATCTCAACATTATTTGTAAAATAAAACTGAAAAGTGCTATATCAAAGCATCCCAAATGAGATTCACGACTCCAAGACTGCATTCTGTATAAGAAATATAAATTAATAGTGCATCTAATCCATTGCATCTGTATCTACATAGAACTTTACGTGTTAACATGCTCGATCTGAATTGCCTGTTGTCTTTACAAGACAGAATAAAGCTCTTTCCAGTTCTATCCATACACAACTTGGTATTCAGGTATGGATGGATGGATGGATGGATGGATGGATGGATGGATCAGTGAATAGGTGGGTGGATGAAGGGTTCCATGTTTTCCTTTTCTTATCTGCTAAACTGCTTCTCATGGAAGCTAAAAATACATGAGCGGGTGCCTTGTCATCAACATACCTACTCCATGATCCCTAATCCTTCTGAAAGCATGACAGGTTCACCAACTCCCTTTCACACAGTTTTATTTAAAGGCAATGGCTCCATTTGAAGTTTTTTTTAGTGCTGTTTGCGCCCATCCTAAAAGTGCCCAGCTAATGGTGTAGGAGGCTGTGAGGCTGTCACGCACTTCGACCTCTGCTTGAACAAGGCATTCAGAAATTTCCAAGACAGAAATAAAGTATCCCAGAGATGTGTTTAGATCTCTTCAATCAATTGTATTGATCAAACAGTGCTCCATTTAAAATTCTGAGCCAGATAACCCTAATTTGTTTATAAAAGGGTCTCTTTGAAGATAGTCTTAATTAAGTAGAAGGAAAAATAGCATGTCATTAATGTGAAGAGAGCAATATAGACATCTAAATAAATATCCTATCACCAAAGACACATGCTGGTGTTAAACCTTTTCAAGAGAATGATTAGGGAATCACTAAATATAAAGGTATTTGTCTTTTGATCAAGGACTTCTGCTTGAGTCCCAACCAGATAACAGACAGCTTCCTCATTTGCTGTTTTCACTGAATAGCAATGAGTGCATGCATGCAGTGCACTGGAAAATTCAGCCTCAAAAATGTAATTTATACAAATGTTTGCATACTGCCCAGCACCGGGGGACCCATTCCCAGCGGGGCCTCAAGGATCTGCTGTAATTCAGGGAAACCGCAGAAGTCCTGTGACTCGTGGGGGCTGGCTGAGTCAAAAGTTCACTCTGATCATTTGCCTGTAGCCACCACCCACAGCGAGCTAGATTATAAATTAAACACAGCATCTCCTGCTGAGCTAATAACTGTATTAACAAAAATGTGAATAAATAGTGTTTCACCTCTCCCATGCTGCTGCATTGTGTACTGTGGGTATACAACTCCGCTAGCTTCATGACACCTCATAGAAAAATACCATGGACTCAGAATCATTCTTCCTCTCTTACAGTTTTTCTCTGTCATAGAGTATTTAAGTATGCTGGTTGATCATGGCTTGTTGCTTCATTTTTACAGTTCTTTTGAAGTCATCAATATCCCAGCTTCATTTTGCAGCAGAGTTAGTTCAGGGAAGAGGAGAAAGAATATATCATGCACTCAATTCCACAGCTAACTGTTATTGGGACTCTGATCCTGTAACCCTTAATCAAGCAAAACTGCTGTCCTTAGCAAGAGAGGGTGAAAATGCTCCTGATACTTCTTTGACTTGTTTTCATCCTGATATTCATTATTTGAAGATTACATATCCAGTAAGTGCAAAAATAGGGGGTTGGTTTTATGTCCCTGCAAGAGAGTCAACTTGTCTTGAAAAGATAGCTAGCAAAAACTAAAGCCTTTCCCATAAAGTGTGGTGAATTGCTTCCTAGCTACAAGACCAGTTTGTGGAACTTTTATTTCCGTTTCTCTTATTAACTATTAATAATGATATGTGCTCTTCGATGTCCACTCTGTTTACACATAAAGAGCATAATGTAACGGCAATGACAAGGCATAAGGTAAATCTGGATTTCTAAACAAAACATTTTTAAATGATAAAGCAGTTACAAGCAAAATAACACAAGAAAGATTTTGGTCACCTGGGGTACAGCTGCTGACTTTTGGGATTATCAAAACATTGCTGACTAGATTAGATTAGAATCACCATAGCACACAATTAAATTTTCATGAAAAAATGATTTTTAAATATTGATGACAATCTTTTCTTACAAACCACTTAAAAAAACAACTGTAGCAGCACACTAGCATCACTGAAATACAGTGACACAAGTGCGAGTTATACAACCAGTACTATCCACTCAGTGTGTCAGTGTAAATCATTTGCAAATCCAGCTCCATTCCTTGAGTGAGACCAGCATCGTCTGTGAGGGCCAAGCTCCCCAACGTGTGGTCACACTTTGCTATTAGGTTAAAGGAAAGTTTCAATTCAGAGGCAGGTAGAGTATAAAAAGATGTTTAGTCTTCACTGAGCTGGTCATCTCAAACTGTTGAAGATTTGAGAACATCTCAACAGGTCCAAATGACAGACAATGACTTCCCTGATGGGATGGTAAGGTGGTTGTTGCAGACAATCCTTGTTACCCTCAAAACTAATCTCTCCTGCTCTCTGCCTGATATCTCCCTCACCATGCCCTAACTAAGCCTCCAAGAAACATGGAAAAATACACACAACAGATGAGAGTTATGCAACTTCTTGTCAGAACAAAAATCTCTACCCTGCTGCTGACTGGAGAGCTCATGCTTTTTCAGGGTCCGTGCTCCCATGCCTTCAGGTCTGCTCGACCTGATTTTGCCAACTTCTGATTCAATAGGTAAAAGAGCGAGCAGATTAGGGGCAGAGAGGTTACATGCAGGGAAGGAATTGCAGGTAGCAATAGCTTTTCTGTGTGTTTTTTCCTTTTTAAGAGTCTCAGGAGCTGTCAATGTCTCAAACAGTGGAATTATTTAAGTCCTACCAGAAAGGCAAGAAAAGCAATGTTATGTTAGCTAGAAGGTAAAATGTACCAAAAAAACCCCATTTATAGGGTTTTCATATACAATTATTTAGCATATAATTTAAAAAACAAACAAGAAACATAGAGGGGGAGTACTAGAGTGAAGAAAGGAGAAAAAGACACAGAGATGGAGACAGTCCTCTAAGTGGATGCAAAATGATTTCACTGAAGCTAATGCTATGCCACCTTCTTAATCTCATATTTCTCAAAGAAATCCTCAGGAATGAGCTCCATGAAAGTCATCAGGACAGGTAAAACTAAATCCTGTGGGAAAATGGACTGTTGCAGATCTCTCCCAGACAACACTCGCATTGATGGTCCAGTGACCACCTAACATGGCGATGCTTGAGTGAAATTTCTAACCTCTGGGCATCATCCCTTTAATAAAGGGGTATCAAAGATAACCCTGTGTCAATGCATTTAGGCAGGTACAAGCAAGAAAAGACTCATACTTTCTTTAGTGTTACCTTACTGTCTACAGTCATCCACAGTTTATGTGAATAAAAAGCATGAAGAGCATCTGCACAATTAATCCAACAGCTACTTCAACAGTATTTGGTTTGTAACTCAGAAGGCAGTGAAGGAAAAAAAAAAAACAAAATCCAAACCCTGAAATGAAAGCAATGGTCATGTTCTCAAGCAGAAATTGATGGCTTGTTTCTCAGCCTACCATTTGAATATGAACCCACGTAAGGGGCTGAAATAGTTCAGGCAGATTTTTTTCCTCCCATTCCTACAGCAACTTTAAGACTCCTGAAGACCTGCTAGTCATTTAACCTGAAACAAGGCAAACTGAGATTATCAATGGGGGCAATATTAACACAGAAAAAAGACCACCAAAAACTTTTATTAGGAGTGTTTAATTCTTTGGATGGCCTTGTTCTTGACAAAAACTCACTGTCAAAGGCAACCAACATTGCCAGGCACACACAAGAGTCAAAGGAGTCTCACCAGCCTGATAACAACTTACTGCCAGTGACTACATCTGCTGCTGCACCTCATATTAATACCATGGAAAATCCTGTTGGGAAAAAGAGCCCCAGCCTCAGGGGCTGTGGCTCCCCCAGTTTCAGCAGCACCAGCACACGCTGGACCGGGAGAGCAGCCTGGGATGTGGGTGAGGAGGAGCTGAGCTACCTCAGCAGCCAGATGGGTGATAGGAAGTGATAAACTCATCAGCCTTTCCAAGCTCTGCTTGTCTGGCAGAGCTCTCACTCTGCCCACGCCAGCCGGGTTTAGCTGTTTGAAGATGGACTTCACTGAACTGCTGAGGGCTCTGGTTTTGCCCATAAGTTTTCTTTGTGGGTCACTGCAGTCCTTTACGCTATCGGTGCCAAATAAAGAATTTCCCTTAATACAATAAGGATGAAATCTGGTGAAGTGATGCTGCTTTCTGGATGCATTTCTGGGCGTTCACCTGGTTCTCTGGGTAACCAGAGCAGAGCAAAGTGATGAAACAAAAGCATCTTCTAGGTCAAATCTTGGCCACCAAAGTTAATGGCAAAAAGCTCTTTGACTTTCCTTTTGCTGTTTCAGTGAGGTCAGCATTTCATCAGGAGGAAACTGAACTTTGTATCTCAGGTTTAAAATTGAAAAAAACCCAACAAGAATTGTCCTTTACCACTGCACTCCACTGAAAACTGTGAGAATACTTTGAACAGAGCAATTAACAGAATATGCTATTTAGGTTTTAATCGATGGCTGGGCTGAAGAAAAACATTGGGTTTTTTTTTTCATTGAGGTTAACTCTGCCTCATTCAAATAACTTAAAAATAAATAATCTACCACTGTTATTCTTTTCTTATTCCAATTTTATTAGCATTCATTGCGATGTAGAGTTAGTTCTTGTTTCTGTTGCTATGGAAGTCTTGTCTCAAGGCTTACCAGAGAAATAGTTTAAAAAATGTAAATGGGAGATTGACTCAAAGACATTGATTGTTGCTACAAAATGCATAATTTCGTTCTCTTCTTGCTATATGCCTTTTTTTGATATCAGAATAGAAAATTAACTTAAGTTTCAAAGTTATAACAACTGTAACATCAGAAAAGAATTCTTTCAGTAATTATAAGAGATTTTTTATAAATTGTGGGCAAGATGGTAAGGAGACTTGTGAATGAGGAAAGAGTGGTGCACATCTCACTAGCTTTATCAATCCAGGGAGAAAAAATATCCAGAGTTTCTGAAAGTATCTTTTTATTTATGTCCTTTAAAAAAAACCCAAACAAACAACAAAAAACCCAAACCAAACCAAACCAACAACAACAACAAAAAAACAACCACACCCCCCCCAAAAAAAACCCCCACAACTTACTTCAAACAATGCAAAGAACTCAGAATTTCTCTGTTAGGAATGATACTCAGAAAAATTAGGTTTAAAGCTAAGCCCATCTTCACTTATACATTCTGTATAGTTGAGAAATGAGTATTATTTCCTATTTTAGACTTAAATCTGAAGCTTTGGAGCAAGTACTCTAGAAACCTCATTCTTTACATACCGCATATAGGGCTTGTTTTTTGTTGGGTGTTTTGGTTGTTTTTTTCAAGCAGTAAATGTCTTAATTCCATGAGGAAAAAATACAGTACTGAAATTGGCCATGAAATTGTATTATAAGAACTTCTGGGACACATTAACTATAAATCTTTTCATGCAGTTTCATGGCCACTTGAAAGTAGGTAGACAGACAGACAGACAGATGAACTGATTGATAGATCTACAGATCTATTCAGGGATTGGAAACCTGTTTGGAGTATTGCCCTTAACTGCCCTGGAGTGTTGTCCTTAACTTGCCACAGCAAAACTGTTCAACCAGAAATGTACAAAAGGTCTAAAACTAGATTTTGTAATATTTGAGCAGGGAATCTATAGAATATTTGTAGCAATTAAATTATTATGTTATTCTTGATTACATCAGAAAGCTGGAGCAAACACTTAGAAAAATGCAGTTCTGGAGTCTCTTTGATAATCAGATTTCTGTTCTTAAACTCCTCAGTAACTTTTGAAAACGGATTATAAGCAACTTAGTCACTTAGGTAACATCATCATTTCTTAGGAAAATACCCTGAAACCCCCAATAACCCAGTAATAACATTAGCCATTACTGGAAATTGAGAGAAAGAGGAAGAAAATCCCATTGAGTAGTGCATTCACAGCAACACATTCACTGTCTGCTATAGCAACGTGTCCCTGTTGTCCTGGATGCCTCGCAGCCAAGCAGAATAGAGTCAGTAATGCAGCATGACTTTTTTTGCACCTATGTTGCTTGATAAAACTATGATTCATAAGCTGCTAGCACTTCCTTCGCTTGCACAGTTTAAGAATCACAAACCTTCTGCACTTCACGGCACACAGGCATCCTCTGGTGCCTCCTGCTTCCCTGCCCCTCTCCCATCTCCATCCTTCATCTGAATTTCAAGTTTACTTTTTTCCTTGCCCATCTTTGCTTCAGCTCCCAGCCTGATGGGTGGAACTGGTGGTTGCCCTCCTAGAGCCATTTCAGCGAGGGAAATATCTGTTAAAATACTCTAAAACATTCTCTGGCTTTAACACAGCTTCTGAAGCTACCTGAATTACAGCTTGAAGATTGGTGTTCCTCTCAGAATGTCTTTGGTTTCTCTTGTTTATTTGGACACGACAACATGCCCGCAACCTTATTTTGTTCAATCACCAACATAACAAACAAGTTTTTATGCATGATTTGCTCATTAGTGGCTCCTTCAAACATCCCATCTCCTGGTACATAATCCAATTTTTAAAATAATTTGGAAAATGATGTAGTGTAATTAGCATTCAGAAATCTGTTTTAATCCATATGGCTCTAGGTCAGTTCAGGAGAAGTAATTTCAATTAGTCATTAATTGTTTGGGTTGGGGGAAGCAGGGGGAGTTTGCGTGTTACACAATCCTGCGGTGTCACCTCCTGCTGCGGTCGACTTGGCCAAGCAGCTCCATGCAGCAGGGAACAAGATCTTCCAGAAAATACAAACTTGCCAACGATTCGCTTGGCAGAGCTTTTCTCTTTGATTTATTTCAGATGTAAGGATCTGCTCTCGTACCTTTCAAAGTTGGAGCAAGTTTAGCAATTTACTTCAATGGGGGCAAGACTGGAGCTTAAATCCTGGGTTAATGCAGACTGACACAGTCGCTGGAACTGCGCTCATTAGAGTTTCTGTGGCTCTTCGTGTGTGTATGTGTGCATGCATGTGTGAAAGTGAAGTGCTAATGTTAATATCTTGGCCACATACCAATTTCAGCAATGCCACATAAGTAAAATCCACCCCGAAGCCTCAGTTGGAAGGGCTCTTCACATCCAGGCTTGTAATGCCGTTGGTAAGTGACACATCTGTGGCGTTGCAGAAGTGGATACTTGTCTGTGAGATCTCCAGTTTAGTTTACCAGAATAAGCACCTGGGAAAATGTAGTAGTCAAAAGAAACTTCCAAGCAAACAAATAAGAGAAAACATTAGTAAAATTGGAAATACATTTATAAAACTGTCCTGTGTGGATAGATGGAGATTTTTATTGCTATGCAAATGACTGTTATGTACAAGTCTAACGGGCTGCAGTGGAGATGAATCATTTAAATTAACTTAATCACTGTGTTAAGGGGTTATCTGCAAATCTCATTAAGTATCACTGCTAATGGTTGACATGTTTAGGGCATTGTTTTGAAACTCAGAAGTCACAAAGTCTACATCTGACAGAGAAGTAGAATGCTGGAATCACAACCGCCTGACTTTCTCTTTTGGATGCTTTGTTTAATAACTCCTTGGAGAAAAAGAATGACAGCATTGGGATTTATGTTCTCACTTCAAGGTATTCCAAAATTCATCTTGAGAAACTCTGAGCATTTTCTTAAGCAATTTAAAATAGAATGATTTAGGGTTTGTAAGTAGAACCCTTTATAACTTGCTGCTTGTGCACTTTTCAGTTAAGTACGTGGGGACATTACAATTATCACGTTGCTGGGTTCGCCAACATTGTAACACACCTTTCTCATTCACCTCATCTAACAAAATTTAACAAAAACATTATTGATACAGAGCTGTGCTGTATAGCTGTGTTGCATGCATTTCTAAGATATCTCGTCCATCAAACTGCCCAGTTTAAGTCCCTGAGCAGGTGAAGTAACTGGCCATTTTACATTGCTTCGGTGCTGCTCAGCTCCCAAGAAGTCCCACTAGATCCCATTTTTTCCTCCGTATTAGATTTAATTGTGCTGGCTAATACAAGGATTTAGTGGATCAGCTTGGGCAATATTTCTTAATGATATAAAGTAGCATAGCAGGGGGCTGAATTCTCAGGCTTAATGAGACACCCAGCTTCAGCTTATCTATTCAAGCAGGGATTTTTATTGACAGAAGGAAAATGAGTGAAAGGTTTGGAAATAAAGCAAATCTGGCAGCTACCCAGAAGATCACCTAGACTGCAGCTCCTGTGGTCGGATGCACACTCTGGCCTCAGGCAACCAGGGGCTGCCAGGAAGCTTCTGCGTTATCCCCTTCCTCAGTCTTCATCTAAAATCCAAAGATTTGAACTCATCCTTACTATTTACTCCCTCTGCAGACCAGCTGTCACACGGGCCTGCCTCTGCCCTCTCAATCTTTTTCCTCCCTCAGTAATTTTCCACTTAGCACCCCCCTCCACCTGCTCCCCTAACTTGTTGCAATTCATACTGGATTTATGCAAAATGGACTTAATCCTCCCAGAGCTGCATCACTGTGCCAGAGCATGCAATGAAGGAAAGCATATATATGCTCATGATATTCTCAGCTACTATAGATTATACGCATGGGAGTGCATTTTGCAAAGTCAGCAGTTTAATACAGTCTCTTTACCCACAGAATTTTATTACTATCGTATCAGGGAGGCTGGTTTGGGCTTAGCGTGCCTCGAGGGGGAGGAAGAGGAGAGCCCAGGTGCAGAGAAAGGCAAGGGAGAGGTGTGAGAAGCAGCTGCCCCCCCCCCCCCCCCCGCCCCCCGCCTCCACTGCACCCCTCTCTGGGCATGGATGTCAACAGGTCTGCAAGATGAACATGGCATCTGGCTTTAATGAAGGGACAGTAAAATAATATTAAACGGCGTTAAGATGAAGATGATGAGAGCGGGGTTTTACAACTCAGGCTGCTACAGTGGGGGTCCTGGGGGATGCTGAGCATCTGCTGCTGAGATCAGAGGGTTCAAGGCACAGCCCTGAACTCAGCGTGGAAGGTGATAAAGCTGGTCACATTCAGGTTTTTATTTCTGGTGATCACACAGCATGCTTTTAAACCTATCAAGAAATATTCAAGTACTACTGCTGCACTTCTTTATGGCTTTAAAACTGATGTAAATTTACATGCAAATTAGGTGCAGCCCTCAAGCTCTTGGCAATTTGCCACTGCAGCCTTTGATATTGCCCCTGAGTAGATCATCTTTTATGAGAAAGCCATCAGTCATCCCACAATACTGGAGGAGGATAATTTCCCTGCATGAGTTGCATAAAGATGGCACTGCATATTCGGCAGAGTACAGCCCCCAGTGCTCTAGAAAAGTAAAAAGAGGAAACAATCCTTCTTTCAGGGTTTGATTGGCTGGTTGGTTTCTTTTCTAGGCTACTGAGCAACTGCAGAAATTGGACTTATAGGATTAAAACAATAGGTTTTTTGGGACTGAAATTCAGCAGTCTCATGTTTGTGCAAGTGATTGGATCCTTGGATAAAAAGTACAATTTAACTGTCTTGTGTACATTCCCTGATACAGCTCATTGCAAATATTGTATTTCTTCCCACTTCACTGGCTTACTGGTTAAATTTACCTATCTGCAAAGAATGTCACAGAGAAAAATAATTCCTGGGGGCATAATCCCCATAATAACTGGTCATGCCTGCAAAAATATTTTGGGGAGCAATTACTGTATAAGAGCCATTACAATTTCTTACTGCAATAAATTCCTACTGTTTACTGCTTGATTGCTTGTTTTAGATTGCTTGTTAATAATGCAACAGTGGATAGAAGGAGTCGATAATGAAGTAATGTGTATTTATGGGATATATGTCCAAATGATCCTTAGTGCATGGTTATTTGAAAATAAATAGTGTATTGATTGAAACAGCTATGGAACAAAATGGTATTTCAACACGTGGTGATAGTTGATAATTACTTCGAAGCCATTTTTTGTTGTTGTTAATATAGCAACTAGTCTATTTTTAGCTCCTCTGTATAGATAATGCTATCCAGGGGTTTCTGTATCAGTTCGAAAATTCTACCTCTGATGAAAATACAATATTCATTCATATTTCTCATCACTGGGATATCTACATAGTCCCATTTCGCCATGGTCAATACCAATTTGAAAGAGGTTTTAACTGGCATTTAATGTAGCCATATTACTAATACTCCATTAAAATCACATAATCTTCTGTCATGGGAAAAATCAACAGAACCCTTTTCTATGAGCTCCATGTAGTGGAAGTTTATAGGTAAAACTACCCAACAGTGCTCTTAAGTTTTGGGGGTGAAATCTTTCATGGCAATATTTTTGGGGTAAATGAACAATAGTTATAAGCAAGATGAAAAAAAAGGATGAAAAAACAAAACAAATCAGGGAAGGGTTATCAGAGGAATAGATTCTCCTCTGTGATTTGATGGACCCTGATCTCATATTCAGTTTTCCTTGTATTCTAAAGCCAGCAGATAACATTCCTACACAGAGGAAGAGCTGATGTAATTTCTTGGGTGAATATCTGATTTAAAAAGAAATAATTCCATTTTGAAAAAGCTGGAATGGGTTGAAAATTTGGAGTAAATGAAGCACCAGTTTCAATCAAAAAATATAGTGATAACTTGCTGTTTTTTTTGACAAAATAACACATGAAAAATTAAAGATTATTTTTAAAACATTAACTATCTATATTCTGACCTGCAGTCAGTAGGATTGATTTTACCAAATATTTGGAATGTTTTAACCAAATATTTGGTATTGATGTTTACCAATGACATATTAATCCCAAATATTTGGTATTGACTCTTGCAAAGGCATGTAAATATTGACTTGCAAAGCTGATCTCAGAGTGAAGGGATACTTTGTATCTCTCTGTTTTGCCATACAGTCAACATATATCACATTTACTAACATCACTGTAGTACTCTGGTTTTGCAGCTGGGAAAAATGTAGATTAAAGACGTCTGAGGATGTGTTCACCATCCAGAGTATGACATACCCAAAACGTAATGTAAAGCCTCCTCTACCTGCCTTTATCCTTTAGTCTTAAGATCTCTTTCAGTTAGGTCCCAGCTAAGACCACGATATCTTCTCCTGTAGGCATGTTACAAGCGCCATTAGAAGCATAAAATCCATAGTGATCTGTCCCTTAGCCTCTTTTATAATTCATGAAGTATTATGTAGCTGCGATCATCTATACTAACTTCCAAACTATTAAACTATGAAGTTCAATCCCATTTAATTGCCTGCCCCCAGCATCAGAAAGCAAAAAGTTGAATCCTTTACTCATTTATAAGCCTTCTCTACGCAGCACATCCAACTTTGTAGATTTAAGAGCAGCTATCTTAATACCTGTTAGTTTAAAATGAAAATGAGCATAACATAGAGCTATAAGCATTTACCAAACAACTGAGGTATTTTTCGCTTTAGGAAGGCAGAAAGCAGCACACAAGTATACTGTTTTGGTAATTTGAAGGAAAGTTAAGGTTTTTTTGCAACGGAAGAATCAGGGATATAGGGCATTTGTTGAAGCAGTTGTAAAGCCAACCCAGTTTCTGTAATTGCCAGTACAAGTCTAACAGTGCAGCCCGCAGCAGTTGCACCACTACAGCTCTGTTTATCGATCCCTGTGATTCAATGTTTTTGCTCATGGGCATAAGTCAGCACTTTCAGCAGATCAGCACAACGGCTGAAGGATCAATCGTTACTTCCCCCTCCTGATCCATTTTAATTGTGATATCAAAGATGGAGTAATCCTTTCTCAGGTTAGAAGATGTAGCTGAAGCTGGGACAAAACTGTGTTATAAAAGCAGAGAGACTCCAGTATGCAGATCTGAAGGAAAAACTACTAATTCCAGGAACCAACCCAAAAGAAGCAGACAATGATGCTGAGCTTAGTTTAAATTGTTACAACAACCAACTCAATAAATAAAGTGGTTCACTTCCCTCACCTCTCCCTTGGCAGCAGCCAAGAACTGAAAGGCAAACCGTCTCTGCAGGACAATGGCGCTCTGGGGAAATTATTAAGCTCAGACTCAGAGTCTTTATTTTGACATTCAAGAATAACCCAGAGTGCAGGCATGTTATCAGGCATGTGAGGACTGAGCTCATTTGAACTTTAGCTGTGCCTTCTTTTTCTCTCTCTGTTTTTGTTAGTGTTTGTTTGGGGGTTTTTTAATCTCTCTTTCCTTCCATCCACTAGAGTGTTTAACCAATGAGAACTAATTTCTTGGGGAAAAAAAAAAAGCTTCACAGAACAGCTGCTGGTTGTTGTACTTAATGGAGAGGTGTAATTAAGAGAGCTGGGATAGCAGCTTGTCAAAATACAGAATTGCTGTCTGTGGTGGGGTTGGGGTTTTTGTTCTTTTGCTTAGAGGTTTGTCCCCCCTGCCTTTAGCTATGCAGGATATTAAGGTTTTCACACTCCACGTGGAAGCTCTATAGCTTCTGAGGATTTACTGGCAGCTATCCTATGGAGGGAGCCTGTATGGGAGCCATGAAGGGAGAAAGGAGATTTCTTCAGGGCTTCTGCACTGGTACACCATCAAGACAATGCATTCAGGGCTGTTTGAAGTGATACATAACCTTCTTCCACGTCACTGGGGGTTCTCTCCATCCTCTAGTCCTGAGAACTCTTCCAAGGAAGTTAAAAAGTCCACAAGATCTACTGTAGGCTTTCTTCCCTCTGAAGAAAATATCTTGCCCCTGGGCTAATGCTGCCCCTTGCAGAGAGCCTCCTTCTCTGCAGACACAGAGGAAAGTCAGAAATGGACCTGGAGAATCAAGAGAGGATTTTTGTCTGGGAAAGAGCTTAGGAAACTTTAGGCTGTTTAGCTGCCACTCAAGAGGTGCAAGAAGAACAGAAAAAAACCCACAACTGCTCTTGCTCCCTTTGGGTTGCAAGTGAGAGATGGGGGATAGCCAGGTGAGGTGGCTGGAGATTTTGATCCGGAGAGCAATTGCACTACTGCAGGAACCACAATTAAAGGATTTCGCTGGGGAGGTGCAGAGTTTGCCCCCAAGGTCCTGACCGAGTGAGGAGCACAGATGCTGCAGGCAGGAGGGATCAGATCCTGGCCGTTGCCGTATGGAGGAGAACTGTGAGTGGTTGCAACACCAGGCATCTCTGTCCTGCAGTTGATGGAAAGGTGAAGTGAGGGCTCCCTGGCCTAATTAATTTAGAGTGGCATGCAGATAAATCAAAGCTGAAAATAATAGCTTGCCTTGGCTTTGAAATTACATTTGAGGCACACAGTTATCCAGTGGCTTTTATAGCGGGCTCCAGCAGCACTCCCTTATTGCAAGAGCATGTTCCTCTAGTTCCCGCTGAGCTGCCATTCACCTGTGCCTGCCACCGGTGACACACCTGGAAGGAGCAGGCTTGGGACCTGCTGCAAGGTTAGTTCCCTACTTATTTGTGAGAAATATAGTTATCAAGGCCTTTAGAAGAGCCTTCCAACCTGGAATACGGTCTATAACATGCATTGTGAGACAGGGCACGAAGGGTTGGGGTTTTTTGAATGTTTGTTTTGTCAGATTTTTATTTTCTTTGAGAACTGGGGATAATTTTGCATTTTGACCAGTACAGTGTAGTTCCATGTTGTGCTGTGGGAGCAGAGAGATGCCAGCTGGAAGCAAGACTGCATCATGTGTGTCCAGTATTAGACCTGAAGACTTCTCGCTGACCTCTGCAACACCCTCCTATGACAAAGCATGAGGTAATTCTGAATGATTTGATTTCTCAAACTGGCCTTCAAAACTGACAAATTGGCCTCACCTAATTTTCCATTTAACTGCAATTGCAAAAGTTGCCTATTTCATATTAGTGATATTAGATTAAAAAGGCTTCTGTCTCCACAAATCAGGTAACACATCCTTCCACCTTATTTACATCCACAAACGGGCAAAAAATCAAAATCTTTTTAAATACATTTAAAGTGAGGTTAGAATTGGTGAATCTGTGACAGAGATACTGTAAAGATGGGAGCACTGAGTGGAAAAGGTATATGTGCAAATAAAATAATTAGGAAAAAAGTGTCAGCATACAAAGCAGGGGAGGGACAGAATAAGAGAAGCAAAGCAAAATGCAGATTCACTGGGATGGGAACACACAGCAGGTGTTTGGACAGCAAACAGGCAATAGTAGATGATTTTATGGCAACCCTACAGTGAAATGAGGTCATGCTGCAGACGGAGGCAAACTAATGGACAAAGATGGGTGCCTTTAAAAATTAAGATGTACAGAAAGAGGTTATTGGAGGCAGAGCTGGCATAAAACTGCAGAGATGGATGGAGAGGTATCAACAAAGAGAAAAATGGTAGGAGAGAAGGAGAGGAAGTGTATCACGTACTCCCTGTAGAGAAAACGATTATCGCTTTTAGATAACTTTAATAGGCCGAATCTTTGAGATACCGTTATCAGGAGAAGGAGCTTGAAATACAGCACTAGATAAAAGCAAATCAGAGCTCTGACATAACTTCTGTAATAGCATCCCCCCTCTGTAAGGCGATGCTGAGGAGGTTCAGATTTTGATCTGCTGCTGCACTGCACTGGTTGTGATCCCGTGCTCCAGAAGTCAACATAGTTTGATGCTCAGTGCACACTTTTCATTGTGTTTTACGTCTAAAGCAAGGCAATTTTCTAGATTAACAATTTTTCTCTGAAAAATAGAAGTTGGGGCAAGTAACCTGGACTGAATTAAGGACAGAAAAGGAGTGGTTTTGTTCTGATTTGCTATGAAGCGCTTATGCTTCTTTATTTGCCCATTTGGGAACCAAAAGCCAAACTATTTGCAAAGGTCTTTTCAAGATGGTTTTCCTCACTTTATGTAGTTTGTTTATATATAGAGGTAAATTAGATATAGATATAACTTCATAAATTATACTAGTATAAACTATACTTTGGTACTTCTGCCCTACAATTTAGCTTTTGTTGCCTGTCATGCATTTATCATTTGTTTTCCCTTTCTTTTCTCCTGTATATGGTGACCCCAGCTATTTTCTAATCTGTAATAGTATTCATTTTTATTCCCCTACCTAGGGCATTGGAAACCAAAAAAGTGATTGTCTGAGAAGCAATCACAGAAAATGCACTCTATGAGTTAAAGGTATGGCTCTGTCTAATAACCATGTTATCCCTTCTGTTCTGAGCGCTGAGCCAATATTTGATGTCCTGCAGGTTGTTTCCATTAGGAAGAGAAAGTGATGATAGAGTCGTGCGTTCCTCTGATGAGCCCCTGTTTGTTTATAGGGCACGTTCACCCTCCTGTTTCTCTAAGCCCAGCAGGGCTTGAGCTGTAGGAGACCATTTCCTCGCTCACCACACCGATCCCCCTCTACTCAATGTTCAATACCAGCCAAGTTTCCTTAGCTTTATCTCTGGGCAACTCTGCAGCTCTTCTGTGGCCCTGAGTAATGCTTCCTTGCTGCCTTCTCTTGCTGTTTCTCTCTTTTTTTTTTTTCTTTTTTTTTTTTTCTCTTTCTTTTCCCCCCAGTGCGCAAAATGTCCCAAACCAACCTCAGAATCTTTGCACCTGTGTGTGCTTGGCACACAACAGGGGGTTGCACTACTCCAGCTACCCACGTTACTGGGAGAGCTTATTATTGTGTACTATTTTTCTGAAAGATAGGGTGTTTTTTTCAACCAGAGAGTTAAATCAGAGTTAATCCAAACTACAAGAATAATCTATCTGATTTGATACCTGATCAGGGCTGGCTATCACTGCATCTTGTTACAGATATGTTCCTAATAATAGTAGGGGGGGGTTATTACTTCTTTTTTTTAGATAATTTATTTCTAGTTTCTATGCTATCAGTCTGAGTAGCTAAAAAAGAATGCTTTCTGAAAGCTAGCTCATATTGTGGGATCTTCCCTAAGCAAGGTGGAAAATCCCTCTTGCAAATCACGGCTGAGTATGTAATAAATGTCAACTCAACGTTTACTTTGCAGTAAAAGGTTGCAAACTCACCTATGAAACCATCTACCAAAGCAATCCACTCTATGGCAAATGCTCATAATTCACATCAAGGGTATGTTTAAAATAACATAAAAAGCTGAAGATTTGTGGTTGCGGTCATATGCTGCAAGGTTGCTAAGAGAACGGCCAGCTGCTCGTATCTCACAGCCAAATCCTCTCTGACATGGCTATAGGACCACTCTAGAGACTGAAAACCTCCTCAGGTATTCAGTTAGAACAATAATTCTGTATCTCCATTCTTCCCAGTTTGGGCTGAAATGGCTTGATTACTTCGTAGTTTTTTCGCTGTCTTTTTGTGTAAGAGTTTGACTTGTATTAAGAAAAAAACAACTCGAGGAGATAGGTGTTGCAGTGATGAGGTCAATGATGAGGTCATCCTCACCTAGTTGTAATGTGTGCCATGCTCCTACCGTGATTTCTGCTGGGGTTGTCTCCTGTTCTCACAGGCCTCCTGCTATTCAGCATGGTTCCTTAAAAAAAAAAAAAAAAGCTGAAAAACCCCCCTGGCGCTAAGTAGCTAGTAAGCTAAAATGCTCATTTTAAAGAAGTGGTTCATGTTTACTGTATAATGAAGAGGAAAAAGGTCCTTTAATATTAACAATTCAGAGAAGATTAGATCAAAAATACCCTATTACCACTTTTTCTAATCCACCTATAATTGTGTACCAAGCCATCAGGGAAGCACTTAAGACCTGAAAAAGCCTTAGTAAGGACCAGAAGGCAATTGTCCGCTTCAGCATCTCCGACAGTTGGACATGGACGTAATCCAGCTACTATTGTCTTTTACTCTGCACTTGCGATGCTCTTCACAGTCCTGCAACAGTCTGGGCTGTTAAATGGAGTCTGCGTGGTGTAGCTGAATACCCAAAATGTAGAAGCTGCCTCCGAGGAGGAAATTTATTCCAGTGAAATAGGAACAAGGTTGTCTTTCTTTGGATTTCTGTAGTAGAGAGGTATCCTGTCTTCAGTGATCTGCCCCTCTGTATTAGAAAAAGTACATGTTTCAACATTATTAAAATAATTTAGATCACTTTGTCTGGAAAAATGTGGATCTGATTACCACTAGTTTGCATCATTTTTTTACTTAAGTTTGGAGAAGGCAAAGCTCTCCAGTGAATTAATTAATTTCACTCCATTTTGACAGACTGCTTAAATCAGCTTAGAAGTGCCACAGCTGAGTAAACCCATCTAGTAGTTTATGATTGCTTCTTTTGGAAGAACCTGCTCAATACCAACAGCAACTGAAACAGTGCATTAAGGAGAGCGACTTAATTAAATAACTGTTACAAGAGCAGACAATGGTAAAATATGTACAGTTCCTATAAGACATTGATACAAAGTTTTAAAGAGCAATACAGGATTATTTTTTTTTTTACATTCATACATTTACCTTCCTGATTCAGTGGAAGATGTCCCATTGTGTCACAGACCTGACCACCCCTTAGCTTTCCAACTCTCTGTGTATACACAGCAGGCTCACAGACAGAAGTTTGCAGATGCCTTTTTCCAAGACTGGAAGACATTTTATTGGTATGTAATTAAATTAAAATATTTAATTAACCTGAAGTTTTCAGAACTTGTATGTTAAATATGTATATATTTATCTCACACTTTAGCCCTCTAATATATATTTCACTCTTGAAAGGTCCATCAGCCTTTCATGTGACAGTCTGGCATGAACATGTCCCAGAGAAAATGTACATTCAAACTGTACATACCTGTGAGGATGAGCTGGCAGACCTGTAGACCAAAAGTGTCTTTCTTTATTGGTTTGAGAGGACACAAACTGTGGACCATCTTCTGTGAAATATGGATTCCTTCCTTGTCTACCATTTAATTTTTTTTTTTTTTTTAAGCATAGCAAAATTTTAAGATGGAATCACAGCATAATTTCTTAATCTAAAAGATCCCTCTGCCTTTAATTTCTGCAGATGCTTTATTTCTGTTGTAAGAAAAAAATGAAAATGAAGTCACCTATAACTTAGAGATGGGAATAGCATTTGCGTTATCCTTAATCACTGTTGTGTTTTCCTGAGTTGCAGTGTATAATTGTAGCCGTCAACCTTGTTGACCTATTTAAGTATTAATTTACTAGAGGCCTGCCATTAATGTGACCTTCTGAAGAAGAAAGGACACCCTTCCTAGCAACAATTGCAGTCAGATAAACTTTTGTCATCTCCAGGTTGCCTCTTCCCTTTTGAATTATTTATGAAGGTCATGAATTTCTTAGAAAATCAGGCAACAAGACACCAAGAAGAGAAGTAAGCTCTCTCTAAGTTTGTGTCTGGGAATTAATTTACTTACTTGAACTGGGAGGTGGCACCATGGCCAAAGGGAAAATGTGAAACGCCATACACTACGCAATGAAATTACTTCTTGTTGCTCATTGTTTCAGGTCGAGTAGGTTACTGTGCCTGTAAATTTCTTTACATGAGACCCAGTTTCTGCAGACAAAAAAGTAATCAAAACCTATACACCTTGGGGAGCCTTAGCAATTTACATGGCAAAGCCAAGATGATACAGGATTTATACCTCATAGCAGCCGATGGGAGATTTTTCCATCTGCTCCAGCGAGGCCAAGATTTCACCCAGGATGGCTTTGAAGAGCTTCTGACTAAAGCAGACCCAAAGAAAAGGTACAGCAGTAGGAAATGGTGATCAGTAGTTGAGAGTGCAGGATACGGTTCTGGGCTTGTTCTGATGCTTTGTGGTAGCATGTACATTTTCATAACCTTATTTGAAAAAAATAATAATTTCTGTTTTTAAACTATAATGAGAGACCTGAACAGCACAGATAATATTAAAATTGTGATCTAACACTACTCCATTATCCAAGCAATTCCAAAGTTGTAGTGAGCAAACAGGATTTTTTTCCTCTTCTTTTTTTATCATGTAGGTTTCTGTTAGAAATCAGTTCAGCATCTTGGGCTGCAAATCTGTGTGTTTCTGAGCAACCCAGCCAGATCTGTGGATTTACCATGATCAAGGGCAGAGGGGCTGAGGGACGGGCTCCCTGTGGGGGCTGTGCCATCCCCATCATTGGAGGTTTCAAGATCCACTGGGATAAAGCCCCACACAGCTTGGTCTGACCCCGGACCCAGCCCTGCCCGGGGCAGGGTTTGGACTTGAGCCCTCCCAAGTCCTTTCCCACCGGGATTATCCTCTGATCCAAGAAAACAATTTGCTAAACATCAACTGAGAAATTTTATAGGTATTGTAAAGGCTTGCTCCTGATTCACATGTACCACTTTTTGTCTGCTGACCTCTCTTGTGAGCCCTGAATGAACCCATGAAAATATGAAAGGGAAAGCATTAAATTGATCTGGTCTGAAATGATCTATTTATTTTGGTGTGGCTGCCAAACTGAGAATCACGGTCCCATCTGTACTGCGGCACCGGCCAGGCGTCTCAGCTCATTGGGATTGTACTTAACAGAGACTGAAACATGGTGCCAGAGAATTTACTGTCAAAGTAAAAGCTGGGAAAACATGGGTGGCTCTCACAAAAAACTGAGAGAAATACAAAGTTACCATGAGGTCACAAGCACTGTCTCGGAACTTTAGTTCCTTGACCATTATCAAGGTGTTTGATGTTTTATCTCTCCAGGAGTCACAGCAGAGGTGACCTTTAAGCAAGAGTTTGAAAGAGGAAGATCAGGCGTCCTTTTAGATTTTGAGGGGAATTCTTTCAGTCCATTAAGACTGGCATGAAATGCAATTCAGAACTGAGAGGTATGACAGAGCAGCAGCCAAGCCGGTGTTCGTATCAGAGCAGAGGCAGGGATCAACATCTCTGTAATAGTTTGTGTTTGGAGCAATAGGGAAGAGCAGCCAGTGGAGGGCTGCAAACAGCGGAGTCATTTGGCTGAAGCAATGAGCCAGAAAAATTATCTGCAAAGAAGGATGGCTAGAAATGAGGTGGTTTGGGATTTGTCAGGGTCAGAGAAATATTTTTAATAGTCCAGGACAGAGGTTAATCAAGACCAATACGAGCACTTTGCAATGTGCAGATAAAAAGAAAAAATCTGACATTTGTTGTCTAAGAAAGACCTTAGTAATGTTGTGCAGGAAAAAGCACAGAATTTGACTCTTAGTCCAGTGGAGCTTACATCAAATTACGTGAACTAATGATAGGCCTTCTCTTCATAAACCTGGATAATACTGCTTCTGGGAAGCAGAGGCAATATGAAATTGTTGCATCTATGTAAGAGATCGTAACTTCATCTCCCTGTCTTTATTCTCATTTAAGCATTTAGGATTCTTTAAAACTGTTGGTGATACAATGATGAAGGTATAATCCAAGTCCAGCAGTACTGCTAATCAGGACCCATGAACAGCACAGCCAGTTACCGAATATATTTCTAGCTTACTACTTGAACCCAATTAATATCAAATGGTTTATTAGCAATTAAATAGTTTTTGTTTACATTTTAAAAATATTTGGGAGATAAATATTTGAGGAAATAGAGGCTATTACAGGTGCTTTATCAGTTTAGCTACTTGACGTGTCAATTTATTATTCCATTTATTGTGAGAAACGAAAATGAATCAAAAAGCAAATGCCTCCTCTTTGTACAAATTGCCCATGAAGCGAATCATTAAGCGGTAGGCTGTATCTGTTGTACAGAAGAGTTGCTCTGTGCAGCTGATTGCTACAGTCCAGGCTGTGCAATACAGACAGTTCTTCATAATGGTCTCTGCTGCAATAACAAAGAAGTATAACGAAGAATCTAGGTGGCATTATTTTTAATAACAAAAAGGAAGGATGTTTCACTCCGAGTTTTAAGGGCACTTGTAAACAAAGCCCGTTGTTTCTCTCTCGTATCTGTGAATGTGATGTTGTCCTTCAGCACAGTTCACAGTAAATTTAATGAGAAACACCCTCCCTTATTCCTTGCCCCACTGCAGCAGTTTCACTGGGTCTTCCTTGGCCATCAGGGTCTCTGGTGGTGGATGTCAGATCAGGCACTGGGGATGCGTCTCTCCCACGCTGTTGATCTCGAGGTCCTACTTTTGCAGCTGGAGGCGACTGCAACTTTGTCTCTTATCTACCACCAGGTCTGAAGTCTTGTTCTTCAGCTGAGGTGGTGGTGATTAATGATTTGTTTGGTAAGTATTAAAGAAAGAATGAGGGCCTATAAGGATGGGCATTGTGGAGGTCTATAACAGAAAGATATCCCTGATATCTAAGTAATGAGTGGAAGGCATTGAAATATGGGGTAAGTAAGGCTTCTGGTATAGTCTGATCACCTATAAAGATGCAGGCAGATCTGCTATCACCTCTGAAAGAGCCAGGATTTCACCTGCATTATAGCAGACCTTTGGGAAAATAACTCTTAAATGCAGTAAAATGCTTCACCGATGTTTAGAATTTTAAAGTCCATGTGAAAGGTATTTGAAGTTACCAACTACTATTTATATTCTTAAAATAATGGTATTGCCAGAATGATATCTAAATGAAGTTTAGAGAAGTAACTTGATGAGTAATGAGGGGAAGAAACCATTGTGGGAACAATTGCTACAGAATTGTGGAGGACAAATAATGCACAGTTCAACTCGCTGTTGCTGTATGAATGTTTATCAGGGACACATTTGCTATCCACATCTTCTTGGTGGTTTCACAAAATTACACTGCCACTCCCTCCTCCTTTTACCATCAATCCAATTTTTGCATTGTCTATTGATAAGTTAGAGAAACTTCATCATCATTTGAGATGGCTACAAAAGGGCGTGGGAATTTAGTTGGGTTCACTAATGGGAATTCTGAGCCCATGTTCATCTCCTGAAACACACTGCCCAAGTCTGCCTGTGATGAAGGGGGCTTGCGAGAGATCCAATGCTGGATTGCAGCCAAAAGGGCTCTGATCTGTGTTGAGAAAAATGCTGGGTCTCTTCGTTTCCCAGCAATTTTAGTATAGTTGAATGTGCTCAGTATTTTGTAATGCCATGTCCTACTATAGGAAAAAAGAAAAAAGTTAATTACACTCCATATAAATATTTAGCCACTTTATGTAATGCGTCTGAAATGTGAGCCAGCAAACTATCCCCTCAGTCCACTTATCAGTGTTTTTTCCTGACTTTCTAACTTCAATTATTTTCTCATCATTGCACTGTTCTTCCTTAATGCATGGATTACATGATGGAACAGAAAATATGTTCTTGTTTATTCAAGGGAAAAATTACACAAGTCCTTTTATTGCATGTCTTTATAAGCAAAGCAACTTGCTTTCTAAAGTGTTTTCATACGTATTACAAATATACAGGAATTATACAAAAACAGTACTATGGTTTTTATTAACAGATAATATTTTCTTTCCCTTGACTCAGTTCTGATGCAAAAACATCCTTGCTCCTAGGTTTAAATTATACCTTAATTAGGTTGTTATAAAATCACCTGTGACTTTATTAATCTTGCAAAAATAATAGTTGTTTCATGTACACAGTGGCAGGAGAATAGTAGTTTGTATTTGTTTAAACTGCTTGTTTTGTTAAATTAAGTGTTTAAACTAATTAAAGACATTTTTTGGGATGTCTCAGCTTTAGCCTGATAAATGAGAGGCACAAGAAAGTACACATAGATACTTCCTTATTGCTCATAAATCTGTACTTATTACAACTGTAAACTCTGGAATGTAGTTTTATGACTCCCATTTCATTGAAAACTATATAGGCTATTACTGATGCTAGATATTTGAATAAGAGCAATTTTGAATTTTGGGTTTGATTGCTTTTAATTGTGAATTATGCTGAAGCTGCTGTAGTCACTATCTTAAAAACTATTTAATTAAATGTAAGTATCCAGCTGTGTGTATTTCCAAAGAGCCAAGATGCTCTAAGATCTTGAACAGAGGAGCAATATATATATGTGTGTATATATATATATGAATCACAGGGTTTGCAAAAACCTTCCCTCCTCAGTTTTCTTAGAATTTCCTTACTTGGGGGTGTTTCATTTGCAGCCTTAATGATTGTTTTAGTTTCTATTTCTTGTGTGTAATTTGAATTTTTGAAATAATAAGCAGAAATTAAGGACAGGACTCAGCTAGGAGGATCAATATGGAAAGCATCCTGGGCAGAGAGAGGAATGGAGACTTGAATCCTGTTTCACCCCAGCAGCCAAAGAGGAACAAATCTAACATGCCTTGACTCTTCTGCCCACTGCCACCAAATGTGAACTTTTTTTTCTCTTGATTTTTCTTTTTCAGTATCTCACAGTCCTAATTACATTTCCTCCCCTCTGAGAGATCGTTGTCCTCCTTCCCTTTTCCCTGCAGTCCCCATCTTTGTGCCAGATCAATACCAGATCCCTATCCAAGTCACTCTCCTTTCACACTCTACTTTTTTTTCACAATTATTCCCTATCTTTCTTGTCTGAGCTTCTTCCTTTCCCTGGCCACCTTTTAACTCATGTCTTCTCTCTTGGGTTTCTCATTTGTCAGTGTCCTTAATCTTTCTTTTTCTGCCAGTCTCTGGGATGAGCTTGTCTTTTCTCTCATCTCCCTTCCCCTACCTAATTTCTCAGGAAATCTGTCTCTTGATTCTCCCTGTTTTTCCCCATACCAGTGGCACTCAGCCCCTTGACTCAGCCAGTCCCTGTTCCCCTCTTATATTCATATACGAATCTGCCCCCTTGGATGTACGAATCCTCAGCCGGTTACACAATCCAGCAAGAGTTCAGCTAAGGCTTCTGCCCAGACTTCAGGCATGCCTCTGAGTTAATGACTTGAGTTAAAGAATCAGCATTAACTTTGAATTTTCTGGCTTTTGACTTTTCTTTTCACAGCTTGACATTTTTGTAATGCTTTGTTTTTCTGGTACTTCAAAAAAAACAGATGGCGAATAATGTCACAGCAGAATGCATAACCCTGGCTTTGGCAAGTCTGCCACCCCATTACCACAGCTCTCCAGGGCTGGTTAATGGTGTTGTCCTCGGTCATCCTGGAGCATTGCCCCTCCTGGTCACGTGCCAGAAGAGCCACCATTCGGTGTCTCATCCTGAAGCCAGCTTGGCCACCTTGGAGAGGTGCCACCTTGGGTAGGTGGCAGCCATAGACAGGCCTCTCAGCAGGGAACATGTGGGCTGCCAAAGGTGCCAAGGAACAACAACAAAAAAGACAAATAACTGAGATGACACGCTGAAAGACAGCACACAGGGAAGGGTCAGCCCAGGGGCAGAGCAGAGAATTGATTCACTAACCTCCTAGATGCATCTCACTGATTTTCTGCAATACCTTGACAGAAACCAGATACTACAGTGATAACTAATTTAAAGGTATCAATAGACAGTCACACTCCAGTCTCCTGAATCCCAAATATTTTCCGTAGTCACACAATCACCCTGTCCCTCCACAGCTACACAGTATGCTTAATCTGTGTGATATTATACACATCTTCTTTGAACTGTGACAGATTGGGGCTGTGCAAACCATTTCAGAGGTTTGCAACTTGGTATATTCTAGGAGTGATTTCAAGTAATTACATACCTGGATGCAACTTTGCACAAAGACATATTTTTATGAGCAGTGGAGATTTACTAAAGGGATGTGGCTCTGACAGTCACCACTGCAGCACTACGCACCGTATCTCACAGGTCAGCGGGAGGCTGTGTAGCTCCCCCATATCCATGTCCCATCTCAGCTGCCTAGGGAAACAAATAGAATTAAAAATGCTTGATGTGAACTGAATGCCATCATCTAGATGTTTAAAAGGGAACAGAATCAATTTGATGTGAAAAAATATATGATTATGTAATTGGGGGTTAAAGTGTTAGTGGGTCCTCCCAAAATGCAATTAGAGAGATACTATTCACATTGTGAACAGCACACCTTTAATCTTAAACTATTTCAGAAGCTCCGTATGTGTGGTTTTTCCAACTGCATTTACAGGAAAGTTCCAGCCTAGCTTAATAATATAGTGGCAGTACTTCACAATGCTCTCTAACGTACAGAAGTAGCTATTAAACTGTCAACAGCAGTAAAAGATGATATTTTGATGGCAATGGATAGGAACCCCATCTTCCTGCTCACGCTACTCAACGTTTCTGTAGCTTTCAAGCACAGTCAACCATAATTTGTCACTGACTTGCATACGTGACATTGGCTGAATAGGTAGTCTGAGCTACAACTGTGTCAATCAATTTTTCAGGCAAAACTCACATAGCATCAATAGACTGTTATTCCCTTTTTCTTCTCTGTACCTCTTGCACTCAATCCTGTTCACCATTTACCCGGAGACCTGTAGAGAAGTTGCAGGACATGCCAACTTCATTGCTGAAGCTGTTCTGCTGATATCGACCTGCATAATCCCCTTCCACAGCTGCAGCTAGAGATATCATTATATATACAGAATGAAGAGCAAATTCGGTCTTGGTACATCCTGCGGGGAAACGTTTCCTAGGACTGAGTTGGCCAGTATCTGTCTGGTTATCTTCTCCTTTCTGCCTAACCTTTCCTTTAATGTTGCACATATCCTAAAGGACATTTTCAACATTTAGTGCGGGTGAAGAAATAGAGTTATTTCAGGTGAAAATATATTTTTTGGCCATTGTTAGAAGTCCACCATGTGAGGGGGTGACCTCAGCAGTGATCTCTGTAATCGCCAACCTGAAACCCTACTGCACTTGCAATCTGGAAGAAACAGCAAATTGTAGTTTGTGCCAAAATCTAGCAGATTATCACAAACTCTTCTGTCCCTGCTGCGGTTTTAAGCTTGTGATCAAAGTTTTAAAAATCCTTCAATCCCATCTACATCAAACACTGAATAAAGTTGTGTTTTTCTCAGTCTAAAACAATCGAGAATATCCGAGGCAGAAATAAGCTTTACTTATAAATTCTCAGGCAAAATCAAATTATTTCATATCCTTGTGCTCCAAGTTGTTTTTTCTTTCTTGTCTTAACTGGAATGATGAGAAAATGGTGGGAGGAAAAGTGCATCCACCTGGGTTGTTCTAGAAAGGCTCGGCAGCAAACATTATGAAGTCTGCCATGAAATGTTCATCAGCCTGATTTGCGTTACAATCTTGAAATCATTGCAACATTGTTTGAGTTAAAGATTACCAAAATCACTACATGCAACTGATAGGAAACTATGTACCGTAGACCCCAATCAACTACAGGAACACAGTACAACGCTAAGAGGATTTTAAGGTATTTGTTCTTATGTTCTCTGCATTTTAAGTCTTTAAACCTGTTCCGAGTCCAGGAACATTTTGTTGTTTGTTTGGCAAAAGCATAGCCTCTAGAAAGGTATCTAGGAAATGTAGAGGTCACTAGTGTACTCAGTAGATTTTTGTAGTAGGTAATCACCTCCTCCATTAGAAATATGTACCTCAGAAGTACTTCTATCTGAGGTATTTTTCTGCTTGTAAAGCCCTTTGTACACTGTAGTCAACTCTCAATATCCTTTCTGACAGCAAACCGGCTCAGATCACATATTCTTAAGACCTTTTTCCTTAGCGAGTTCAAATAATTTCTGCACAGATTTTCTGCACTCTCTTATTTGCCAGTGTCCTATTTAGAATATGGATACCAAAACTAATACAATATTCCAGTGCTGCTCTTAACAGTATCAGATAAAATTATAAAAATGTGTGTTTATACATCCCAATAATGCATTATATAACTGCATAGGTAATTGATTAAAAAATCCTCATCATGTTCAATTATTAGCTTTGTGATCAACTAATTGGAGTTATGATTATTTTATTGTTATTATTTTCAGTCACTGTACATTTCTAGATGGTAAACATTGAGGAAAATAATGGTGCTACTGCTAATTATTTAAAAAACTTTAAAAGTTAAAATGTCACATTGAAAGATATCACCTTCAAAACCTTCTTTTAAAAATAACACCGCAATATATGATTGTTTTTTAAAAAGTAAATTATAAATCTCCCGGTTTTCATTGCAGTTTTTTTTCCCACAACGTGTACTCTGAACATGAACATTTTGGAAGCCAGGTGTTAGCTATTTAGCAGTCCAAGAGGTCATTACAGAAATATGCGCAAAACCACATGCGAGCAGCGTACTTGGAGATTACCTCTTAACTTTGCTCAAGAAGCACTCAGAAACAAAGAGCCCAGCTTCAATATTTAAGTCAAGAAAATGAAACATTCATGTGCTGTAGCTAGATATTGTTGCTGTAGCCGAACAACCCGTGCCTGCCTGAGGTTGAGGATGCACAACTGAATTTATATTCTGGTCATAAAACCTGCATTTAGGGACACAAATTCTAACCAATCAGACTAAATAAATCAGCAGGCCCAGGTTTTATCATCACAGATAACCCTCATTAATCCAGCAAGTTTTTCCTGAAGACAAAGGACAAAATGAATTGCTTCATTGGAGTTGCCTGAGCAGCATGCTAATGCGGGGAGGTGGAAGGCATGAATTATTCATGCCTGAGCAGCCTGAGCAGGCAGATCCTGGCTTTCCCTGTTACCACTGCAACAAGTGGCGACTGGCCCGGCCACGCTCGGGCCATCGCACATCCCCGGAGAGCACCAAGATGCCTTCTGGAGGGGGAAAAACTCCGTGCCTCCGCTGCGCCCGACACAGCCGGGTGGATTTTCAGGTTAAGCCTTATGCAAAATGGACCCGGGAAACACAGTCTTTTGTAACTCAAATGTACTTGACCATAAACTACTCTTCTTGGAAGAAAACTGGTTGCTTTGGTAAGTTTGTGCAACTTGTGACGTTTTCTGAATCCGCTGTAAGCTCTTTTCAGTTTACAGTAACTGTAATGTGCAGTGTTTTATCAGCCTTTCTAAAAGTAGTCTACATACTTTCTGCTTTTAAAATGACTTAAAGAAGCCTAAAAGGCATGCAATAACTTTACTTTTAACTCTATAAAATGTGTAAACAGTATATATGGAAGCGACACTAAAGTTACAATCAAGTCTTCTTAAATTAACTTATATTATTTAAATTTTTGAATCCCTGTAGCATGCTACTAAAACAAAATATATTTATGATCCAAGTCTGATTTCTTGCAGCCAAAACTGAGACTAATGTGATTCAGTGACAAACTGGAGAATCTGAAAGAACATGTGTTATTTTTCATAAGAAATGTCCGTTCCTTGTTCTAAGTGTAACTTGTGCTGCTCTTTATTCAGCTAAACACATTTCTGAGGTTGGGAACAGGAACTGAGACCTGCATAACATTCTTATCATGCATTAACTGTACTGTTGTATTATCAAATAGTTGAAAAGCATTGGTAATTTACCCAATTTTTCTAAGGACAAGAAGGAGATATATTTTGTATGTAAAGCACATGGTAGTGATGAACTAAGGCTAGACCTACCACTTCTTTATAAGGTGAAAAGCATCAAAATATTTTGCTTTATTATTCATTATCAGTATACCTACCTATAATGTTTGTTTCAATTGTTTATCTGATTTTTGTTGTTTTCCAGTAGCAATACTATCAGAATTGCCTGAGAACTCTCAGGTAACTCACTACTTGGCATGGTTAAAAAATTGATATAAATAATCAGCTCCCAAGATCAGAGGCCATGGATAGAAGCATGAATATGAAATGAATCTTGAATAAGTTTTGATTGTGGATAAAAAGCTCTCCCTCTTTTTATTTGTTTGTTTTTAATTACATAGTCCAGATTCTGCTGCTTCTACTTTATTTTCTTTGTTTTGATCATAAAAGCATTTTATTTGACATCCAAAAGACAGCCAAATTTTGAAGGGATAAAAGTACTGCATAATGATATCTAGTGCTAACAGTAATTAAATGCCCTATGTTTTAAGAAAAAAACAAGAGGTGAAAATAGGGATATGTAAATAGCAGGAGATATGCAAACAATGGATGTAATCCTGCACTCCTTAATCATGGGAGTAATCCTTATTCACGTAAGTAATCCTGTTGGTTTCGATAGACTCACATCAGTAGGTGCTGTAGCATAAGGCCCATATTTTTCAGGGAGATAACGGTGTCTGGTTTACCTGTTTTTTCTGTAATGTAATTTTAGCAGCACAGTTTTTAGTGATGTGTTTGAATGCATTAGTGATAATACTAAATTAGACTTTACCAAATGTCTATTTTGCTTCTAAAAGTATAAGAGAGAAAAATGGAATAATGTATTAGATGTGTCACTAAGAAGGTACAAACCCCACATATTTTATTAGAAATGTGCTTGCAGTGGAGTAGCACTACTCACTCTGTCGGCTGTGTTTGTAGATTATTTTTTGGTACATGCGGTATATAAACTTTGCTTCTTTTAGGATAGGATGCAACTTTAGCAAAAAATCACTATGACACCTGATGTCTCATAAAGTACATTTGGGTCTCCATAAAAGTGATGTTGACAAATATCGTTCATCTTTCTGATTTAAATACATGGGTTTTGCGGTAACATCCTGTGAATATCTTTATTGCTGTAATGGTCCCTGATCTTGCTAAAATAACACTTGCAGTTCTGCCTTGGGAATAACGTTTTATATAAATGTTGCTGTTGTTTTACCCTCCTCATCAGCCCAGCTTGGCACTTCTGAGCTTTCCACTCCGAGACCCCATAGCACTGCCCTGTAATCCAGGATGGAGCTTGAGAGCACCTGTGTGCCCTTCCCCAGGCAGTGCATCTGCTAATGAGGGAAAACTAATTACTTAAAAGCTTTTGGTACAAGGGGGTTGAGAAGTATAAATAGTCATGAACTGTTCCTGGTGCTCTGCAAGCCATCAACCTGTGTTTGTGCTGGATGCCAGCAGCGTTAGTGTGGATGTGAACGTTGCCCTATAACCACTGCAGTCACTGCTGTGTTAAGAGGCCTCCTCTGTGGAAATATTCTCTTGTGTGCATCCTGAAGGGGCCAAAATAGAAATGAAGTAAAAATGCAATGGGTGATGGTTCCAGTCGGTATGCAAAACTTACACTTAAGTGAAGTTGGTATTAAGTACCCGTTAGCTTTTTGTTGGTTGCATTGAGATATCAAGAATGAACTGATTGTTCTTTAATCAGCTTCATCACATGGAAAAGATTCTGGTGTTTTGTATTTTCAAATGAGGTATACTATATTATTAGCATCTACTTACACAGAGATATGGTACTGAAGCAGTTTAATGCTGAGGCTACGTGGCTCTTATGGACAGTAGAGTGCCAGAGGGAATAAAATGACCTGTGCAAGAGGCTGGAAAGGCAGACTGGCAGCTGCTGCCTGGGGAGAGACTGGAGTGGCCCTTGGCAGCAGCTTTTCTTTTCACTTACTCCATGCAGGGTCTCAGCAGGAGCATTAAGCCTCTCCAGGTAAGTCCCTTTCTGTCCCCTGACCACTGCCCATGGAGTCAACCCCACAAACACTGTTTGGACATTAACTTGAACTGTATAACCACAGTTTTGAGGGTACTTTTTTCTACATCCATTCTCATTTATTGAATTTAAAAAAAAAAAAAAGAAAATCACATGCAGCTGGTTTTGTTTAAGGATCTCCAATGGGCAGAGGTCATGTGCCCATTTTAATTTTTACTACCTTTTGTGAATTTTAGAGGTGGCTGTTCATGCACATTTATTGAAGTGTCTTTAAAACTTGGCCAAATAAGGTGCTCTAGAACGGTTCAGCACATTTTGTATCAAAAAATCATGTGTGCGGTGATTTGGAGCAGCATATTTTATTGGTTTTTTTTCCTTTGTGCATAAAAACTACATAGAGCAAGAGGTGTTTTCTGTAATCACTGACATGTCACTCTCATGTCTCTCTTCATTAGAGGATGTTTATCTCTCCTTGTTTCCCACCCAAGGCAGAGGGCAGGGGGATGCGTGGTCTCTGCTCTTTCCCCAGGTTAGCAGCTCTGTGAGAACAAAGCTATGGGTGTGCATGCTGCGAGCGATGGCAAGAGCAGGTCCTTTGTGGTTTGGCAGCATTCCCTCCTTTGTGTGAGATGTATTTTGCTGCATTTTGGGGTCGGTGACACAAAGGCAGCGCATTGTGGCTGTTCTGCCTGGCTGTGGGCATTGCTACGGTTGATGGAGTTTGCTGCATCAATGTGGAAGCGTGCTGAGGTTTCCTACTTCGGGCTTCCATTGCAAAGCTTGTCTAAATGGCAGTTACGCTGGGCTAAGTTATTTGAAACAATACCAACCTTCAGTTCCAAGTAGTACACAAAATAAAAGGCAAGTTTTAAAGTGCAGGTAGAGGAAATTTTCCGGCTGTTGTTTTGTAGCTGTCTGGGAGTTTGTGGCAGAGAAAGCAGAAAGACTGGAAAAGCCAGTGTGCAGCCTGCACGGGGTGCAGGTTGAGCAAGGTCTGGGAGTGTGGCCCTGGTGAAGTCGAGCACCAGCTGAACATCAACCACTTACATTACTGGTCCCCTGGGTCAGAGCCATGCAGAAAACTTCAGCTAAGGTAACACGATGTGGTCACTGGCTATGGAGCAGAGCCTGGAGCGGGAGACGTGTCCTGTGGTCCAGCATGTCCTTGTGATGGGACTTGACACACTTGTTGTGTGTAGGACCTTGGGGACAACAGTGCCACATGCGTGACCAGGGAACAATTTCCAGCAGAAGGGAACTGCAAGACATTGTGGATGACTCAGTTAACCTTAACAAAAGGCTAAACCAACATAACTACCTTAATGATATGCTTATGAGTATCTGCCTAGTGGTTTCTAAGTGGAAAAGCTGAGCTGGTATGACTAGACATATTAAGTATGATTAGACATATTAAGTATAACAACAGCGCAGATAAAACTGCAATGCATATGAACTTCTTAAAATAAAGGTTTTCACTTGTTCTCCTTGTGTTCCTTTGCTGTAAAACCTGTTCTGTGTCTGAGAGCAGCCAGGTCTGGAGGACCAGAGTCCTCTCCCTCTTTGCAGTCCAGCCCAACCCCAAGCTGGTATCTCCCCAGAGCATGTTTCAACACTGGTCTTGTTTCATGTGACATTTATGTCTCTGTATCTCTCCGGAGTGGGAGAGAAGAGCAGAGAACAGTCACACTCAAACCTATGTGTGTGGTCCCAGGCCCAAACCTGCCTCAGGTTTCCATCGGTGATGTGCAACATGCATTAATCACGGTCGTGTGATGGTGTAACATGTCAGTCACGCATCTGACAGTTCACCAGGAGCAACTGGGAAAATTCAGTGTAAACTACTGTTGGGCATACAGCTATTACCACTATCTATTTTGAACATGCATAATCTTTCCTCCACTCCCTGCAAAGTATGCGCAGCCTCTTGCCGAGTGTTGTATCCTGGTTTGTTGATGGTGTGTTACCATTAGTAATAAGGGTCCTGCACAGGGATGTATCACAAACAACTAAAAATATGTCTTTTCTGCCTTAATATAAACCTTTCCTGATGATTAAAGACAATTGGTGGAGGCTTTATAAGGGACAGAGGATGTAATAGTGCAGAACAAACATACAATAAACAGTGACAAAATTCCAGTTATTTTGGCCATCTTTTGGAAGACGAAGAATCGAGTCAAGAGAATATAGATACAATTTCCCTTGTATCTGTAGTATATCGTAGGATAAACATATGGAAACAAGTCTTAAGAGCAGAAGACTGAGCAGAAGGTAACGTTAGCTGCAGTCCTCATGGGTGGTGTGGAGCACCTCTGGGATTGTGTTTCAAATCTGTCTGTTTGAATTTCATTGATTGTGTTTATTTTGATACTTCTAGTGATCTAAACTTCTAGTGTCTCTTAGAGCTGCATACATGTAAAATAAAGTTGTGAGGTTGAGTACACAACAACCGGGCAAGTTGGGGAGATGTCTTGCACAGTTTGGCTTGGACATCCCCGTGGGGAAGCGAGAGCAAGGCAGAGCCCATGGCTGCACAGTGCTCTGGGAGACTCTTCTGCCTACTGCCTCTTCTGAAAGCACCAACCGCCGCTTTTCAGATGCTGAGGAGGAGCCCGCTCTCCTCTCCGTGTCACCAGCACAGTGCTGGTACAGCTCTCCTCACATCCAGCATTTTGGACACGTAGATGAAACAAATATGTTCACAGCTGTCAGATGATTGTACGTGTAAATCAATCCCACCCACAACACTTGTGTGTAACAAGGGCTGTTTTGGAAATGCATTTAAAATTTTTTTAAAATATTTTTTTCAATAATATCAGGTTTTAACAGGCAAAGTTCCCCCACAAAGTCTAACAGAAGGAGGGTACTTTTCTCCTATGTAGTCAGTTTTTGTCAACAGATCACCTTTAGGCTAAATTATACTGAAAACAAGGTTTAATCAATAACTATGTGGCTGGCTCTCGCTTTGCTAAAATTTCATTCAACCATCTTTTTGCTCATGTGACTGAGGGAAAATGAGACACCCATTAAATTGAAGGCGTGTGCTCACCTTCATTAATAATATTGTGCAGTCTTGCAAAACCAGAAAAGCAGTCTGTAGCGAGGTTCCGTGCTAGCCTGCAGATAACGGCACAAAATTTCTCAGCGTAATTTTAAAAAAGGAATTGAAGCAATGTGATTTCATTCTTACTCTCTACATCTACAATTGAATGTGGATAGTACAATGTGCATTGTCACACTGAGTATGATATACCATAGAGTGCATTGTGGATAGATCTCTCATACAGTCCTTTCCATATAGAATAAAATAGCTGGATGGAGATACAGAACTTAATGGGCGAAAAGAAAAAAGCTGCATACCAGAATGGACATAGATTTAGGAGGGTTGCTATGGTTTCTTTTATAAAAATCTTCCAGCCACAGAAATGACTCTTGCAAACAATGATGTATGTAGGTGTAAAGAAACGTATCACACATGCAGCAGCAGCCCATGTGTACGGGGCCAGGCACACCAGTGAGCGTTCGGTGCTTGGCTGGTGCTGGACGTCGCCAGTTCAGTCGTTCCCTGTCCTCTCCTTAAAATTAAGTTGTCCTAATGCAAACTGAGAACTGTCGAGTGGTAGCAGCCTTTGCTTGGTGAAAAGGTGAGTGCGTAGCTAAATCACCCAATCTGTTATTTTCCTATTGTATCCTCCTCTTTCTGTTATCTTTCTGAATTTCTCAATGCTGAAATTTTTAGGGCAAATGCTGCTTGCTTAATTTTTTTTTTCTTTCTTTGCCTGCATATTGCCTTGAACAACAGCTCATGACCTAGTTCTGCCTTTTAATTGCTACTGCAATATGAATTTTAATTCCAGCTAAAGTCCAGATGTATTGAGGATATGCAGCACATGTCAGGGCCAGGGTCATTTATCTTACAGGCCAGTGTTTCCCAGGCCTTGAATTCAGGGAGCCCTTAACCTTTTTGAAAAAAATCTTAAACAATCATCATGTATTTCACTGTTGTCTGGTGATGGGAAATGGAGATAATAACTGTTAATCTAAATGCTAATATGTATTTTCTCTTACAGCTTAGTTTGTTTAACTGTTCTTTAAGCCTCAACTAAAAATATTAATGGAGATAAATGTGAAACTTATGCTTGCATCCTCCAGTGCCCAAGTGAACCGGGCTATGGGTACTGAGAATTTCTAGGAGCCCATCTCTGCTTATAGATACTTAAAATTTTTTGCTTCTTTTCATGACTGTTTTTGGTGACTTAGGGACGTTGGTGGTAGAAGATGAGTGGGTCATCAAGAATTGTACGTATTATGCATCTGGTGAAGATCACAACTTGATGAACAGGGTGTTAGATTTAGCATGTTCCAAAAGAGTACGCTTTTTGGAACAATGTAAACTTTGTTCACAAAAAATATCTTTATTTACTACTCTGCACTTTAGAAGAAACACTGTGGCTACATTTATTGCATTTTGAGCATCTCAGATTTCCTCTATCAGCTGACATTTAGCTGTTTTGCTTAGCTAAGATTTCCCTCTTTTGCTCCACTGAAAGGGTTAGTGAAGGCAAGTTTTCAACATGCGTTCTACTGACTGCTCCAGGAAGGGCTTAATTTTAATCATTCTATGATTGCAGCTTGTGAAAGATGCTGGAATCCTTTGGGAGGAAAAAAACCTGCATATATAAAAACATAAGCTGTTTTAGGTTAGATTAGATCTTGAAATGCTGGGATACACTAGCATTTAATCAGCATAGAAGTTCATATTAAGCGAACTACAAAATGGAGAAAAAAAAAAAAAGCAGTTTCTGATGTACACATAGGCATGCCCTACCCAAAACATACTCATACAAGGCACATGTGAGTGGAGTTTTTCTTTATATTATACCAGTTGATGTAGAATGAAGGAAAGGAGAGTTGATAATACTCTGGAGAGCTGGAGGAGGATCAGAAAGCTGAGGACACAGCCTCACACAAGTGCTGGAAAGTGTCTGGGAGGAGAAACCCAGGGAAGGACAGCACACGGGTGCATCTGCATTGAGTGCTGGTAAAAAAGCTGTTAAAAGCTGGATCTAAGAGCAGAGCAGCTGCCTGGACTGTGGCTCCATGGGCTTCTCTATAGGCAGTCAAGGGTTCACATCATCTTTGCCAAGGTGCATGGAGGAGGATCCTTGTCTTCATCATTAGTATCCTCTTCCCCGAAAACTTCTTGCCAGATCCTAGTGCTTGCTAGTCACTCTGCCAAGCAAAGATTTAAAAGCACAGCTGCATCAAATTGTTATCACAGTGATATATTACAGGCATGACGTATATTGCAACTTGTTCTCATGGTAGACATAATGTTACTGTCTTATATTATTACTGATATTTGATGTACAATACAACTATATTTAATTAGCTAACTAAAATGCATTCTCTGCCAAAGATATGGTAAGCAGGAGGGAAAAATCACCTGCTTGGAGAAATGCCTCATAGCAGGATGACTAAAAAAAGCAGCTAGTACAGTCTGAGAAACAGAAATTTAGTGCATTAATCCTGAAGATCCCCCCCAAAACCTGTGGAACCTTGTAGCTGAGATTTCAGAATAAAACCCAGCAATTTAGCTATAAAATAAATCTCTTTAAAAGGAAACTGTCATGATATCACCTACAAACATTTTAGAACAGCAAATTAATCTAAAGGTTACGATTACGGTAGAAAAAAAGATGCTTCTGTGCTCAAAGGATAAGTACTTTTATGGTTGGGAAAAGACCTTCTGTTCCTCACCCAAAGGGCTGCAGCTTTGCCTTAAGTGCAAAATTCAGCCGTGGCCCAGGGAGTCGTCCCTAATACAACCATGCTTGTATCATCTCCTTGATACCCACATTCACAGTGGCAACATCAGATCATCAAATAAGGTTTGATCTTCTTTTTTTGCATCTGCTGTGGAGACAGGAGACCAAATTTGCTGGCCAGCAATCTGCGTTGGTTTCTCGACTCATCTTTGTGTGGTTGATGGCAATTTCCATGCTGCCGTCGCTGCCCAAAGCCAAAACCTCCCTCGGCAGCGTGCAGAGCCTCCCGCCAGCAGCTGAGCTATTAGCAATCGCTTTCATGTACTGCTCTCCTGTGGGAAATGTGGGCTGACTTGGTTATTGTACGTGGGAGGAGGATGTGAGAGTGCGAGCCAAACACCACTGCAGGTCCCTTTTCTCTTGCAGGTGGAAAGATAAAAGGACTTGTCAAGGGGTCTCTGAGCCCTCTTCCATAAAACCAGGGGGGTCTTTTCTTGCCTGGGGTTCACGGGGGGCTGTGAGAAGGGTCCCCTCTTGCACAACCTCTGCTGCTTTCACCCCGTGAGGCTGGTACAGAGTTCAAGGGCTGCAACGGGGCAGGACCACAGCTCCTGCAGCACCTGGCTGGGGCAAGTCTGTGACTCCCAAATTGTGTCGTTGTCTGCAAACCTCTCCCTGAACAAACAGGACTGCTCAGGGAGTGCTGGCGTCTGAAGAAAAAGGGCTGAATGACATGGGGGTCGATAGGCTTGTGCAGAGTTAAAGAGCTGGTTTTGTGGGTCCTTCCAGGAGCTTGTCCAGCTCGTGGAGCAAAAAGGTCAGAAAGGGCCAGGAGGGAGAAACCTGAGGAATAGCATAGCGAGCTGCAAGGAAACTTGGGCTACTGTCTGCATTTTGCAGGCTGGTAAATGAAGTCCTGTTCTGGGTCTGTGAGAAGCAGCAAAGGAAGGAGAGAGCGAGGGGCGTTTTCTCATGTGCTGGGACTGCCTTCCCAACCTTCCAGCCGATAGATGGTCACGGCAGGTTACTGGGTAATGACTTAGTCTTAATCATCTATGCTCATTTACTGTCTGGATCTTCAGTGAGCTGCTCTGCCTCTTATTCATGTCCAAATTCTGCTTTATTACTTTTAATGCTGTTTCTTTCCCCTTTGTGATCCTCAGGTAGCAACTGTGTTTTAGCTTGTTTTCAGAAACCAGCAATAATATTTCCTGAGACGATTCATTTCTTTAATTTGTTGTTGTTCTGGTGTCTGACACTACCTGCTCGTGCAGAGCTCTCCCTGGACTCAACAGTCTCACTGCAGTACATGTATCTTGAACACAGTTTATTTTAATCAGGGCTCCCAGAATTTGGTAATACTTCAGGCCAATTTCTACAGTAAATCTGAACACGTTCAGCAAAAACATGTGCAGCCAGTGATCAGACATAATTGCCAACAATTTCACACCCACAGCATCCTTGCTTGACTCTAAAATTCCTGGAGCCCCATCTTTCCCATCACTATTTCAAGCAGGAATCTTGCAGTTGCTAGGGGATGGAATTTCTTAATGCACTTATATATGAAATATTTTTAGCATGAAGTCGAGAATTACCCATACAGTTTTCTGGTTAATATTTGCTGTATTAAAATGGAAGGACCAAAATGCAGTGAGAAGCAAATCTCCAGAGGTCCGGAGGCCAGGTTTGATACAGGTACTATCCAGGCATTCAGAATATTACTTGAATCTGTGTCTGCTGAATTTAACTGGAGCTCTGACAATTACAGGCTGTCACAGGAGACTTCCACTCTACTCCTGACTCAATTACCAAGCCTCATGCTTCTCATGATATTACCATTGCTGTAAATAAAGTCAAGTTCATTCTCCTTTTTCTTTACTATTCCAAGGAAAAAGGAAGTGGCTGACTTCTACCACCTAGCATCAAATTGAGCCCAAGCCTCAGAGGAACTCTTGGTTGAATCTGAATTAAATATTTTTTCAGCAAAGCTGTGGTTATTGATGCACTGAATTTAAAAAACAAAGCCTCCATTTTTATTGCCCATTGCCAAATTCTCGTTATAAGAGCACCTAGGACATAAAGGCTAAAAATGACAGATATACCAAAAGAACTTAGGTACCCTTAAAATTTTACAGATGAGAATCAGTAGTAGGCACAGTACTGTAGCATACCACTAGACTATGTTTAGTGCTACTGTATTTTCCATAGTGTATTCTGTTCCTTATGCAGCCTAATACTTGTTTTCCTTTTTGCCTATTCTTGCATACTGAAAAGATGTTTACATTAAGCTGTTCGTGACTCTTGGTCTTTTTCCTAAGTGATTAGTTGATTGCAGCTCAATAATGTTTGAGTAGTTCAAATTATTTCTTGCACTTCATGTTTGTAGTGATCTCAGTGTCTACATACAGCTTCTGAATTGTGTCCAATTTTGGGGATTATTAAGTGTGCATGCGTCAGTCAGGCTCCACTTCCAGTGTAAGTGCTTTCCTTCTCTTGATTCTCTCCTTTTCTAACTGGGGTTGCACAGGCTGATTGCAAGAAAGGGCATCAGCAGAGGATCATCCCTGGAAGTGCTCTCCTGTTGAAATGAAATTCCTCTAAACCTGGGACTCCCCAGCTGTGAAGTGCACATCATACTAGAGTATCGGATGGGTTGCTCCAAATGCCTTTGTAGAAGGACTTAACTGAGCTGCATGAGATAAATGCCTCCATAGAGGCAGTACCTCAAAAAAAATTCTGTATCTTGTAAAGGTCCTTGCATACCCCTATGACTCTACCCCTCGTCCAGCTCAGGTGAGCTCCCCCTCTGAGACACTTACCCCAATTAGCTGCAAGGCATTCGGGCTGATGCGTGAAGAGGTGGGATTGGATTTGGCTTCTGGATGTCAAGGGTGGTATTGAGGACTGACGTACGTGAGAAGTGGTAGGAAGGGTGGGAGATGGGAGGTATTTTGGGGTCCTAGGTAGGCATGTAAGGATTTGATGTGGTTTAATAGAGGAAGAAGCAGTTGATGCACGTCTTGCACTTGTGCACCCATGCCTTTCTGGTAGACAACATATATCTTTAACCAGTTTAACCAAGGGTGATAACACAATGTTAAGAAACAGGTGGTAGGAGAATGGAAGCCCCATGGAAGAAACGTGGTTTAGCAAACAAGGGTATATTCTGTGCTAGAGAGCTTAGTGTCACCTATGTTGGTTTTACAGCAACAGAAGGGAATGTCTGGGCTGCAGTTCTTGGTTCTTATTTTTTAATGTACTTTATTAAAGTACTTTTTATAGTGTAAAATGCCTGAGCACTCCTTGGAGCAAAGAATTCTTTTGAGCAGCAGATTGCTTCCCCTATTCCTTCATGTGCTTTCTTTTATCCCATGAACCCTCTATTGTTTTACCTGGTCCACCTTCCAGCCTGGCTAATGAGTTTGTTCTGGAAACTGGGAAAATACACTTCTGAATCTCAGGTCTAGAGTCCCTCTTCACTTTCTTTAGCCCTTTAATGAGCCATTTACATATAACTAGAGAAACTAGCTGAGACACCTGATGTGAAGGAGTGGGTTTGAGCTGTGGATCCCAGCACCTGAGAAGAAGGTGGGAGTTGAGATATTCCCTCCTCATTAACCCATCAGCTGGTTTGAGCACTGCCTCCTCTCTTTGAATCCTCAAACCTCTTGATTTTCTTGTCTTTAAAGTGTGAGACTTTTTCCATTGGTTCATGGGACTAGGGAACCTCAGAGGATGCACCTGGCTCAGTGCTGCAGCTGGAAAGTGGCTGCTATCATAGTCTCTCTCCTCAGCCATGCACAAGGCTCAGGCTCAGATCAACCTGAGCAGTCCTACCTGGTGAGTAGGACTGCAAACTGGGAGAAAGTCTTCAGCACAATGCCTTGGATGCAAAGCTGAGGCACAGTGGTAAGAGAGGACTGTATGTGCAAGAGGACAACTGCTACATGAAAAGGAAGCTTCTCCAAAAGCCCTATCTCTGCAGGCATCCAACCTCTGCCATGCACTGCCATGGACTGCACATCCATGTGCCAAAATACCTCAAGATCCACAAAACCTCAACAGAAAGAGGACGCTGTATCTGGGTAGAGAATTCACACAGATTCTGCCGCTTTCTGGTAGGTGCTGCTGGGGAGAAGTGAAGTCTCCGTCTTTGGGCAAATAGTGCCATCACTGATGCTTTGTATTAAGAGGGCTCATTAACTCCACAGTGCTGTTTCTGAACATGAAAAGTCTTCTTTTCACAGTGCAGGAGTTTTAACTGTGCCCTGGCTAAAGATTACCTCAACCTGCTATAAATTGAGATGTTTCACTAATTGGTTTCTTGGTTCATTAGCCAAATTGTGAGTATGAGGGAAATGGAAAAAGCTCAGAATGAATTTCCTTTGCAATCCTTAATTTAAATGGTGAATAATAATCTTATGCTGAACAAAACATGTTATGTGATTTACAGTGATGGAGTTAATTTTTTACTTTGGAATCATTTGCCACCTTTAAAGCTTTGTGGAAAAATGATCCTCAGCTCTGCCTCATTCTGGCACAGTGTGACACCAGGTAGGAAAGTATAATCATTAGAGTATAATGTAATAATGTCAAATTTTATACAGAAACTGTGGCATGGGAGTTCCTCCTCATATATTGCTTTAAGTAGTGAGATAACAGTGATAAACAGCAAAAATCTTTTTAAAAGTCAGCTTTACTGCAATGGATGCTGTGGCTCTATTTCCATTGCAGCCATGTAAGTAACAAAAATACAATGTGTCCCTAGTTTACTCTTTCCGATGCAGTGCATTCAGCTAAAAATCAAAGATAAACTCTGAGCTGCTGAAGGGAACAAATTCCACTAATTCATCAAAGCGAATGCTGTAGAATTTAATCTGTTTTATGAATTTTCTACCATTGATTGTTATGGCATGATTGGGGCACAGAAGGTCATTTGTGAGCACTGAATTGCTAGTTGTGTGACAGTAAAAAAAGAAGGCTAAAAGAAAGGTTAAATTAAAGAAGCCGCTAGAAGCTATTTTTGTAAGATGAATGTATATTATCTAAATTAATGACAGTAAGCCTCCAATTAGCTGGATGTTGATGCAGAATTACAGCTTTATAAGGTAAATACATGTTTTCTCAAGCCAAAGGGTTGGGTAAGGAAATGTTTAGCCTGCAGCTGTAGTAGGGTTACAGGTAGATGAACATTTTCTGTGTATTGGGGCACGGTGACCTCACTGCTGTTGCTGACAAATCTTTACAATAAATCTGTCATTGCTTCCTAACAGCAATACAGACTATGAAACTTATGACCTTGTTCTCTAGAGTATCCTCCCATAATATGGGATGGGCAAAAGCCTTGAATGTGCTACTTTCTTTTTCAATAAACAGCTTAGCTTTTATTTTAGAACAGAGATTTCTTCTTCAGCCCAGCGCGTGTTGTTTTGGCACAAATAAGTTTGAAGTGGAACCTCTAAACTTGTTTCTGTTTGGTTAATTTATTGAATTCCTCTGTAAATATACATCAAAGGGAACAGCAGCTATGAACTCCTTTTGTTGTGGTTTTTGCAATTTATACATACTAAAATAATTGCGCAATGGAGTTATTTGAATAACTTACTCCTTGGAAAGGGTAGAATTTTCTTGCAGATTGTCTTTATGCGAAAGGTGGGTTAATCTCCTAGATGTGTCATCTCGCAGGAAAGCACTGCAGTTGCTCACATTCATGAATACTTGCAGTATATCATTTAGCTGTGCATAGGAGTTTACCATCATTATGGCATTGAATATCAGAAGAAAAAAAAATTCATCTGTAAGAAAACCCAACAAAAACCCCCTAACAAACAAAATCCCACACCAAACCCCCCAAACAACAAAACACCCAAAAACCACCTTTACATTATTTCTTACGGTCTTATTTTCTTAAATATTTCTAAAGGATGCCCACAGTGCCTTTTATAGAGGCCCTGTGATGGGAACATAATAGCAACACAGGTGCAGAGCAAGGATTCAGTTACATCATTATCCTGATTCTGGTCATTTAGGTTCACAATTTAATTATGTGTTGTGCAGAAAAAATATCTTCTAACAGATGTGTATCTACGCAGTAGTTTCACGTTTCCCCATGCCTCTTCCTAGGCATCTTATGAAAGCTGTTTGTGATTTTTGCAGATCTCTAACATCTTGCTTCTTTTTTGACTTTTGCTGACAAGTCCCAACTTATTTAGTGTCAGTATTTTGCGGCAATAGTCCCCTTTCTGGGTCATTATAGGAAAATATTAGTTCTTAGTATACTTCTGCTGTTTTAGGATGGAAATTGAGCTTAAGGAGGTTTTGAGGTATTGCTGTGTGTAATTTGTTTATTTACCTAATTTACTTTATATTTTCCTTGGTTCTTGGCTCTGCTTCTTTGTCAGCCTGGTTGGTCTTCTGTCATTTCTATATAATTTCTACTGGTTTTTTTTTTTTTCATAGTGTCCATTGATTTATCTTAATCCCAACATATTTCTGAGATGCCTGTGACATCAATATGCCTTTTTTAAAAATAAGCAGGCATTCTGGATTACTCACTGCTTCTTTGCTATATGTTCTTATTTGAACTCACACAGTTCATATTGCTTCAGTTGCTATTTTTATGCTCCATGTATAATTGTAGTCGTCCTTGTCTTGACTGTTCTTTGCAATTTTTTTAACCTGAGAGTGTCCCTCTCAGTGTCCAAAGATACAGAGGCTTTTATAATCAACTTTTCTTCAGCTTTTAGTGGGGGGGAAGAAAAAAACCCGCAACCAAGAAAACTCTCTCAGCTTTAAAAGCATTAACTGTGCTGTTCTATTCTGGTATAGATGGACCCAGGCTTTCTTTGCAGGCCTCCTCCTTAGTCCCCACGGTTTTCCCAGTAAAGCTCTCCTCTGTCCTTCTCTCCATTGCATTTTCCCACACAGGGACTGTTCTATTAGGGTGGGACTATTTTTTCTGTGAGGGTTTATCTTTTTTTCTTTTTTCTGTCCACCTCTGTCTTTCCCAGTTCATCAAACTAACTATCTGAGGAGAGATTGCTCTCCTGAAAGCTGAGTGGTATTTCCAACATGTGTAATCAAAGACAAATTGTTATATATGTTGCTTGACCCACGTCACCAGCTGGACACCAGCCCACCTTTTTCTTAATTCATTTTTTCCTAGCTTTGATCCCCACTGATGTTTATTTTACATTTCTAGCAATCTCTAAAAGACATTTAGCAAAGGCTTTGGATATAAGATGAATTCCAAAATCCATAGCTTTTCCTCATATTGTATTTTCAAACTGAAATCCTCTTGAAAGGTCACTTGAAGGCTTGAAATACTTGAGCATTTAGATTGTGGTTGATTTTTCTCATGGTGATTGACTAGCCATCAAGCTCATCATGCTCTTCTACTGGAAACAGAGTAAGTGGTTACTTTTTCTTTTCTTGTAAAGAAAGAGCCCACTGAACTTCTTTGATACAGCTGCTGATGGAACTGCATTATGGATATCCACAGAAATGACACATGGATCTGACCAAATAGTGTAGACCCAACAGTGCATAGGGGAAGCCATTTCATATGTGTGTGCTGTGGTTAGTTAAAGGAAAACACTGATCCATTTTGAACTGCTTATGATGGCTGGTTCATTTTCACAGACCAGCATGGCAGTGTTTGAGTTATGATAACTCTATATGTCCCCAGTGAGATGCCATGGTGGCTTCTTTATTGTTGGTGTCTGGTTTGTATGGGGCTCTTCTTGTTGAGTTGAATGGTCTTGGTCATCATGCTAACAACATGTGTTTAGTTGTATAGTTGACTGTGGATGTGTTGTACAGGATAATGTATTTATAGCTGGAGGCTTGGTTTGATAGCCTTTCACCAAATCTGGCTGAAATAAGGATTATTGCGTTCACAGTTCTACAGGCAATTCCAAATAGCGTAACATTTCACAGACATTTTATGGTAGATTAAAACACTGAATTGACTCAGGAATGGCTGAAGATGGTTCTTTTATAAAAGAAATAAAAATATAGCCCCACCACCATCATATGCACAAGGATCAAATTGTTTCTGAGACTTTTTTACAAATGCAGAAAAAAAAGAACCCTGAAGTTTCTGGCTAGGTGGGATCTTCTTTCAACATTGACCTGCCTACATGTGAGTTTGTCGTTTTAATTAGTCTTTTTTTAAGCAGCATGATGAAGCGTGTAATCTTATATGTGTTATCTTGGTAGTCTTTTCTCTTTGAGATTAGTATATATCTGTTGCTCCACTCTTAGTTCATGGCCTTAAAACACATTTCCATTTAGCTTCCAGGCTTTAATGATCAAGCTCTGCATTGACAAAATAATGCATAATATTGAGTTATGGTAGAGAAATGTTAATATCATAGAGTGATTTTTCTTTTTTTATTCTTGGGAGAAGATAGATCATGTAAATGAGGCAATCATTGCTGAGAAGCTAACTTAAAATTTTTCATTACTCTGGTACAAAGTGCCAAGCCTTTTTAAGAAAATGGAAGATGGTAAGTGCTGTATGGAATTCAGTAGCAAAAACATAGTAGCTCGGTGTATCCCCCTTTGAAAAGCTGCAAGACTGGTTTTTTTGCAATGAGTGAAAAAGTAAATTGTATATTATTTCTTCAAGAGAATTAGCTTTTTATTTAAGACAATTGGTGTTTATTATAATGTGCATTTGGAGAAACAGATTTAAAGCAACCCATACTCTTTTGGATTTATGATGGGGCTTGTATGATTGGTCTTCACCACAATTAAACCTTATGCCTAAAAAGAACTATTAAATATTCTTCAATTCTTATTAAATGTTCTTCAATTCTGTGTAATCCTGTATCATCTTCTATTTGGCAGCTGCACAGCAGCTGTTTGCTCACTGTCTTTTGAGTAATTCTCTTACTGTTCCAGAGTGTAATATACCTAGTTTATTTAAAGAAAGGGAATATGTTTTATATTTTAAAATCCCTTTTACTGCAGTTACTGCATCTTTGCGGATTTAATTAGGTCTCAGTCCCTTCCAAATCATGTAAGTCAAAGGTCCCATCTTACTTGTCCCTGAGGCATCATTACAAAAAGTCCCCAGATGGAGCCTAGTTTCTAACTGATGACTTTACCATATAGGGGCTAATTACTTCTAATCTTACACATTGATGAGACTGTATTTTATGTGTCTGAGCCACTGAAACTGTAACTGCCAAATTATCCTCTACTGTAATATGTGGGTTATTTTGCCATTAAATGGACTGGCTTCACAAATGACAATCCCTTCCTGCCAGGCTCTTGCATTTTAAACCATAATTATTTCTGGCACGTGGTTCCATCCGATGAGCCCTTGTTAATCCGTGTTATGATCTTGGATAAGCTGCTAGCGCCTGGCTGATTTAGGCCAGGAGAGGGTGAGCAGAGTGAAGCAGGGGAGCTGGGAGCCAGAGTCCTGGGGAGGTGTGGGTGCTGCTCTCCGGGGCTGCAGCCGCCTGGCTGTGTTTCACTTAGCCCTGCCTTGAACCGCCGGCTATTTCTTTTTATGAGCAATAACCTCCATCAGATATTTAAAAGAAATGACTCAACACTTTCACCTTCAGAGAGGGAAAAAATGTATTTGGAAGTCTATAATGCATGAAGGTGTTGGAAGCCTAATCTAGTATAAGCTGCCTTCAGTCAGCCCTCTTAAGCACCAGGGAAGAGAAATGAATATCTAAAAAGCAGCAAATAACTACAATTGCACTCTGATTTCATGGCTATATGTGATAGAGGTCAGTAACATAAAGCTGTTTATTTCTTCATACAAAGCAGTGGCTGTTATCATAACTTGCTGTAGGCGAAGGCATTGGAAACTCCTCATTCAAGGAGATATTCTATTTTATTATGGCATTACTTCATACCGTATAAGCTTTCTTCCCTGCTTCTTTCTCTATTAGTTCTGACCCAGCCTGGTGGAGCTAACCTTGGGGTTGGCTCCCCAAAGGAGGAGCTTATTCCAGGAATCTGAGTATGAAGTTATAATAATTTGGGTTTAGTATATTCCAGTTCTTAATCCAGCTCTGCCAATAAGTAGCTGCTAACTGGAAGTTTTGGTAGAAAAACAGAGGGTTTGGAAGAATAAATTTTGGAGATGATGAAACTTTCCCTTGGCTAGTCTCAGGGAAGTCAATAGCACCTTACTGATTTAGCTATTACTTTTTAAAAGCAACAGGGAAATAAGTTGGCAGTGCTATCTGGAGGGAAAAAAACCCCAACACCGAAAAACAACAGCAAAAAAACCAAACCCCAACCTTGAAAATCCTAGTGTCACCGTTATGACTACCACAGCCAGAAACACTAACTTTCACCCAAGGTACAGAAATATTTTATCCTCAATTTCAGTACTTTATTTAAATTTTTTTAAAAAGGCAACAACCCACCACCTAATCGTAGATTGATAAATTTTCCTTAAATGTTGAATGAAGTATATAAACCTGCATTTATACACCTATCGGCATTAACATTCTGGCCAAGGTGTTAATCCCAGTATTACTATAACTAATGTGGTAATACATTTAGAATAATAAGATTGTCCTAAATCAATATGACATAAACTAGCCTGATCTTCCAAAATAATGTTTTCAGCCTAGGTTATCAGAAGCATTTTTGACCCTTTATTTAGAAAAACATGAATGACTTGCTGAAATTTTTGTTTCTTCTTTTACATCATAAATTACTTCTATTCCACCAAGCATCCAAATAGTATACATACTTAAGAGTGTATTTTAATTTTTTTCTTTTTAAAAAGGCACTATCCTAAAAGCCTGTTGTTTGATCTGTTTAAGGGAGGCCAAAACCTTTAACAGAAAGGAGCATAAGATTAAGCGTGCTGTTGTGCCTGCCGTTGCCAGGTATCCCTGCAGGGCGTCTGTGTCTAACGTCAGTATGTGCTATAGGATTGCGATTATCAGAATATATTAAGCAATGTACGAAACAGTAGCCCTGAATTTGTTTTTCCTTTCTTGCCATTATTTGGGCTTAGTCTTTTGAGTGATTAAAGCAGCACATGAATCTTGTGCTAATCCTCTAAAGTTGGCTTCAATTGGCAGGATTTTAATTTACAGTAAATACTTCTGTTCTAAAAATTGGCCTTTTAGTCTCAACTCTCTTGAATAATGCAGTACTCCTAGATGCAATACCTGTGTATACACATCTGTTTATCATTCTCACTAACCAGATTGCATGTATGTATCACGGGAAACAAAATACAGGATCTCTAAGCTCTAACAGGAGAATAGATGTCCACGGTTTAAAATAAAATGTTACTGGTTTGTGACCCTGTTTGCCTCCTCGGGGTGGGGCAGTTGTCAGAGAGCTCTCAGCATGCGTTTATACGTGTCCCAGAAAAAGCCAAGCTCTTCTCCATTTCATCTTTGGACATAAAAGTCACCAAGTTAACTTTTTTGAGTGGATGTAAAAAAAATGTCCTTTACAAATCAAAAAAGCAAATGGTGGAACAGCCAAAACCCCATTCCATCCTAAAAAATATTTGAAATTAACTAAAGTAACTTCAAGTAATCCAATAAATACATCTACCTGAGTTTATTGGTCCAAGAAAATTAGGATGAAAAGAAGATGTAGCTGCACTGTGAGAAAGGGGAAGGGAGGGTACATGCTACTCAGAGGGGAAGAGGAATTGTTATTTCTGGAAAGAGGGACAGCATAGTTGGTGGAAACGAAGGAATTCACTGGCCTTTCACAGCTACCTGCAGTGGTTTTGTGGCTGGGAATTTAGCCAGGACACCATCCTAAAACAGGGAAGTGTGAGACCAGCAGTAGAGTGACAGATGCACAGTACCTGCAGTAGGGTGTTAGTTACCTGAGATTACCCCAGTAGTATGGGTGTGGGGTGAAAAAGAGTGGGACTGTATTTTCACAGGGATTCAGAAGCCAAGTAGAACTGGTTATTGTGTTTTGCTGATACACACATTAACTAAGTCAGTTAGTGCAACTGGCCATGAATAATCCACTGGCAGTGTATGTGCAAGACCATTTCAAGGAGGTTGGGTTAATAATTACAACCTATTCCATAAAATTCCAACTGTTGCCAAGGAATTCTTTGGTTCTTCTGCTTGGGCCAGAGAGGGTGAGAGGGGAGAGTTGTGCTGCATCATGAAAGAGTTCAGCTGGGAGCCAGCCCAAAATGGAGAGTAGAGACCTCAAAATACAGCTTGCATGAGGGCCGTAGCAATGTAAATAGGCTGTAGAGTTTTTATGTCTCAACTAAATTTCCAGCTGAAACTTCCTTAAGCGAAAATTCCACCTGAACTTCTCCTTTGCCAAAGCATCCAGGCTTGCACTTGCTCTCTGCACAAGGATGAATCTCCCCCACTCCCAAGGCAAAGTTTGTTGCTCTTGGCTTCAGACAGACCGGGTCGCATCCCACCTGCGCATCAGCGTCGCCAGTATGGGGTTGTAAGCTCTTCACATACACCTTGTTGTGCTTGAAAATGCTTGGTAATGTCTTGTAGGTCATTCTGCAGCTTCTAGCTGGAGGATTTAATGGTAGTTAATGTTAGAGAGAATATCAATAATGACTGAAGAGGTTTTTGAAAGCACATTCAGCAATGTCTGTCTCAGGTAACTGGTGGACCTGAAGAGACCTTTGGGATCAATCCCATCCCAAAGCACCCAGTGGAAAGACCAAAATTAAGAGGGGCCAGAATTTGGCTGGGTGAGCTGTGCTGGATGAAGAGTGCAAGCTAAATTATTTAATGGCTTATGTGTTGGCTCTGAGATTGTTTGTCCTACAGTTGTTCTGTTCAGCGACAAAGTGGTGGTGGTAATCATCCATAACAACTTTATTTTGCCTTCAGTAGATAGTCCCTTCAGCATTTCGTCATTCCAACCAAAGCTGTTCAGTCATTACTTCACACTGCTTTATTCCAGGTATTCTCTGTAGTAAAATCTGGGTATCCAATGCCGTGTCTATCATAGTAGGCACATTTAGGAAGGTGACTACTCTGGTAATGATTTGCTATGTGACTTTAAACAGGACAGATGTTGTACATGATTATGTCTAAGGTACAGCAATACTGGAGTCAAGCAGATACGGCATTATTAGATTGGCCTCCAGCACTTAACTTTTCTTTAAGCCTCTCAATTTCCATAATGTTAGCATGAGATTTCCATATTATTTTAGAGAACGAAAACAAAGAGATGAAATTGAAAATACATGCTAAGAAGAAAGAGATCATTTCATGACCAGCAGAGATGATGAAGGCAATGAGTCAGTACCCTGAGACCCAAGTATCACCCTGGTGCTCCTCTCTCCTCCTCACATCTCCTTGCCCATCCCCTCTTCCATCTGCTCCCCCCCCCCATGCCTCCTCACTGCTCCCAGGACAAGGAGCAGCACCTGCCATGAACGATGTGTCACTGTGGATGTCCTGCCCAGCTGGTAAGCATGTCCATGGATCAAACTGGGGAGACCCCATGAACTTCTTTCCGTCGCAGCCTCTCATTTCTACAAAGCCATTGATTTTTTTCAGTAAGCTTGTCAGAGATCAGCTATCGACCCTTCTGTCATGTTGCTTGAAGCAGCCCACAAGCTCAAAAGCCCCAGGTTAGACAGACAGAAGGATAGGGCATAAATCAAATTCCTTCTGGAAATCAGGCTAAAAATTTGATCCAGGTAGAGAGCACAGTGCAAAAGGGTTATGGGGATTTTGTTGTGTGGGTTGGTTTTTTTATTATTATTTTTCACATGGATTAAATAATAATTAGGAAAAAATCAGGACTTTGAAAACACAGGGACAACTTTCTTACAAGCATAGCTGTGTCATGCTATCCAGCATACTCATGCCCAAGAGAATGTGACCTTTTGTGTTTGGCCCTAAATCAGTCCTGGTGACCTCATCATTAAAATGTAGCTCCTGGGGAACAACTATTGTGAAAATAACTATTCACATATTGAAACACTTTTCAGATTGGTCTTGCATCAAAATGTGCTGGGGGGTGCGTGTATGTTTTATGAATGCAACGCTGCAGAGAAAGGAAGTCTTGCAGCAAGTAAAGCAAAATGCGTTTTCTTATCCATCTGTTGCAGCTCTGATCTTGCTGAATGCAGTAATTTGGGATCTGAGCTTTTAGTTTTGCACAAGAAATGGAATATACAAACAATCATGAGGTTTGGGTTGTTGCTAGGCAGCAGGTTATTGCTCCTTGGAAGAGCGGCCACGGCTGCCTGGTCCAGCGAGGCTGCTTGGCTGGGGGGGGGGTGGGGGGTGCTGACAGCTCCCAGCCTTGCTCCTTCTCATACAGGTGACATCCACAGCCAAAAGAGAGCTTGAGAACTCTAAATTTCATTCCTTGCCAACCAGTATTTAAAAGATGCCAAAAGTTAAGATTCTGAGGGCTTTAACATTTAATCGTTAATGCCAAGCTTTTCTGCACCCTCCATTTCTGAACTGAAAGCCTGAGTGATTTAAAAAAAAAAAAGGCAATTGCCAATTATCTTTTGTTGAATCTGGTGATAAAACCAAAATCCACCATGCCCTGTTTTATGTTTGTATTACTACGTTTTTATTTTAATCTCTAGCGTGATCTGTGTTTCTAAACCTGTTGCAATGGAATTCAAAAGGGCTAATTCCAAGATCAAACAAAGCACGGCTGTGTGGTAAAAGCATGCTGTGAATAGAGATTTGTTTTTCACTTTCCCTTCGAAAGTAGGTAATATTTCACCAACCAAAAAGTTTTATGTGGTAGAATAATTGCTAAGTTCAGCTGTGTGAGGAGTCATCAGAGTCAAGGCAAGTCAGTGGCAACTGAAATTAGTGGGATCTGCATAGTGTTCTTAAATTCTGTGAAATAAAACTATTTACTTTGTGATCAAACTGTTGACTTAGAAACTTAACTTTTTAGGCTTCATACTTATTTAAATCTTAGCTATTGTGTTTTTATCCTTGGAACACTGATTTATTTTTTTCTCTTGGTTTTAGTCTACTGCATCCCCTATTATCAAGCAGTTTCTGATGTCAGTAATCACAGCAGTTAATGAGAAAGACTTTCCAGGAAGAAATAATATCCCAAGTATTACACAAAAGTGAATGCTTCTATTATACAAAAGTAACATGAAAAGTCTATATTAAATCTGGCATGACTGGTGTTCCACTGAGTGTAGTTCCGTTGTACAATTCGTTCAGTGTCAAATTTGGCTCATGTGAACATCCTGTTTCTTTGTTTTGGAAACAAAATTGGGCTAATATGGATGTGTGTTGGAATCGCTACTTTGATGTCTTGCAAAAGCATCTGTACCCACGCACACATAATTTTCTGGAGCCACCACTGTATTAAGAGTATTAAAAGGAAAAAAAAAATCAATAAAGCAAATGCCATTGTTAAGCAAAAGCATGGTGAAAAATCCCTTGCAGCAGGATATATATTGAGTCATAAAATGCATGCATAACAGGCAGTGCACAGGTTTTCTCTTGTCCTCTCTGCAGTTTCTTGTTTTAAAGTTATGCCCATACAAAAGCAGATAAATGTAAGAAATATTGAATTGCTGAGGCCAGACAATTACCTCTAGCTCTTATTATGCATAAGCAACTTCAGCAAATGTGCACATTTTGTAATTGCTACCAGTTCTGAGTAACACAGGTGGAATTTTTATTTACAAAACCCATTTGTACCATCAAATTCTGTGTGTATCGTGACCTTTACGTGAATACATGTAATGGCACTAAAATAACTCTTCATAAATATACTTTTTGGCTGCAGAACTGCTTTTTCTTTGTTTGCTTATGCATAGTATTTGTCATGTTTACTGTCACTTAAGAATTTTCTGGCTATTTCAAACATTCTTGTACTTTCAGAGATGGATGTGGTCACTAAAACGTGGATGTCTTAATAACATGCTGTGAAGGGGACTCAGGGTGGTGGAGGATGCCTTATGATAGCTCTTTCTGTATGAAATATTTCTGTTAGTTACATCTTTATTTTGAGATTGCATTAGGTGCTCAGTGGTCAGTAAGCCAAATAATGTTACAATCAGTACTAATGAATCTTAGTGCAAGGATCTGAACCAGGAATAGTGTTCAGAATGCCTTAAAATTAGAGATAAGTGGAACCTGAAAAATGTAAATGTTGATGTTGCTTGGACTCACCCCCTTTCTTTGTCTCTATCTCCTGTCTACCTTCTTTTCTGTACAGGACTTCTGGCACATCTAATGTTCATATTTAGCTGTTTTATTCAAATATGTCTAACCCAAAAGTCAGCGCTACATATTTCTTACATGAAACAGCCTCCAACAACTGTCTTTCTCTTGGTTTTTCTCCTCTCCTGCCTCCTGTGCCATGTCAGTGACAGACTTTCAGAGACTCTCAGCACTTCATCTCTATTTTTGGCTGCCACTGATCTGCCTTTTCCTGCATGGTCCCAACATCACATCCAGGACAAAACCCCTCCCAGTGATTCCTCTGCAGATGATGCTTCCAGAGCTGCTAAGATCCCATAGGAGGACTTGTTTAAAAAAATGTCAAATAACTTTTTGGTATCAGCAGCTTTCAAAAGAATAAGATGGCCACCAAACAGGAACTGTAACAAGAAACCAAAGATGTCATCTCCCTTATGCTGCCCCTTTCTCATACAAGAGTCAGAATTTGCCAGGATTACCTAGAAGGGAGTCCTCTTCTCCAAGGAGAGTTTGGGGTTTTTGCTGCTCATGCACAATCTCTCACTGCTTTGCAAAATCCTCCTAGGAAAATGTGTCCAAATTATGCAAAAGTATCTATTTCCCAGAATCATGGTGAAATATATGGGCAATATTCCATTTCTTTTAGCAGTGCAAAGAGATGGGTGGAAGCCAGTACCACCAAAGTGGGGGGAACCGTGGAGCTTTAAGACATTTGTTGCTTGGCTCATCAGTGTTGGGAGATCCTGTTTCCAGTTCTTCCTCTTGCTGCCACAGGAATAGGAACCTATGACATTTATGGCATCTCTTCCATTTCAACAATGACCTACTGAAGAAAAATCCTGAAAGAGAATGATTTAGCTATGAAACACTATTATCCCTTGTGATCCACCCCAATTCTCCATGCCTTACAGATATCCTCCTTCTAATACCCTGGTTTTGAGCTCCCCATTTCCCTCCTGCTACGTTTTAAAGATCTCAGAAGAGCTCCAGCAGGTAGCTCCAGTGACAGACCATGTTATTTAGTCTGAAGAAATCAGACCTATGTCAGTTAAATCTTGCTGTGTACTCCCATTTGAGTCCTTGGCCTGAGTTATGTCCATACAGCTGGGCTTTGGCAGGTTTGGTTAGTCAGTGCTTCTAGGGACTGAGATTTGTTAGTGTAAGCTTACGCTGCCTAGAGAAACCTAGGAAAGTGTTCCTCCCCACACCACTTAAAATTTTTTAAAAAAATGAATAAATAAAAAAGATTAAAACTTGGAAGAGGAGGAGAAAGGAAAAAGGGAGAAAGTGAAGAATCTGCTGAATTTTGTCTCTGTGTGTGTGATGGATATGCCGGGGGTGATTCCCCACTTTATTTTATTAAGTGAAGATAAAGGATAATAGCAATGCATAATGAAAACACAATATTTTTTCTCTCATGCATGGGTTTCAAGATATAATTCCTGTGCTCTTTCTAGCCCCCTGATGAGCACCTTGCTTCTAATGGCATGGATAATGAGAGATTTATGACTTCTGGCTTTTTGATAGCAAACCAGAACTCATTTGTCCGTTCCATGGCAGATCCTGTAATCATCTCTGCAGGCAGCCAGCTACAGCTTCAAGGTGTGCAAGCAAGGAAAGATAATTCACTTAACAAATCTCATGATGCTACTTGTAATAGAAGAAAATCCATCCTGACATCTTAAAAAAATATTTTTCTATTTTGTTTACATAATGAATCCTGTTCAAACTGAAATGATTTCAGGCTGTTTTGCGTACTCTGATTTGAAAATCTTCCCAACAAAGCTGCCTAAAATACTGTTATCTTTGTGGAACTGTGTTCAAGTACTTTCTTTTGTGGCAAAGTACTTGTTTGTATTGGTTTGGTCTTTTTCATGACAAGAAGGATTTCAAGGAAAGAGTTGTCAGCCGCTTCCACCTCCTTTAAGTCCTTATTGCTGTTTGACCCCCATTGTAAATAGGTGCATGCTACTTCTTATAAGAAGTTCAGCAAAGATGCTTTTACAGAACTGCTGTACTCTCCCTCTGTCATCCTCTCTTGATGGGTAAGTACAGTGTGCTTTCTAGCTGTGTTCGAGCTATCAGGATGACATTGTATGCTCCTGAAGTATCTTAGTGAAAACTGCTGTCTAGTCTTACATCAAGGTTGCTGAATGTCAAAGTTTGCTGGAATACTGCATCCAGCTCTGGGGCCCCTGACATCAGAAGGACACAGACCCGCTCGAGCAGGGCCAGAGGAGGCCACGAAGATGCTTGGGGGGCTGGAGCAGCTCCCCTGTGAGGACAGGCTGAGAGAGTTGGGGGTGTTCAGCTGGAGAAGAGAAGGCTCCGGGGAGACCTTAGAGCGGCCTCCCAGGACTGAAAGGGGCTACAGGAAAGGGGGGAGGGACTCTTGATCAGGGGTGTAGGGATAGGGTGAAGGGTAACAGTTTTAAACTGAAAGAGGGCAGATTTAGATGAGTTCTAATGAAGAAATTCTTCCCTGTGAGGGTGGTGAGTCCCTGGCACAGGTTGCCCAGAGAAGCTGTGGCTGCCCCCTCCCTGGAAGGGTTCAAGGCCAGGTTGGACTGGGCTTTGGGCAACCTGGGCTAGTGGAAGGTGTCCCTGCCTGTGGCAGGGGGTTGGAACTAAATGATTTTTAAGGTCCCTTCCAACCCAAACCATTCTATGATTCTAAATCCTGCAGAGATAAAAATACACCTGATTTTCATGAGACTGTAAGAGAGTAAAATCCACGTGTGACTATGGGGCTGCCTTCCTGCCCTGCCTGTGTCCTGTCTTCAGCATGATGTTGCCTTCAGACCATCATCAGTGCAACACCTCAACTCTTCTTTGAACTTAACAGGATAACATCCTTGAGGCATGGCAAGACTATGCCTGTGCCAAGGCTTTCTGGAGATGCATCATTCTACTAACAAGTAAACACAACTTTGGCCAGTAGATTCCCTATAAATCAATTTAATATCAGCAGGGACTTTGGTGTAAGGTGGGATTTTTGGTGTTAATCTGTCTCTACTTTTAGTACCGGGCATGTGGACTTTAGCTTCATTGTTCAGTTTTATTTTAGATGACAATAGTCTCTGCAATTTTATGATAGTCTTTCTTTATGACACATGAAGACCAGAAGATGTGGATTTGGTTCTAGTGTTCATTCTGATTTGGCTTTCATCTTAATGTATCTGTGATGTCTGGATGGTTTTTCTGGATGACTCACTTCAGATCTGAAGAAGTGAATTATGATCTCGCCCAGCCCTTACTGAGAGGGAGCATGGTGAATCTTTAATGATGACACTCTTCTCCTCAAAGCTTCCTCGGGTATTTGAATTAAAAAAGACACAAGAATATTTAAACAAATCTAATGTTTTAAACATAATAAAGGAGAAATTAATTTCTCCAAGTTGATTTTAATGATATGGTTTATCTGCTGATAACTTACAGTAGGAATAATGCATAGAAAGAGAAGAAGGCTTAAGACATTTTTAAGTGTTGACAAAGACATTGTATTAGCTGAGTTTTTGCTGTGATGCCTGACCCTGCAGCCAAGCTACTGATGATGTCCTTTAGCTCCCAGGTCCCAAGTGAGGAATTTGAGCATTTTTGGATAATCAACAGTGCTGACCCTGGGGGCTGTAGGGACTCTGGCTGCCATGGACCTGGGAGGGAGCCCAACACCCCTCGCAGGTCTCTTAGATGGAGGGCTAAGGATCAGCAAAAAAGATAACTTTTTGGTAAAGTGGAGAGGTTTTCCCTTTTTTTCATACCAGTGTATTTGTTCTGTGATGCTGTTTTCTGGTGTTTTGAGGGAAGTGCTGGAGGTTCCTGGAGCCTCCAGAGAAATTCATTTTGAGGTGATGCTGGTGGCTCAGAGAGGGTGGCAGACCTGACCAGTGTGGAGTAAGCAGGACTTGCAGCAGAGAGAGGAGATCAGAAGTGCTGACACGCATTTGAAATTTGTCAGCATATGGATAGTAAATGAATGAAATATGCAACTTTCATGACAAAAAAACTGGAGATGAGGCCAGGGCCAGTGGTCTAATGTCATTCCAGCTCTGCCCAGTGTCACTCTGGGTGTCATCAAACAATCCCCCCAGCATGGCAGTCTGTATGTGTCTAGCAAAGACTTGAAACACTGGCAAAATAGCATTATTCATGGGCTGTTTTCATGTGTGTCTCAAATTTTGTACCAAACCTCAGCTGGCTATGAACTGGGCTGTCCTGTGCATGCCAAATATTTGTGGTACGCTATTTTTCACCAACACCCTCACCTTTGCAATCTATCTGTGTTTTAGCAAGCTGATTTACAAGTACATCTTTTCTGAATCATTATCTGAGCTGGCTGCCAGTTGGCTGGAGGCAGACATCCAGGCACTCGAGACTGGGAGAATCGGTTCCAGCTGCACTCCGTAATTAGGAAAACCCTGGTCTGTAGCCGGATGTCCAGATGCCTTGCCAAGGAGCGTATCGTTTGGTTCAACAAACAGTATTTGTGAGGAAAAAAATAAAAAGAGTGAAGATGTGATAGGACAAAGTTCACATGCCAGCAGTTGCTCCTCTATTCCTCATCGCATCTCCCGTTTGTATGTTGGAGAGGTGGGTCACGGGGGGAAGGGAAGGTCTGGGGAGGTTAAACAAATCCTCAGGATTTCAACTCAGATAGAAATAAGTTTCTCATACTCCCCACAGAGATGGAAAGTACTTGAAATGCCATTTCTTTCATGCTTTCACACCAGGGAAAAACTGAACTTTGAATTTCGTTGTGTAACAAGAGCTACAGTGCGATGTGTTTTGTCAGCAATGAAAATTTGTATGAAAACTTTGTATGTGACACATCTGAGCTAAACCCTTGTGGTCTCTGAAGTATCTTCATTTCAAACACAGATTCAAGCTCTTTTTAAAGGTTCGGGGTTTTTCTTTGCTTGTTCTATTGACATGAATTAACAAATGTGAAGCTTCCAAGAATAGATTTAATAATATCATGAAAAATACCAGAGCTTTTGCCACCAATGCCATTTAATCTATCTCAGCAGCTAGATTAAATGACTTGCCAAAAGTTTGAGTGTTTTCCAACAATAGGATTCCCATAGTAATATGAGAATGTCATTGCACAGGATATGGTACAAAATGCAATGCAAAACTCCACTCTGGAAGATTTAGCAAAGAAAATAAATATTTCCTCCTCTTCTTCCCACCCCACTTCTTCCTATCTCTTCTGCTCCAGAAACAGCTGTTTTTTAAGGTTAGACAAGCAAGAATTAACCAATCTATTCCAAGGGATCTGTGGGAAATTGGAAGGTCCTACCTACCGATTATTGCTAATCACAAGAGTTACTTTGATAAGAATAACTTACATGTTATATGTAATCTATGGTGCGGACTTTGATAACTTGTTCTTGTTTGACCCTGTAGCACTCAGTCTTTCTCTTGTTCTGAAAATACAGTTGCATTAAATTCATGAAAGGCCATCTGGCAAAACACGCCTGCCTGGATTTGATTTATCTCCAGCCAGCCTTCTGGTTTCTCTTGCTCACTGGTTGACATTCACAAGTTGATGTTCTCCTGTTGTAGCTTTCCAGCTTAATCTGAGATCACTGTGGTTTTCTTATTGTAAAGCATTTGAGGAAAATATTGATAACTTAGTTGAAGTTGTCTCTTTAATTACACACATCTTTTTTTATCAAGCTTTCTGGATTTTTTTGAGGTCTTGCCCTAACTCAGTCCAAGAATTTCTTCTTTATCCCTCTCTGCAAGTTATTCCCTATTTAATTGTTTTAAAAAGTAAATAAGACAGCATATGTAGCAGCTCTTCATCATGAAGGTGTTCACATGTAATTCACCGGTGTACTGATACACTGAAAATAAGCTTTCCATGAGGCTCACCCAGCAGTTGCCCCTATCCCACTGCTTGTGGATGCAGGTGGCTTTTGTCCTTCACAGAAGGCACAGCACCTCCTTCTCCCTGTGTACCACAACAGGGTGAAGGGCAGGCTCCAAGGGCATCTCGCCCATGTTTCGTGCCCACAGTTACTGTGATCCAGTGCTAGATCAGGTTCATTGCATTTTCACTGATTGCAGCCGTGCATTATTCCTTTGCCAAAAAATATGTAGTGGGCCCTCTGCTCCAGCTATTTTCTGGATTCTCTTTCCTTCCATACTGTGGCTAATGAGTCCAGCTGTTTTCTCTGTTGCTCTGGACTTTCTGTTGCTCAATGACAAAAACAAACCTCTTCTTTTCATGCCAGCTATGAATATAGAAAGTGGCACTGGCATCTTGGAGCTGTGCCAGTAAAGTATTAAAATGTACTTTAGTATACCTTATTGAAGCAGAAGGTTCGTCAAACATCCTGTTAGTGTTTTGTGGTTGCTGTTATGTGGTGGGACTCAAGAAGATCTCTTGATGTGGGATAGACCTGATACCTTCCCCCTCTTCCCCTTCTACTTTTTAGCAGCACCCAAGGCAATGAAACCATTAAGCCTTCTATGGTGGATATGCTTTAATGAACACTTCTTAAAGTGGAGCTGATTTATATTCCTTTGTTAATATAATGTTACATGTAAACTGAAATTCTGCTTAGTAAAAAAATTATCAACTTCTGTGACAGGCTGCCTAAGTGAAAGAAAATAATACAAAGGGTCTTACCAGTTGTGTGACTTGTTGCTAATAAAGCAACAGCCAGTAATGTCAAGAGAATTTCTGAAAATCAATTTTGGATGCTTATTACAAAACTGAAAGTAACGTAATTTCTGGCAGAACTGTGGACAGCAGACATAATGCATCATTGCAATAGCCCAGACTCTGTGTTATATAGAAATTAGCTCTGTGTAAAAAGATGCAGACAGACTAGTGCTCACAGAAAACAAAAGATGACAAAATCAGAGACTGATGTACTGAAGTAATAGTTATCACTGAAATAGGAAAGTTATAATGTAGTAGAATTTGTGAATATGATTTCAAATTAATGTAGTTCTTTAAATGTGAAGGTGACTTAATTCAAATGAAATCTTACTCATAGCATCCAGCCAATTAATGTGCTTATTTGTGCTCCCAGTTCTGGAGTCTACACAAAAGTGACATTTGTTGAAATCCACATTTCCCAATTCTTCCACACTTATGCCTGAAGCCACGGAAATCAAAGGCAGACATATTCAAGCTTTGGAGCAGCCCTGAACACATAGTGAGACTGTCTGCAAATGCATCTTTGCAACAGGATCCCGGGGTGTTTCAAGTGCCTCTCCTGGGAAGAGGGAGAAACAGGATCTCTCCGATAACCAGATCCCAGCGCAATCAGATCATTTACAGTAGTTCTTTCCCTCCTGCCTGAACTCCATTTAAAACCACATCTCCTCTAGAAAACTGAAAATAATGTTACTTTCTCTGTTTTTTCCCCAGGATTGACACAAAAGCAATGGGGTGTTGATGGTCAGACGACATGCACAGGCCTTCAGCGGGAGAGTGCTGCAGAGAGAAAATCAAGCTCTACCAAGGTAAAATAAATAAATTATGTTTAGATAGCAGTCAGCAAGTTTAAAAAACAATTGCTGATTGCTGAGCAGTACATTTGGACTTGGTTTGTTTATCTAAACTTAGCTTAGGCAGCAGAAAAGCCAAATAAAATGGTGGCTAAATGTTGTCATTCTGTGTGTTCTTGGTGAGGGGGGAAAAAACTTGCATGTTTTGTGGGGGAAAAGAAGTTGTTAAAAACACCCCAGGAGACTAAGTGGTATCCCAAATATCAATACAGTCTGTCTCAGATGTTCTCAGGATAAAGCCTGAGGTTTTCAGTTCACCACAATTACTTTAAGTGTGTGGGTTTTTTTCACAAGATGCAGTGAAGCTTGGAAGCTCCCAAAGAGCATAGGATCAGCTGGTCAAACCTTTAAGATCCATTTCTTTGCCAAAGATTGGGAGGAGGGAATAATGCATATACTCAGGCAGAAAAAGGAAAAACAAATTAAAATACTGGTGCATGAGTTTGAAGCTAATCAGGAGCACTTTTGACATTCCTTTGGACTCTTCCAGAATGTCTCCATCTGTGCAGCCCTTAACAAAAGAAATAAATGTCAAGTTAACTACTGGAGCATGAGACACGTATCCAAAATAAAGTATTTCAAGGAACTTTCTTCTTCGGTGCCCTGTAGAAATGTTGAGGAAGTTGAGAGTTTTGGAAGGTGTGCAATGGTCTTAAACCTGTAGGTAGAAGTAAATGCAATGCAGAAAATATGAGGCAAATGTTGTTACAAACAATGAAAGAAACAAAGAAGGAAGAAGATGCTTTACCTGGGGCTGTGAAATTATTGAATTGTCAAAACCACAGCAGCTGGTTTAGAGAGTTGATAAAATTTACTTGGCGTTTCAACTCATTAATAAACTCTTAATCTACCTCTACATATTTGGGTTCCCAAATCAGCCTTCCCAAGAAGAAAGGAGCCTGTTTTCTTGTTGTTTGCATGCATTGAGGACAGGACTGCAAGAATGGTTTTCCCCATGGGCTCCAGTGCAATGTCCCGACTCCAGCACCCAAGCTCTGAGAAGGATAACCATGGCACCCAGGAGGTCACAACTCTGTCACTCATAGGGGTCTTCCTTGAAGAATAATATTATGCTGTCTTCCTTGAGAAAGAATAATATTATGTTTTGTGGAACGCTTGTCAAGTACTGGCATTGGTTATCAGATAATACACCCCAGATATGACTGAGATGAATTCATAACAAGCAGGAGCAGTACAGCAAATGGCACCCAAACCCCAAATGAAGTTGGATGAACTTTCATTATGAAGCTAATCCTCAGATTTTGCATGCCTATTCAGTGGGGTTTTTTTCTGTTAGGATCGAGAGATCTAGGAACATAGGGCAGGAGCAATCTAATCAGCCAATTTACAGCAGCAGTGAGATTAGGCCAGATGCTTTATTGCATGTGACTTCTGTGACCAGCCGAGTGGAAAAAAATAGCAAGATATTTTAAAGTCAGGTTTACTCTTTGTCAGATAGCTTTAACGTAAAAGCACCTCCTTTGTCACATCCAGTGAAGTACTGTACGGTATATCAAGATAGATGTTTACTGTCATGGTTGGAAAAATGAATCTGGGCTGCTGTCAATCAATCTTGGACATATGTGGTTTTATATCACTGATAGGTGCCACCAAGTAATCATAAGCAAGAGGGAAATAATGAATTAAAATAGTACCCAGAGCCCTTATGGGTGATTATATCACTCTTGTGGGAGGGATCATGGAGAAGTTTTTCCACATTTATAACTGGTGAGGTTGTAGGACAGTCATGACCCTGGTGCTCACGTGTCCTCTGCAGCATGTGATGGCAAACGTGGACCTTCAGGCTAATGATTCATAATATGCTTAAATGCATTTTAATTCCAGCAGATCATCATGAAAGAGCAATTTAGAGTCTGAAACTGGCAATTGCCTTTGACATGTCCATTTTTAAACAAACATAGCAGCCACAAATACCAACTGCAACAATGGGTTCAATACTGAAAATAATACTATAGAATACACATTTTTAATTTAAAATTTTTTTGCACCAGAGCAATAAGGTTTTCCTTAAAGTCTCAGACAACTCAGAGCTGATTTCAAGAGCATGTATTTTTAAATGACAAAAAAGTTATTATGAATAGAAAGTTAACAAGAAAACTTGAACTAAACTGTCTGGTGTGAGAGATGGTAGATAGTTACACATATTCTGACAGAGTATGTTGATAATTTTAATCTTTTCATTTGCAGGAATCTCTGCCATCACAAAATACAACATTGATTTCACCAATAGTCATTTCACAGATGATTGATGAGAATAAATCAAAAGAAAATTGGCCTGCTTTGCCTATGCAGTCCACAATCCCCCAGCCCAGTGCTTATCACACAAAGCAATCTTTGGCTAACCATGGTTCAAACAACATTAACAGAGCATTTATGGTACTTCCCAGAAGATTAGAAATTCAGGCATCTTTAGATGACACCACATCTTCATCGGATTCTCCTGCTGCAGAGGAAAAACAGTGTCAAAACCAGCAGAAAGGGTTTGCCTCCATAACAGTTACAGCCAGACGCGTTGCTGCAGGCTCTGATGACCCAGCACGTGGACCTGGGGCTGTGCAAGAGTCCAACGCCACGTCCCCCACCTCGAGCAGAGTCCCTCCTGCCCTCCATCTCTGGTCTCCACCAAGCCACGCAAGCCAACGTGCCTCTCCGTTAAAGATTTCTGAATCTTGCTCACAGTTAGGTGAAGAGCCACGAAAGCAGCTTTTTCACCCTGGAAACAAGAACAGCATGGGTCTTCAAAGCAGTGATGGGAGAGAGAAAGTACCACCTTCATTCATCTCATGTGTCCACCTTCAGGTTTCTCAGCAGTGTCCAAATACCATTTATTATTTAGATAAGTCACTCAATGTGTGCATTGACCAACCTCGAATTAAATGCCAAAAAATTCATAGATCAACGTTGTCCTTCAATATAAATTGCAGTTTGTCTAGATTAACAGCAGATGGAGTAGATGGCATAGCTAATGGAGAGCCAATAGCAGAGATATTTCAAACAAAGCTCCTAGGAGAAAACAAGACTCCACTCAGATCAAACTTGAGTGCAGACTTAACAGAAAATAATGTAATTAATAAAGAGAAAACAAATGAAGGCTCTTTGGGTAGTAAATACCCTTTGCAAAGTGTCTTTGTCTCTGAACTTCCAGCATTTGTGGATATACCCAGAGGACCTAATAATGTAGTAACAGCAAAGAAAGATGATGTTAAGCAGTCTGGCAGCTATCACACTACATTTTCTCTCCAGCTTCCTAATTCAAGTGATGAGGCAGGTAAGTGATTTCCATAAACCTCAGTCTGGTGGAGCAGAGGTTCGGGCTGGAACAGACCCACCACAATGATTTTATGTAAACAGATAATAGCAATAGTAATCCTTGCTTCTGCAAAGGCACGGTGAGTCAGAGCACAACCCAGACACTTTCAGTTCCAGGACTACCATGAATATATTTGCCATGCTAGAGATACGTGCTGCTCATCAGATGATAGAGAAAACTCTGCCTGTGTCTTCTGCATTAAATTTCTATTTTTAACCATTTATAACTATTTTTTTTTTCTCCCAGCAACATGCAAGCACTTAACACCTGAAAATTATTAGGTCTTTCCTTGTATAAGGGCTGAATTTCAAGGTGTGAGATTAAGAAGATGGCTGCACTATGCTTGGTTTTGCAATTAAAAATGATTTCAGCTTTTATTTAGAAGGCTATAGTAATAAGCCTAGGGTTTTATAACTAATGGCTCTAGGTAAATGGCTTGCAAATCTTGAACACATTTGTTTCAAACATCTCCAAGCATTTTGCAAACATAAAATTTTTTTCGCAACATTGCTGTCGGGGAAGGGAAAGGTACTGTGGGGATTGCTTCATACCCAGAGTGGTATAGCTTCTGCTGTACTGGGTTGTAGCAGCTATTTTACAGTGCGCTTGAATAACCACAGCTGAGCTTACTGACTCTCCAGGAAGGGAGTGTGGATGGGAAGAATGTCAATGAGTGAGTCTGGTTTTTACCAAAAGCACTAAGGTTAAATCTTACCCCCCATGTTCCCTGTGACCTTGGGATGTGTTTAATTGCAATTACCCTGTTCTTATATGGCCTTCTTGCTCTAAGGGTCAGTACAGAACATAAGCTACTTCTAAGATTCATTTGTACTTTCATCTTCCTAATGTGCAAAGGGGAAAAAAAGAAGCTGCAAGCTGTCTCATGGGCCAGACAAGGTACAAAACCCAGGCTGCACCATCCCTTTGCACCTTGCTTTTAACCGCTGCACTCACTTTCCCATGCCTGCAAGCAGTGGGACGGCTCTTGCCATTATCAAGGTGCAAACAGTGAGAAGGCAGTGCTTTATTCAGAGGCCTCTTGCTTTAAACTTTAAGAAAATTGTCCACAGAGCCAGGATTTTCCACAGAGAAACCAGCAGTGTCAGTAATTGCAGAGTCAGGTCCTTAAATGAAAGCTGCATGGTTCTGCAGGGTGAAGCACCCCTCAGACTGGTTGCTGAAGAAAGGCTGAGATAAAATATTTCTTTATAAGTGTAGTTCAGGTTGTTGTTGAAGGGGAGATGGCAGAGTGGGGAGCAGGAGAGGGGAGATGCCAACTGGTGCTAAAGGGTTGGGGGGAGAAATGTAAAAGGGTGAGGGTTGGTGAGGGCCTTTCACTGGCTGACATCAGAAAATTAAGCATTTCAGTTTTGGACTTCATTGCATACCATCCTAATTTCAAATAATAATATCCTCCTGAAATTTTGATAGGAATTATATGTATTCAAGGCTACGTTCAACACCATCTAAGGTCTCTCTGTGATATACCACAGAAACAAGGATTAGAATAATATTGAGCCTTCCCGGGGCTTGGTGAAACAGTGGTGGCCATGAAACAATCACTTTTACTAGAAGTAATTAAAAAGTGAAATAGGACACTGCTCATGGTTCCACAGTTTTACTGAAAGGGGAAATAAGTGAGGTAAACAGCTGAGAAATAGTCGTTTTGAAAAATGATTTCCACCATTTGTGTACACAAGAATACAGGTGTAAATAAACATGGGAAGTGTTACCTTTTTAACTGCTTCCACCTTTTGTGTAAGCAATAATGTAGAATGTAAAGATATATATTTCTCTTAATCAGACCCTTTGTAATACATAAGAAGGTGTTTATCAGCTTACAACAACTTTCCTGTGTGAAATTTGTGTAAACAGCCAGAATAATGCTTCAAAACAACAGTCTTTCTCACCAGGATCCCCAAAGTAATGAGGTCTTGCATAGCCATCAGCCATTAAATGTGACAAATCATAAGAAACCTAGTTAAATGCATGAGACATCCGCACTGCTCATTAAAATGAAAGGCAATTGGTATGATTTTAACCTGGAAGAAAATGAAAAAGTGAGTTCCTTTTAGCCCTGAAAATGGGTGAAATGAGGGACAGAAGTGATCTCTTGGGTCCAATACTCCGTTCTGGTGCAAATCTCGTACAGTCCTACAGCCTGTTACATGTTTTTTTTTTCTTGGACTAGTTATAAATATCTAACAAAATCTATAATGGAACACTGTTGCCTTCGTGCTTTTTGCTGTGGCACTTCTGTGTGTACAGCTGAATATTACAAGACCTATATTGCAAGATGCTGATTTACCAGCACAACGAAATAACTACCCCATCAGCAAAGTCCTTTATACCATTACAGATTCCCAATTCTTTTAGATTATTTTTTTTTCCTCCAAATCCATTCATGTTAAACTTTGGTCTGCTATATGTTTATGTAATGAAATGTTTGTGAAATGAAATGTTTGAAAAGAAGGAAGAACTCACAAAGAAAGGGCAGTGAACAATTTTTGACACCGTGTTAATACTTTAACATAGTTATCTTGTGGCTTAAGGAACTGTGGAGAGCGCTTTGTCCATCACATTTCTGATGACCCAGAAAGTTTGAGTTTATATTAGTTTGCAGCTGTAGGCAATACCTTCCTGCCAGCAGAAATACAAGTGGTAATAACATCACCATGGCAAAAAAAAAAAAAAAAAAATTGAAAAATTACTTTCAGGACTAGACTTTTCTTATATGAAATCTGTAAATGTAGTTTCCAGGATGCATAGGCTTCTTTATTAGGACCTGAAGTGGAATGAGCACCCAAATATTTCCCTGCTTTACAGGTACTGGGGCCAGGTTTGCTGTTTCCTATAGGGCCGGTTGAGTGATAGCCCCTTTGCAGTGTCTTTTTCCTAATTTTTCATGTGGCTTCACTAAAGTAACGATCACTTTACTTATAGTATTACTCATACTATTTCATGTTCAAATCCAAGTATTCAAGACTTGGCTTTACATGGACCTGGATAACCTAATCTAAGGCCCTGTTTCAGCAGGAGGTTGGTCCAGATAATCTCCAGAGGTATATATTTCCACAATGTGCCACATATGAAAAGGATATTTTAGGAATATTAATGAAATGTAAATCTTGGGCTATGCTCACGGATGGTAATTATACTTAGAAATCCAAATCTCTCAGACTCAGTTAGTGTTTAAAGCCATGTTTCATGCTGTAGTATCCCAAGGATGGAATATGATCTTGTGATTTCACCGCTGTGGACTGTATCTTCTACTGACTCTGTTGCTTTGGGTACTTTACTTCCATTGTCTGGCAAGAGATTGGACTGTAAGTGCTGGAAAATCCATGCTACACGTGAAGTCAGACTTGAACTGCAGGAGGACATAAAGTCATAGGGCATAATTGTGTTTATCTTTAATGAGTGGCCAGCATTTAAATCCCTTGGGCAGTTTAAGGAACGTGTACTGGTTAATGTGAAATGGCCCACTGAGAGCCACATGACCCACCTCAGAGATACGACCAAGGGTAAGCCTGGGCCAAGCTCCATGAGGTCCTTGTCACAGGTGATTGATGTGCATCACCCTGCCTTCGGTCATGGCTTTTAACAAGCTGTCAGAACTTGCTAACGCTGCTTTTAGGTGAATGTTGCAATTTCCTTTACTGTCTGTAGCTGATGTCTCATAAATACAAGGTAAGTTAAAAATGAAAAGATTAGTCTTGTTTCTGCTGAAGACAGGAGCATTTTTAATCTTATATTCTCACCTACCTTTCATGAAGGATATATTCCACGTGAATATCTAGTTTTCCATCCATCTTCTACAATCTATTACCTACTGGGCTTTATGCTGAATTATTAAAAAGGGGCAAAGAGGAGAAAATGGGACAACTTTAAATTCATTTTGACTTCTTGATTAAACAATATCACTTTACTATGAAAGATTATAAATTCCAACATCTAAATCTGTTTAAGCTCAGATAAACGTAAACATCTTGATCCCTGAGCACCTTCACAAACCTCAGCTGTGTTATAAACAGAAATAATTTCTGCTAACACTTCAACTTTTATCACATCTACACTCTTGTTTTTCTTTGTTGTCATGCCCAAAACTGCTGTGCAGAGTTATTAAGGAAGAACCGCTGAGGTGGCGAGAAATGTAAATCCAGTTTGGATGGTAGGTGCTGTGCTGGTTACCGCAGCCCTATGTTGAGATACAGAAGATGCAGAAGAGGGAGATGACAAATGGTCATCTAATGAATCGTACTGCTATGTAAACTACCCAAAAGTAGGGAAATCAGGATTGAGGTATGCGTGAGTCAGCAATGGAAGGTGAAGATGACACAATGGTGATGGCTGTGACTGCGGGCATGAATGCGGGCGGCAGTCAGTGCGGGCACTGGGAGCCAGCCCCGGCACGGGAGTGTCTGGTGGGGGCTGCGTTGCTGGCGTCCTTGCTTCTTCAGAATTCAGAAATGAAGCACTCAAGAAGGGGAAGAACACCTTTAAGTCAGTGAACAAGACAGATCAGAGAGCTGGTATTGTAGTTGCTTATACTTTTTCCCAAAGAGAGCGGCAGGTGACTTGAAAGCATAATTTACTTAATTAAAACAACCCAAGACAGTGAATAGGGAAAACTGAGATGGGATCTTGGGCTTTTGGGGTGTTGAATGGCCCCAGATGATTATAGGCTTCTGTTTTCTTCTTAAACAAGAGTTTTATTAACAAGTGCTGAAGCCAGCAGCATGTTTTCTAAGGGGTAAATAACTAGACTTTAATTTGTTTCAAGAACTATTTTAATTTTTTTCTGTAGTGTGCATGTCTCTATCTCCCTCTCACTCTGTACTTGTACTGGAGTAAAATCAGAACAGCTGATGCTGAGGAATTTCAATATGCTGCTACCTGCAAAGCAAAAAAAAAGTTTTCATTTTAAATACACTTTGAAAAGCCCCTGGTGTCTGAGACATTTGTATATGAAGAAAATATTTGTAGGTCACCTTTAAACTATTATATACTCATGGTAATCAGGATGGGCTAAAGTAGGCAATCTTAAGACTGAAGACTATTAGTAGTATTTACTTTCAATTATTAAATCGTATTTGAAATGTTACAATGAATGAATGTGGCCTATCTGGTGTTCTCACCTCATTGTCTCTTTATGGGAAAGTCACCATGCAATAACCCAGAGTACGAGATGAGTGTGTGGGGGAGCAGAGGGGGAAATATATATATATATACACACACACACACACACATGAACAAGATATAATTAGACGAAAGCTGTTCCTTACAATATGGAATTTATTGTATAGAAACTTGAGTAGCTACAGCTGATGCTAATTAACTCTCCAGCCTGAGAATGTGTACAGCAGCAGTGATGGTGAAGACAGGAGAAATGTGAAATATGGCACAGAAGATTTTACTTTAGCTTGCACCTGCTAAGCATGGGGAGCCAAATCTTCAGCTGATGTCAACCAATAGAAATATCTGCCTTCAGAAGAGCGACACTGATTTACATCAGCCGAGAATCTGGCCGGGGACGTTACTGACTTGGCATTATGGACATAGCAGCTGGTGCCGACTTGTTAAGAACAAAGGACCACATGCCAAAAAGCCCATTAAAAGGAGCTCCTTTGATGTTTCACTTCATCTGGTATAAATTTAAAATGGAGGAGGCTGTCAATTTTCCTTAGTCTAGACGTTTTGTGTCATTGGATCTGTGTCACACTGCAGTGTGACCTTCATGTACTATATCAGATGCTGAGAAATTGAGGGTTCAGTCCTTACAGATGTTGAAAACAGTGTCAGTCCTCAGTTATGAGTGACTCTGGAAGATGCTTCCAGCCGTCAAGACAAGCTGCAGCCTGTGTGCTGGGCAATAGGAGTTGCCTCTCCTTATCTTGGAGCTTTTTTATTCATTTTTAGAAGGAAGGGGATGCCTCCTCTTCTCTGGAGGGTCCTTTTACATTTATATAAGGAGTACCAGGCTCTTGAGCTTTGCTCTTAAAGTGCCTGCTGCCAGTTTCCCCATCATCTGGTGTGAAAAAGGAAGGGGTGATGATGCTCATTGGGTGTAAGAGGTGAAGCAAGAGATCAGTGTGGAGGAGTGTTCTTTCTTTACGCCACTTATTTAGAAAAACTACAGGACTCAGAAGAGTGATGTGGCCTTCTGCCCTGTCATATGGACGTGTAGGTACTGTTGGAGGTCGTAGGCCAGATGATGCCCAAGGCTGTGTGAGCCAAAGCTGCTCTTATGCTGGTTTTCAACGATGACACTGGTGATTCAGTGGCACTGTGATGTCACAGTGACCCTGGCTGCAACTAAAGCACTCATATTTTCCTATGGAGCTAATTGTTCTTCAACAATTTCTCTGCGGTTTTAGGTAACAAGCACCCATGGATGGTTGGGAGAATGGTTGAGTTTTTTTGTTTGGGTTTTTTTTTATGGAGGTGTTTGTTTGATTGTTTGTTTGTTTACTTTCACTAGTTTAAGGGCATGACCATAAAATAATTTGACTGGAGTTGAAGGAGTTCCTTGCCTTCAGGAAGCGTGCCTTTTGCAGATTAAAGGCTCAGTTTTATACTATGGGGCATAGCAAGGAACCTGTTGGATAGAAAGGCCATTTTTCTCCTAGAAGACAGAAGGATGTTTGCCCTGTTAATGATGTTATGAACAACATCTCTATGAGTGAAACTCATAAATTAGGATCATTTTCCCAAATATGATCATATTGTCTGCTGAAGATCCAAATTAAAGTTCAGCTCTCCTTGTTTTGGCATGTGAAAGTTAAGGGTTTGATTTTTCCAATGTTTTCCATCTTGTTCAGGGTGGACATTTCTATCTTGAGCTGTCAGGTTTGGTAAAAATGTGAGACAATTTGAAGTGAAAGACTCTGGAGGGGGCAAGTCACTCGTTAGCACTCAGGGCAAGCAGTGGAGGGCTGAATACTAGAATCATTAAAATAATGATTAAGAGAAAGAGACGGGCTATGCAGTTTCAGTGACTGCATTATGCCACTGGAGTAAAGGGCCTCATTTTCCCCTTATTCACACTTGGTTTAAACTAGGAGCAACTCTTCTGCAGTCTGTGAAACGAGTACTTGGCTCAGTCTGGCTGCAGTAAATTATTAGAAAGAGCTGAACAACTAGGTGTCTTTGACATGATGAGAATACCAAGTGGTCGATACATTTCTTACCCTGCAAATCACCATTTAAATGTTCTGAATCATCCTGAACATTTTTTCTTAAAGCCACACTGCATCAGATTACTCCTTGAATCACTACAATAGTGCCTGATAGCTTCTAGCATGACATCCTTGAAATGCAAACATGGATGTCTGAGATTTTTGTTACGTGAATGTCACAGAGAATGTCTTGAAAGTACAGCAGCAAATTTCAAAGTGTTTTCAATAACCGCTTCCATGGTTCTTAACAATATGAACAGAGATCCTCTCTGAGGACCAGTTGCCTCGGAGTGTTGGGTTTGTTAAAGACACGGACTTGGTATAGCATGGCCAAAGGGAATGACAAGAAAACCAGTGATGATTTGAGACATGAGTCTAAAATCGAAGACTGATTATCTTCAATGAGAAAATAATTAGCAGGTGCTTGATCAACCTCCAAATTATGAAAAGTTTAATGAAAAGGGAATATTTTTCCTTTTATCCTGTCCCAGCACATAGGAAGCAAAGGGGAAAAATGTTAGCAAAATATACAAATGCTATTGTCAACCAGCTGGGTATTGGGAACTCACTGGTGCAAGCAGTCGAATCAAATCATGTGGGTGGATTATTTCCTGACCACTAAAATATTCTGCAGCAATAATACAGTCTCATGATTCAGAGTGTAAGATGATCTCCTGCAGGTGCCAGGCAGGAACGTTTCCTTTTTGCTGGTGCAGTCATTGCAAATTACGCTCTTGTTCCACCAAGCCTCTCTGTGTGCCGCTGGAGCTGGTGTGTCACATCCTGTCCCGAGCGGCACGTTGCTACCCATTAGCTCCCTGAAATAAGTGGCATTCCCTTATTTAACACCAAGAGAGGAAATTGATTAATTATTTGCAAAGTGTTTTGAGAAAATAAAATGGCAGCCACCACAGAGAGACTTATTGTTAGGTGCTGTTGATTAGCTGCATTATGGAATTGTTTGCTCTGAAGCCAAGTGTTGGACTACATTAATTTTGCCAAAAGCCTTCTGTAAACAAGATGTTTCTTGAAATCAAGAGGCTCTTCCCATTTTGGACTGATTATAGGTTTGAAACCTAATAGCTCTTAGGTAAACTTGATAAGCTTTCTCTTTTAAATTATTATGACTTTCTACAGTCAAATATTAGCTTTTGCAAAAGAAAGCATCTTCCTTCCAAGAAATGTGTCCACAGCTGTCAACATCATTTTGAAAAAAAACAAAAGAGCTAGCTAAGAAAAAAAAATCCTTTTCTGTTAGAGATAATTTTTTTAATCTAGACTCTTAGCTTGAGGAGTTATTGATATAGCCAAGATAATTAAGCCTTATCCTCACCAGGCAGGGTTGTTTGAAGAAGCATTAGTATAGGTACAATGACATGTTCATTGGGAGTATCAGTCTGACTGATTCTCTTGGTTCAAGCTTACAAACGTGCCTCAACTTTGGGTCTTGACAGTTCTGGGAATGGAACTGAGGATATGGCCCAGCCCTGTTTTTCAGGATCCAGTGCCAGGTTTTTATTGACAAGTAAATCCAAGACCTTGTTAAGCACTACGTGTTGATTAAGGAGCACGGGAAGAGCTACATTACTGTCAGGATTTTTTGCAATTCAGATAGTTTCCATGGATGCTAATGCTGAACAGCAGCTGACACTGCCTCTTGCAAACGAGTCATTTGACAACCATCAGAAGGCAGTTAGGAACATAGGTCTCACTGCTGGTCAGCAGAAATTTTAGTACGAACACCTGAATTTTGTAGTACTCCTTGCTGACTGCAGCTTGTTGAATGATTAAAAGTGATGTTTTTTCCTTGGCAGTTATCTGAACAATAAATTATCCATCCTATCTTCCATCCCTTGACAAACACTGAAATAACTAATAATATTGTCATTGCTCTCAATGTTTCCATTTTTCTGTGTTACCAGGCTGTTGAGATGATGCGGTCTGTTTACTTATATCTAAGATCGTATGGCTTAGGAGTGGTAATACTTGATTCATGATAGGAATTGAGTCATCAGTCTTTGTCATCAGGAGGCTGGAGTCTTGGTTTGGATTATGGATCACTGTTGCCTGCTTGAGGCATGTGTGGGCTCTGTACAACCTATGCCTACATATGCCTGCATCTAAATCTTGAAGAAGGTAAAAAATTCTTACATTTAAGGAACATTAATTGCTGGTCCTCTCTGCCTGGGGTATTGGCAGCGTCTGCTCCCATCACGGAGGTCTGGGAGAGCTCAGCAGCCCAGGGCATAGGGCTTTTATTAAATTAAAAAAAAACCAAAAAAACCCAAACAAAACAACCCAGCAGGTGGTCTATAATGTAAAGCCTACCTACAGTGGTGATGTCTGATCTCATTAATGACACACAGTGAACCAACGCTGTGTGTCTCCTTCCCCGGCCACCTCTTGTCAGGCTTGCTTGGTGGTCGTGGAGGATTTGTGGTGCTGTGCATCTGAGAAAATGAGCCTTGGCCAATTTCAAAGAAGCACTTTGTCATGAAGCGTCAAAAATCCACACTGAAACACTAGGAAGAGTGTTAGACGAAAGTTTGAAAAGCTGCATTATCCTGCTGTAAAGTGGAAAAAAAAAAAAAAGTAACAATGGAAAAGGGTATGTTTGCCTGAATTATCCATGTTTCAAGGAAAGGCAAGTTTAACCTGCTGTAATGCAGGGTCACTTCCTGTTAGCAAAACCCCCTGAAGGGAGAGGGAGGAAAATGTAAAAAGATACTTTACAGTAAAACAATATACTTATTTTACTCAGAGATCAAGGATTCTTTTAAAAAAAAGAGCTTTTGAAAACCTACCCCTGGTTTTACAGGGGTATTTTTAACTCCTCCAATATCATATGGTTTTCACTAAATCATTATTTAAAAACTGAACTGTTGTCTTTTTCTTTCTTGCATAGGGCAAAAATTACTTTTCTCCAAATGTAATTATTATTTTGTTCCTTAACTTTTGCTCCTATAAGCAGCTGAACTGTTACAACTAGGATCTATATTTGCTGAATTTTATTAACAGAGTCATTCTGCTTTCTGTTTCTTCGACTTTTGTTCTCCTGTATCTCCCAAAGCATTACACTTGCATGTCTTTGTTCATTAGATTTAAAGCCTTTTTTCAGCTGGGATAATAGAAAAAACATATATTGCTAGTCATCCAGTTGCAATTCTAGCTATTCTCAGAGGGGCATATATATTTCAAGTTCGGTGCGTGGGGATTTAGATATACAATTCCAGATAGTCTTAATGAGACTAACAGTCCTAATTCCCCACACAGTGTATTAAAAACGGATCCAGAATGTACAGAGTGAAACTCTGTGATCTTACCTGTAAGTACCTTTGCCTTTTTCTTTTTTCCTAAATTTCATTTGCATTTGTATTTGTTAGTTAAGATAATTGACAGCTGCTTTGAGGATGAGGGAGTTGATCTTTGGAGCCCATCTCTGGTTTGCTTTGCTGTGTTTTCCTGGGGATTGACTGCGCCTGGGTGTACCTTTTGAATTGAAAGGTTAATTCAAGAGGGAATTAGAGGAAAGAATTTAGCAAATTGGCTCAGTTATTATTCTGATTGCCTTTGATGTTAGACAAGAACAAGGCACACCTTTTCTTATTGCCTTAATTAACTACCAAAAAAAAAAGTCCCCACCATACTGTGAATCTAATAAGGATTAAGATTTAGTTATAATATTAGTACAAGATCTAAGGAAGACACTTCTCATGCAGAAAGGATGTAGTGGTTTTATACCTGAATTTCATAAGGAATCTTGCTTTTTAACATTCTTTCTTAAACATTCTTTTGTTTGCATAAAATGTTAAGAAGCAGCCATCACCTTCTTCTAGTTTTAGACCCCATTCCTAGTCTTGTTCATGCCTTTCTTTCCTTTTCTTTCTCTCCAATCCACAGCTTTGTTGGGATTCCCCAAACCTTATGGGCTGAATGCCACTGGTGGCATTCCTTTTAGCAGGGAAGGGGCGCAGCGCAGAAGGGAAGGCTGTCTCCATTTGCACTACATGTAAGAAAATTCCTGGGGCTTAATTCTCAGTTCTTGATGGTTACTGTACTTACACTTGGAAGCCAATATCCACAAATAGCTAGTTTGGTAGTTAGGAGTAAATGGAGTGTGAATTCTCCAGGCAACTCTTCCTTCTTTTGTTCAGATCCATATTCTAAGATGTTAGAGATGTGACTTAGAGACAACTCCTTCACTCGCTTTGGTCTCCATGGTTTTGTTCTGCTACCTTGCAGCCCGTTTTCATCACCCTACAATTTGCGCTGTAGTTTTGGATACCAGTGCCCAGCCATAGCAAATAGCCTCTCCTGGGGACACAACAGGGATGCGAGTGGTCTGAAAATCTCAGTGAAGGAGCTGTTTGGCTTCACAACACCTACATTTGTTGCACAGACCATTTCTTGATATGAAGGCAAATTATCTCCTACTGTGATGCTGCCTTGAATGAGCAGAAACTCTTTTCTCCTTTCCACTTTCTTTTCTTTTCCTCTCTGCTTTCTGCTGGCTAGTAAACTATTTTAATTTAAAAGATGATTTAAAGAGATAATCTGTTTTCCATTCAAGTTCTTTCTGTGGCTTAGCTCCCCTCTGGTTTTTTCCCTCTATCCTTCTAGTATCTTGGCTGCCTTTGTGAAAAGACTTCCTTCTCTGCCTCTCTGCAGTTACTTAATGATACCTGCTGCTTTCTTCATCTTCTCCTACTGTGCTGCCTGTTTCTACCTCCTCCCACAAACACTCTTTGATGCCCATGACCCCATTAATCTGTCCCAATGTTTTTTCCCTCTGTATGTCATAAAAGATTTGTTGAAACACAGTGTGTAACTGCAGGTATGGGATCAGTCAGGGAATGAAGGAACAGACCACTATATGCATGAGCTCTAACTGAGTCTACGTACAGAATCGAGTCTGTCCAGTTTGTTGAGAGTATTTGCATCAAAACTCTTTTCATCTGTGAAGAGAGCTAAGTTTTGACAAAAGATAAGGCAAATAGTGGCATTGTGTGAAGAGCAAGGAGAAAAACAAGTTATACCAGGGATAAGAGGGAGAGCTTGGATGCTAGCCTAGAATTTGGGAGCTCTGTGTGCACTTCCTTGCTTTGACCAGATTTTCTGTATGGCTGTGAAATTGCTTAGGATGGGGTTCATCTCAATGAATTTAATTAGAAAAAAGTGGGTTTTTTTCTGTCTATGCTGATCTTCAGGGATCCCTCACTAGAGGATCCCCTGAGAAGTTGACTCCTTCTCCCTGTATGGGCAGTTACAGAAGGGAACTTAAGATGTTAAAAGCTTTCTGATCTGCGTGGTAAGGGAAAAACACTAAATACTGTACCTTAATGCCTCTGATTTTCTCAGAAATACAGGATGATCAAAAAGAAACATGAGCCATTCAGATCACTAAAATGTGTAAGAGACCATCATTTTGTGGCAAAGAATATTTCTCATCTATTGTGAGTGGATTAAGGATTGGGAAAGTGAACTGAAAACCTCCCGCACCACACTGCAGGATCTAATTTTACTTAATGACTATGAGATAAGGAAGCATCTAACATGATGTGCCATCTCACTCTTTCTCATGGATTGGATCAACGGTGAAACACAATTCTAATCTTCCTTCTGTCCTCAACCAAGACACCGGAAAGAAGTGTTTAGAGAGGGGCAGCTGCTGAGAATGAATCAGCAGAGAAAAGTATTATGTGTCCACTTTTAAAACTGTTTGCCATGAAAGAGCAGTCATTTATTAAATGTCTTATGTCCACAATACAGAACAGGACAATCCCTGCCCAGTTTGTTTAGGTTTATGGTTAGGTCTGAAACCAGTTACAGTTTCTTCCCTTGTATCCCCCAAATCTCTTCGTTGCCTTCTTTCAGAGTTTTTTAATAGCTATTGATAATTTCCACCTACATAAATCTTTAGGTCTCAGGTCAGCCTGTGACTAGGACTGCCAATAGGCAATTTATGCACGTGATTAAAAAGGAAGAACTGAGCCATGCTGTGGGCATGGCCCTGTGGGTCCCTCCCTACCAGTGACCACTGCTGAGTGCTTTATAGGGATATAAAATAATTCCAGTCTGCTCACTCTTTCTCCCCACCTTGCTGATCCTGATGCACTTTCATGCTGTCCCTAATTCTTTGGATTTCATTTCTTGATTTGGTGGTTTGTTTTGGTTTTTTTTTTTTTTTCCCACTATTCTACCTGTCCTCCCTTCAAAACTCTGTCTAAAATGCACCTTGGAAAATATACACTTCTGTGTGCTTATTTGCCCACGCTCTCCATTTTCTAGGGTTTTGCTGGCAGTGGCGGTGGTTAGCTTGAATCATCTCTCAAGGTTTGTACAGCGCAGAGCTTACCCAATGATCTCTGTCGCGTGTGACATGGCAGGGTCCTGCAGTTGTATCTGCTGTGTAACATCCTTCTCATCAACACAATTCCAGGGGAAAGGATATCTTGTACAAATCAGACCTTTTTGCTGCTGGTTCCTGCTGCGGCTTTGTGCAGAGGTAGAACGGGGCACTAGAAATGTTGGAAATGGGTGATGCTTTTGAGGCAGCTGCATCCACTACAGAGAGGTTAAAACCCTGTTCCTGAAACCACTTGGACCTCAGATTTCAACACAGCCACCATTGGATCCATAACTGTAACTGTGACCAGGTTTAACCAATCTAAAATGTTCCTCTCGAGTGAATAAGAGATAAGACAAAGACACATAGCTTACTTTCTTGTCAGAGGTGTCTTGACTTCTTCCATGCTGCCCATCAGAGTGTATATATATTATTTAGAATGGCAGTTTATGAAGAGTGTCCTCTGAGTATTTCTATCGTTAACATTTTGTTGCAGTACAGCTGCAAGGCAGTCATGATAAAATTTGTATCAGTTACAACTTTTAAAATATACGACTGAAAACGGTCTTGCAGGAAATAAAAATTATGAGGACTAGAGGGCCGAGAAGAAAAAAACTTCCTTTGTTATAGAATTTGGGCTTGTTTTTTCTGTTTTTCACAGGAACACAAATGCTGTCAGGAAGCAAGAAGCAGCAATGCACCATGGGCAGGAGCAGCACAACGGCCTCTGGCTCTCTTCCAGATACAACATCCAGAAAGGCAATCGCTGCTGCTACTGATGGCTCATCAAAAAAGACAGGTCCCTCCAAAGGCACCTCCAAATCCAAAGAGATCCAAGCAGAGGGCATCCTGAAACCAAAAATGTCTGTCTCCAGTAGTATGTGCAATATAAAAGCTTCATCGAGAATCCTCTCGGAAGAAAATGTTCACAGGCAAAACCAGCTCCTAAAAAGTAAGGTACAAATCCTACTGTGGTTGTTAGGAATATGGTTTCAATAATAAGATGAGATCAGTCTCAAAGAAAAAAGTGAAATAATGGAAAGTCAGTCCATTTTTGTCCAGCTTTAAGTGCTGAGTATGAGTCATCTGGTGAGAGATCAATCAACTAATCTGACTGTATACATTGCTATGGTTAATAGAAAACAAGATTAAAATGAGAAAGATAGGCTTACTTTGTAAGTAGATTCAAGAAAATCTTGAAAAAACATTAAAATTGCAGAGTCAAGCGGTCCCAGTCCAACCAAGAAACACCAGAAATGAGGTTATTTTTACAACCTTGTTCTGATACCTTTCTTTTACTTCTGCAATCTTTTCTTTTGGCACGACATCCTGAACTGTGTGGTGCACGGGCACAGCATGAAATACCTTGTTTAGAGAGATCGTTATGAAGAAAAAAAAAAAAGAAAAGGCTTAACAATTGATTGTCAACAAGGTTTCAGCATGTAAAACATAATTTTTTCTAGTTCAGCACTTGTTGGGATGTCTTGCTTCCAACATTTATTCACGTAGCTAAAATGGAGATGACACAAACAGCTGTGTTCATGCATAAGGTATTTTTGCAGAAGACAACTGAGATAAAGTGTAGATTAATTTGGCTTTAGTATCAACGAGTTTGTGAGAAATTTACTCCAAGAATACCTTAAAAATGCTATAATGATCATATAGCCTTTTTTTCTTACAGTGTTTTTTCTTACAGATTTTTTTGTAGGCAGGTAAGCAAAACTTTTTCATTATTGCCCGTAAAGCTACTGAATATAACACCCATTTAGACAAGAGAAGCCTATGTTCTGCTTTCAGTGCCTGACGTTAAATCATGCCATTTACCTAACTGGAAGTGACTTAGTTTTACAAAAGCGAAGCATCCACTGAGATCTATCAAAGATAAAGTTAATCAACACCTCTGTAAACCTGGCTTATCGAGGAGTTTATTTTCATGTTCACAGGTTTCAAGTTTTTTTCCAAAATGTTAACAAGAGCAGTATTAGGGAGGAAATATGGTTCAGGCTTTTATAAGGCAAATGTACCCAACACAGATCACTTTAATATTTTTTTTTAAGTACAATATAATATGTACAATATGTCATAAAGAGGAAAATATTTTAAGTTTATTGTAACTAGAAATTGAAATAAAACAGTAATGGGCTTTATTCCCAGATACTTAGTTCTAGAAATCAAATTATTTGGCAAGGAAGAGGTACTCCAGTGTGACTTTTCAAAATAGTTCATATGGAGTTCTTCGAAGTTCCTTTGTTATTTTGGATTCGTTCTGTCCTTCAAGTGAGAATCTTTTCAACTCTGATTTTTGAGCACATAGCCTCTTTTGGTCCTAATTCATGCTGGGAATATCACTCATAGAGCATTAAAGCAATATTATAAGTGTAGAAAATAATCTTCTTGTTCTCAATGGAGGACTTTGTGAATTGACAGCTTTCATAATAATATGCTATAATGCATATAAACCTTTTTTTTTTTTTTTTTTTTTTTTTTTTCATGGAGTCATTCCACTGGTTAATGAATATATAGAAATGATAGAAAGCAAACTGTACTATCAACAAGGAAAAAAAGCAAGAGTAGTGTTTATGAAAGCCTCAGTATGGTCAAAGAGAAATGATATGTGATTAAGGCCCATAACAATATGTTATTTCCTACAATGCATGCAATAAATTGAAATGAACTCAAACTGCAAGCTGCAGCGTGATATCCTTTGCTTTCCATGATGCAGCTGTGTTACAGAAGTGTCTTGCTTTTGGGAAGCGAATACCAGCAAATGGAGCTAAGCATCCGAGCGGTTTAATTATGCTTCAATGTGATGTCTGGCTTAATGTGAAAGATACTCTGGGTGTCACAGGGCAGTGAGTAGCACCTATGATTAGATTTGATCTATTCTGCTTAATGAGGCCTATTAATAATACCTTGGCATTCTTATTTCAGAAATTGCCCTCTATGTCTAATGAGGTGGAGAACCCAATAAAAAATTAACCATGCACTCTTAATGAACTTTTAAATCTCTCGAAGGTGATTATGAATTCTGTGGTTCAAGTGACAAAATAAAGGAGCACAAGGAGGAGGAGGACGAGCGGGAGCGAGCCAGCAGGATAACACTATCCGCGGCTCGCTCGCCAGATGTTACTCGTGAGAAAAACGACGTGTTCACCCGGCCAGAAATCGGCTCCCAGCCTCAGAAAACTCCACCAGCCCCACGGACGCTGAGGGTAAAATATCAATTTGTTGTTGTTGTTAATATGGGGATTTATTTTTATTTTTTTTACTTTTTTTCTTTTTAAAAATTTTTTTTCCTTTCTTTTTCTTTTTTTTTTTTTCATGGATGGTGTTTGCTTCCAGGGAAGTAGCCGAGGGCAGAAGTTCATATTTCCTTGATTTTTCTTCTTTCCAGTGAAGTTTTGGTAGCTTGCACAAGCTGCCAAGACTTGCTTGGCCATCTGGTTGTAAAAGCTCCCTATTCTAAGCCCCACCTGCTATTCTTGTAGAGGAACATGGTGAAAGTTTGGGGATTTACAAATTTCCCAAAGACGCTTTTGAAATTGTACCTCAAAACTGCCAATTTCCCAAATGGGCACGACATCCAGTACCACAATCAGCAGCTGTAGGTATGGACACAACCCCAGGTTGATACCAAGCCGCAGCAGCAAACGTGCTTTCCTGCCTTCTCCTCCGGTGCATGTTGCAGACCAGTCTCCCGCTTCTGTCTTCTGTCCCAAGACATTCTTAAATGTTGAAGCAGCCTTTGACTGGAAAGTGTTTTCTTTCTGGATCATCCATGCGTAGATCTGCATGACAATCTAAATAAACAGGAAAGTTTGTGAACTGTCAGTGACAAGCTGCTTCGGCGATGGGGTGAGACAAGGAAATAGGCAAAACATCAAGAACTTGAATTTGGCTAACTTATAAAAGTATGTAATTCAAAACCTTTTGGATATGTTTTCTGAAAGTTGTTTTTTTCTCAGAAATTCTCCTTTGTCTGATCTGGAAATTTCACACCAAGGCAGCTTTCTAAGAGTAAAAGGCAGAAAGACAGATAGGAAGGCAGTTAGATAACTTTCATACAGACAAGCAATCATTTTCAGTGATAATCTCTTGCTGAAGCCAGTTACATGCATATCACATTTTTTTTCTTCCTTTTAAAACAAAGCGGTTTCTCTGTTTCACTTAGGAAGCACTAGAAATCCATAAGCCTCAGTTCATCTCTCGTTCACAAGAAAGGCTGAAGAGACTTGAGCATATGGTCCAGCTGAGGAAAGCCCAGCAGACTGATGCTCCTGCAAGCAGCCAAGGAGTGCTTGTTCGTAAGCTTTCCTCAGCGTCCACTTCAAGCAAAAAAAAGCAATACACCATTCCTCACCCTCTCAGTGGTAAGTTGAATTGTGACCAGCAATGGGTTGCTGGGTGCCATTGAAATCTTGCCACACGTACAGTATTTCCATATTAACTTTGTGAAAAAACATGAGACCTGCTTCTCCTGTTTCACCAACCAATGTTCCAGCGTCTGTCCTAATGCTCAGAGCAGAAAGTCTCTAAAGCACAGAGATGGGTTAGTGGGGATGAGGTGTTTTCTGTGGTCTGTGATGTGGAAGGAGACTTCCTTCAGGACCTTTTGTCATTGTCACATGAAGTTGTGTTCTTCAGTGTGATGCAAGTCACTGCTAGATGTAGCGATGATAGCAATAAATGGTATTTCATACCTCTCACAGCCCACGGAAAGACCAGTTTGGGGAGCGAAGTTGCAGGTGGTAGGTGAGATTTGGGGTAGGAGGCCCAATCTGATCTTCTCAGCAGCTTTAGGTGTGGACTTGCCACTTGGCTCATGAAACCCTCAGCAGTGAGCTAGCGGTCAAAGAACACTTGTCTGCCTGGCAGCTGTATGCAAGGCTGCTAAATCAATGCATCTAAACTCTGCGATTTCTAATTCAGGTTGATTAGGTTGTTTTATTACCCTAGTGGTAAACAGACTCAATATCCAGCGAGTAAAACAGTTTTCTCTGAGCAACTCCCTTGCAGCTCCCTCCCAATAGCACCTCTGTAAATATTATCTAGGCACAATATGTTAAACAAATCACTTTTGTTTTTCTTTTCTTTCTTTTTTTTTTTTTTTTTTTAATTGCCATCTGGCTGTTAGTTAATTCAGTTGACTAAAGAAAAAGATTTATTTGATGGATTGGCGTTCCTCTTTTTAAAAGCAAAACATTTTGGTTTTAAATCTGTGGCTGTTTGAAGCCACATTATTCAACTGAAAAGTAAATCAATTGAAAACATTCAACAACTAGATGGGTCACTTGAAGGAAGCAGGAAAGAAAATCTTTGATGTCCTTAATGCTGGGAAAAACATATATGTTTTTTGCTCCCTGGGGAATGAGATTGGGTGCAGGAAAGCTGGGTGCAGTCCCCATCTCGGGGCTCTTGACATGTTTTGCATTGCAGAGTACCAATTTCTATCGCTACATCTGTGCTGATGCTGTGCTATGACAGAGTCTACCTTAAATCAGATACGTATTTTTTATAGTAAGAGCTAAATAAGCATAAGCAAACAAAGCACAAAACATGAATTATATTTTAAAGAGTCAGTAAAATTCATTCACCGCTTAAACTATCCAGGTTAATTTACTTGGGCTCAGATCTCTTGGGACCATGCTGCCCTGCAGTGTTGGGGGCTCTGTGCCAGCACCAGCAAGCCCTCCCAGCAGGCAGTGACACAGGCCAGGAGTTTGTCGTATACCTTAGAAGTGGCAAACCATAGAATCACAGAATGGTTCGGATTGGAAGGGACCTTAAAGGCCATCCGGTCCCAACCCCCTGCCATGGGGAGGGACACCTTCCACTAGCCCAGGTTGCCCAAAGCCCCGTCCAACCTGGCCTTGAACCCTTCCAGGGAGGGGGCAGCCACAGCTTCTCTGGGCAACCTGTGCCGGGGTCTCACCACCCTCACAGGGAAGAATTTCTTCATTAGATCTCATCTAAATCTCCCCTCTTTCAGCTTAATACCATTACCCCTTGTCCTATCCCTACACCCCTGATCAAGAGTCCCTCCCCACCTTTCCTGTAGCCCCTTTAAGTCCTGGGAGGCCGCTCTAAGCTCCCCCCGGAGCCTTCTCTTCTCCAGCTGAACCCCCCCAACTCTCTCAGCCTGTCCTCACAGGGGAGCTGCTCCAGCCCCCTGAGCATCTTCGTGGCCTCCTCTGGCCCTGCTCGAGCAGGTCCATGTCCTTCTGATGTTGGTGCCCCTAGAGTTGGGGGCTCCTTCCCTCCAGCGTGTCACCACACCACACAGCTCGGTGTCGTTGGCAAACTTGCTGAGGGTGCCTTAATCCCACTGTCCATATATATCCCCCTTTGGTCATCTTCAAAAGTCCCACACACAACTTTGCAAATACTTTACAGAACAAAAGAATGAAGGGTTAAACCTGTTTCTCCTTAAATTATAATTAAAGATTAATCTTTATGCTTGTTTAATGAGTAATAAAAGCATAATACTGAAATATATTCATTAATTATTCAAGTAAATTACTATTTCCCTCTTTTAGTGGTTGGTCATTAAAGACAAATTTGTCTAAAGACAATCTTTTGTTTCTATAACTCATCTGCCTTCATGTAGCCACATGTAATTTTTGTGAGATCTTAATATTTTTATAACGACAGAAGTGTCACATTGTCTGTTATTTAAGCATAACTATAGTTAATATTGGAAATCCTAGATTCTTGATAAAGCACAAATGTGTAGGCTACAGTTCAGAGGGCTGTGTAGGAGTGTACTGAGCATATTTAATTTGGTCTGAATTCTGACAATTGGTATTTTAGGACTTCTTCTGGTGAATACTATTGTGCAGAAGGATTTGTATCAGTAATGAGTTCCAGAGTGGGGGATCTTTGTTTCCTACAGATGCTTCCAAACTTTTCTAGTTGCAACCCCTCCTGCAGAAGAGACAAGGGCTTCTCCCTCATGCTCACCAAGGGCACTGGCTGTCTATATCCTTCTGATGTCTCTGCTGATGACACCAGGGTCACAACCTTCTCCTTCCTTTCTGCCTGCCCCCAAAGTTGGAAGGAAGAGAAGTTATTGTTTGTTGTCACCATTATTCTGTGTTCTCTGGAAAAGCCATTTTAGCATGTAAAATGTGCTTTTAAAGCAAGACTTTATCTCATGTTTTAGAAAACATAAGTAAAATGAAATGGAAATGCAGCTGTAGTCCATGTAGGGGATGCAAGCACAGTTTAATTTACTGAGGTGGGAAGTTGACATCAAAATCCCTCAGTGATCTGAGGATGCCATTTCGCATTATAACATGGTGCAAGGAAGGCTGTGGGCACAGCCACCAGTGTCACCGCCTGCTCTGTCACTGTGTGTGGCCCATCCATGCCCTCATATTTCAGCTGAATCTAGCAGGAACTTTTTAATTTTTTATTTTTAAATTAGGATTCCCTTTGAGTCTTTATCAGATCAAATGACTGCTCCAGCTCATCAAACAGTGTTGTGATCGGTGAGCTGGTGCAGGGGAGGCGAGAGGGAGGGTGTGAGATAGTGAGGGAGGAGACCAGCACTGCCTCCCTTGGCACCAGCCTCCCATTTTTATGGGTGTAACGAGACCGTACCCTTCCCAAAGAGAGCTCCCAGGCTGCTCGTGTACCGCACCCGTGCACAGATGACACCAAAAGCTGCCTGCCAGCCAAAGCTGGCTGAGCAAAGGAAACGTGGCAGGGTTCATCCCTGACTATGTCTTTCAAAGACAGCTTTTCAAGTGGTAGAGAGCCTGGGATATATGCGGGGCACAAAGAAGAGGAAAAATATCCTAAGGTGTGTCTGTAGGTCCAAACACAGAAGGTCCTGAATACCACCTCCCTCTCTGGTTATGCCTGGTTGTGAGTTGGTGGTGGTCCAGGAGCAGCAGACTGTGACACCAGAGCTGGGACAGGGGCTGGTGACTGAGGCCCAGGGTTGAGTTATCTCAACCATTGCTTTCCAGCATACAGTTTGGCTGCCCGGGGTGCACTGGGCAGCAGTGGAGGGCACAGACCTGCCCTGTGTCCTCCCTACAGTGCCACGTATGTTCCTGTAGTCATCTAGAAGCCTGTGCCTGTGGCAGTCACTTATAAAGACCAAACCAGATCATAGACCTCAGCCATCATAAGAAGTCAAGAGAACTGGGTGCCAAACACTTCTGCGCACACAGGGCAGTTGCTTTGCCACGTCCCCATAGCCATTGGTATTTTATTTGGTACTAGTACTACTGGGTCTCCTGTTCTCCCTGCTACTCTTAAAAATCCTCTACCAAATGCAGCCCGCCTGCAGATTTCTTGGTCTCAGGAAGCTGGCTGCTCTTTCACAGCAACACACATTGAAACATTTGAAATTAAGAACCCAGGAGGGTAAAATGATGACCTGAAAACCTGCTTATGAATACAGCATTTTATTGATGGCACCTCTAGGCTTCAGGGTGTGACCTTGTGGTTGCTTTTTTTTCAGTCTGATGGTTTCCTCCTTTCTCATTTTTTTCTCTCTCCTGATGTCTTTGGGATTTGTGGAGGTAGAGGTCTGCATGGCTCTGGGGTTCATAGGGCTCGCTGCCAGCACACCCTCATATATTTTTCCAATGGTCTTTTTCGTAAAGGCAGGTTGGCTGATGAGTTTAATTTCCACTGACCCCAACACAGCAACCCCAAGGATGGATTATAAGTGCATTTGTGGCTGGGCAGGAGTAGAGTGTCTCTGTGCAACCCCGAGGTGCTCGCGGAGCAGGTCGCTGCAACATACTTGCCACAAGCCCTGGCAATAACATTAATTATCCGATTAGTTTCCCACCACCAGAGGACATTCCCTGGCCCAGTTCCCCATGTGCACATCCATGCCCACCTGGGAAGGTGGCACAGGATGGGGAGAGGTGGGACTGTCCCCTTGGGCAGCAGCTGCTTTTATGCAGGCTTAAATGGGGATTAAACTTCAGCCCGAGATGTTTCCCCCTGCACTTGACAAGTTTGCTGCAATTATATCTCTTTGAAATAAGCTTCTTACATGCACTTCACTCTGGACTTGCAGCTTTTATTTCAATAAAATGATTTTTACCCAAAAAAAAGAACAATGACCTTCAGAGATTTTTCTCCACCTGAGATATTCTATCAGACTAAAATGTCTTTATTGATAATATGAAATTATTAGCTAGTACAGTTTTCTAATGTTTTGACAGTGTTGTTACAACTTTAGTTTCCTGTAGGAGAAAGAAATAATTTGCATTCAACATCATTTCCATATAAATACCAACATCTGTGCGGTTTCCGTTTACCTTCTTATCCTTAAAAAAACCCAAGTTGTTTACCGTTTTTAATTGTAATTCATGAGCAGGATTTTACGAAATGCTGAAAGTAATCTTAGAAAACTGAAAATGTTTATCCTGCAGAAGATTTTATCATCACAAGAGCACTTTGAAGGCAGAGAACCTGCAACTCTCACGCTAGCCTTTGTGCTGTGTAATGTGTACTGCTAAATTTTGAGAGTGCTAATTAGTCCAAGATAGACTACTCTGCTGTTGACTATGTTGAACAAATTAGAGATCCCACTGTGACGAACTGAATAGGAACAATGTTCAAATAACTGGATTTAAATCTCGAAAACCGTAATGTAATTACTTCAGTGACAGGACTACCAGCTGTTTATAGGCCTTTAAATCTGCATAATGAACAGCCTTGTGATCTTAGTGTACACAAGCACTTTCAGAGGTTTAAAAAAATTTCTCAGGCACATATGGTTTTTTCATACCTTCCATTTTCCTTTCCTTTGAGAGGGCGGTGGTTCATTGGAAATGGCAATATAAGTTGAACGTTACCATTCAACCCCTACCGCGGTGCCTGCTGTGTTTCTCTGGATTTGTATCCAAATCCTGTATCTTTAGTAATATTTTGGAAACAAGTTTATACCTCCTCAGTCGTGCTTCTAAATCTTTCCAAAAAGCTTTATTGTAACTGCAAAAGCCTGGAGGGCGAGGATTGCTGTTTGTTTGTTTGTGTTTGCAAGGGGCTGGTTTCTTGAGAAGCTCTACGCCAGGGAGGTTTTTATTTGGAGAGGAGAAGATGGCAGTTGGAGAATATGCAATAAGTGTGCAGCCGGCAAATCCTGCAGCCCCTAACATGCATATTCGTGGTCTTCAGATGCGATTGGCGGTTGATGAGATGTTTGCGGCCACCAGCCCATCTCTGTTCGTGCGTGACTTTAGTTGTGCCATTTCTCGGGTTCCTTTTCCCCATCAAAACTCACAGCTGGCAGTAGTGCTGCTGAACTTCTTGGCACCTAGCCTCTTGGTTAAGGCTGACAGCTCTGAGTAAAGACTAAGCTGCAGTCAGGTAATTGAATTAGGAAGAGGAATGACCGATTTTTATGATATTATTACTCATCACATTGATTAGAGCAGTGCCTATGAGTCAGCAAAACACAGCAGCACATTGCCCGGTCACCAGCAGTGGGTGATACTGTCCCTCGGGAGCCCGATGCTCGGACTCACTGTGACAACAGGGGAGGAGGTGATGCAGTGAATGGGCTGACCAGCATGTCCCCTCTGTGCCCTCATCCTTGTGAAGGGGGGAGATAGCCAGCGTCTGTGCAAGGAAGGTGGCAATAAATTGAAAAATCTTCAAATATGAGGAGTTTTCTGTGTGGATGATGACAGCAGCGAAACAATGTGCCTGATAATGGGTGACTCATGAAGTTCAGTCAATTTGCTGGGGGATAATTTCATCGGAGTCTTGAAGGAGCCAAATAAAAAAATGAATTTTTGATGATGGACTTTTTAATCCAGGAGTAAAAAGTCCAATTTCACCCATGATTAGAAATTGAAACTAAAGAAGTCAGGATTAAGAAGCTAGTGCAAATTTTACCAAAGATTAAATTAATCTTTTGATGACTTTACCAGGATCTGTCATACCTTCTTCATTAATTGCTAATTTTTGAAAGAAATGTTATGCTTTTCGTGACTATATGCTCTAATTAAGCAAGAATGATTTAGGAAGGCCAGGTGAGATACTAATGAAATTTTTTTCTGGATGGAATCCATGAATGTTCAGGTATCATTTGGACAGAAAGGACCAAATCTCCTGCACCATGCCCAAAACAAATTTAGTATGAAAATATTTTCATAAACCTGTAAAATGTACAGCTTTTGTTAGAGATATTAACGATGTTTTCCATTGTTAGTACTGAAATATTAAGGAGGATCACAAGTCTTAATAGCCATGGTGTAGGACAGACCTGAACAGCTGGAACGCCCATGAACACCTTCCTGTGGGTCCTCCTGGGTGAAGGACCACTTTTGAGCTTCAGCATTTCTCTGAGATGAGCAGAAAGTCCAGGCAGGCTGGCCATCAAACCTTTAACTAATGGAAATTATAAATAACACCAATGCCTCATCTGTTGACTGCAACTGAAGTAATTCATTGCATGAAGTCATTGCCACACAATGTCCAAAAGTTTGGGCAGCACCCCTGGGTGTAGGCACTACTTTATATTCTCTGGATGAATTCCCAGTGAAGTGCTATGGGCATGCTAATCTGAATGCCACCTTGACATTCATCTTAGATTCAAGGCTAATTTATTTTTTGGGGGACTGTTGATTTTAAAAATCAGTGTTTAAAAAAAATCTTTTGTCTCTTATAACTTCTCTAGGCAAATGGGCTTTTGGTGAATTATTTTTTCAGCTCAGTAAAAAAACAGTTTAATTAGAGAACGACCACTATCAGTGCTTTGCTTTGCAGGGACTGGCAACACATCCTCAAAGGCACATTTTAGCACCTAACAAACTTTGAGAATTTGCATTCATGTTAGGGAAAAATGTCTGTATATTCTGATGTTCAGAGTTTAGCCTTTGATAATTTTTGCCACTCTTTCTCTTTTTTAAATGTTTCAGTAAATAGGAAGTCAAGGGACGGTTCCAACAAAATAATTTTATCTCTGCTCCATCTAAACATTTACTAACTTCTGAGCAGGAAAGTTACTCATCCTGTCTGAGGTGCAGTTTAGCATTAGTTAAAATATATTACAGCGATGACCCATTTACCATCATTTACAGCTTGATGAAGTGGCTTGTTTCTCCCACTATGGAGGTGTCAGACCACTGTTGCACACAGTTTTGGTGTAAATACCAGAAGCTCAGTAGTATTACAAGGTTTGAATACACCAATGAAGTGCTTTATGCCTATCTGTCTATACCTTTTTTTAACTGCAGTGCATCTCTAGAAATGCTAAATGTCTGCTTTGAAATCCCTTCTTTCCTATCCTTCAGCATGGTTTTCTCCAAAAGTAATACAAGCCTATGAAATTTTATAAGGAACTTACTTTGATAAAATATAATTTAGAAGACTATCAACCTGGGGAATTGTCCACCTTATGCCCCACTTTGATCTTCACTTAGTAGGAAAGAATGTTAATTCAGGTCTTCATGATGTGTTCAGCAGGTTTTTATAGCTCTGAATGTGTGCTGCTCTTCCACTTCGAAATACACTTCTTGGTATTGAATATTAACAAATATTTAAATGCACATACGCTTTTTATTTTCTCATTTATACCGATTTTTATTTATTTTTCAGTTAATTTTTGAATTTCAATCCTCAAATCTATCAAGGATTAGCCTTATTTCTGCTTGATGCTTGCATGTGATTTTTTTTTTCTTATATATAGTGATCTGAGAGTGAGCCGAGAGATACTATCTGAATGTTTACCCCTAAGTGTTAACCTTTTGACTCCAAACTGCTTCACAAAGGGAATTTTTATAACCAAGGTAGATTTATTTTGCTCTTGGAGGATTTTCCCCAGAGCCTCTTTTTAATCCTTCCTTCAAAGCCGCTGGCAGAGCTGCATACCTAGTTCTAGGTAGAATCGTGGGCAGTGATGGGTCTCACACCCTTCAGGACCATTTCTGTACCATCAGGAGAGGATTATTCTGGAGGAACAGCCGTATGTGCCAGCACTCGCACAGTTCTCGGCCTCTGTGGTGCTTCCCCTCTCAAACACAGAGACCAGCCTGTCTTAGCATCTCGTAGAAGAAATACAGATTAGCTTGTCACGCTGTTTACAAGATAGGTCACAGGTCTGCAAATCCCTGGCTGGGTTTTTCATCCCTTGCATGTTCTGGTGGCTACGCACAGAGGTCTGGAAATGTTAATGTGTCGTTAACAGCTTTTATTAGGAAAAAGGGGGGGTGGGGGGGAAATCCCTAAAACAATTAGTTTTGTTCCAGAAATCCTATGTCTGAGAATCTCTGGAATAAAAATTCATAACTTTAAGCAGCTGTCACTCACAGTGCATAGGAAATCATATAAAACCCAAGCTCTGTGCTGGCCAGTCGCTCTGTCTGATCGTATCACGTCTTGTGGGAGGTCCTCCTTGATTTACTGTGTGAGGGCTTGCTGCAGGTAGTACAGGTTTCTGTTGGGGTGTTATTTCCAGTGCCCTCAGCTGCTCTTCTCTGCCCAAGGATGCGAGAACACGCAAGGAACTGGTTGTCACACCATGGATCTCGTACTGAGGACCATATTGTGCCACACAGACAAAAAAGATGCCTGAATTTGCTGTGCAGCCTGGAGTGCCTCCTATTTTTGCTTTAGCACTGCAGAGAACCCATAGTGATGGTTTTATACGATGTCAGACTGATCCTGTGCCATTCTCCAGCTTGGAGGACGTGCCTTGCAGGAAGCGATGCATCCTGCCACGCTGAGCTGTCAGAATGAGGTGTGTAACCTTGAGCAGCAAGGCACTATGCTGAGGCTGCTCTGGAGTGTGCTGGGATCCACACTGCGCCCAGAAAATCAATGACCCTGGACTCTAATCCTTCACCAGGACCGTTTGGGTCACAGGCAATCTGCTTCCTTAAGTTACAGGGTTATTTGGGCAGCAATAGCATCCAAGTGTTTATTCCTTTTAAGTTAATCAACATGTAAATGAACATGAAAACACTAATAAATAAAAGGCAAATTATATTTTCCTAGCAAATTGAGCATGTTGCTTGTGTGTGCTGAAGATTTAATAAGCGTGATTAAGTGTAGACAACCGCTGGGTGGAGAAAAGTTAGTCCTCAGGCAGAGGAGGCTTTGCAGCCTCCCCTCCTTTTCTCAGTTTGTGTTTTGAAAAGTGTACCAGTTCAGAATAGGAACTGCTGCAAAGCTCCCTTTTCTTTTTACATCGAGGTACAACAGTGATCTTAAAGGACATGTAGTCTTTTCCTGAGAAACACGGTAATTTGAGTACGACTTTGCCTCTAGATGTAGCCCCGTAAGCTGCTTGGGGCTGGTTGCTAACAATTCTCCCATAAATATCCCTGAAATATCTGGTGTCTTAATCAGCAGGGCAGCAAACCTGGTGGGGAAGGGTCTTCTTTGGGGCAGTGGTTGCTGGGTCTGCTCAAGGCCAGTGTCTGCACTGGGCAGTTCTGGAACGAATTACTCTCTGTATTTACTTCTCTGCCTTGATTATTGTATTTTGTCTCTTCAGTGAGATGGCAAAAAGAGGCCGACGTGGTGCCTGCTGTGATATATATTATGTCTTCTAAACTTCCTTGGAAAATGGAAGGGCTTAAAAGTTTGCACATGTATTTATCTTATACATATATTCTGCAAAGATACTAGGAAATACCTTTGATGTTTAGAGTGCTGTGACTACACAGGGAATCATACCCCTGTCCTCAGAGCCCCGGGGAAATAGCCTGGACCTGGCTGGGTGTAGGCAATGCTCTGGGCATCCTTGTGTTCAGAGGCCAGAATGTAAAACCATTTATTTCATACACCTCAGCTGAAAAGCTTAAGTTACAAATATCCACATCACCTGTGTGCATCAGGTCGATAGCTTGTGCACCACAGGGATGTTCCATTCCCTCCTCTGGATGTGTCCTGCCGTAGAGAGGGGACCCTGCCCCATCCCTCCACTTTTTCTCCCATTGTCCTGATGTAGGTGTGCAGGCAGCAGTCCTCTCCTCCCTCCTCTCCCTGATAAATGTGATTAGACACAGTCTCCTTCATCGAGAATCAGTTCTGATTATGTATTTACTGGCTTCCCACCTTGTACGAAGACCTTCCCTTCCCATTCAGAAACCATTTTTGCAAGGAAGGTGTTAAAATTACCTATTTCTGAGACTCGCCAACTGCTAAGATCGGTAATCATTTTCCTGTATCCAGGGAAATGCTGATTGGAATTATCGCACATATCTTCATATTTGATCAGGAAAGAGTAATGTAATTTTCCTCCTCCTAATGCTCAGCATAATTATTCACAGCCCTGCAAAACAGGTGTAAATTGAATCAGAAATGATGGTACCAGGCCAGGTTCCCAACACACACCAGCTGAGGATGTGGCCAATGTGCGCGGGTGCAATTGCTTGCACGAGCATGTGGGGAAAACAGATAACTTGATATAGCAGAAATCATTGCTGATTCTTGATCTGAACAAAGGGTGTACACAGCTGCGTGTGACAATGACAACAGTCATAGGCATTTAAAATAAATTAACTCTGTAATGAAGGTGGTTGCTATGGGTCTTATCCATCCTTCCCTTTCTGTAGGGCAGCTCTGGGAACCAATTCAGCTCCAGATGAAGTTGTTAAATGCCTTTCCATTGACCTGTGGAGTTTTGGATCTGGCCTTAAGCCATCAAAAAATTTAATCAGAAATAGCATATTATGACTACATGGAACGTGACATTTAAAATTTCAGTAAACGCAGATTCCTCCAATATTAACTTTATTTTCCCTCTGCTAGATAACCTCTTCAGACCAAAGGAAAGATTCATTCCCGAGAAGGAGATGCATATGAGATCGAAAAGGTACAAATCGCTTCAGTTTAGAATTCACTGCGAATTGCTGCCATCTCATGCCTAAGGCACCGCATTTCCACGTCACCTTCATACGCGGGAGGGTTGGACTGCTTGCCACCCTTTTGTTCAATGCTCATGGCTTTCTTCCACTGTATCAGTTTGATAGATTTGGGGTAGCCCTGCCCTTTGAGCACCCCTTTTCTAGCAGTTTCAGACAGCGTGGAGAAACCCATGGTGTGAAAACTAAGTCCCTGACAGGTATCTCACGTCAGATATTCAAAAATGTAAGCAGTACCATCGCTTTGTTGGGTTTTTTTCACCCTAATGATGGCACATAGTTATGGGAATTACATCAAACTATTAGGAACGTGATATCTGATCTTTAACTGCATTGCACTTCATGCAATCATTTACAGCAAGAAAAGCTGCTAATGGCTACCGTGCAGAATTCATCCCGTTTTTAAAAGTGCCTAAAATGTGTCCCGTTTCTCTTCTCCAAAATACAATCTCCAGCCAAAACAGGCTGCTTCAGGAACTTGGTATTGCAAAATATTCTGAGGAAAAATCAGAACTAAACAGGCTTTGTATGCATGCAAAGAACAGGGCTGCTGTGAAGGAAGGTCTGACTTTCTTTTCAAACCCCTGGGAATTTTATCATTGATTTAAATGGAAAAAGATCAGACCAGAAATCACCTCTTTGAGGGCAACTCATGTTATTTTTAAAATGGGCAGATTATGTTCTCCTTGGTAAAAAGTGTTCCTAATGACAGTGAAAAAAATGTTAACAGTCTCCAGTCTTATAATGACTGTTTTCTTGTATCTTAGAAAAATACTTGAAAATAATTGCTTGGTATTAATTTTGTGACATAAATATAAAAAAGTGTACAGGCCAGATTCTGGTTTGAATTATGTTGCTATAAATTGAAACCAACTCCACTGAGCTCATTAGAAGCTACTTCAGAATTATGCTGCTGCATTGAGATAACCCGATCCTGTCTCTCTTTACTTTTTAGTTCAAAATTAGGAGTGTTTTTCAACAAGTCGTATTTTACATAAAAACTTTATTGTTAATAATTTATAATTCCATTTTCATAAATTCCAGTACTTAGAGATGCCTATTAATGACAAGTATTGCATTGAAGGCAAATGTTTCCGATAGGAAAAAGTATTTGTGAGTCCTAGGGATGACTTTCTAAATTCATTCCAGGATTTACAACAATTTACCTGAAGTAAAAAAGAAACAAGAAGAAAAACAGAAGAGGATCATCATCCAAAGTAACAGACTGCGTGTTGAGATCTTTAAAAAGGTAAGAATTTCCTGTGAGTGCCACGTATAGTTTTGTAACCCTTCTTTACTGTGAATGGGGTCCGTAGAGGCAGCACCTGCCTGGGGAGCCTGTGCTAACCGTGTGCAAACCCTGACAGCAAAGGATGTGTTTTAAATCTTGACCTTGAGGTTAGGTACTTCTTTAACTTGAATTAACAGCTGAACCTTGTGTTGGAATAAGCACCCTAGACTTTTGGTTTTTAAAAATGAGTAATTAGTTAGTTGTGGTGGAAAGCTTCATTAGTGCAGTTAATCCAGGTGCAGATCTGAGGCATTCCCAGGTAATCCCACTCCACGTTGCACACAAGTACCAGTTGTTTAAATGCTCTATTGCTTCATCTAATTACACCTTTCCTGTCCAAGATGGAAAAGCTTTCAGTGCTTTTTTTTTTGGGTTTTTTTTTTTTGAGCAGTGTAGCCAGCAGATTTGAAGTCTGAAAATGCTAATACCACCTCACCTAGAGTATCACTGAAAATTTCTACCATTATATCCATCTCATGTATTTTAACAGTATTTTAAGGCTGTTTTGCATTGTTTTTTTCCTAGCAATTACTGGACCAGCTCCTTCAAAGAAACACAGAGTGACAAAGGATTCTCTTGCCCATCATCCTAATTGGATCTTGAATACCTTTGACTGCTAGATAAGCCATAAAATTTACTGTTATCTCAATTACCTGGAGGTATTTTTCTTATCTTTGGCTCTTTATATAAATAAAGATCATTTATATTTCAACTGAAATTTCAAGGCATCTTTCAAGTAACCAAAAACAGTCTAAAAGGGAACACAGCTGTTTCAGAGCATCACCTTTTGGTCAGTTTACCCAGAGGAAATAATTTTAAGAATTTTTAATGCAAATACTGAATTACTGTGGTATTATTTATCTAATCTTTTAAAAAGTATACGTCTCTGTAGCAATAGAACTGGGTTTATAAGATCTGGAAAACTTATTTCTTTGAAGTATTCTATTAATTGATTTCCTGTGAGTTAAATCCTTGAAGTAAAGAAAAATGAATATCATTATTTGTTATGTTTAGAAACTAGCTGAAATAGCATTACCACAAAATCATAGCGGCAGCAGTTTCACATTAATACCTAACATACCAAAAGGGACCAGTATTTTAGCTCTCTGAAGAACTCTATTCCTGTTTATATAGTGAATCTACATAGCAAGCTTACCTGTTAAAGAGCAATATTTAAAATTTTGATTATAACTCTGTTTCTCGTGTTTTTCATTGTAATATATAGTTTACTCCACTTCTGTTAAGTATTTATAGAAATGGCATATTAAGAAGTGGTGCCAAGAAGTATGTTTGCATCAAAACTGCAGAACTAAAACCATCTGTAATGTTTCCTCCAAAAATATTTAAATCTTTATTTGTACATTTTGGAAGTAAAAACAACCAGCTTACAAACCAATGAAGTTTATTTATGGAATAAAATATGAATATAATATTGATCCAACTGCTATGTTTTTATTTGGTACTGTTAAATATAACACAGTTATTGAAACTGCTTGAGAAGTCATGCCTTTGTATGCCACAAATCCTATGGTAAAAAATATTGCCCATAAAAATCACTGCAAGTGTTAACCTCTGTTGCACAAACAGTCAATTGAGTGTGTTTGAATGGGGCTGGAATTTGGCCTTTGATATCTATGCTTTATTTTTCTAATCTAGCCTGAGATGTAAGGTCAGGTTTTTTGGAAAAGGGATGTTTGTGAGCTGGGCTTTGGCCACTGAGATAGCCTCCAGCTGTGTGATCTGTGCTGAACACAAGGAACCTAGTTATATTTTGTGCTCTGTCTCTGTTAGATTACTTTGTCTCTTTGTGTCTCAGCTTCCCAGTTTGTAAAGTAGGATTAATGACGTTAATTTTTGCTCACAGAGAATATATTTATTGAACAAATATATTGCGTTCCAGATAGATATCTTTAAAAAACTCGTCAATTAGTTCAGTGCATTTTGAGAGGACATGCAAGGTAAGGTAATGCTGACTGTGAGGAAGAAACTGCCAGGGTCCTTCCCCAAAAAAAGCCTTTTTAACCAAGCGAGTAATGTTGTGTTGGAAACCAAAGTCAGGGCTGGCCCACAAATGGCTCCAAGTAAATTTGTACAAGGGGACTGCAAGAAGGAGCATCCTCCAAAATTCACAGCTCAGCTGTGTGGTAGATCTGCTCTCCTGTGGGTTCATTGATCCCCCTTGCTGCTTTCCAGGAAAAACATGTGGCCTGCCTCAAACAGGAGGGCCTTTCTCTCTCTGGTGGACTTCTGGGTCTCCACCACAGAGTGATAAATTATAGCTGTAAACACCCCCACACAGTCTCCTAGACTGAATCTGAAATATTATCTTTTGAGCTTTTGTCCAGTTATAGCTCGCTACAACCAGAAACATTTCTATAGAAGTCAGTGCCAAAATCCCCTTTGATTTCAGTAGGAACCTAGCATTTTCGCCCATTGGTTCTTTAGTCTCTTGACTTCAGAGAAATGCAGCTTTGGTTCATCAAGTTTGTACCCTTCAGGAGCATTATTTCCTGCGCACAGCCATAGAGAAATACTATATGCATTTAAGCCTGCTTTACTGTATACATTTAAGCCTGCTTGTAATCTTACCCTAGAGCCAGAGCAAGACATTTTGGTATGGAGACAAGACATTTGGTATTTAGTATCGATGGAGCACACAGCAAGATATTCACTGCCTGGGTCAGGGATGTCCCCTGGTGTGAGGCTGACACCTAGTGCCACCAGGAGAATTGCCCCAAAACTTTTCCCTCTTCTTGGGCAGAGTGGAAGAGCCAGAGTCTTCCTCCTTGTGAGTAAGAGAGATTCCTACATGGAAATCAGACATTTGTGCTGCAGGATGCCCAGAAACTAAAGGGAGATGGCTTAATTGAACTGCCATAATAGGTCCCTCTTCCATACCGATACAATTTTATATGCATATGTAGATGCATGTAAATACATACACATATTTGACATGCTTTTCACTGTCTGGCTTGGAGTATCAAACAGAGGAGCTGATCCTCCTTAGAAATCACAGCACCCAGGTCCTTGTGAGGAAATGAACCACATGAGCAACTGGGATGAACAGCACAGTGTTGGTGTGTTATGCTTCAGCCTGGTTTCTGCCCGTTGGCACCCCCACCAGCATGCTGACCAGGGCAGGACACTTCTCAACTGACCTGGTTTCCCCTCATTTCTGCTGGCCATCCTCAGAGACAGCGCACCGCACCGGCCTGCTGCATCCTCACCTCCCCTGGCTCATGAGTAACTCTACCTTCTCACAGACTTAAAGCTGGTGCACTATTCCCAAATATCTTTGGGGTTTGTAGAAGGGTTATGTCCAAATATTTTTATTTTCTCTAAATGTAATTTTCAAAATCTGGAGGACAAATATGTGGCAATTTGAGGTGGGAATTCTCTTGTATAAGTAGGCTTGGGTGTATACCTAGTGAGCAAAATGCATAATGCAAATCACTGTCTGGGAATGTTTTATATGATACAAAACCTTTGCTTCAAAAAACCAAAAATGATCTCTCTTGCAAACCTAATTTCTGTTTCTGGGCCTCAGAAAAGAAGGTATCTAGTAATGTATCCAGCAAACAATTCTGACATTCATTTCAGCTCTACAATCCAGTCATTGTAATAGAAAATAGGCTGTACAGGAAAATGTTACTTCAGAAAAACATGAGCCTCACAGGCTTAGCTCTATACAAGCAGGCATCAACTTAATGAAGTTTAGAGTCAGGAAAAAAATTGGCATAATTTCACTTTGGACTTGCAGGCATTTCAGAGTGAAGAGCACATTTGCCATCGGACAGTACTCGACACAGAAAATTCTCCAGCCTAAATTGGTCATCACCCTCGCTTGTCAAATACTGGAGTTTTGCTTCTTGTTGGATGCTGTTTGAGTTCAGGTTCTCTGGCTGTCAGCCCATGCCATGTGTCTTCAGGAGGGACATATTTTCCAACTGGTACAACTATACAAGGATCTCTGGTAATAGGCATTGCCATTTGTTCCCCATCTCCTTTGTTGGGCCATCGCTTCTCTCACTGCCGATTTGTACGGGCCTGCAGAACAGTATTTAATAATGAGTGTTGGTTCGGGTGAGATGTTGAGATGGTTTTGCGGTGCTAAGACACAAAGCCTGTGTAGGCTGGCCAACACATTGACTCAATGTTCCCCTTCCAAAACAGAAAGCCTCTCCATAGGGTTGACATTTTGCGTTATTCAAAATGGAGCCCACACAGGGAATGCACAGTGGTTTAGGTGTGCAAGACATGGTTTGCTTGCTTGCTGGCACCATTAATTTCATCTGACAGAAATACCTCATTAAGGGTTGAAAGTCATTGCAATGTAAAGCACTGAGGGTTCCAGTATTCTGGGGATTTATTTTAAACCCAAATATTTTCCTGTGTATGTGTATGTAAGTCCTTAGTCACTTCTTCGAGTTTACTCAGCTGGTCAGATAGATGAGGAGACTGTCCGGGTAAGACTTTTCAGGAGTTTTGTTGTTGAGTATCTGGGATTGGTTATGTTAGTGTAATGTTTTCTGTGAGAGAGATGATTTACAAGGAAAACAACACAGAAAAGCATGGATAAAGTTTCTGGCAGCTCTCTCCAGAGGAAACCATTCCCCAATACATCCATTGCAATAAGAGCTCCATGGCTAAAACACCCCAGTTTGACTCGTTCGTAGAGATGTTTGCCCCTTTGACTTCAGCGACAAAAACGCCTGTGTGCTTTGTTGGGTGGGTAATTATCTTTCCGGGAGCATTGACTGGACACTTGTTCACTGATGGAGTAGATCAGTACGCAGGGTTGTCCCACAGGGTCATATTTCATCAAGCACTATGACTTAAGACTAGGTCATTTATTACTCAGTATGCTCTTGCTGAGCTGGGTTACGGCCGGCTGGATGCCTGTGAGATGTCCTCACTGTGCTCCCCTGCTGTCGTGGGCACAGGTCAGCACCAGGCAATGTGGGGTTGAGAAGTCCCCACCTCAGCTGAGACCATTCCCAATTTGCAGTCTTCTGACTAAAAGGTGATTAGAAAGCAGTGGAACAAACTAAAATGCAAGGACACCTGAGCATAAAACCAGATTGAGATAAAAGCAGATAGTGAAAATCTTTCAAATATACTGTAGGTAGAGAAGCACAATGTATGTATGAAAATGTTTATTAAGCTTTGATTTAAATATGCATCTACTGATATCACAATTACAAAAGCCCTTGCTCAAAACCCTTATTCAGAGAGGAGCCTGTGTTGCTTGTTGAGTCGTGCCAGTCTGCCTGTTGATAACAGTGTAGTAGTGTCTTGGGCTCTGGAAGTGAAACTTGTCCATCAGCTGAACTACCTGGAGATGTTTTGGGAAGTTACTATTTTCTCTCTTGCAATATCTGTTTAGCTATGACAAAACAGTTGAAAGAAGCATGTCATGTGAGAAGACGTTTCTATGTTGAAAATAAAGAGCATCCTCTTTTTTAAGTCAGGCATCTTACTTTTTTAAGTTCTCCTTGGCTCTGTACCAAAGCCGTAGGAGGCAGAATTACTTAATAACCATTTTAGATGACCCACAGAATAAGATAATGAGGTGTATCATCTCCCTACCAGCTGCAGAGTGATTAAAAAAAAAAAAAATAAAAAGAGAAGAAACTGCACAAATGTGCTCATGGTACAGACAATTATATAAAATTAGTAAATAGAAAAAGTGTGATGAATTGCTTGAGGTTCGTGTTGCATAGATAGGAATATGTAAAAGAGCCGTTAATTGCAGGGATTTTTTTTTTTTTTTAGAAATTGGTCACAGTGATGTATTTTTAGACTTCATGTTTTAAATACTTTTATCTTCTGCGATACTTACAGTGACTAGACTTTAGTTAATATATAATTATAGGAAGATCCTTATGCAAACACCTATCACATGTAGGCTGCTCCATGGTTCTAGAGTTACTGCAGGTCTGCAATTGGTTTGAGAAATTGCCAGTAGAAAATGGCAAAGATCTTTTTGAAACCAGTTGAGCTTCAGTTTCTTGCTCATGCCATCTGTTAATATACCATCTAATGTGCTCTTGCCACTCTTGAAGCTGCAGTGGAAGAATGGAGAGACTTCCATTTTTATTTCACATTTCTGTGCTTTTTTAGAACTTTATGTTCCCTAAAGTAAGTGAGCACTTTTCATCCCCTTGTGGGGTGATGTGGGGAAAGGTAATAGAGAACATGACCAAAAGTTGGTCATGGGAACGGTGTCCAGGCTGAACTTGGACTAAATCAGAAGATTACCTGATAATGGTGCCTGAAAGAAAGGTCCCTCAGCAATCATTTTAGTGAATTGTAATATATAACTGTGGCCAGAGAGTTAAAAAAACAAACATATTCAGGACAGGAGTCTGTTTTTGTAACTGGATTGTCCTGTGAATTGTGTCACTGCAGAAGGAGTCAGGGAGATAGGCTTGAGATGGACATGTGCCACGATTTGGGGGAGAAATGATGAGGAAAGGGCAATGATCTTCTCCATGGATAAAGAACAGGCTGGATGCATGGCACAGCCACCTGGAGACTGCCCAGCCAGGGCAGCTGGACACACTGCTCTCCACAACAATAATGCAGTGTATTTTGAATAATCTCCCAGTGACAGCGGTGTGGTCTTCAACAGCATTGCAGTGATGTCAGGGAAAGGGAATTACCCCTGTATCCTGGACTGCCGATTTATAGAGAAATAAACCAGTGCTCAAATATTATATCCACATTAGTTCTTCGTGACTAATGTTGTTACAATGAATACCAGAGGAACTAGTAATGAATACCCACTTACTGTAAAGTGTCGCCAAATATATACTTAACTTGTAATGCTACTGGGAGCACATATATAATTTTTGTGTTTGTTATTACGTAAAAATATAACTTTGAGGGCTCATTGGTCTAAATTTAATTATGTAATGGCATAACTTAAACTGCATGAAAGATATATAATTATGGGCTGACTGTTCTATCTAATACTATTAGCTAATGTTACAAAACCAACATTTTACTTCTGTTTTTTTTAGTTTTGAGAGGTTTCACTTGCTGTGCTTGGGACCCAAAGCAAATGAAAGTTTTGCAACAGAACCTAACAATCAGAACATGACTATAATAAAAAAAGCTCTGTTTCACTCTTCCTTTCATAAATAATATGAGATTAAGACCTAATTGATTTCATTCTCTCATGATGTGTACCACACCACTTTTTAATGATTTCTCTCAAATTTCCCACTAGGAATATTTATTTTTCTTTAAAAATACCCCAAAATATGCTGTCCTCCTAATTTACTGTCCCAGAATTTACGATGATGGATGTTGCATTGTTTTGTGGTTTGCAGAGGGCTAGACAGGAATGTTAAAAATATATGACTTCATAATTTTTAGTCTGAGTTGAATACTGTCCTCTTATGAGACATGTAAAAAATTGTGGGGTTTTTTCTCTCTTTTGTTTTCAGGGAGACAGTGAAATTTGTAGCAACAGATCAAAGTGCTTATTCTCAATGTCTGGTCTGAAGTAAAAAAACCCAAACATATTTAATGGGTTATTTGTTGTATTTAATGGGATTTTAGCACTGGGCACCTTCCTGCCATGCTCTCAGAAATGTACTGTCTGATATAAGGATCCTGCTGGGGAATCATCGCTTCTCAGAATGAGTACTGAAATTAGTAGGAAAGCTTAAAATGATGTTTCGTCCACCATGGAAAAATAATAAAGATCTATTCAGGTGGTCTTAAAAACAAGGAGCTATTCAGGTCCTCCGGGAGAGGATATGGGATATCCAGAACACAGGCCCAAATTTTTCTGGTTTGGATGTTTTCTGGATTTTTCTGTAGTAGGCCGCTGGGCAGAAAAACCTTGGTGCTTCTTCCTATGTGGCAGAATTTCCTTCTCACTACAGTAAACAGGGGTTGGTCCACAGCAAATGGGAAGAGAGCGCAACCTGGTTTTTTTATTATTATTTTGCAGAATATTAATTCCTGTCTGGTGGCATTAACGAAGGCAGCGTCCTCGTTGTGCGCTGCAAGGGAGAGCGGGGGTCAGCAATTACTACAATAGGTTGGAGTAAGAAAATGGCAGCACCAGAAGGAAAACTGGAGTTTTAGGGCTGTGTAGACATGCTGAAGAAGATTGATTATTTATTATTTATGAAGTATTTGGTCCTGTGTTACTAAAACAGAAGGAAGTTTAGTTGTTGTGGTATTTCCCTGCTCCTGGAGAAAGGCTGGAAGAGGAAAATGTCAATGGCTAATTCGGTGTGGGGTGTAGCTGGGAGCTGAGCCCTACATCCCCGGGATGTTGAGGCAGTTGGGTCAGAGTTCTGGGGGTCTTGGGGGGTGCCCGCTGGCAGGGAGGGTGCCCCAAGGTGGGGAGGGTGCCCCGTGGGAGCCTCAGTTGCGATGTGGGGACACAGGAGGCTCAGCTGCCGGTGATGGCTGTGCTTGTGGAGAGCTCTGTGTTTGCATGACCGAGGGTTTATGCTACAGGAAAAGAATGTAACTAGGGACCGTGTGAGGTTTGGGTTTTTGTGTTTTAACTGCTGAAGAATTTAGGGGGTTGCTGTTGTTGTTGTTAAGGTCCTGTATCCTTGGAGTGGTGGGTTTCTTTGTTTGCTCTTGCTTGAGCTCCTCTTGGCTTTTTCACCCTTGGCCCTGTTACAGAAGTCTCTGTGTAGTTTCCCTATAAAGTAGTATATAGAGCTTAATCAGCATTAAAGCAGAACTTACTCCCCTGCTTTGTTAGAGGAAAGGAGCTGTTTTCCAAAATGATGTTGTAGTGGAGGGGTAGGACAAACTGGGCAGAGCAGGGAGGGGGAGAAGAACGTGATGAGCATGTACCACTCGCCATCAGCCCTGCCATCCTTCTTCCAGGTAGAAATGATTCTAGCAGGCAGGGCTCTCCAAACACGGCTTCATGGAAGGGGCTTGCTCCCTCAGATTATGTTTTAGCCCTGAGACAGATTAAGAATACTGCATCTCATTAAACATATAAACTTCAGGATGGCTCTGTCAATTTTGCTTATATTTGAATATAATGTTATAACACTTCATCATTCAAACAATGTAGGGGTTGGTTTAATTTCTTCTCTGTCAAAAAAAAAGGTATCTAGAAACATTTCAGTTTGGGGGTTCTGTGATCCATGATAAAATTAATTCAGTGTTATGTCCTGTCAGTTGGCTGTAGCTGTTCAAGGTTCTCTACAAAGGACCGTGTTACTTCAAATAGCTCACAGGTAGGTCTCAGAAAGAAACAGTCTCCACTCAACAGAAACCCAACTTTCTAAGCGTGTCCCTTTCATGTGTGCAACAAGGGAGAAACTGAGCAAATCCTTGGTTCTCAAAGTCAGGAGAAGTCTATCCTTGTAATTAAATTGAGCTCTGTTAGAACTCATGGGGCACCAGCTGGGCACTGTGAGCCCACCAGCTCGGACAAAGAGGCAGACCGTGGCCTCACGGCCGGCGCAGGGGAGACGTGAGGTCTGGCTGCAGCAAGGCACTGGCTGCTTTGCCCTCTGCTTACTGCTCCCAGCTGCACTGGCAAGTTCCAGGCTTCGGGGCAGAAATGTCAGATGAATTTGACGTTACGGTACCTTTGGGACAGGAAGAGAAAAAGGTCATAACCAAAGTGGGGAGCTGCAAGGGGAGTGGGGGGGAAGGTAGGAAGATATTTACTGGTAGTAGAAAGGTAAGATTGCTGACTTTGCATTTCATTTCACGGGCTTAACGACTTGGTTCAGACTCGCTGTGCTGCTCAGGACAGCACGCCGGCTCGGTGAGGCGTGCTGGGGCGCACGCTCGCTAAAGATACGGAGGATGGAAACCTGCTCTCGTAGACTAGGAAATCTATGGAATGCAATTTCTCCCAAGTATGAGCAGTAAACAGTATTTACAGCCAGTATTTTATTTCAGCATGCAGAGCTGATGGGTGCTATTCTCAGGAGCGAGCTATTTTATGTCTGAATGTTGTGACAGAGGTCTATAGCAAAGCTCTGTGGCTAAAGGTCACGCTGTATTGTGCTGTATCTATGCCTGTTAATTATAGAGGACTGTAATCTGCCACTGCAGTCACAATTCAGCAGGATCTTGATTTTGCAGAGAGTTAATGAAGTGAGGGAGGACTGGAGACACAAAGTCTCAGCAGCTGGCTAGGGGACACACAGATTTCAAAGGGAAAAGCTTTTTTGTTTTGCTTTGTTTACTCTAAGAAGCAAAAACTTCAGCCTGGAGGCCCCAAAACTGTAGATCCCTGTAGCTAAGCCCAGACAAGTCTTCATGCATTTTGGCACATATGGGAATAAAAGGACTTGGATTTCTGGATAATACTCAATGCTGTGATTACAGTGAGGTTTCCTGGATATCCAAAGGAGATCATGGCTGATCTGGGAAGATGTGAGAACAGTGTTACAGAGGTGCTTTCTCCCCACCAGAATCTCTTCCCTTGAAATTGTTCAACTATCTGAGGTGGTTTATCCTCTCTTCATTTAACTCAGGCTGTAATGCAGGGATGCAATTCCTGCTCTAGCAGAGAAGGGTAGCAGACATAGGTTGCTTGTTCTCTTTTTCCTTTTTCCTTTTCCTTTTTTTTTTTTCCTTCTTTTTCTTCTGTTCCTCTTTAATACTCCATACTCTATATTATGCCATAATCCATCTCTCAAGTGCCATAGAGTTTGTTACAGTGCTTTCCATCTAATGTCACAAAAGCATACAGTATCATAGTCTGGAGGTTTTAAACTTAATATATGTTCCCTCCACTCCTTTTTTTTTTTTTTTCCTCCTGTTGTCTCCATCAGTCACTAACTCCTTCTCAAAACTCCTTCTTTTTTAACCAAGGGGAAATTAATGGAAGCTGATGTTTCCCTCAGTGCATCCTCCTCCTTTCTGGTGTCTGTACTAACCCATATGTTATGCTTGTTTCCAGGTAAGTTATTCCACACTGCACCCTTCCATATTGCTCTCTTCTGAATTGACCTTTTCAGTGCCATGTGAACTAAAGCTCCTGCATGAATTAGTAATTTGATAACCAGAGTCCAAGCCAACTGCCTGTACTGTCATACAGTCAAATATTAACTGTTAAAAATCATGAGTGCTCTTTACATCAAATTATTTTCATATGTAAATGCAGACTGAAAGTTAAGCTGCTTCAACTTGACCTATTAAAGTGGCACAGTGACACAAGTCAGAGGCAGGTATGAGAGCTGGGGGAAAAGGATTCGGAGCTGTAGCCCTGCTTGGTAAATGACAAGAGGTAATGATTAATGCAGGACACATTCCTGAGCACCCAGTAAGCACTGCCAATTCTCAGTGTCCTGCTGAAAGAGGCGTGTTAAATGTTTCCAAACCACTTGGCGGGGAAGCGGGGGATGCAGTTGAAAGACATGCCTGAAGAGGGATCTCGATAGGATCTCAGAGATCCTTGTCACTTCATTCCTTCGTCTTTCCTCTAGCCACAGGTGACCCACAGCCACAGGGTGAGAAATTTCACCCACACATCTCCAAGCACAGAAATGCTACAGCAGTGGATCTGTGCTTTTCGGTTTGTACCTCGTGGTTGTTGCTTTTTCTGCAGAGCTGAAGCTGAGGCTTAACGTGGAGTGCAAACCAGGCTACCATATGCCACTCTATGTCTATATTAATAGAGAAGAAGTAGCAATGTGTTAGGTTTGCCTTTCCTGAGGAGATCAAAATAAACAGCAAAAAGACTATTTAGCTGTTCATATGTTGTTTCTATTGCAGGATAGCCCTAAATTAGCATAGAGTGGAGTGCATGGTTTGGAAAGAAAAGCTACGTGTGGTTGAAGTATAGAAAAACTAAATACATAGAGTAAGGAAGACAAGGAGGACAAAAAGGGGGGGGGGGGGGCATAAAGAAGCAGTAGCAAAAGATACAAAGGTTACAAAGGTCAGGAAAACCCCAGAAGCAATGAGACACCTCCACACAACACCCCACCCCCCCCATTCCTCTTCCCCTGCCAGTGCTAAAGTACAAAGCTGGGAAGGATGGATGGAGAGCCATCGCCCGCGGGAATAACCTGGAGAATCAGAATTGTGGCCTCCTTTGAAGCAGCCACACAACCTGGATGCAATTTTCATTTCCTGCAGGGAAATTCAGCCTTGTTCTTCTGAAGTGGATAAACCAAGCCTCGTAAAACTAATTGTGGGAGGTGGTTTGACATGAGAAATTAAAAGTCAAGGTTTGGCCCCTCTTACGTACACAGTAGTGAAGAAGGGGCACTACAGATTAATTTCCCTTTTCCTTGAGTTTTTTTTCCAAAAGAGTTTTGAAACTTGTGAAATTGTACTGTTGTTCTTCAGAGCCAGAAGTAGCTTATTCTGTAGCAATCCTACAGGGATGTTGTTAAAAAATATTTGGGAATTTTTGTGATAAACTATCACTTTATCAACTTCAAGCCTGTAAAATTAGTGTGGTAAAATGCAAGTGTTCCTTTCTGGTTAAGTTTTGGGGGAGGAGGAGGAACTCTGATAATATCTAGTTCATTGATGCTAGTGAATGTCCAAGATATAAGTGGCTCCACACACTCTGTTAGCAAATATTGTTATTCAAAATAAAAATACCATTTAAATGAAAAGCCATGTGGGATTACCAAAACTCTATTTAGAAGTCTTTAGTTCCCTTTGACTGATTTTTTTAATGGGGAAAATACCTTCAAAGAATAAAGATGGCTTTTATGGTGGCCTTCCACAAACAAAGTCTTCTGTTTTAATGTTACATTTTTAACCAATGTGTTGTGTGGAGCACGTATATTCTTAATGAGCTAGTCGATAGAGTTCATTAGTTTATATTTTAAGGGATGAAATGTTGCTGACTATAGCTGTTAAAATGTAATTGATAATGGCTGAGTAGGAAAAATTTAGCATTTGGGTATTTAAAGCTGTACATAGGATAATCTCCAACTGCTCGCAAGGCTAGGGGTTTCCTGGGAAGGGGCATGATGAAGAAAGTGTGTGCTGCTGAGGTGAGACTTGAGGGGCAAATGTAGACAGAGTTCAAAATTCAGAGCAACTGGAGGTGAGTCCATGGGTCTAGTTTTAGGCAGAAGGGGTAAGGGGAGAAAATGTGAAGAAAAGCAGCTGATAAGAGCCCTTTCTGCATATGCTTCACTGTCCTGGTTTGAGCCCAGAGGCAACTAAGCACCACACAGCCACTCTCTCACCCCTTCCCTCTCAGGAATGTTGAAGAAGAGAAAAATAAAGAAAAAGGCTTGGGAATTGAGATAAAGATAGGGAGGGATGACTAACCCACTATGGTCACAGGTGAAAGACAGAGAGTGAAAGACAGATGCATTAAGGGAAGAAAACGAACATCAATTTAATTCTGCTCCTCCAGTGACTTGCCATCTCACCACGGGATACAGGGGGGCTCTGCTCCAGCACACCTCTCCCCTTCCTCCTTTCTGCCACTGACCTTGGTGTTCGCACAGGTGTCCTTCTCACAACTCCTCACAACTCCCACTCCTCCTCCCAGATTCCCCTTCTTAAATAAATTATCGCAGAGGCACAGCCACCATCGTTAATTGGCCTGGCCTTGACCAGAGGGGGGTCTGACTTGAAGCTGGGGGAGCTTTGAGAAGCTTCTCACAGGAGCCCCCCCGTAGCCCCCTCCCCTGCTGCCAAAAACCCTGCCACACACCCGAACCCAGCACATTCACAATCCCAGCTCTTTTCCAGGCTGATTTGTGCTGAGATGATCTGAGATTATCATATTGTCATATTGTGCTGAGGTGATCCGTTATCCTGGGGACGGGACTGTCCCCAGGGCGGTTCAGAGATGCTGTCAACGCCGTGAAGCAGACACGGTGCAGGGCTCCAGCTTGGGAACCGCAGCATTTTGCACCCACTGAGTTTCTGCTGCCTCATTTATCCTCTGAGCTGGGGAAAGGCATAGTCCAGATCACTGTGAAGAGCTACCAGCCCCTGCTCCAGAACAGAATCAAATTTGTGGTTCCAAAATCAATTTTTTAAGCAGGATTGCATGGCTGCTCTGCATGCTGGCGTACAGACACATATCAGGCCAGTTTTGCCAACTGTTTCATGCACAAGGAACATGGGGCCAATCTGCAGAATTAAGTATCAATATCCAAACAGTGAGATTTGGGAAGAATCTTAATTAATTAAAAATAAAACCGCACAATAAAAGACTGTGAGGATTTACAGGATTGGGTTTTTTTCTTTCTACTGCTCTACAGCATTCTGTGCAACATGTGGGCATTATATGTATTTTGGTGGTAGGTTAAGGAATAGATGATCTGCATTTGGTTATTCTCCCAGACAGTCAGTAATAGTAATTTGAATGAGGAAGATTTTAAAAAATGCATCTGGCAACTCTGTGGGTGTGTTTTTGTTTTTTTTTTTTTTCTCCTTTAAAAAACCCCAACAATATAAAATAAGTTGGAGGCACCAGAAACAACTCCGAAATAATTATGAAACCAATAAATAATCCCCGAGCTCTAACGTATGCAGATGACTTTCCAGAGGAAGCAGCCAGGGCTGCGTGTGCAGCAGAAATGGGGAAACCTTGGCAGATGGGGGGGTGGGGGGGAGCAAGCTGCTGCGGGGGCCGGGGGGGACCCCAGAGTCCCCCAGATCCGCGTGGTGCTCAGTGGTGCCTGCATGGTGGTGGGACCCCACGGAGGGGCTCGTTTGTTCCATGGTGAGGAGCACAAGCCAGCATGGACAAGCTGCTCATGTATTGCAACGGTCAACAGAAATTTCCTTGCCAAAAAAAATTAAAAAAAATAAAAAAAATCCAAACCTCTTTAAAAGAAAAAAACCAAAGTCACAACTTTTTTTTTTTTTTTTTTTTCCCCTAAGAAAGCAGAGCCCAACTCATCAGCAGCTCATGCAGGAGCAGGAGGGGTTTTGGAGTTAACTGCATGCAGGAAATCTCTCACATCCTGAGTCCCAGCTCGCTCCTCTCTGTAACTGTATATTATGGTGCTGCTCTCCAGCCCCAGCTGATGAAAGTTTGTCTCCCTCAGTCTGGGCTAAGATGTCAAAGCGTCTCCATGCAGAGCAGCAGCGCTTCCCTCCTCCGCACCCCCCAGCCCCCGTTTCCATGCTGCTGCTCAGCCTCAGCTGGCTCTTTTTAGCATCACCCAGAGCTCAAGGTAAGTTCACGATCTATGGATATACATTTATTATTTTTTTTTCCTGAAATACTTCCTCACCCGACGCTCCATTTTAAGGGGACAAGCAACACAGAAATGCCTTGAACAAAGTGCGCGCACCCCGCTGCGCTCGGCTGCGCGGGGGCCGCTTCCCCCGGATGCTCCCGCCGCTTATTTTGCGCCCCCCACCGCGCTTCTCCACACCCCCCCCCCCCCCCCCCCCGCCCCCCCTTCCCAGCTCCGCTCTGCGGGCGGCGGCGGTGCCTCCGCGGTGTCAGGGTGATGGGATGGGATGGGATGAGATGGGATAGGATGGGATGGGATGGGGGGGGGGGGGAACACGACGGACACAGCGTGGACGTCCCGGCTGTGGATACGCGGAGCCACGCCGGTCTGAGACCGCGTAACTCCCGCGCCTCTGCGCGGCGTGAGGACTTCCAAGCCCTTCCCGGAAAAACTCCGCTGTGCAGCCCCCGGCACCCCCAAACCCCGTCCGTGCCCCGGGCGGGGCTGGGGACCCCCGGGGTGGAAGGGGCTGGTCCCGGGGACCCCTGGAGTGTGTGGGGGTGTCCTGCGGGGTCCCCGCTGCGGCCGGAATGGCCTGGGGGGCTGTTACCCCCAAAGGGTCCCGTCCCCCCTAAACAGCCACCCGCGGGCTGGGGCTGAATTCGGGGTTTGAGAGTATTGTCAGAGTTCAGAGTCTTGTTCCCAGCCGGGAGGAATTGCCTGGAAAAGCCAAATGCTGGCGCTAAAAGTGGCCTTGCTGGGTAAAAGTTTACTCGCCGCTATGTTCATTCAAAGGGAGCACAAGTCAGGGATCAGTGGCTGCAGTTTTAAAGGTGTTTTGCAGTACTGGCTCTGTGTGTCCACGTTGCAGATGGGGGAACAGCCTAGAAAAAGTGACTTGTCTCTTTGTACAGCAACTCTGGGGCTTATTTGGGAATCAGTGGAGGGCTCAGACCCTGTCCTCTTCATTAAGCAGCAGCTGACAATGCGTATTTTATGTGAGAGAGGAAGGGAGATTCGCTTGTATAAATATATGTAACAGAGCTGAAGAGTGCGTGTGTCCCTATGTGTTACTACAAACTCTTGTCTTGGGTCTTTTTTTTTTTTTTTTTTTCATTGTAACTTTAAACTTTGTAAATGTTTGCTTGTCTCCAAATTTATGCACAGCGACTTTCACTGGGACTTTGGCTCTGGACTTGCTAAGAGAAAGATGGAGATATACTTTTATCATGTTAATGAGCACACTGAAATCTTAGGGTAGCCAGAGCAAGTTGTTGCATTTAATTAACCACCTAGAATTTATGCTAATGAATTAGCAGCAGCTGAAGCTTTGCTTTGCCTTTGCGAGGGGTCTTAATTTCTCTTTGTCAACACTTGCATTTACACCAGATCAGCATATTGGGGATTAAGGTTGCAGAAGTTCTCAGGTAGGTGAGGAGAAATAGGTCCCCGGTTCCCCTGTGGCTGTTCCTTCTGCCTGGGTTGTGGGTGGGTTTGTGTGGGTTGAGGCAGCACGTCCCCCTTCTCTGAGCTTGGGAGCCACTCTGGCTGGCCAGGCCCCCCCATGTTTTGGAGGTGCGCTAGGACAGAGGGTAAACTTGACTGCACATTTGGAAAAGTGTGAGGTAAGGTGCTTCAAGCATTTGCATATGATGGAAATGAAGAAATGAACATCCCTCAAAGTAGTTGTCCCTGCAATATGAGGGCAATCTGTAGGTGACTTAGCTCCAGCATACAGATGAGAGAGTGGAATGGTACGTGGGGGTGGAAATCCTGTTACCTGGTTTTTGGGATTCCCTAAGAGCCAAGCTGAACCTCTAAGGTCATGTTTACAGAGAGTTTAATTCATCAGGGCTAAGTTTGTGTCAGCTGCTCATCTTTATGGTGCCCATCTTTAGATGTCTAAGCTTGAGCGTCAGCGGTGCTTGCTGGCCCTTGCAGCTCAGATGGATTTTGGGTTTGCCTTGCTACACCTCTCCAACTCCTATTCTTTCCATAACATGTCTATAACTTGCTCTTTTGCATCTGCAGCCAGCGTGCTCAGCGAGCATCCTCTCCTTTAATTCCGTTTTTTTTTTTTTTTTTTTTTTTTCCTGTGGAAGTAGAGAACAGCTTTAGCTTTGCCAGAGCATGTGCTGCTTTCTTGGTCGCAGAGGTGCTGAAAGTTACAGCTGCGTGCTTCTAGACCAGGCGAAGCTGCCCGGTGACGAAAAGTCCTCTTAGCTGTGCTGGCACACATCTTGACCGGGCGTTTTGAAGCTCTGCAACTTGTACCTCAGCTGGCTTTACTGCTGTGCCTGCTCTGGGCCTTGTGTTAGTGATTTGAGGTGCTGCCAGGACATCCTAATTTTTACATAAACACAGGTTTAGTGATTAAGACAGAAGTTTAAGTTACGATATGCCTTGAAAACTAGGTTTGAAATGTGGCAAGAGACATGCCTAATGTGGGACTGCCCCAGTAACAACTCTAGTATTGAACAGATACTATCAGGTTATGGGCTAGATAACTTAAGAGTAGCCTTGCTGCTCACTTTTAGTTTCCTTTCCAAGTTTTACATTCTTACAATTGCCTTTTCCACTTTTCAGTATTGCTGGTTCTTGGTTGCTGGCTAAAGGACCACATGGACAAAAAGGAAAACTAACTGAAGTACCAGCCTTAACAAAGCAAAATTAGCTTTGCTGTCCTGGTGGAGGACAATAGCTAGTAGGATAAAATCTAATTTTACAGATTTAGTCAAATGCCCAAAAATCTACATCTGTATAAGCTTTTTGCAGAGTCAAGGCCTTCCTGTATCTGCAGGGCAGATAATGACAGTGATGGTGTGTAAAGGTAAACTTCATATTAGTGTGTGTGTGTGTAAACTCTTAAATCTCTTTTGGATATTAGGTATTAGATGAAGAACAGGGGGAAAATGCAAATCCTAAAATTTCAGTTGAAAATTCTTTACCCTCAATTAAAATAGTTTTCTGTCAGAATTTAGTTTTTTTACTGATTGCAACTGCATTGGCTGTAGTGGAAATAGACGAAGAAATCTTTCCTTGTCTCTTGCTTTAAACCTGATCTCTCCAACACATTCTGTGTTTTAGAGCTTACTTTCAAACACTGTCTTCTTTCAAACTGTTCCAACGTTTGTGGCAGATATTTACAGTCTGTGTATAATCACCTTCTTGTCTGACGATTATCCCTATCAGGTCCCCTGCAGATAGCCTGGCATGAGCTGTCACTGTCCACGGGGCTCCACAGATCCATGCCAAAATACACCAGCTGAGGTTATTATGCCCACTCTTCAAATCATGTTCGCATCGTTAACTCTCCCGCTTGCTGGGGAGCTGCTGGGTTGTTTGCTGGTGTTTTGTTGAGTTTCTCCTCTCTTGCTTTCCTTGAGATTTTTGGAAAGGTCTCCAGCCAGCCACAACGAGCATCCTTGAAGCAGTGATTGACAGGCTGTGTTTTGGGCAGCTTTTCATCCGCTCACAGTGCGGCGGCTGCCCCGGTGGCACTTTTTTAACAACACATGAGTGACTGCAGCAGATCAGGGCCGTGTTTATCTGTTGCTTCCACTCAGGCTGTCAGCTGCTGCCGATGCTATTGATCACAAAATTCTGTTTTAAGAAGGCTGGATTCATGTAAAGGTTTATTTGGTCTACCACAAGCCTTGTTCAGACCTCGCATATCCTAATCCTGACAGATTTATCACTAGCGGTCCCTAGGTTTCTAACATCTCTCACATTGCCAGTGCAAATTGTCTGAGGAGTCCAGCTGGGCTGCGTTTTATTAGTATTCATGTGCATCCTCTGGGCAGCCCGGTTCGTGCCCCAGGGCTGTGGTGTTGCAGGCGAGCAGCGCGTGTCCTGGGTGTTTTAAGAGCCCAGCTTCTGCTGGGGGTGCTGCCAGGCCTCCTGTCTGAGAGCCTGGCTTTTGGAGACTGCTGATGGGGTGGGGTGTTGCCTTGGCTTTTGCTGTGAGAGTTGTAAAGCAAGCAGTGACATTTCTAGGGTGTTTGGAGTTAGGTCTGAAATGCTGTTACGTTTATGTGGCCAGGCTCTGCTACACCAGCAGGCTCTGCCCAGCTCTGCGTCTCACTCCCTTCATGCTCTTCAGATTGGAGGGATTTTTTATTTAATCCCTTTTTCTGATGGGTTTTTTCCCTCTACAAGTTGTTGTGTTTTAGTCCACATCATCTCAGATTGTGTTCTTCCTGTTGCATGCACATTGTACTTGCATTTCAAGTGGCTTTTCAGATTACTCCTAGGACAAAAGCACATCATGTCCAAAATTTTATAGTACTAAAGGCCTAAATCACACCTGCAGAGGCTTCTCTTAGGCCCTGCTGAGTCTCTAGGGCAAATCTATGACAAACTAAATTAAAAATCCACAGCTGGAGTAAGTCTGTTAGAGGGTTGCAATTGATTCTTGATAGGACAGTGCAGTCCAAAAGGACAATCCCTTTTGTTTCTGGCTAACACAAAACAAAGTGCTTCAATTAATTTTTTTATCCTTTTGATAAAAGTATCACACTGAGAAAAGGTATTGTTTCTTAGGAGACCTCTGCTCTAGGATGTTGACCCCTTTCTTTTTAGTGTCACACAAGAGTTTGAGACTATGTTGACATTGAGTGTGATGTTGGCATTGGTGCTTCAGAAAGTGACTTGATGAACTGCATCATCTAATCAGAAATGCTGACTCCTCTGTTAAATCACTTCGTGTTGTTTCATTAATTTTTTTCACCCCATATAAATGAGTTTGCTGCTTTCCATGACTTGGAGCTAGGATAAGAAATACTTGGTTAGATTAGGGGCGAGGGTTTGTCCATTCACAAGGTCAACATGATGAAACCACTGATTAGATGAACACATTCTTTTTTCTCCAAACTCTATGATCTAATAAGGCAAGAAGTGAAATGTTTCATGGCCTGTTAACCATGCTGGATAGTACACAGCTGGACACAGAATTTGGAACAAAAGAATCTTTAACTAGTTTATTTTGAGATATTTGTTAAGAGGAACTGTGTCAGTCCCTGCAAATTTAGGCTAATAGGGTATGTCATGTATTAAGTGAAAAATCTTCTGACAACGGCGAAAGTTTGCTGTTTTCTTGCTTCTATTTAATGTGTTCTAATTCTGAAAACAGCTGATCAAGCAAGATAAACTCCATGTGTGACTGCTTACCTCTGAAAGAATATATTAGAATATAAACTTCACCGAATCCAAGTGTTTATGGGATTTTGTTTTGATATAGTCATGTAAAAATTAAGACCAAAAAATCATCGTAATTCTACATTTAATAGGGTGAGCATGTGGGCCTGACCACACATGGAGATGAGCATCCCCAATATCTTTATTCAGCAGCACTGAATACACTGTCTGTATGCAGCAGTGGTAGAGTGCTGAAGATCCTGTTACATCAACGATTAGAGGAGAACCAAATGGTCCAGATTATTTAAGTCTATATTGCATTCCTTTTCTGCCATTGAGCACACAGCGGTGACAGAGCTATAGCTGAGAATAAAATGTGGCCTCTGCAGTTTACAGGGAAGGATGCAGCATCTCACTTCTGATCCACGTTCCTTTTTGAATTGGAGGTCATAAAACTGTATGCAGGTTAAAAACCACTCTTGCATTCTGACATAGATTTTAAAGCATGAGGTAAGCATTCCAAGTGAAATACTATTTATTTCTTCATCTATTGCCTTTTAAGTGAGGAAAATGCACCCCACTGAAGAGACACTTTGGGTAAACACTTGTGGTTGAAGGGAAGGTGCAGGGTCATTGCAGAAGAAATCTTCATACTTTAGAAAGAAGGAGCTTGTCTGTTTATTTTGTGTCATGTGTGTTCCTTGTTTGTGGGTCTGATCTTCATCTGGGATGAGTTGTCTCGCCTCCATGGATCTGGCTCCTTTGTACAACCTGGTGCTGATGTTCTGTGCTGTTCATTTAAAATCTGCTTGACAGGATCAGAGGATGTGTAGGCTAGATAAGCAAAGCTGTGTTAGTGACCTGGGAAGATATCCTGCCCTGAGGAAACAATAAAAATAAATGTTTGTTACTCCTGTAGCTCATCTTGCGAAGAAGCCTGTGAAAGTCAGGAGTTATGGACCGATCCAATGCTTATGGTGACATTTATTGTAAGGTCACAGACATAAACCTGAGCAGGATAGATGGCTTCAAGAACATTAAGTAACTAAGTTTTCTGTTCGTTCATGTTTCAAAAACTAGGAAGACAGACTTCAGTGACAGCTTCTGTTAGTACAGGTGCAGTTAATGGGTTTTTTTCTGCTGTTGTGTAATGCAGGTAGCAGGTATTCCCCAGACAAACAAAAGCACATGATGGATATGATACTATCTCTGCAGCCCAGTAGCTCATTTGCTAGACTTGGGGAAAGAACTACAAATCATTTCCCATGCACCTTTACCTAAATTAATACTGAAATTTGCTTCTGCTGGATTTGCTGTGTTTTCAGTGTGATTTCCCAGCGAACATCCAAATGGATGATTTGTGTGTGTGTGTGACGAGCACAGCTCAAACTCCCACTCAATAGTTCTTTTCACTGATGGTTGTATATGGGAAGGAACATCCCTCAATACAGCTATGCTAAGGATTCCTTGTACTCAGTGAGGGACGCTGGTAAATCACTGGAGAAAAGGATTGTACTGTACCTTTTAAAAGCTCGAGAGGAAATTGTAGTTTGGGGAGTAATTTTGAACTTCATTCAGTGGAAATTAGCCTTTCTTGAGGGTTTGGAGGGGAAGAGCTGGAGAGGGATGCTGGGTCTGGATTTTTGTGTAATTATGTGGACTCGTTGCTGAAAAGTGAATATATTCAGTACCTTTTTTTCTCTGACATTGGAGCTCTGTGGATTAGTTGTGCCTGTGCTTGTAAAGCACAGGTTATTATTTCTCTACTTCAATAAGTGTTTTTGTTAAGTGCTGCCTCACTGATGCTGAGTTTATAATCAAAATGAGAATCTCTGGGACTGGGGTCCACTGGGGAAGGAGCAGCAGTGGAGGAAGAAGCAGATGTGTCCCAGTAGTGCCCATGCCAGGGAGAGGCTGAGTTAAGATGGGACATCCTTCACTATGACATCCTGGAAATACCTGTGGGAAAGGCATTGTGCAACCCTCAATATTTTTCACCTGTTATTAGTCCTCTCCTGCTTGTTTTCATGAGAAAGAATGACTGGGCCAATTTATGTGGTGTGCATCAGGACTTAGAACAGAAGCAAGCTTAAAACAGGATTTGCAGCAAGAGGACAGAAGTTCTCCTAAGCCGTTATGTCACTTACTTTTCAAAGCCGCTTTGGGTTTGAATCTTGCATTTACAACTTGCCCTCTTCTATGAACTCCAGGAGCTAAGCTCTTCCGTGGGGGGAAACCTCTCGACACATGCCCATCACCTGGTGTGCCGAAATGCCCTCCGGTTCAATGCTTTGCTGTTTTATTTCTCTCATATTTTGAAATGTTCTCTTCTAGGGGGAAAAAAAAAAAAAAAAAAGACGACAACTCTGTCTTTGGACTGGTCCTGAATAGTAATTCTTCAGTCAAACATAACATCACAAATGAGGCTGGACAGCTGTTTCCCAAATACAGTATATGTATATATTCTATACACGTAATAAGGCTTAGTTTTCACTATTTGAAAAGTTCTGCAGTCTCCCTGCCCCCTCCTGCAGTCAATGGCAAATGTTGTTCTCAAAACTCCACTTGTCACATTTTGTTCTCGAGAACAGGGAGGATATTGAGATACACTGGCTTCTTTCCTTGAGTGCATTTCAATATGTATTTTGTATAATGAGAGCCCAAATCCTTCTCACATTACTTATGCTTTAATCACACTGTGCTCTCCCAAGATTGCGTTAATCGCATTTGCATCAGCAGGAGTAACTCTGTATGATGAGCAATATTTCATCTGCAGAGAGGAGACAGATCTCGGGCGCATGATGAGGAAGGAACTGGCTGTCCTGGATTTGTTACAGCGCAGCTCTCTAGTGAAGAATGGTGTAGCATCCTGATTTGAGAAATAGATATTCAAGAATTAGAATGAACAAAAGCTTTTTTTTACAGTTTTCTTGAGGACCTGTCAAGTGTGATAGTTCCCTTTTAATTTTCTAGTAAATGGCTTTTTGGCATGTGTTAACTCCCAAGAAGAGTGGTGCTGCCTAGCGAGCAGACATCATTTTGTACGTTAGCCATGACATTACCGTGTACGAGAACAGAAAAGTTATATAGATATTACACCAATATATAAACCATGTGTGTTAGAAAGACAAGTTCAGTTTTGAAATATTTGACTTAGCTATGCTTTTCACTTTCAATCTGTGCCAAACATGTGCTTGAATGACTGATGGAGTCATATGGTTCCCTGAATAAAGCACTTTATTGTGCGCAGACTTAGAGCCTTCCAACAGTTGTATTACAGAAGCTTGAAGATTAAGATGATCCAACTGCTTAGGGGGTATGTTCCACAATGAACATTTTATTTTTCTTTTTTTCCCCTCTCTCTCTATTTTTCGCCTTAAAACGTGTCATTAGTTTGTTCAGCTGGTCACGCAGTGACACTGACCGCAGAGCCTTTAGTGGAGAAGAACAGCAAGTTACCTTCAAATTTCAGCTTTCACTCCTATGTCCATATTAAAATGTCAAACATGTGACTTTTTCCGTGGAGTTTATAGGATTTTGTGGGGGAGGGGTGGGAGGGCTGTTTCCTGTCGCAGATTATTTCATCAGCAGAATTAGATTAAGGAAGGGAATAACTCATACAAGAACAAGTGATGACAGGAGGTAGTTCTTAGAATTATAAAACTGAAATATTAAAAAGCATGTTTTTAATGCTGTTTAGTTAAAGGGGATCAGTGCGTCTCAAACTCGTATTTCTCATCTGAGCAGCCAGTGCTCGTGAAGCTGCTTAGTGTGAAAGATCAAGTGGACATGATGCAAAGTCACACAGAGATCAGTTCAAAGTTGACAGACCTGTCAAGCTGGAGAGACGATCTTTCTCCATTAGAAACTCAAAGAACAGAAAATTAAATTCAGAGATGCGTGGAGTCGTCTTGCTGCTGCCTGTCCTCAAGCTCATCAAAGACCTTTGCTGACTTTTGATGTTTTAAAAAAATTTGTACATGAGTAGTAATTTTGCAATGTGAAGGAAAAGACAAGATTGAAGCCCAAGAAGATCCATGGAATTAGTTGTTTTCCAAAAGTTACTTGTGCTTAAATGCCTGAGGTCTTAGGTTCGGGAATGGGGGGAGGAGTGAGAAAACAAGTAAAACTTTGTGTTTAGTTAGGTGGCTTGCCTTTTTTTTTTTTTTTTTTAAAATAATTATTTTCCAGGCATGCCATGAAAGGACTAATTTTACTAGATTTTGTACAGAGAATCGACGTACTGCTTAGATGTGCAAAGGTTAGTTGGAAAAATAATTTAAGATTTTGAACTAATAAGAACTTTACTGCAAGAGATAAGATTTTTATTTTATGCACAGTCAAATCTTGCCCAGACTTTTGTGCTTGCATACAGATGAGGGCAGAGTCTGGCATGTTATGTGCTGTCTTTTTTAAAGCTGTGTAAGTGCTGTTAGTGGGATAATGAGAAGTACCTCATCAGTGTGGTGGAGTTTCTGATTTTTGTCCTTTCTTTTGAGAGGGAGTCTGTGTTTTCATCTGGTGGTTAGCATAACATTTAAGATGGATGGACAGTTGACTTTAAGGCAAACTATTGCTTATTTGACCCTATGCAAGTTAATGGGTTTTCTTTCTTTAACCATTATGCACTGGAAATTTTGTACTGGTTTATTTTGCAGCATTTTCTTGGTTTTTATCAGATATTATTATAATTTGCATTTTTGTCATATTAATAAGTGACAATTTATTATTTTTCCTGTCTCAAACAGAATGGGTACCATTCTAGAAGGTGGTTTCAGCAAGATCTGTGGCTGGATAATGTTTAACTTGGGTGATGTTTTGGCTTTTGCTGGAAGGTGGAGTGAAATAGAGGACTGGAAGCACACATCCCCGCTCCTTGGCCAGATAGTTGAATAGTTAACACTTTTTTTTTTTTTTTTTGGCATGATATAGTCTGAGTCCTAATGTTAACAATTTCCATTTAAAGGAAGTTGATTTTTATTTTTTTCTCCTTGATGCACAAGAGCTGGATGTGATCCTCTTTGCTCAGAAGTTCTGCATTGCAATCCTATCTAACTTTATGTATAGCCACTTTATACTCTTGCCATCTATAAATATATCAGCACTGGCAAGATAAATACCAAGATGTATATAAAGCTAAAGGACAATCATGGGTCCTGTCATCTTTGGTTTTCTAGATTATGCAAACTAATTCTTTTAGTTCCCTTCTTGTAATTCAGACTTTCCACTTCCCTGCTCACCCTGGCAGCCTTTCCGATCCACCAGCTCCAGGCTGAATTAATCTTTTGTGAATGCAGGTGAGGAGAAATGCCCGCAGTATTCCAGATGTGCTTCTATCGCTAACTCTCAGGAGTAACTTCAATATCTGATATTCACTGAAACACCTCTTTTGATGCATTCTTCCAGGACTGCCTTTGCTTCAGGTGACATCAGTGTTATACTGAACAGCGTGTATGGGTTTCTGGTGTCATTTGCCTTTGAAGATTACTGCTTAGAGCAAAAAACCTACTAGTTCCTAAGGGTATGACCCTCCATTCTGTACTACTTGGTTTCAATCCTTTGCTCCAGCCTGAAAGTTACTGGATTCTTTTGTCATATTCCAGTTCTTCTCTGTGCAGATGTCATCTCCTAACTTGGAGCACTGCATTTCAGGAGGACACTTGTGCACATTGAGTAAAGGTTGCTGATAGAAATACTAAGACTGATCCTAATACATTTTCCTAGTGAACCTTGGTAGAAACCTTCTTTTACCTGGTTGGTTAGCGATGTGGTTGGTGGGTAGTCTCTACTCCTTACATAGTTTCTCTCCCTTCTTAATTTCCGAAGTTCACCCACATCTTGAAGCGCTAATTCTTGGTCCTCCTCTCTCAGTGTGTAAGCCTGGTAATTTTATTTTTAGAAGTTTGATTTTGAGTCTGGAGGTGATAAAAGAATTGTCCCAAATAAGACATGAGAGAAAAGCAACCAATGGGAGAGACAAAGCTCTTTCCCATGTGATGGACATCCCTGCAGGCAGTGGTGGCTCTGTTAGGACTCCTGCCCAGCTCATTGGGGCTGGTGGCACAGAGCAGACCTGAGGTAGCCTGGGCTATAGGGGAAGCTGTCTGGCAGCAGAGCCTCCGGCAATGCCTCAGTTCCCTGCCATAAAACTCATTGCCAGTGGTCCAGTGAGTGCTGGATGCAGCCATGTATACAGCCCTTCCTCCGTAGCGAGAAATGACCCCTCCACTGCACTAAGCTGGACCACTGACTAAATGACCCACTGACTGCACTAAACTGAGGAAGCTGGAGAAAACAAGGAGGGAAATGGAGAAAGTATGCCCTTTCTGTCTTCCACAGTGTTGCCAAAGCCATGTGATACAGAGCAGTGCTGTTAGCTGTTTTGAGTTTGCGGAAAGATTACTCTGTTCTATTATTCTTTTCTATCCTAAGATTATTCCGGTGCATTGGTGTTTTGTTGCAGAGGAAAAAGTAGATAGGCTGTGACTTACAATTCTGAGCCCATCTGCAATATGAAAGGTAACACAAGGATAATATACTTTAATTTAATTTAGCCTTTTTTTTATCCCCCTGTGTCCGTTATTTTCATAACTGGGCAGTAACTGCAGTGGGTGACAGAAAGGGTGTCTGGGTGCAGTGCGTTGGGGAGGGGGCTGGAGTTGGGCTGGAGATGGGCATCCCACAGCATCGCTGGGGCTGTCGGCCCTGGGCTGGGCTTTAGTGGGGTGCTGGGGCTGCTAGAGCCCTTGGGTGCCTGGGGACCCTGATGGAATCATGTTAACGTGCATGGGACAAGACGTGGGGATGGGACATGCACATCCACCCCAGGAAGAAAGCACAGCGTCATATGTTGGCTTTATTATAAATCCATATGTTAATAGACGGATCGGATTTATAAACTGCCCCAGGTCTGACTCCTCTCTCCTGTGCCGTGCCAGGGCAGCGGGCAGCAAAACCAGCACTAGCAGGATGGCAGGGGTGTGCAGTTGGAGGAATATTTTCTTTTTCTCCTTCCACTTCAGCCCATTTTATCCAGACACACTCAGTATTGAGAGCATTCACCTTTTGTTTATCATAAGGACAAATAAATTGCACTGCCCGACTAAAAGCTTATTAATTTTAAGTAAATGCAAATTTGAAGCGTGTCTGCGCTTCTTCAGAAGGCAGCGGCCGTTAAACAAAGATGTCACATTGCATGCTTGGAGTTTATTTTGCACAGAGTTTGGAGGAACCGAAATACAAAGCAAAAAGATGAAAACTATTCTTAACTACTTTGCCAACAAGTCCTTGTATGATACTGTGCAAAGAAGAAAAGTTGTAGAAGTACGTGGCAGATGAAAAATATTTAAGCCACACAAAAGTCACTGACAGATAACATCTACTCATCTCACTATTTGTACAAAGTATCTTTTATATTACTGAAAAAAAAAAAAGAATAAAAGGCACTACATCAGCTTGTGGGCTGCTTGTGGATCAAAAGCATTACCTTCAGTGCAGGCTGAAAATAGAAAACAGACACAACTGTGAAGTTTTTCATGTGAAAAAGTGGGAGACAAGCTTGCGTCAGGAAGAGCTGGACAGAATTTCACTGAAATGGAAAATAAGTAGGTGAGTAAGTAGGTGCATGTGACACAAAAGATAGGAAACCTGGGTCTAATAAAAGTTTCTGGTAGTACAGATGGCCTGATTTTCTTCCCCTCTCATGACACGTTACTGAAATTTAAATTCTCTGATTTCAATTATTACACTATTTATATTGCTGTAATACCAAGAGTCCCCATAGAGAAGAGGCCTCGTTATTAATGTAATGCAAACAACTCTAATGGTTCCAGCTTCAAAGAAATCATAATGAAAATGGGTAAAGGAGATGAAGAGTGGCAGAGAGGAAATACCAGCACGTCTGCGCACATGAAGAACTGCAGCACTGGGAGCTCATGAGATGTGATCAAGGTGATGGAAACCCTTCGTTAGTGCAGATGTCCAGTCCCGTCCCATTGCACTCCTCTCCTGGTGCCCCTCGGACGCTCTTTGTGAGGGCCAGGCTTACGCTCAGAGATGGGTGGCCCGAAACCAACGGAGAAAACTGGGAGTGTGTTTTGTTCAGACATCGTGCAAGAGACTGAGTGAAGTAACCCCACTGGGATAAATTCTTTGGTGTTCCCAGCTTTGCCTGAGGTGAGGGTCGTGCATGCCGAAGGCTCTCTGAGGTTGCCAGCAGCCATCCCACCTTTGTACCTACCCAGGAGCCCACACCACTGCTCAGGCTCGGGGCTGCTCTGGGGCTGCACATCTTTGTCCCATTTTTTCAGAGTTTCCTTCACGCTTCAATTTCTCTGCCTACATTTTTTGGACCTGACTCTCTTCTTATGTTTTTTATGGTTTTTTTTTTTCCTCCTCAACTAGGAGAATCTCTTCTGTCTGTGTCCTGTTGTTCAGTCAGGCTCAGTGGCCCTTTAGATGCTGTCACCTTTCCCATCTCGAAGGGATATGTGTGGGTCGCTCTTCTTGGCTGCGATCCCTTATTTTCTGCAGCGTGTTCTTTGAAACTTTGCAATCAGGTTGCAGAATCCTATTTAAAGGATTTACCTTTTTATTTTTCCCTTACTTTTATATTTAAAGACTGATCTAGAGTTTACCTATCAGTCATACAGGTTTCTTTATTTTATAGTCTTTCAGAAATATACATATTATGTAAATATAATGACCTTAAATCAGGAAAACATTGTTATTTGATTTACAAAAGAAAGTGTAATGTGCATATATCACACTGAGGACAGTTGGGAGTTAAGCAAGTGCATAATATCAAGCATGTGCCCAAGTGCTCTTTAGATTGAGGCCCCGTGACTGGGCTGCAGTGCTTTCTACGCCTTTTGCAGGAAGCTGTGATTTTTGTCACACCCAATAATTTAAATAAAAACATTCAGATAAGCAGCAAAATATTTGGCTGAAGGAAAGCAACTAGACAGAAAGTGGTCTTGTGTTTTATAAATGCTATGGCTTCAGAAGAGTTTGCAAACCCTAAAGCTTCTCTGTTTTGTTTCTCCCAAATAAATTATCTTTTCCAATAAAGATATAACTGCTGCCTATAAACCTGTCTTGATGTCTGTCTCCAGACTATCAACACTTCTGCTCAATATGCATTGTCAGTGTGCAGATAAATAAGCATGTGTATAAGATTAAATTTGCTCATTGTAACCGTACTTTGTTATGCACCACAAGCATCACTGTTGTGATGGAATAGAAGTGGCAAAATTGAACCATACTTTGTGTAGGTATTTTTCCTTTTTCCCGTGATATTTTTATAGCAGTTGCACTTTCTGGACCATGCCGTGTAATGAGGGAGTAACACATCTATGTACAAATGCTGATCCCTCCCCCTCCCCTTTTTCTTCTGTTTTGGGTAATCTTGTGATGTTACTGCTTTGCAGAATTAACGAGAAAGGCAACTTGCACATGTATGAATATATCACAAAGACTGTGATGCTTCCTGATATCTAGCTGCAGCTCCATGGTGTAAGACTGCGTGGAAGCGATGTAGACAAGGCATCCATGGGAGGAAAAGTATGCTCGTAGGGTTTCTTAAAATTTAGGTCTCATGAAACTTTCCGAATGCAAATCCTACAAAATAAAAGGGCCTGAGTCATTTAATTCATATAGTTGAGACTGCTCTAGTGAGCCAAGAAAAAAAAAAAATTGGGGCTAGAGCCAAACTTTTCTCATTTCTCTGACATATGCTTCATAAATTTCTGTTCCGTGCAGGGAGCTTCATGCCTGATAGTCAGAACAAAGATCTGTGAGGCTCTGTCCAGACCCTCAAAGGCAGATGAGATGGCATCTCACCCACCTCCGCAGGGGTGAACGCAGTCGTGTGCAGCGTTTGGAGCATCCCTTCTAGACTCAGCCCTGTCATGTGGGTTTGGGCTGCGCTGAGAGTGGTGTGAGAACCTTTTCTCTACAGGAACACCTGTATAACAAGCAACTTTCCTCCTCCCCAATATACTTTATCTTGGTCTTTTTTGGTGTTTCAGGGCAAGTGTCATATTTTTAAAAGCATGGTGGAAAATACTGTACTTCTCTTCCTCTCACGTCGGCCTAACCATAATGACTGCATAGATGTTTTTAAGCTAATTCTAACAGTGACTAAATTGGGGTCATTCTGCTCAAAACATAACTCTTGATTCTCAGAGTGATAGGTGACCAAAGAGGGTAGGTCAGGTTGCTGGGATGGCAGTACTGAGCACTAGGCTATGTGGGCAGATCTGAACCTACAGGTCTCTTCTCACTTCCACACATAGTTCAGCCCTGAGCCATGGTTTAGCTGCTGAAACGCTGCCCCATCACCTTCCCTCTGCACCTCCTAGCACAAAGGCAATGGGGAGAAGGAGGAAGAAAGGTGACGTTGGCCTTTCTCCATCTTAGTGGAGGATGGACACATCTCTAGAGCACCTGGGAAGACTCAGGTCTCATCCTCGTGGGGTACAAGTGCACCAGAGGGCTCAGTGTGATGGTAGGTCAAGCGCGTGGCAAACCCTGCCAGCGTTTTGACTGTCCCACGGCACCTGGAAGCCATCCCTACCTTCTCTTTAAGATTTATTCTCAATACCATTTCCAGCTCTTGTACTACAATACCATTATTTTAGGACTCTGCTTTTGCAGGCACAATACCATTAGTATGTTTAGTGAGAAGAAAAACACTTGATAAATGTTGCATGCAAATAGCTTTTTGACATTGTAGTATGAATTGAAGTCATCTGACTGTGTAGGAGTAGAGCATTATTTCAATGACAGTTTATATTCTCTTCCAGGTTTTTTTTTTCCACTAATGAGAATGTGCCTGTTACGGGGTTCCCAGTACTTCGTGACCTCCTTGCATGTCCATATAGAAATGCTGAGGCTGCAAAGTAAATGTTCAGTCTTTTGTTGTACACAGTTCAGACTAGTTAAAATGGGAGTACAGACTAGTTAAAATGGAGTACAACCATACATTGGAGCTTTCAGGAACCCCAGACCAGGTGGTTACATCTGTGCTGTGACTCCAACTTGCAAAGCGTGAGGACTAACTGACCCCCTCACAGAAATGGGAAGGACATAAGGGACAATCTGGAGTCACTGTCTGCCCTTAGGGAGCCTGTGTCATGCAACCGCAGGGTTTGTTCACCCCAGGGAGGGTAGGGCCCCAGTTACACCCCCTGGGGCACTGTCCCCCCTCCTACCACCACTTCTGCTTTGAATCTGATCCAGTGTGACTGCATCTGGGAAGCGAGATGGGAGAACAGGGATTGGGGCTAATTTCTTACCTTAATTATGGGAAAATAGTCCTGATAAAATCTTGCCTCTTTTAAATCCCTGCAGCTTTCTTATCCTCTTAATGATGACACTGAAAAGACAGTGACCTACTGCATTCCCCCTGCTATCACCTTCAATGGAGAAAAAATCCAAACTCTAGTTATGATGGTTACAATGGCATGTCCTGATAGGATGAGGGGTAATGGTTTTAAACTGAAAGAGGGTAGACTTAGATTAGATGTAAGGAAGAAATCCTTCCCTGTGAGGGTGGTGAGACACTGGCACAGGTTGCCCAGAGAAGCTGTGGCTGCCCCCTCCCTGGAAGGGTTCAAGGCCAGGTTGGACGGGGCTTTGGGCAACCTGGGCTAGTGGAAGGTGTCCCTGCCCGTGGCAGGGGGGTTGGGACTAGATGATCTTTAAGGTCCCTTCCAACTCAGACTGTTCTATGAATCTATGATTAATGTAATACTTTAAATAGTGGTGCCAAAATCTCTCCAAATTTTTTACTTAAGTCTTGCATCCCAACTCCTTATCTTTGCATCCTGGTATCTCTAGTCCGTATGTGTAGTCTTTGTCTTCTACTGCTACAGAAGTTCACCATCTAATCAACCTTGACACTTCCCTCCCGGAACCCCAGCTATCTTCAAAATTTGTGTAAGTTTTGACACTGACAGTATGACCCCATAATGTTTTAATATTTAATCCTGAATTACCTCCTTTTCAAATATGCTGCCAGGTCCCTTAAATAACAAGGTTCATGTTGTCAGATGCTGTTCCCGACTAACATGAAGTGCTTCTCCCTGTCCCTAGGTGAGAATGTGGACAGCAAGTTGGAGTCCTCGAGACAGCAGATGCCAAAGGACCAGTCAAAAGATTATGAGATAACAATTCCCTTCCTTTTGAATGGAGAACAGTGGAGACCAGTAAATGGCATTTATTCAAAGGTTAGTCTTCATTTTGTCAATTATTTTATTCCAAGGTGTATAACAATTGAAATGTTTTAGGGAAAAGTAAATGCACTTACTTCATCATATCTGTTATACTAGTATTTTTTTATATTTTTGTAGACCGCTGACTAAAATTGTTACTTACCTAATTTAAGAAAATGGGTAATGTCTTTGGCTGAAATTAATACATTTTTACTGTAAAGTGGCAATCTTATTTCTGATGGCAGAAATGGAAGCTTGAAGTTAAATAATTTCTTTAACAAGGTTAACACACATTGCTTGAGGTTGTATCATACAACAGCAGAACAACCCCAAAAACTGAGGGAGGGGCAAATACAACAAACACGTTTGTTTGATGAAATACAGTCTGACAGCAAGAACTTGAAGGAAAAGTGTAAATAATGTTGCTTTGTTGACTGCAGCCTGAGGCACTACCTGGAGCCCATCATGGGAGATGGGCCCCAAATGCCATCCCACGTATTGCAGAGGGAATTGAGGGCGAGTCTCCCTTCACATTCTGCTTTCCCTTTGCCTAACAAGGGCATAATCTGTCACTGGCTCTGACTAAGGAGGAATTGTTTCCCCCTCTTGACAGGTCCTGATAAGTCTTCCTCCTTTTTATCCCTCAGACGTTGGCAGATAATATGGGTAGCTGTTTTTAGGAGAAAAGGGCTGTTTTCTGTCTCCTTGGTCTCCTGCTTGAAGTATGAAGACGGGTTGTTGTTGTTGTTGTTTATTATCACCGAAGATGTCATGGGAATCTCTTACCCAACCTTTTTAACTGAGATCCAGTATTGTTCCAGGTTACTTTTTATATTGTACTTTTAATTGTCAGAATGAGGAGAAAAAAGTTAACTTTTTAAATAGGTAAAAAAAAAAAAAAAAAAGGGAAAAAAAGCAAGCAAAAACCATCACACACAAGCAATGCAAACAGCCCAGACAGCCCATTAGGAACAGCTTGCTTTATTACATTGGGAAAGTGTTTCAGGGAGAAATCCTGTTTGACTACTGCCACCATTTGCGGGACACAGTGTTTTGAATCATGCTGCTGACTGACAGAACTAGGTGTGAAAGGAGATTTCAAAACAAGGGATCTGACTTTCAAAAAAAATCTTGTCTGGATTAAAATTTTGTTTCCTTTTTCTTTTTCCCTTCCTAAATGGGAAAGAGGGCCAGTCCTAGTTTTGAATATCTGCAGTGATGAAAGGGATATCATTGTGGGTGTATAATGGCTTATCTTAGAGAGATAACACAGATGGCTTGGTCCTAGATGTATGTGCAACTCTATTTTTAGATCGTTTAATTAGAAACAGGCATTCTCCATATAGAGTTCTTTTAGCTACTCACTGTAGCTTTCTGAAAGAGTTACAACAGAGTATCTTTATGTGAGTAATGATAATGTGATTTATATCATTAATTTGTTTCCCAGAATTGCTTTCAGTTTAAGATGAACATTAGAAAAGATTTGTGGTTTGGTAGAAAGATCCTCATGCTGTATCAGCACTTTTTTTCTTTGAATACTTCTTTTCCATGGAAACTGTTATAAATTAAATACACAAAAGTACAGAACAGGCTGTGGGAAGAACAACAGCATTAAACTGGTAGAGGAGAAGAGTAACGAATAGCTTGTCACATAAATATTGATCAAAAGCACAAAAGTTAAATACTGTTGTATTTGATGGTTAAATAGGACCTATTGTTCTTCAACACATTTCAAAGTGTTCCTCGGTTTTATTTTCATTTTATATGAAGTAAAAAAAAGTATGAAGTACTGTGTACTTGTAACTAGGGGAATGGTGTTGCAATAGAATATATAGTAAAATAAATAATGTAGTGGTTATAAAAATGACAAAGTATTAAAGTTATTTGTGTATAGATAATTGCCTCACAATGATAGTCCCATTCTCCAGTCCTTTGATCGTAAATACTCCTTGCTTAACAATTAGTCCCCGAGAAACCACACTAGTCATTTAGTGCAGCATACTCTTTCTTTCCCATCTTGAAGATAAAACTGTCCTTTTATTTACCCCAGGAGTCACTGCAATATCTGTTGGAATATCTCATTCAGAATCTGTCAGGAATTATTATTAAGCTAATGACTTTCTCGTTGAGGGCTGTCTGTGCCACTGTGTGCATCTGTACACTGTGCAGAGCAGAAGCAAAAAAGCTGAAATCAGTCACACTGTTTAATCACACAAACACACAGACCTGCTCACCAGCAGGAATAAAATTACATTTACTGAAAAGAAAAAAATAAAAAAGTTATATAGCTATAACCTGGTTTTACTTTAATACAGTTAGGGAGTACTTTTTCAAGGACATCTAATGATTCCTAAGAATGACAGTTCAAATTAATGGTAGGAAAGATCCAATTTTAAAATCAGACATGTAATCAAATTATATTTAAAGAATTTTGGTTTCCCTAAGTATCAATTTAGTGTTTTGTTTTGGAGAGAACCTATCATTTACTGGGCGGATGGATTTTCTCCTTGCCCTTGCCACCCTAAGTCAAAGCTATGAGAGACCAAGACCAGGATCTCATTGTGGTAGTAGTATTTCAGAAATGCTATTGCTTCTTCCTTGTTTAAAAAGATGCATACGCTCATGCAAACACTTTATATAGGGAAGCACATTTAAAAAATAAAATATTTATACTTAAGAGAAGTTACTATGGAAATGCATGTATGTTTTTGCAACTGTACGATGCTGTTCATCTAGTTAGTGGTTGTTAACATATCTCCTGGCATCGCTTGCTGAATTCAGAAAATTTAGATCATTTTCAGTTGGAATATTTTAATGGTGCCCAGTTACATTCTTTTATTAACTGGATATAATATCCTGTTGCTAATCCTGAACATGCCGCTAAAATTAGCGGCTACTATTTTGAGTACCCAGTTGTTGCTAGTCAGGACTACTGATGAGTAACTGTATTTGTGGGCGTGTGACAGCAAAATCAGGACCCTGAAATGTTGTGCAACGTTGCTCTGTGCTTTCAAACAATAGCGGCCCATATTCACTGCAGATGTGATTTCCGTCTTCGCTGAAATTCTGTGCGCATTATAGAATGTGTTGATAGGTCATTATACGTTATAGCTCCAGTTCTCCTTCCACTTCTCTTTTTCATTTCTTCATCACTTTGCATTCGGTGTCGATTTTTTTTTTTTTTTTTTTCCCAGTGCTTGGTTTAAACCCAGGAGGGTTGGGTTCTATTTTTCTTAAATTTTTCTAAGGTTTGAACAAAATTGTTTCATTTTTATATTATTCAAGTGCAGGAAAAAGACTCTTTTCCCTTCATGTTTCCAGCTGAATATTTTTCTTCAAACTTGGCTTGAGACTTACAAATCAAGCCAAGTTTGATGAGAGTTGGGTAAGTGATGTTTTAGTACACAGAACACTTTAGGGAAGATTTTTAGAAGACCATCTGTTTGGCTTCAGCATTTATCCTCACACCCTGTTAGGGACACACACTAGTTAATGTGTGCCAGATCCCTGCATCACAGGAGCTGTAGGTCAGGTAATATTGGTTGTGTTAGACTGAGGCCTGAAGCACGTGCCTTCTCTTGGAGAGACAAGTGCTAGGCAGGAAGCTTTTCACATGGGCATTAAGGGTTTCTTGGCTCCATTTCTGTGCTTAAAAGGTTGTAACTGTGGGGGAACGCTGCCTGCCAGAGACCATCCAGGGCAGACGTGAAATAGTGTAATGCTGGTGGGGGATCCCAGTGTGGCATTGCCCTGAGCTGACATCCATTCTCCCAGAGTGACACACTCATTAATGAAGTTGGCTTTGTATCCAGGGTTTAGTCCAGATATTAAAATGCATTAAGTTTCTGGGAAATTGAAAGCGTTTTGTGCATATATGATAAGATCAATTATGCAAGTACACATAGTCCTCAGGTTGTGGCACCTGTCACTCAGGTGTGGGGTTTTTCTCCAGCCTTGGCTGTGCAGGATCTATAATGCTGTTGCTGGCAGCTGCAAGGACTCAAATATAATCATGAGACTGGTCAAGTGCTTTGAAAGATTTAATCCTCTGAAGTTTCTAAAAGCATATGAGCAAGTTAGGTGCAGCTCTCCTTACTGGGTGATGCTTTGCGCCTTTTGATGCCTATGCACACACTTTTGTAACTCTGATCTCAGTATCTGTCTGAATGCAATATCAAACTGCTCCATACACAGGTGTATGCTCCAGTCAGGCAATGATTACCATTCATAAAAACAAATTTTGAGTGTAGCTGAACCTGGGCAGTTACTGAAAGACCTGTGGCCAGGCAGCATAGAGCTGAACATAGTTTCTGAAGAGCCACATGAGAAGCTGGAAAGCCCTGAAATCCTGAAATGCTTTAGGCTGCTTTGAGTTTCCGAGTTGCCTGTCCAGGTTGCTTTTAAATGCTGCAGAGAATTTGTTTTTTAACATTAAATTTGGGTGATGTGTAGAGGACAATGAGCAAATTTTGGTGTGTAACTTCTTAAAAATAATTTACTATGAGAAAGTAGATGCACACAATATACCTGTCAATGGATTAGACCCTTAATCCACTTCAATCACAGTGAGTCTCACCTGATTCTCTTAAAGTACTGCCACTGACTTCAATATATAAAAAGTATATTGGAAAAGTAACCTCTCCCTCACCTTGCAGAGAGTTAGACCTCTCATTTAGTGGCAGATGCTGGATGGCTTTCCACACACCAGGAGATTCAGATCTGTTGCTGTTGGGTTTAGAGGCAAGTGAAGGAAAAGAAAGATGCCCATAGTGGACAGAGAGGCCAGGAAGACCCGCAGAGTGTTCCTGGATTCAGAACAGCTATGACTCCAGCCTTGATGACTTTTAAATCCAAATAAATCAGAAATTTGTTCCCTTGGGGGAAGGGTGGATGGATTCAGAGAACATTAAAGCTGCTTCACCATGTTTAAGCTTTCAAGGCCAGATTCTGAGCAAGTGTGAATCAGCTTCCTTCCTTTGGCTGGGCTGGTATAAATCAGGTTTGCAAATTGAAATCTTAAAGAAGTGTTTTCAAAAAAGAGACAAGAAAGATGAGAGGACAGAGTTCCTTTTCTTGTAGCAACACTCTTTTTTTCTTTCTTGGTGTTATGTTATACTTTGAGTATAAACTCTAGCAATGAAATGCAAAGATAAAGATGAAGGCCAGCTATAAATATATACTTAGACCATATTTCTTCTGGTTTTTAAGTGTATGCTTGTCACAGCTCAAAAGATTCTGCATGTAAAGTGGCAGAAGATTACCATTTTTTACTGCTTAGCATGCATTGCATCTCATTGAGCTTGCAAAGAAGTAGCTTTTGCATTTCTGCCTGCCTCATTCGTGAAGTATTGTGTTATGGATTGCGTTCATAAACAAACATCAGAATCTTGATTATCTGTATGTCATTCTGGACACTGATTACTTGAATCTCAATGTGAAATCCTCCACTGTCTGTAAAAGTATCATGTGCTCTGACAGTTGTTAGTTATTTTTGTGGTTCTCCAGATTTATCAGATGTATTGGATATTACACTGATTCTTTTCACCTCTTTGCATTTTTTTCATGCCTTCACTGTAAGGCCCTAATTCATCCCTACTGAAATAGGTAGTTTTGCCATTGAAACAAAAAAATACTGGAAAGAACAAGAAATAACTTTAAATTTGTTAAAAAGTCACAGGAATAATGCTGAAGATTTAAGTACATATTCAAAGCTGCCAAGCAGGGCTGAGCCTTACCCATTTGATCCTATTTTTATGCTCTTTCATTACTGCCTTTCTCTTGCAAACTGGTAGAATAGGCACAGTCTATTATAGTCCACTCCATCATCCGGAGTTATGGCATGTACACCAGCTTCAGTATTATTATGAAGTTATTGGTGCGCCCATTAGAAAGACCCCAATTTAACAAGATCTCTGTGCTGGTTCACGTTTCCCCTCTTTGCTGCACCTCTTGGTGTTCTCGTGTGACTCTAATAGAGGGTTTGATGCATGGAGTACAGCTGAGAGGCCTGCTATGTCAGCTAATTAATTTAGTGCTCAGAGTTTTCAAGAGCAAACCCATTCAAGTTTATTTCATAACTGGCATAGCCTTCGTGCAAGTGATAATTGTTTATATTCCCTTCAACAGAGCCTCCTGCTGTTCTTTTTCATTTGAAATAATTACCAAAGTTTAGACTTCCAGACAATTGTATTAAGGGGAATCATACAGTGCTGCTTAAACAAGTCTTTGAAGACTGAGAGGACAGCTTTCATAGCTCTTTTACATAGTTGTTTTACATATCTTAAGAGAGAGAAGCATAAACAGAATTTATAGTCCTCTCCATATTTTTATGACTCATGAGTATCAAATATAAGAGGCAGAGCTGTGCTTGCTGCTAAGGCTGTGTCATCAGCTGGGAATGTAGCTTGGCACAGACAGCCTCAGCGGTGTGAGAAACTGCACTAATCCTCGATAAAATTCTCTGGGAGATCTGCTTCTTGAGCCTTTAATTAATAACCTGGTAGTCATTAATTTAATAGCCTAGTAAACAATCTGTTATTTCTTTTGCTTTTTATTATACCTATGCCCCTGCCTTGTAGGGCCACTGTGAGGGCTAATTAGTTCAATTATGCTCTATTATTTAATAACTCTTCTGCATTTCTTTAATTCAGAAACTGCATAATTTTTGCATGGAAGCTATTAGGCAAAAGAGTGTATCACCTCCTCTGGTACTCGGTTTTATTTTTGTGACTATGCTAGGGCTGGCTTGCTTCACTGCATGAGCAAAAGCAGTTTAAAGCCATCCCTCTCACCTATCTTGTGCAAGAGGAGATCCTCACGGAGGAAAGCATGTTCCCTTCTTCTCAGCCAGCCCCGTATCTGTGTTTAACCAATAGATCAATCTGAAAAGTTCATTTATGAAGGTTTTTAGAAATGTCGGTAGGTGTATCCTGATTCTAGGGACGTGCTGGATCTTACATAGCAGCTACAGGCTTGAGAAATTCCTGGAGCTGGGACCACCAATAAAAACTTTGTGTTGGTGATTGAGTAGGGGAAATTCTTTTCTCTGTCTGTACTGAATCAGTGCCCTAGTTTCAACTAGATATACTAGTATTCATTTCCTGCCTGAAACGTTTGGGCATACTGGGAAGTGTTAAGCAATTGGGATTCATCCCAGAAAACGGTCCATTTCATTTTTAGCTTAAGTGATACAGTGTGTTAAGTTTGTAAAGTTCTGTGCGATAGTTTATGCACAATATAAATAGCAGATATTATTGAAAGAGATTGCTATTTCAATAAACAGAAAATTGAGAGTTTTTTGTTAACCATCCACCAGACACCCTTCCCCTCCCCTTAGTGTCTTGGAGCCCTCAAGAGGGTGAATGTCCCTTTCATGAGCTTGTATCACGCTGAGCTGTTGGGAGGAATTTTGTCATACTTGGCCAGTGAAGATGGCCAGTGATATAATAGTCTTGGGCAAGCTCTGTCTCCCCGTACCACCCGGCCTTCTTCTGCCAGCGATTGTATACAACGGGACTCTGCAGAAGTGCTTTGTTGCATTTGCTGCCTGGGACCCACCAGCTATGAGGTAGTGTCTCAGATTTGAGCTTGAGGAATCCATTCATATGTTCCTCTGTAAGGTGATGGGGCTGAAGCAATGTTCTTTGACACGAGTTTTCAGACTGGTATTTAAAAAAAAAAACCCAAACAAACAGATCATACTTTCCGTAATAAAATGAAAAAAAATGTTTTGATCTTAATGATGCAGTTAATGCTAGCAACCCTTTAACGTGGTATTAAAATCTAAAACTAGGTTCTTGCAATTATGCAGCATTATGCTGGGTTTGTAAAGTGCTTGTACTGAGGCATTTTCATATTGAATTAATTTAGCTTATACTTGGCTATTTCATGACTCTTGCAACAGATCTTGCGAGCGTAAGGTATGAATTTCAGTGTTGGATTAAAATAATACTTTTCTTTCCAGCTATGAACACGTGATCATTTTTTACAGGCAAAAGGAGAATCTCCCTTGTTCTTAATTCTTACTGTGATTGCCTTGAGTCAAACTGAATGTAGCGCAATTCCTACAGCAGGGTCTCCCCCACCATATGCTCTTGGTATATGGCGTGTTCAGATCCTGAACGGAGTCCTCTGAGGGCTTGCAGGTAACAGCAGAAGAACTTGGGGCCTTTCCAAGGACTGAAGTCCTCTGAGCAGGGGAAGACCATGGAAACTAAGACCTGCTGACATAGGCAGTGATGAAAACCCTTATCTCAGGAAGGCATAGTAAATTGAATTGTATCCCGTGTATATTTTAGGGATGAAGAAGTAAATTTAGCTGGTCAATTCACTGAGTCCTATTGTTAGCAAGCCCGATGCCTTTGTTGTTGAATTATAATTCTATTTCAATATGATTTACTCAAACCCCAGTTGATTTATCTCTTCTATAGGAATATTTCTCATTTTTCAGAATTGTAACGAGAAATCATAGAGGTTATATGCAGTTTAAAGCTTGATAAGAAAAAAATAATTAGGATTGATTTAATAAGCCTTTGTGAAATGCTGTAGTAATATCTTGACAATAAAAGGATTTCAAAGTGTTGCTATTTTACTAGAAATAAAATGACTTGCCAAAAAGTCTGCCAATTGTTTTTGAAAAGCTTATGTAGATGAGGTAAAAATGATCTATATCAATTTGATATCATAGCAGAAAGTTTGTGCTCAATTTCTATCTTGAGGAAATTGTGTGTCCCTTTTGTGCACTGTCTTTCCTCAAGGACACAATTCTAAAGTATAATTGAACTTTTGAAGCTTAATTTAACAAAACGATTGCAATTTACAGCATTGTAGACGTGGTGGAGTGATGAAGCTTAGTGAGACTGGAGACGAAATACATTTGGTGATAATTTGTGCACTGCATTTCCATTTGTGTGATACGTGTGTGTGGTGGGGGTGGTGCCAGAGTCTGCAGGCATTTTACTGGACTTGAGCTCATCCCTGTCCTGCACGGATGTGCTTGTGGTATTTCTGGTCAGTGTAACGATAAATCGGCTAGTGATACTGGTTGCACTGAAGAATGTGTTTGTTCACCCTGATACAACGGTTAGACACATGTGGTTGCTTTGACAGGGCCACTGAATCCAAGGAGGGGTCCTGTCACCTCTCATTGCTCCTCAGCGGACCAGGATGCGTTAAGCAACATCTAGATCTCCAGCTCTGACCTTTTCATCCTCTGCCTCAAGTCCCAGGATGCTAATACATTGTTTCCTCTGAAGTTTGAATCACTCTCAGGAAATGGAGCGCTCCTAGGTCCTGCCCTCATTCCTTTGCCCTTACTGTGTCTCCTGCCTTAGGATCAACTTTATTTTGGTTCTTCTGGATGAACTTGTCCCCCCTTCCTCTTATGACCATCTCCCTTCACCAGGAGCTACTGGGCGGTTTCTTGGCAGGGTTCATCTCCTTGTTTGCTCCTTCTCTCTCCACTGGCTGCATCCTTCAAGGAGTGCTTCAGCATTCCTGCACAAAAACGGTCTTTTTGGTGTGAACCTGCCAAACCCTTCCCAACCAGTTGTCACTGTCTGGAGTGATTCCTGGCCTTCTGAGGCAGCAGCATTTTACACTGTGTGTTTGAAGTGAAGCCTGCAGATAATTTTAATATTCAGAAGAATTGTGTTTGTTACTTGAGGCCACTTAAATGGGCACAGGAGCAAATGTTTTTAGTCAAAGCAGCTGCCTAGCTAGGGAAGGATCAGATCTTCATTGAGATGCCTCATTTTTGCACACTGGTGGATGCTGTTTTCCGGCACACTTCATTTGTGTGAGTGTTGGAGATGGCAGGCTCCTTCGGGCAGCAATTTTGGATGAAATCCTACACTGGTGTCTCTCAGATGACATTATTTACTTTAGTTTCACCCATTCCATCATCTTTCCCTAGATGTTTTCCCATTAAGTACATCTTGTACTGAAAAAGAAATGCTGCTGAAGGAGGTCTGCTTCAACTCCTGGCAAGTGATGATGAGACAAAAGCTCTTAGATGTGTTAATCTAAACAGCCATAGTATCCCTGCCCCAAAAAGGACCGTTTCCTTGGCAGATACTGAATCTGCCTTTTTCAAAGGAGAGGGGAGTTTCTGGAAATGAATCTGTTGTGGGAAAAGCCAATAAGAGGAACTGTGTAATTTCGTCCTCAAAGCAACTTCTAGCATATTACTGGTTTTAACATTGCACACTCCCTTCTGCCTACGCTGACATGGTCAGGGTGCATTTTCAGCAGCAGAAGAAAAAGTGGGATCCCTAAATTGAGTATCTCCAACAGAAACGGCCTTTCTTTTGGTTTCAACAGACAGAAACATTGTTTAAAGCAGACTTTTTTTGGCATTTACTGGCATTACTAAGAAAGAGTTGGCAAGGAAAGCTGGCAGAAGGAGATGAGTTGGATAAGCTTTAAAGATTTTTTTTTTCCTATAAAATGAATATCCAGAAGCTGTGTAAATGTATTTTTTCTGTTTAAAAAGTGTATATAAAGACAACATATACACATTTTTGACTGAAATAGCATCTAAGCTGGCTGTGCCCTCCAAATTCTTTTCCCTCAATTAAAAAGATGGAGGAAAAAAAAGAAAAGACAAAACAAAACAACACCTCAGGAAATCCCTAGAATGTTTATTTGGGAACAGACCAGCCTGTTACAGTCATTAGCTTGCAAAGGTATTTCTGTTATAGTCAGAGGGCAAAGTGAATTTTAACCTTTTATTGCCAAGACATGTTATGTTTGTTAGTGAAGTAGCTATTGAGATACATTGAGGCATGTAAATTACTGTGAATGAGTGTCGTATGTAAAAAAAAAAAACCAAACCCTAAAAGTACTCCCTGCAGAGAGAAATTAAAATCAATTTAAATGCCCATAATTAAACATAAAGTACTATATTTCATACTTTATTGAGTTTCTATTTATTACTTTAACATTTCTGGTTGTAAAAGGCTTCAACTGCATCAAAAAGATATTTCAAAATATTGACCTTTTTTCATTACAAGTTTAGTGCAGAATTGCTTACTGCCATGGTGTGTTGATTATAAAAGAAAAAAGGGAATAGGGCTGGACTGGTTTAAACTGTGATCTGTGGGAGCCCTCGAGACCAAAGTGGTTGTTTCCCAGGATCCCCATAGGAGGGAGAGAGGAAAGGAAACCGCGACTCTATGGAGACCAAGCATCAAGAGCCTGGGAACATGGCAAGTCGCAGAGGGCAAATTTAAGATATGGATAGAAACAGTTGGGTTTCTTTTAAGATGGAAACCTAAATTGTTTGCTTTGTACAGTCAAACATCTCCCCTTTTATTGTCTTGCCCTTTTCCATCTAGAAAATGGGAATCAAGTTTAATCCAAGCCATGGGACATCAATTTGATTTTGGTAATGACCTTTTCAGATTAAAAGTGTTATTTGTATTCATACTCTTGCTGTACAACTTTTAGGGAGCAAGGATTTGCTGTTCTGGGGGAAAGAGGGATGTCTCGCATGTGTGGATAAATCACGCATGTGTTGTCAGAACAAGGGAACAAATATTTTCAAGATTTTACTTCTCAGAGAATTAAAGAGGAGAAGTGTTTGCAAAGCTGTGTACAAGGATTTTCACTGTTACAATCTTGGAGGCAATTTAAGAGCAGCTTGTAAGTACTGTGAAGAACATTAATTGAGATTTTTATAGTGTATGATGAGCTATATACATCAGTCCAAGTTTGGCATGATCACCTTTCTCTGAGGGAGATTAACATTGACATCAAAACACTTTATTTTAAGGAACATTTTGAGAAATAATATTTTAGTATATTATGTGTTTTTTCTTTCATGTTTACATTTTTACTGCTCTCAAATATGCAATTTAATCATCAAGCATCAATTTATTTTTAAAATTGAGTTAGTTTTAACACACTTCCATCCATCTTTTATTAACTAATTTAAAAAGAAATCTCTGTGTGTAGAACTGAAATCGACTCTAATTTCAGCCTTCGCAGAATTAGTATTTAGCAATTTCTCCAAATCTGTGTGTTTGTGATGGTGAGAATGACAGCTAGATTTGAGCCATTTCTTTAAAAGAGATTCCTGAGCCCTCCCCATTGCATTGCTGAATTTCCAAGTTGGTATATCTGTATCTATATTGATATAGTAGGTATATATGGTGGAGTCCCCATCCCTGGAGGTGTTTAAGAGTATAGGTTGACTTAGCGCTTAGGGATATGCTGTAGTTGGGAACTGTCAGTGTAAGGTCAATGGTTAGACTGGATGATCTTCAAGGTCTTTTCCAACCTAGATGATTCTGTGTGATTCTGTGATATCTATATTGCTATCTATACCTATATCATCTATATCTGGACATACATACAGATTCTCTGTTTCCAACCATGTCTCAGGATTCAGCTCTTAAATCATGGTTTGAAAATTTTTTACAACAATATGTGAGGAAAAAATGACTGAATAAGGTCACAGCAAAATTGTGTGTGGAAATCTAATCATAAAATCAAGTAGTTGAGAGGGAAGATATATACCATTCAGTGAAATTCCTATCAATGTTTCTGCTTTCTAGAACATGTTATTTGGAAGGAATTACATTTAGAAGCAGAGAGCTTATCAGTGTGTCCTTGTAGCATACTTGCCAATGTCATGAACTTCATATATGTAGATAGAGTTGTTCTAATTTTAGGACTAGGCAGTGGGAAAAAAGAAAGTGTATTGTGAAAGAAATAAAACCAGTATTCAGTCACTGAAAGTGTGGATATTATCTGTGTCATCATTAAAGAGCTTAAAAATTGCAGCAGGATTGGCTGGTATGGACATTTTGACTGATGTATATGAAATAAGTGTCTTGTGGGGCTCCCCCATTATTGTGTGTTGGAACTGAACAATATTTCCTCTAATTCTAACAATTTGGGGCAGGTAACAAAGAGATACTGATTTGGTTTTTTTCAAAAAAATATCAAAAAATTCTTCACAGCCTTCATTACCAAGCAATTTAGCCGAGTCCAGTCTCTGCTTGAAGTCTTCAAAGGCAATGTTGGTTTGTTTTTTCAGCAAAATCTTTATCTTAAGCTGAATGTGAAATCTTACATTGGGCATCACAATTAAGTCAAATGCTTTGGAAATACTGCAGTATGCTTTGTTTTTTCATCAACCACCCTGCCATTTTACATTTTTACATTCTATATTTTTATATTATATGTGTATATTTTCTTGTCATAGCAGTGAGAGTTTCAGAAGCTCCTCAAGACCCACAGTGAAATTGCTTTCATGATCTGTTCTTTTGGTGTGCTGTCTGGCACCTGACAGTCTACCATGAGCTAGTGAGAAGTTTATTCAGCATAAAACAAAGTCATATGGCAATTTATTGCTGTCTTTACCTATCCCACAAAATCGTTCCTCTGCATCTCTCGGAATGTGCAAATTTACTTCTTCAATTTTAGGGAGCTGTATCTTGTCTGTTGAGGCAATGTCACCGTCACACGTATATGGAAAGGAAATAACTTGTCCCACATGTTTAGCCTAAGGTAAAGTTTGTGTGTGCAAGGTATTTTTATCTGTGAATTTTGATTCGCAAACCAAAATTTGATTGAGTTGTTTGGGGGGGGGGGGGGGGGGGGCGGGCAGTTGATATACCTTCTTTATCAAGTGTATCATGACATTTAGGCTTCTTTAAAAACAGAGTCTCTATGTAAAAGCAAATAACTGTTGTCTGAGGGAATAATGCAGCATCCTTCAGGTAAGGCAGTTCAGAGTCAGTTGCTCAGGAGTCCCTCAGGGAATGAGTACACACGTGGCATCTTTGCTCTTCCTAACTCTTTCTCTAAGTGTAACCAATTTATTCAGTCCTCAAATGTTATTTTCTTGTGCACCTCGATAAGTTGTCCATCTGAGTTCCTCTCTAAAACTTTTCAGTCTTTTGGGGAGCAAGACTTCTCATTTAAGCTTTGTGATACAGCTCTAAAAAGCTCTTTCCCTCATCATCTCAGGAAATCAGGACAGTAGGGGGAACCCCTGCAGAGCCATTCTCTATTTATATGTTGATGAGCCTCAATGAAAATTTCCAAAAAGTCTATATATGCTTTTAAACCTGCCAGAAGAATCTGGCTTGCTCCTGTGCTTCTAAGTCCTGCTCTAAATATACTGTGTTTGCTGACACTTTGTGATACAGCATAGTGGTACCCATATCTGACAAACACTTGCTATTTATAGAGACACTAATGAACCTTTCCAGAAGCCTTCCTCTGCATTCTGCTAACTTATTTGACTCAGGAGTACAAAAACCAGAAGTCTGGTGCAATGTGTCGTGTTTTAACAAGCAAAGTTTCATACACTCATGTTGCTGAATTTCATTTAAATATGCAACACGGTGCAGCATTAAGGCTTTTTTTTTTTTTTTTTTAAGGGTTGTAAAGGAGTGGTAATTCAGTAGTTTAGGTTCATACCTCAATGAAAGGTTGGACTTTTTGGGTTTTCTGAAAAAAAAAAAAAAAAAAAGAGCGTTGAATGGCTCAAGAGCAAGAGTGGTGTGCAAACCTGTTCATTAATAATGTAGTGGTTGGAGCACTCATGTATAGGTGGGAGGCTGTGGATCAGACCACTGAGGTACTGAATCTCACAGGAGACTGCAGCCCCGCAGTCTGTACGTGTTTCATGCTAGATCCTCACTGAATAATTACCGTGAAGGAGAACAGTCATTAAAATAAATGAGAGAGATAGGTCACCTGGGGAGAACATGGGAAGGAGTGCAGGGAATGGTTGGAGGTCTGAAACTGTGGCCCGTGATGAGGACCAAAGAGCTGGGACTGTCAGTCTAGAGGGGAAGAAGCAGGGCGGAGACATGATAAATCTTCCAGTATGTAAATGGCTGCAGGAAAGTACGAGGGAGTAATTAGTTTCTGTGTCACTGTTAGATATGCTCCCCATCTAGCAGGGACAAGAAGAATGGCTTTACAAGGCAGCAAGTAAGAGCTCAGTAATGAAGATAATGAGAAAAGGATGTATTTACATGCATATAGTGAGGAAGGGAAGCTTTGAAGTCTCTCAGAGTGCACTTGATTTTCAGAAAAGCCAGAGAAACAGCTGCTAATGAGAGAGGTATAATTGATCCTGACATGGGGCAGGAATCTCTGGGGTCCCATAAACCACATTTTCTATGATTTGATGTAAATTGGAGACTATTCTTTCTCCTTTATAAAAACCTGCTTTGCAAACTTTTACCATCTCTACATTTCAAAGAATAAGATTTGAGTTTTTCTGAGTTTTTAAATACTTAAAACTTCATAGAGAACACTTCAGCCTCTTGCCTAGGGTGAAGAATTTGTTGCCCCATAGCTCTTCTTTCTAATTATTAGTTTTGCACAACTTAGAACCAGACTTTAAATAATACATAGACAACTAAGACATTAAATATAATCCTGTCTCAACTGGGTGAAGAGAAAATGCCCTAGCAGAAGTTGACCCTTTTGTTTCCTCTTTTAAATTTTATTATTAATTCAAGGACAGACACTGAAATCACAGAGGCGGATCAGGATGCCATGGAGGTTGGGATATTTATAACCTGAAGAGGTTTGGTTTAGGGAGGAAGTAGTTCTGGCTCTGGAAGGGCTTGTTAAATTTTGTGTTGTGCTGCAGAGTTCCCACATAAGCATGGACAAATCAATTAGCTTCTCTGTGCTGTAGTTGTTCATCTGTAAATGGAGATAGTGGCACATCTCTGCCTCATAGGTGCTTGGTTGCAGCAGTGATAGAGGCTCTTATGAACATGCAAGATGGTTTTAGAAAACAGTAGTAGACAGCCTGAGGAAATCCTTTCTTTGAGGAATTTTGGAGGTTCAACAAAGAGATGGATAAGCCATTCTGTTGAGACAGGTTATGAAAAAACACCCTGTGCATGTGAACTGTTGACTGTGTCCTGTAGTAGCACTTTCCTTATTGCCTCTTTCCAAAGCGTGTGCTATAAAATACTGTAAACAAAACTTGCATGGGGAGATTAATCTTTTGGAAGCTGGGTGAAGTCTCTTCTGTATATCTTTCTGGATTTTATGGAAAACTTGTTACACAGAAATAATTAGGCTTCACCAGAGGCCCTTCGATGGCTTTCTGGAAGTATAATGCCATAAACAATATTGGGTGGCAGCAGCAGACTCGTATCTGTGTCATCTGTTACTCTGAGAAGCATCAAAGCTTCAAAAGATTTTCAAGAAGGGGGAAGGGAGGAGAGGATTTAACTGCAGTGCATCATAAATAGACCAAATCCTGAGATGACAATTTCAACTGTTTACAATAAGCGTGAAGTAATTCAAAACACATTCTGGGACATTAGGGTTGTAAAGTCCCGGTAGATCACATGGGCTGTGTTGCAGAGCTGTCTTATTTTTAATTAGCAGTGAACAGAGACATGGTAATGGGTTTGGGGTTGGTTTTTTTTTAATTTTTTTTTTTTTTGAACTATCATCTGAATGAAAACATGTTTAGTCCAGAGCTGGTTATGAGTCTTTTTTTTTTTTTTCCCTTTCAATATCTTTTCTGCAGTTTTGTGTCAGTAGCTAAGAAGGAAGTAGATGGGATGCAGAGCATGGTGTGTTTGGGGCAGATAATGCTGTGGTTGGCCTATTGTTAGAAATTTTCAGGTGTTCAACAGATTTTTTCAGTAAGTGTTTCTCAGTAATATATCTCTTTTGTGGTTACTAACTCTTCCCAATGCTAAGCTGAAAAATATGATTTTTCTGTTTTAATTTTATCTTTTTTTTTTTTTTTTTTTTTTTTTTTGCTACAAAGGATAGTTGGTCTGTAGTTCTAGGTCTAAAATGAAGGCTGCTCTGTGACTAAAAGTGAGAATTTTCTCTCAGAAGACTATAAATCTCCAAAGCTGATGGAAAACCAACAGCATATGGCACACAATTCATCTAGTGCAAATACCTAAATATTCTGTGTATCATAGCCCATCCCTGGGAAAACTGTTGTATTTAAATCTCCATTGGGGTTTAATTCCGAAGGGGGGGGGGGGGGGGGAAATCTGTGAAACTGAAATAAGAAACAGAGAATTTGAGACTATCACCAACATTTAAATCAGTGTGTTGTCAGAGATTTACTGTGTTTGTTCACACAAAACTGCATAAAATAGACTTGTTTCAGGGAGTCTTTATTATTCTCTCTTACCTGTGCTAATTCACTGGCTTCTGATATTGGGGAAGGCAGGCAAAACAGAGCAGGACTCATACAAATAATGGAGCGACAAGAAGAGGGGGAAACATTGTAAATACATGCTTGAATGATATGTTAACATAAAGGGAACTGAAAGCTGTCCAGAAAGGCAGATCGACAGTCTTCTCCCATGATGGGATGCTCTGGTAGCCTGGGTTTTGCACAGGCAGACCTTGGAAAGAGGTAGGTTACACAGAGCACAATTAAAGTAGAGTTTGCAGCGTATAACTCCACTTGTTCCTCATCTTTTAGCTGCATGAACGACTGCTGATTTCTTCCATAATTTCAAAGCTACTGTCAGGTCTACTTTCCCACAGTCCCTGTGGGTATTTGAGTCCAGCATCCACTGGCTGAACTGGAAAGTATTCTTGCTTGTTCTGTTTTGCTGCATTGGTCCATGAGGCTGAGGTTGGGTAATTGAAACGTTTTACGAGCCTTCTGCAGAATTTTCATTTTTCAGTTTTCTAACCCTGTGCAGTCAGTTCAGCAAAGAAATGGGAATATTTGTGTTCATTTACGCTGTGGTAGAGCAGCTGAAGGTGACAGCGGCCTTTTCTTTATACTTTTATCACATGTTGCAAATGCCTTTGAGATGTTTCTTTCTTTGTTATCTCAAAATACTGCACTATATTGATTTTTTCTTTTTCTCTAAGGGGCTGAAAATTTCAGAACTAACCCTGAAGCCAACTGAAGTAATTGATTATCTGTTTTTACCTCCTCTTCAGTTATTTACCTCATGCCCTTCAAAGGAGAAAGGGTGTGCTATTTCTAGATGATTTAGTGTAAAGCAAATCTTTGCCAGAGCTTTAATATCAATTTATATAACCTCAATACAGGCATTATTTTTTAGACCCACAAGTTTATCTAATACGTCATGACAGAGCTTGTTCTAGAAATACCATTTTATAGCTTGTTCTTATGGAACCTGTGAGTAATAAGAAATGAAACATTTTCTATAAGCTCAGTTAACAATTGAAAATACTTGAGCAAAATATCTGCAGGAGCAATTAGATTAATATTGGCCTTCTATAATCTAGTTAGATATCTTTTAAAATGTATTTTATAATTATAGATACGTTTTGTTTACAGTTTTTTATTGTATATAATACTGGCAATGGCATTTTAATCTGTGTTTTGTCTTTGCCTTTGTGGTGAGAAATATGCTGGTCATTAATACTTTAAATCTCTGGGTATCATTCAGAATAAAACATATGTTTTTGTCCTAGGGAGTACTTTCATAGATAAGTTTTCCGAGCTTTCCACACTGCTTAGTATCATTTATTTTCTATGAGAATGTAAATGTATAGATGGGGTATCTGTGAGTAAAGTCTCCTTCTAATTAAGTAGAAAAATGTGAGATGCTGCCCACAGGTTTGCAATATCATTTGCTTTACTAGGAAATCTTCAGATCCTTCTTTCTCTTAGGGCACATTCCAGGATATAAAAATGATTCATGTGTCTTGGAAGTACAGCTTTGGAAAGTTTGTCAAGTTATCTTGAGTAGCCCAAGACTGGGGTGAAATCTCCCCTTTCATTAGTTTAAAAAATATTAATATTTTATCTGTCTTTGTATAATTTATTCGTCATCTTCAGAAGATCATCAGAGACAAATTACAGTTTGAAAGAGTGGAAATTAGATACCGACTCCTCACTTCTGGTTTACGTTCCAGTATTTGTGATGCAAAAGGGAACTTGAATCCAGAAGCACATCTGTGATTGCAATAACAAATTAGCGAAGAAGATTTAATCTGAGCCACATAATATGAAAAGATGTTTAGAGAGAATGAAGTCTGAGCTCAGAGATCTTGGCACAGCCATGGTGCAGTGGAGCAGAGTGATTGGAGGGGAGCGGGAGGGATCTGAAAGTGAAGAACAGCATATGAATTAAGCCAAATAATTAAGTGATTTAAGCAATAATCTAGCCAACCCTCCGAGTTCATTCAGAGAAGCAAAACATATATCATTGCTTCTCTGGAGATTGTTGCAATGTCAAGGATTCAGTTAGCCAGAACATTTAGACTTACCCTATACTTGCATTAAAAAAATCCTTAAATTTCTTGTTGTCTGAAACTGATTGTATCTTTTTGCCTTTCAATAAGTTTCATTTAGTTGCAATTACTCTGGCTTCAAAATCTTGAAATCAAATGAATTAATGAAAATGGAAATTCAGAACTCTTTCCTAATTAAGAACTGAGCTTTTCAAGGAATATGAAAGGATCTAATTTAGAGAAAGATGTTTGGAGAGCATGAAATGTGGCTTGAAGGAGATACATGTGCATTTAATATAACTTACTGAGCCTAGCCAGATTTGTATTGACGGGAGACAAAAAACCATCTGAAATCCTCTTTCAGTGATAGAATAATTTATGGGCTTTCTTGAAGCATTGTGAGTTGACTTTCAGTTCTGTGAAATGGGTGGCCATCTCAGTTTGCTTCTTAGTGGACACAGTTACTACTGTATTTTTCATTATATCTTTCTGTGTTAGTTAGCTGAACCGTGGAAATACTGGGAAGGGGCTGACTGTGGTTTTTGGTTTTGCTCTTCGATGGCTTTGTAACCCTTCCATATGGATGTGGAGAAACCTCCATCCTGGGACTGTCACAGGAGGCTCTGATGATGCAGGTGACACTGAAGGGACATAAGGAGTGGGCAGGTGGTTCAGATGGTGTCTGTAATGGGCACAGTTCAGAATGGACTTAATTTGCTATTAGCCCTGAAACGCAGCTCTCTTGATCTGCTGGTTCCCCAGCATACACAAATAGATTGTGCATGCAGTCCCCGTGCGTAATACATGGAGCTCATCTGCTTGTGCCCTTCTCAGCATGCCAGACAACTCCCACTGTGGAGAATATTTTCAGATATAATCAGGAGGACGTGTCATTTCTTATCATTGGGAACTTAGAAGTAATTATCATCGTAATTCTTATCCTCCACAGTGCACAGCACATTGTGGGTTCCCCACAAATGTATGCTGCAATAATTACGTGCATAGAAGGAGAGATGTTTCTAAAGAGGGTCAGGTTTGCTGTTCAGCTCCAGCTCTGTTAAAACAGAGTGGATGCGTGGGTGGTGAAATGGAGAGCTATTAGAGAGGAATACTCACAGAAGGTATGGTGGGACAAAGGGAGTCAGGTGTATAAAATATAATATAACAGTGGGTAGCTAGTTGACATACAGTCTTTGACACAGTCCATGCTTGACCTTGATTTTTTGAGTAAAGAATATGATGTTGTAATCAAACTTGTAGTAAAAGGAGGTCACAGTCCCCAGTGTCCTGACAAAGAGGAGGAATTTTACTTTTAAAGCTATGTGTGGTTTTAAACCCAAATGGGATCTACTAAATTTACATGGCATAGTCCTCAAAGAAGTTCACGTACATTTTAAATTGGCAAATATCAACAGCTGTTCATTCACATTATAATTACCCAGATTGCAAAGGACGGTCTACAACAAGTTCTGCTCAATAACTAAGACTATGCAGACCCACTGCAATTGCTTCCTCACTGCCAGCTCTATTAAGTTTTGTTTTGTACCACTTTACTACAGAACAGGCATGTTTGTTTTCCTTGCACAGCCTTCCACGAAGCATTGTTTAAGCAGCACGTAATGTATTCCAACAATGAAGTACTTTTTGCTCCCATCTGTTTGATACCAAAATGAACAGTTGTGATTCATACGTACAGTGTAAATGCTGTATAATGACTATAGGTTTACTTTGAGCAAATTCCAGGTTATTTAATTCCTGTGCCAGGTTTTTGTCCATTTTTGAGTCAGGGAAAAATTTCTGATGTTGGGCCTGAACTTTTCAGGTGTTAAACATCCCTCTAACTGCGTGACCCATCATCGTCCAGAGGTGATAGTAAAAGGCTGCCACGAGCAGACCGGATGGTGCAGCAGGTACCGGGAAGATGAGTTACCACATGCTTCTCGGACCTTCAAGGCTGTGTGGCATCAGGTTGCCTTTTCTGAATATAAGGCCATGCAGACACTCCCCCAGAGACTTACAGGGCTGTGGGTATTTATATTTTAACTTGTTGGGACAACACAGTAAGAAAAAACAATGTAGGGGGAGGATTTATTCTTTTAACTAGTCTTTTAACCAGACTCTTCAACAAGTCTTTTTTTTTTTTTTTTTTTTTTTTTTTTTTTTACTGCTAAAAAGAGCCTTATATTTGCAGGTCTCTCAAAAAGCTAAAATCTGCATTGGTGCAACCAACCTCCTGCCCGACCTCTTTGGCGGGGTTGCAGTGTGTCAGGGGATAGGCAAGGCACGGTCTTTCCAGCCAGTTTAGGGAACGGGTAGTGATAGCAAACAACACACCCCTCCATCGAAGTGGAATTCTTGACCTGCTTCCAAGCTGAGGACCTACCAATCGTCCTGATGGTTTGGGTAGAAAGTTCTGCGCTCCATGAAGTCGGATCAGTACCTGAATGACAAAATTGGGTGGCCTTAGATAGCTTTGTGGAGATAGTCCTTCAAAGAGATGGCAGGCAGCACCTTAAGCGGGGGTCTGTTTGGGACACATCGCAAAAAATGAGAGCTGGCTAAAAGCATACATATTTTTTTATTATTTTTATTAGTTGTTCTTAATACAAAATTGAGTTCACAGTTTGGTGCAGTCACTTCCATTCAGCCAAAACCATATGTTGTTGCATTTTCCTTTCTTCCTTCCTTTGTGATTCGTGAAGCTAACGAATCACCCGCTCCCAGATGCGGAGCAGACTCCTTGCAGGTCATCAGGCACACAGAGAAGTGTAATAAATACACACCGAATGTTGGTTTATGTTGGTTTGCATCCATCCTGCTGCAAAGATACAGGAAGGGCTTCAATACCTCGCACTGGCTGGTTTGTGTTACAGCACGCATCCTTCTCCCAAACCACATCCTGAAACGGAGGATAGCGGAGCTCACTCCCAATCGGCTTTTTCAAAGCGTTGGCAACACCAGCCCTCTTTTTCATAATTCACTAATGTTTGTTCTCTGAACTTGTTTTTAGGAATCTTTGGAAGATTTTTGTTTCAAAGTTTGTCCTGAAAAAGGAGTATTGATTTTGACCCATTTTTAACCAATATAGTTCAGCAGCTAATTGGATAGCTGCTTTAAAAACCAAGGCTGCCCTATTTGCACTGCTTAGGTTTAATTAAAAAGAAAGAAATGACATGTTTTGCTTTTCTTTTTTTAATGTATAAAGTAATGAATTTTCTGTTAATCCCTGTTTAGCTGGCCAAATGCACATAAATATGTTTTAGTGCAACTTCAGTGCCTGATAATGAAAATACGGTGTAAATGTTGAATTCAGCTTTCATGCCTGACTTTTTACTGACACCAAATAAATTCATAGCATAACAACTCAGCCTCAGAAGATACAGATTTCTTTAAAACATCAAACTGGTTATTTTGGATTTGCTCCTGAAATACTTGATCCATAATGTTATGACATTTTGAACATGTTTTAGCTAGGTTATTCTTTAATTTAAAAAAAATGTAAATCAGGAATAACTCACAAAAAGGATGTAGCTAAATTGTAAGCATGCTTTCCCTTTCCCAGAGTAGTCATTAGCTTTGTATTTCTGCATGGAAACCAGGAAACTGTGTGCTAGAGCTGTGTAGTTTTATTGATTTTGGTCTGGCACAATTAACTTCTCAGTTTCCTCTTTCTTGAGAGTTGTTTGCTTGGATTTTTAACTCTGGACAGGGATCCTGGGACACCAACAGTGAGCAAAGAACTGTTAATTTAAATAACCCTTTATATAGAGATGCATAGGAGGTTTTGGCATGTGTTGCCAAATAACCTGATGACTAGAGACTGGGACTGCCAGTGGTATGGAGGCAGAGCACCTAAACATTATATTTTTTTAAATTTTAATTGAAAATGTTTAGCTTATGAAGAGAAGTCAGCTAAATTTGGGTTATTCCCAAAGTTGTCCTGTTGCTCCTATTTTATGCATGTCACATGAGCTCCGTGGTGGGGTTTTCCATTCCTGTAGGGAAGGCAGGGAAGGGGCAGAAAAGCTGCTGCTGTTGCCTGGTCCCTGCTTTAGGACTTCCCCGTGTGATGGTTTCTGCTGTGTCTTGTGGTGGGCAGCAGGTTGCATGTAGCTGACTGGCAGTGTAGGAAGAAGGAAAAGACGAGGGTGGAAAAGCCTGCCTACCTCCAAGCAGCAGATTGATTTGCTGTAGAACGAGGTAAGAAAAAGGAAAAAAAATTAAAAAAGAAAAAAAAATAAAAGAAATTTCAATTAGGAATTATGCCTTCTGGATAGAAGAATCTTGCATCTATTTGTACAGTCATCAAGAAGGAGAAGGGTATGATCGTCTGTTTTTAAAGAAACACTATTTTAAAGTTGGGAACAAACCTGTAAGTTCTTTGGTTTCCTACATCATTGGAGTGGCTCAGCCAATTTGTTAAGGGGCTGTGATTCTTTGCTACACCATTAGAGGAAAAAAAAAACAAAACTGCAAAACACTCCGTTCTCTTTGTTGCTACTCATTATATACAGCCACAGGGATACATGCTTGTCATTTGACAGTAAGGAAAGCACAGCTGAATTCACTGCCCTCAGGAACTTGCAAAACAATATGAATTAAATGTTTATACTTTTCATGTCTGTGTGAAATATCACTTGATTTTGGAGGTGTTTGCAAGAAACATAGCCTCTTGTGTTTGCTTCTAAACTAAAGCCAAAAGAAAAGGAAAAATACTTATTGATTTAAAAGCAATGCATGCAATTTATAGTATTTGTTGCTGATTGTAATTATCTTAAATGTATATACTTTGTAGACAGCTTGCATTTGTTGGATTGAATTCCAGTTATCATGGTAAGATTCCCTAGGTGGCTTTATTTCTTATAGATTTCCCAGCTTTTCCCTCTTTGTGTATTACAGATAGTAGAGAAGTAATATCGGCCCAAAGATCTGATACTTATAAACATACCTTATAGCACCACACAGAACGTCAGTGTGTGATAAATAAGGGGGGAAAGAAAGGTATTTTCATATAGATAGCGGAAAATGGCATAGAATTTATCCCTACTGGAAATAATGTATTCTTTCCTCAGTTATGCAATGTCTAATTCCTGTTGTTAGCTCTTCAGATACAAGAAAGTGCATCTAGATGTGTGTAATGTAACTATCTGATATATCTCAAAAGTCCTTAATTTCCAGAGCTCTGCTTAAGAGATAACATAAACTTATGACCCTTACTTTTTTTGTGTTGGAAATTCTGTTTTCGGAGCACAGAGGAGAAAGCAAATAGGGTCTTATCCTTAGAGTAAATGTTGGTGCTTTTTGCACAGTTTTAAGGCTCTGGATTAAAAAATGTTTGCAAATTGTCCCCTGGTAGAGTACTTTATTACATCATCGAGTCTGGTTTGAGGTGTGTTAATGCTGGGGGAAACCAGGTAACCAAAAGGCAACAGTCCTCGTTGGCTGGCTGTGGCCAGTTGTGAGTAGATAATTTCTGCATGAATGAGCTATGTATTTAGTTTTGTTCTAAATAGATGCTGAATTTTCAGAAACATATTCCAGTTTCTCCAAATTATGGAGATGTCTCTTCACTATTCCTCTCACTGCTTTCATAAACAAACACTGATTTGCTTCTGCATCCAACTGCCTTGTATAATGCCATGTTAAACTACCATCCACAGCCACGTACATACCAGAGCCAGGCTAGTCAAAATAAATGACACTTGTCTCTTGCATTTCTAGACTGGACATTAGGAAAAAAATTTTCTCAGAAAGAGTGGTCAGACAGTGGAATGGGCTGCCCAGGGAGGGGGTGGAGTCACTGTCCCTGGATGTGTTTAAGGGTCATTTAGATGAGATGTTGGGGGATGTGGTGTAGGGGAGAACTTTGTAGAGTAGGGCTGATGGTTGGACTCGATGATCCCAAGGGTCTTTTCCAGCCTGAATGATTCTGTGATTCTACGTTCTTTACTCATCCTATGGGAAAATTATACTTTGTTGCCATGGTCTGGTACAGTGATGACAAGCTTTGTGCAAGGCTGGAGTGGCTTCCAGAATCTGTTCTCCTGTGCTTGTCACTGATGATGTGATTTCTTTTACTTCAAACTAAAGCCCTGGCAACTAATTATTAAGTGTAACACTCTATGAACTTTTGCTGCGTTTTCGGTTTTGCTCCATGTTGAATGTCAGGATCCTCATTTCATAAAACTAATTGCAATCCATAGTTCTCCTTATAATTACTTTTTTTCCTTACCATCTTGCCAATTTTGACCCATTTCAGTCTAGGGGTGATGCACCAGTGACTTGTCAGGACAGTTCTTGTGAACTCTGGCCTGGCATGCGACAGGTGCTTTGTGGGTGTAGGTCAGCTTGAATGTACTTGGCAAAGTTGACCCTGTTGCAAGGTTGACTTTAGCGAAGTTAACAGCAGCTCTGGAGGGACTGGAAACCACTTTGCTGCATTAAACAGACCTGCCTATTTCAGTCTACAATGTTAGGATATAATTTAAAACTTTGAAACCAGAGAAGCAAAATCATCCCTTTTGGTTCTATTTCTTGTGCAGATCTCTGTTCTCAAATACTGGATTTGGACATCTGATACAGCTGAAAATGCATTTCTCTTTCCAAATGAATTAATGCTGCTGTTTTGATGTTATTTACACTCTTTCTCTTGTCTATAGACATTTCCTTTTATTTCTATTATGTAATTGCTAGAATATTTTTTTTATTTAAAGTTGTATGTGCTGTATCTTAATCCACTAAAATCCTTTATTTTTTATAGAGAGGAAGTTGCAAAGATGTATGCATTAGGACTGTCTACTTCATCAGTTTTCTGCCTCTTCAAATGTAATAAGAAATGACTTGAAGCATTCTACCCAATCTCACTAGTCAGTATCAAGAGAAAAGCTCACAGCCCGCAGTGTGAACACAGTGCATGCCAACTCCACAGCCCAAAGGAAGAGGTGATCCAGCAATGATTAAGACTGTTTCCTTCATTAATATGCAAAAAAATATGCTCAGTGACAACTACTTTATATTCAAATTCCGGAGTGGGCATCCCACCAAGGTGAACAAATCTAGTCCAAATGGACAGCTACTAGTATTTCAGGCATAAAAACTGATTTATGTTTTTTTTGAGGCTATCATATCATTATTATTAGAAAGTAGTCCCTGAAAGTATGAGGAGTTCAAAATCTGCTACTGAGACTCTTTCTTGGTGTTCATGGTGATGTGATAAAACACAAGCAACTAAAGGGAAAAAAAAAAAAAAAAAAAGTGTTACTGCTGTTTTTGAGCCACTGTTCTTTTAATGCCTTGGTGCCTTCTCCAGAAGGAAGGGCAGTGTTTGCTCTCCTCTGTGTTTAGGAAGCATGCCTTTAAAACAGTTTAGGTGCTAAGTAGGCAAAGACAGGAGGATGAAGACTATTGCCATGTCCATTTTGCAGAGGCAAGTTGGAGGAAAGAAGTAGAAAGGGTAAGTGAAGCACAAAAGAAGTTGAGGTGTAACAGGTTGTCTCAACTGGAGGGTTTTGCTGTTTCCCACAATGGAACGCAGTCATCCCAAGCCAAGACAAAGTCTGTGGTAGAGCTGGGCTCCCAACACCATCTCCAGCTTCACAGGGGAAGCTCTTATTCCCTAAACCATCCTTCTTTTTCTATATGAAGATCTGAAGATCAATGTGATTTAAAAGGCGAAAAATCAGTAATATTTGAAAAACATGTACTAGTTAAACTAGTTTTACCGGTGCATAGTTATTTTAATTTCATTGTAAGAAAACAAGAGAACTTCTCTGACTCATAAATAGGCTACTGTCTCACCAGCTTTGTTCACATTTTTATCTGATTTATCAGAGAGAATTTTTGTTTGGCCTTAACTGTTTCACTATTTTCCTTCAGAATATTAAGTTTCACTAATGCCAATTCAAACCAACATCCCTCAGCAAGCAAACAAGCAAGGAGCAAATTAACAGAGGAAATACTTTTCCTTTTCTGCTGATACAATTTGATGTAGATTTTGAAAGTAAATCCTCTAAATAAGAGGGGAAATGTATAGAGTACAACCTCAGTCATCCTGAAGTCAGTTCTGCCTCTTAGGATAACAGGGAACAGTTTACATGCATTGATGAAATCTTGTCTTATGCCATAAAAAACATTGCCAAAAAGAAAGCAGCAAATTGTAGTTTAAGAGTAGAAAGAAGTAGAAAACATAAGTCTGTAGAGAAAAGAAGGTAAAACCATACAAGATTATTTATTATGGTTTAAATAATGCTACTCTCATAAGGTTCACTTTACTTTCACATTTGATAATTTTAAAGGGATCAGTGTGGGAATAAGTTGTGGTAGCAGCATGGAAGTTATTTTTTGTGGTTCTTAAGAAAGGCTATAACAAGTGGTTCTTTCTGAAATGTTCTGAGCAGAAGAGTATGTGCCCTCACAACGTGCTTTTTTGATTATTCTAAACAGAAAATATAAACCAGCTATCTAATACCTGTATTTATAGTAATTCCTATTTCATCTTGCAACACAGTTTTGAAAATATTGATCATAAGGGGAGAATACTACAGTACTTCCTGAGATTCAAAATGAGCTTTTAAGGTCTTGTAGCAGAAGCGTGCAAATACTTTAGGAGAGACTCCACCACCACTGCAAAAAAAGGTAATGTAAAAGATCTGAGTTCATTTCACAAGTATATACATTAAAAAAAGGGAACAAAAAACCCCACAAACCTAAAACTCCCTTTCTAAATTATATTTATTTTTCTTTGACATTAGAAATGTATCATTTTAAGTGCTTATGTGTTTCCAATCATCATACCACCTGAGCAGTGTGTAATTTTTACTGTATTTGTGCCAGTCAGAATAAGAAAAAGTATAGTTTCATCTCTTTCCAGATGGCAAACAAGGAAACGAGCCATTTGTTTGAAAGAAAAATCTGTGGTAAAGCAAGAATCTGAACCTGGGTCTCATGCAAAGCAATCCAGCATCCTAACTGGGGACATTACTGTGCTCGAAATAAGAAGTTTTAGCTTTAGGAATTCTCTAAGAGATTTTTTTGTCTTGTAACAGTCTGTTTTATTCTGCAGCTGCTTTTTTAACTTTACAACTTACTAACATCAATTGACTGTCAAATAAGTACCACTGTGAACTCATGAATAAACATAGTTATCATTTACATATCGAGGGCCTTTAGCTGAAAAGAATCCATTTGTGATACTGCAGTATCTTAATTATTTACTGTGTTATATTGTAATTAATTGTATTTTACTCTCTCAAAACTCTATAGTATGTATATCTTACGGGGTTTGGAACCAATGCACTAATATTAAAGCAGTAATCAACACTGCTTCTAAATATTCATGCCAATAAATGACTCCCATGTGTTTGCTGAATGCCAAGGATAGTCTGAAGCATTTATTTAGCATTCTAGTGGGATCTAGTTTCTGCAAAGTTCACATAGATGCAGAATTTCAATATTGTTGCTGTTATGCATGGGGAGAGGGAAAACATTTTTGAATTTGCACGAGCAGTGGGGCAGGACACTTAGAAGAATGCAATGGTATCTCAGTCACAATCTGCTTAACAATGTCTAAGGGCACTGGGGAGTTGTCGGTTATTTTTTATTATAAGAAAACTACAATTTTGTTTAGTCTACGACAGCCTCCTCATACTTTCACTTTTTAATAAACATCTACAATTTTCCAAATCATTTAAAAATCATTACATTTCATGGGCGGGGTGCTCTGACTGTCACGCAGCTGGGGCTCCATCAAGGCACTGCTGTAGCAATCACAAATTCAGACACATTTCTCAATAAATCAATTAAATACTATAACCCTAAAATTATCTGGCTTCACTACCGCAATTGGCTAACATAAATCTTCAGAAAAGCATACTGAGTGTGCAGAGGAACAACTGATTTATTGAGCTACTGTCGGAATTTCAAAACGAGGAAATACTGTCTCGCAATCCAGTAAGTTTGTTTAATGAAATGTAAGTTAAGTGTAAACAGTCTTAAAATATATGTGACTTCAGTCTTTTGGATTACAAGTAACTAGCATATCGTAAACTGTGCTTTCTTGTTTGAAGTACAGTTTCAAGATATAAGTGCGCTGCCCCTTTCTGCAAACAAGTGTTTGGGTCTCCACTCCCCCCTACCTCTGAAGGCAAATGGATCACCAGACCTTTCTGATGCTCTTTCACAGCTTCCAAAAAAATAGTGGATTCACCTTTGGATGCTTGAGATGAAAAAGAACTTGTTTTATAATCAGGGGAATGGCAATATGAAGATTGCACGCACTCACGATGGTGCTGCAAATGCAGTCCAGGTGTCCTGATCCCTGCTCCTTGCTGGAGGGCAACTGGGATTTCCATGTGCTCTGCCACCAATGTCTTGTTTAGAAAATTCTCTTGTATACGTACCAATACTTTGTCTGTAGTTCTCACAGAGATACTTGATAATACTGTTGACCATATTTCTAATTGCTCCAGCACGAATTCCTTTTTTTTAAAGCTAAAACTAAATTATCCCTTATGAAAGGTTTAAAATAAATATTAAAATATTTAGCTGTTTATAGGGGAAAAAAATAGTTCAGCATGACTGTACTTTATGTTTAGTTTCCATGAAAGTCTTAGATCACACGTGCAGTTCTGCATGTGAATATTTAGCATACTCAGCCTTAAGGGAAAAATAATTTCTGTTAGAGCCACCCTGCTGACTGTGATCACAGCACTACAGGTCTGCTGTCCGCTCTTAATGCGGGAGGTACTAGCTTTGAACATGGATACCTTAATGAAAATGGTCGTGCAAGCCCAAACCTGATTACCTGTACCTCACTTTAAAAAATAATACAACAAGATTGAGCATTAATAAGAGATTATATTAGTGTTTAATGTAGTTATGCTATTATATAGAGAGGAAAAAGAGAAAATTCAGAACTCCATGAACTGACGTGTTCTGCGTCATGATGCTTATCTTCCCGGGCAAGATGCACTCTGATGTGCAAAGTTGCAAGTGATGCAATTGGTTAAGGGTGCACCGTGGTGTCTCGAAGACCCGGGTGCGACATCCTGCAGCCGTGCTGCCTCTCGGTGTTTGTTCGCGCTGAGCCGCTTCTAAAGAGCTGTGAGACCACAAACACCTCTCTTGGGAGCTGCTTACTCCTCCCAAGCAGGGCCTGATCCTGCGCGTGTCCAGCTCCCTGACAGAGCAGCGTGCAGGATGATGGGCTCTGGGTTTTGGACTCAGCCAACTCTGTTTTCCTTTTTCAGGATCACCCAGCACTGCTGCAGTTTGTAATACAAGCTGAAAGTAAACATCTAGTCATCAATCTGGAGAGGAATGAGTAAGTACCCTTGTTGCATGTTCACTTTGTACTGAAGGCTCTCAGAGAAGGGTTATAATTTTAAAATTGATGGTTTAAAAGTAACTTGGGGCCAAGTTTGCTACTGGTCCCTTATGGAACAGGCCCCTGCCAAGAGAGTTTTGTTCAAGTTTGATGTGTATTTGCACACTGCTAATAGAGCAAGAATCTCTAAGGTCGTCTGCATTTATGTGGGACTGAAAATGGATGTGTTGCCTCTCCATGTTTTCCTGTTGGTCATTATTTTTATTTGATTTGGGTTTGTCCTCCTTTCCTGTGGTAAGCCCTTTTATTTACAGTAATGTGGAAAATCCTACAGTCTTTGGAACTTTTTTTGGAGGATCATGCCTCCTAATGCTGCCTGCAACCATGGTTGCCTCCGTGCAGTGGCTGTCAGCATCTGCTCAGGGAAGATGAGTCAAGCATTTGGGCTTAAGCCCTGCTGGGCTTTTAAACGGGGGCTCTCTGGGTTTTCTGGCAAGGGGCTGGTGGTGGGATGTTTGTGCTGTTCACAAGGCCCATGACCAAAGCTGAGCTTGAACCCATGTTTGTGGGCTGTAAATGTTATATCTTCTGTGTGCTCTTGACAACTCCCGCTCATGTCCATAAGCTTTCAGAGAGGGTTTACCAGGGGCTGCTGTAGAGATGGTCTCACGGGCAGAAACCTATCAGAGTTTTTACAAAGGGGTACAGAACCATACAGAAATGAAGTAACTTCTCTGGAAGTACATGAGAAATGGAACCAAACTCATCAAAGTCTTAGTCTACCTTCTCGACTGTTAAACTGCTTTTCCTCTAAGACTATCTCGAGAATGTATTGTGGGAATCCAGATCAGGACAACTATGTGCTGTGCTGCTTGACAAAATAAAACAAAAGATCACTCTCAACCTAGGGAAAACTTTCATAAATGTTAGCAAGGATCTCTGTGTTCTGTAGGTTTCCCTGCTGTGAAATAAAAGCAGTAGAGGTATTTTTTTACTGTAATAGAGAGATCATAGACGTAAGCGGTGCAGCTTTCTGTGTGAAGAGGAAGGAATGTGCATGCGAAAGCAAATGTCCAAGGGAGGCTGGGTACATGCTGCCTCAGGACAACTTCAATGGAAAACGACAGGGCACCTCTTTAGTCCTCTGTAGTAAAACAACGCAAAATGCTTTTTTGTTTCCAGTCATTTGGATGAGCCTTAACATTACCCAGCTGTAATAAAATCCAGTTCACTTCATTATTCAACATCAGACCTGAATCTTGAGCTTTCTTTACATTATTTTTAATACTCCTTAGTTGTTCATTTCCTATCCTTGAAGGATATGTAGATCCCCCCATGCATAGGTTGCTCTGTTTCAGTAACTAGAGGAGGATTTAATTCCTTTAGTAAACAGGGATTTAACTTTATATTCTCTTAATCTTTGTCAAAGGGTGTGCCTTCCTTCAGGAATGGGAAGTATGCAGCAATTGAGGAAACTATTTACATTCCATGTCAGCGATTAAAAGAACATAAAACTGCTAATACAGGCCTTGCTGAACATACCAAACTCTCTTGTACCTGTAATAAAGTCAGATTTAGAAAATTGTAAACTGCAATCTCCACCTCTTTTACAAGTAGGACATGAAAGTACAGTAAATTAACTCTATGAGCATCTGTCTGACTAAGCAGATTTGGAGATGGTGAGATCTGCTCCTTAAGAAATATAGTATTTATCAATGATTATTTTTTAGTTTAGCTATCTCTATGGTGGGGTCTGCAACAGAAGGTTTGCATTCTAAGAGAGTTGTGTATGGTATTAACAATATGAGGTTCCTCATTTTAGCAGGAGCTCCTAGGTAGTATTGAAAAATGGGACAATTAGCCTTGCCTGTGCTGGGCATTTATAGTATAGGAGGCAGTTCTTAGATCCCAAACCACAGAAAAAGTTGGTCATGGTTTTGCAAAATCATTTCTCCCGCTTCTCCAGTATTACTGACTTTGATTTTCAGAAGAAATAATGGTCTAAGTGATGCAAGTCCATGCAGAAGTTGTTTCAGTGGGTGTGTGTGTAGGTCTATTTGTTACCTGTTTCTGTAAATACCACAGTGCATCAGTCTGCACGACTGGTCTGTGCTCCCCAGGGCAGCCAATCTCAAGGCCTCTGTGCCTGCCTGTGGAAATTGATGGTTGCATTTCTTCTGCCTGTAATGACAGTGTCGGGCATGTTGTCACTGGCATGGAGAGAGGCATTTGGGGTGTGAAGCAAGCAGAGTGGATGTGCTGTTGCTTCCAGGGGGTCCTGCAGGTTCATGGAGTGAAAAATAATGTCTGGGAGATAAATGAGAGAATGTATTTCTGCCGAGCAGAAGATGGGGAATAACAGCTGGTGGCAGTGAGCCAGATTGCACCTAAAGTAGATTATGGACTCCAGAGGTGTGAGAAGGTCATCACATACCTGGAGGAGGGAGTAATGTTTCCACGCTGCAACTCCTGCCCATGAGTCTCCAGGGCTGTAGATGTGCATACAGACCCTGTCTCCTCCAGCCTGCTCCATCTTCCTGCGCCTACAGCTCAAATACCTTGAAAGCATTGATGCTGAGATTGGAGTAGCCATTCAATCAGCATGCTTCAGGTAGAAGTAGAGTGCTATTATTATTATTCTTGAGTAATAAGTGACAACACGTACAAAGCTCTGATATGTGTACTGTTATTTTACTGTAGTTTCATGTAAAGCATGTTATTCCTTGGAGAATGGTGGGGGTGGAGGTAGATGGGACCCTAGATTACATAATTTCTGCATTGGGTCATACAAAAAAAAATGTATATGATTTTCCATGGTTAGTAGAAACAGCTGCTTTGAGTAGTCTTGACATTAAACTCCATTTATTGAAAACCTTAGAGATTTTCCAAACCTTGAGTTGTATTTCAAAACATGATTCAGATGCATTAGGCAACCCAAGTGGGGACTGATGTGTTAAACCATCTGTTATCTATGGAAATATTTAATGTCAGTTTGGTGTTTTCTGATGTTTAGACTCAGCAAGATGTGTTCATATGTACTGGGCAAGACGTTATGTTAGTTCTGGAAGAGTTACTGGTACCTAACTTCACAGCTTAGGGTTTAAAATCTTCTCTATGGTTTCCAGCTGTTAATATTATTTTTGTACATATTCATTAAATACTTTAGTGATTAATTTTCCGGCATTGCACATTTGTAATTGCAAAACAAAAATTATTTGCCATGAATTTGATCTGTCAGTCGTAGAAAACTTGCTAGCAAGCTTACGTTGCAAGTACATTTCTTACTATGATTTAGTTGCGAAATATGATTGCACTCTTGAGAACCTTAAGCTCTGTAGTACCTTAAATGTTTTAGAAACACTTGTCATATGGAGAGATTTCCAGAATCAGCAAATCATCGATCAGCTGCAAAATAAACCACTCTTCAGAGCAGCTGACTGTACTGGTGTGCATTACATCAATAATACTGATGCACTTCTGTTGTGCAAGGGACAGTAATGTATGCACATATAAATTCCTTTAAAGTTGATTGCAGCACGTGGGTCTTAGAGGAAAGCAGGCTTACTATTGTGTAAATGAAACAAAACCCATGTAAGATTAAATCTGAGCTGGAGAGTGGAACGGTATGTGACTACTGGCTGTTTTTCTGCAACTGGAAACATTTTACACTCTGTCAGAAATAGGTCTGTATATAGCGAAGTACTTAAGTGTTCCTTTAACTTTAAACATATGAGTAATCCAGGTGAAGTCAGTAGAATTACTTATTTTCAAAATTAATTTCATGCTTAAATGATTTGCTGACAAAGGTCATAATTATGAATGTCAAAGAAATATAACTTTGAACAGATGTTAGAGAGCTTTTTCAGTGCTGAATCCTGTATATACCTGCGTCTGCGGCAGATAAAGATAAAAAGCTGAGATAAGTCAAGAGCATGTGAGGGCAAGTATGGAGGTGGGATGGCTTTGCCCTGAGGGCATCAGCAGCATCTCAGGAGTGTCCTGTACAGTTTCCTTCTGGTGGAACTTCACTGACCAGCGTTGCAGAGGGAGCAGTGAGGGTGCAATCAGTGCAGTTGTGGCTGATGGGCCGTTGGCAGCATCTGGGGAATGTGAAAATGGAAAGAAAAAGCTCAGGTATTTTAGAGAAGTGGAGTTTCCCTATTCACGCTCTTTTTCATCAGGTTTATAACAGGTTTATAGCCTTTTACAAAGCAATCTAAAAAGGGAATATATGAGGTTAGATTGCTGCCTTTTATTCCCTCAGTAAAAATACTTCTCTTTTATCAGCAGGCAAAATCCACCCCAGGCCATGGTATAAGTCTCCGTCTTATCCTTTAAATCCCCTTGGATCCCAGAGATCTCCAGAAGTTTAGAGCATCTCTGACTCTTCCCCTTGCATGTTCACCACTTCTACATGGAGGCACAATACCAGGGATGTATTGGGATGTAATGGTCCAGTTGGAGGTCACTTTGAAAGCTTAGCTCCAGGACAGAGGAGGTGCCAGCGGTATTCCCTCTGTCTGAAAAGCAGGCAATAGGCATCTTCATGCTTAGTGCTAATGTGACCTGTTCCAGCGAGGCCTTAGTGTTCAGAACTCTTTTGTATTCTTTTCTGGTTAAAAGAAAAGTAGTTCTCTCTTCTTTTCTGCCTGACCTTTCTGAATATGAGCACTGATTGGTGTGCAAGTGACATTCTAGCTGGATTAATTTAGCAGAGAAACAACCCATTTCCAGTGCCAAAAAAAATAGCTGACAAAATTTGTTAATGAATTGACATGCTTATATACAATCAATGGCTTGAAATACAGATAGAGGAAACAAATCTAAACAAATACCAAAGAAACGGGACCTCTCAGAATATACTTGCTATTATAAGTGCTGTAACTTAGCCAAAAAACTGTGACCCCTGACTGTTTTATCTGCAAATGCTGAAGCTGGCAGCTGTACTGCAGTGTTTCAGCATGAGCTGACAGTTGGGGTTTCAGTTTAATTGAAGTAAAAGTTTTACTTTAATGGAAGTAACAATTTTTTCCTTCCGTAATGTCAACAGTCAAATGGTCTACACCACACTGAAATGTGAAGATTCAGCTATGGCAGCTACAGTAATGATGACACCAATCCGTGGCTCTAAGGGTACAGGTATTTGCTGTAGCTTTGTGGCAGAAGGATGGCATATTTGGCATGGGCATTGAGATACCAAGATTTGTTCTATAATTGAGTGTCTTAGCATAGGTTGGTATTAGCAATGGTAGTTGAGGCTGCGTGGTTGGGGCTACCTTTGGCTGTGTTGTTCTGGAGCTGTGTGTTGGAGTGAAAGGGTTCAGCTACATCAGGAGAGAAATTGCTGCTTGCTTGATCTGTTTTTCCTCTCCTTACATAAATACACCGACAGAAAGGAGCAATGTGAGAAGATATTTATATGCTGATATAATATGCTGGAAGTGGAGATGATAAAAAGACTGGAATTTCTCTTCTGGAGACCTTCTTGTGGCCGAATGTCATAATCTCTAACACGGCCAAACTTCCATAAAACAGCAGGGCAGTGGGGCTGTGCCAAGTCCCTTGGGGAGAAGAGAGGACTGTGTCCTGGTCTGGGGGAGTACGTGGGGTCAGGAGGGTCAGTGCTGCTCTGTCCTTGCCCTGCAGCCTTGGTGCATGTGAAGGCCTGGGGGAATGATCCCCTTGCTCAGATGGGAAAACTGAGATATGGGGAAGTTTAATATTTCTGTATGTACCACTGAACTACAAAGCTCGTTCACGTAGCATGCAAAGAGTTAGAGTCTGATGGGTAGGACAGGTACTGTTTTCTCTGTGTGGATGTTTTCCTGAGAATAGTAGTTTCCAGAGCTGCATCAGTTGACAGCTTTGAACTGAGTTAACATAAGGTTTTGCTTGTTCAGTGTCTGTCAGTCAGAGGAACCCTAGAGCTGTACCTTTCAATTAAATATATAACAATAATGGAGAGGGAAATATACTTGCTGGTGCAATAAATGTGATAAAGAAGTGCCTGCTTTAGATTTCGCTCTCTACATATATTGCAGCAAGAATATTATATTTTCAGAACTGTGTTTTAATCTCCCTTTGTACTGCAGAATATGAGATTTTCAGCATTTCATTTTGAGATTGCTCAGCAGAGAGGTCGGGGAGGAGATCTGGCTATCGGAAGACAATAGGAATGTGGGCTCCATCCCTCCGGCGGGCAGGCTGGAGTCAGCTCGATCGCGATGATAACGAACACGCAGGCAAAATGTAATCATCTAGGACTGTAAAATGAATAATTAGGGGAGAGGCAAGAGGTAAAAACAACTTTCTGGAAACCTTGTAATCTCCCACTGATAGTCATATGCCAGCCCACGTGGTGCAGAAGCGTTATGCGCCCGAGGAGCGATGGCCTCGCAGTCGACGCTGAGTTGTTTTGCAGGTTGGTGGGTGAAGTTCGGGTGCATCCAGCTGGACCCAGGCTTTGCTCGCAAACCTCCTGGGTGTTCCTCACGTGTTTCTGCTGTCTGCTGCTTGGGCAGGTTTCAGATTGCTTTTGTTTGTTGGGTTTTTTGAAATTTGTTTCTAACAACAGTGAGCAGCGTTTCAATAGCAGCCAAGGGGAAGCACTGAATTCTGCTCTGCATCGTCACGTGCCCCATCATTATCCAGGATGTTTTGTCCCCTTTCCACAACACATGTAAAGATACCAGGCCAAAACCAAGAGGATTCTCCTGCTTTGCAGAAACATTTGTGGATATTGCTTTCTGGCTTCAGAAACACAAGGAGGACTGTAAATGAGTTTTCAAGTCAAAACTGAGGCTGAACCTGCTTTTAATGAATTTTCTATTAGATATTTTCACTTTGATGCTCAGTCCCAGGGGCCCAGTGTCTTTGAATAAGAGCAGATATGTGACAGTACATCCAGCATCTCTAGAATTTGTCTTCTTTTTTGCATCTAGTGGCATTTTGCTGGCACATGCTCAGTTCCTAGGATCTCAGCTTCTCCTGAAGGCTTTGCAGAGAGAAGTACAGTGTGGCCTTCATAAAATTCTATAGGGAAAGATGCCAGCTATTTAATTTGCTTATACTGTTCACTGTTTCATGTATTTATTTTTAGAGGGTTAGTAAATACAGAGTACACTGAAGTACAGTTCCTCAGATGAATTCTCCATTATTTTATGTTGCATGTGGAAATGAAGTATTCAAAAGGAACAATTTAGTTGTGCTCATAATCCCTGTCTGGGAACCTGATCAGCATCCCTGCCAGGCACGGGGCACACCACGTGCATCCCCAAAGCACAAGCTACACATCTGTGAGGAAGAGGTACACCTTATTATTTCCATAAAACACATATATTTTAATATGGTGGGCTATCTACATGTCAGATTGCTGCTGCTATTGGCACCTCTTTGTATCGTGGTCCATTCAGGTAATCATCCCTTCCTGGAGTTTGCAGTAAAAGCTGAGTGGTGGATGTAACAGAAGGGAGATAACAGCAGGAGGAGGATGACCCATGGCCTGATAATACATGTCCATATCAGCACAAACTGGAAAAAAATCACAACACTTAAAAAAAAAAAAAAAAAAGGCAAGATGAAAGTATGTGAGGTTCTTTTTAACCTTCTCTTTGTTGTGATACTTAAGATTCATATCCTCAAGCTTTTCTGCTCCATCATAACTTTAACAAAATACCACAAAACAAAACCAAACCCCTGATAATATTATCACAGACATGGTAAAATCCTGAGGTTTGGCAGCTTTACCATGCTGTGGTCATGGAGTTTAGATACATGAAGGTCTAAGAAGACTTTTTGTTCCTCCCCCGCCAGTCTGCCCCAAGTGATTTGTGTTTTGAGGTCCTGGGACTTAGTTTTACATCCCCTATAGCCTTAAAAGAACAAACGTTTATGAAGAACTAAGTGTAGGAATTTTCTTAAGGGGCTGAAGAGAAATTAGTCATCCTGTTCTCGTGAAGAGTTCATACCTTAGTTTCCTTTAAAAATCTCAAGTCAGGAATTGAGTGCAGGAACTTCCACATAAATTTTGATCTAACTGGTTCTCTTTTTTTCCTTTTTTTATTTCTTTCTTTGTTCTTCTTTTTTTCTCTTTTCCTTTTTTGCTCTTTTTTGCCCTCATTCAAAATTCCTTTGAGAGGGATTTCCAGGTGTGTATGAATTTCCATAGACAAAGTAGGGCAGCCTTCAGCATTTAAGCTTTTCTCTTCTGCCAGGGGTGCAGGAGGCCAGTGCCCACAGAACCCCTCTCTCAAAATATTTGGGTCCTCCTGTCTCACAAAGTACAGGGGAAGAGGAGGGCCAGCAGGAGGAAGAAATTAATGCCCTGCATCGACAGGAGAAGAGTATGAACCCTGGATGTTTCTTTGGGCACGATCTGATTCAACATCACTGATGTAACGGTTTCTTTTACATTTTTTGAGAGAGGCGTATGTGACTCAGGCAGCAGGCATGTCTGCAGAGCTGCTTGCTGCAACAGCTGTTTCTCTGCATCTACTTATGGAACGTTTTCCTCTTAAAAAAAAAAAAAAAAAAGTAAAAGAAAAAGGTAGGAAAAGGAGAAAGAAAAAAAAGAAGAAAGAAAGAAAAAGCCAGATGCAAGGTACTTAAGGACAAGAATCTTCTGTATAGGGCTGGATTCAGAGGAGAAACAGATACTTTCCTAGACGCTAAATTTGAGACTCTTTCCAGAAAATGTCAGATCCTGTCCAAGTGACAGAGCAGTTTCTCAGGGCTGCAGAGGATGGCAGAAAGCACTGCTGAAGAAATAAATACCCACTTGCAAAGCACGTTGGGGTGGGAGCGCGTGGCCGGGAGGTGCTCGGACTGTGTCCAGCCCTGCTAGCCCTGGGCCAAGTCAGCTCACCTCGCCACCACCAGCTGCCCGGCTGGGAAATGGGGCTCATGGTATTTATTTATTTCATTTCCTTTGAGTGGAGCCTTGAGGATTAATTTGTTCACATTTTGAAGATGAAAAGCAGCATATGAGCGCTAAGTATTGCAGTATCGGCCAAGAGGGATGATTCAAAAAGCAGAGTCTATATGAAGAGTCTGAGTGTGGAGGAAATACATATATGGAAACATAAGCTTGGCAACAGGGAACTTTTTTTTTCCCCCTCTTTGATGTCTAGCCTCAGTAATCCAGACAGATTCCTTCAAGAAATTGGTCCAATTTATTTCTGTGCTTTTATCTTACTACCTGCTACTTGTTCATTTGAAGTAGCTATGAAAAAAATCGAGTACCTGGCTGTGTGTAGAAATATGCTTTTTGTATGAATAAGGTAATTTGAGTACACTGTAATACTCCCCCTAAATGGGACTGTTCTTGGCAATTTATGCTTCCCAAGTCCTCTCGGGATGAGAGCAGAGCTTGCCTGTTCCTTCTTCTGACCCACATATTTGCACTTTCTCAGTGTTGTTAGTCCAGTAAAAGCACACTGTCCTCTTCCTATCTGATGCTCTTTTTTCCCCCAAGGAAAAAAAGAGCTATGTTCAGTTACAGCTCTAGTTGTGGTTCAGTTTCAATACGGTCTCTATCACATTACATATTTTATCTGACTAGCATTCTGGTATCTGTGTTTTGCTAGTGCTTATATATATAAAATGATCATATCTTATTACAGCTCTTCTGTAAAAAGAAAGAATAAGAGGATGTATATATCTCACGCATGCTGATCAAAATAAGTAAACTTTTGGCATAAGAAAAGTTGCATATGACATTTAGAAATAAATTAAAGCAAGCTTCCTAGTCAAACTTAAACAGAAATACATAAATGCAGCCCACTCTGACTTCAGGTGCATGGTTGCCTATTTACATGAGAAAAGAATTAGATAGATAGGAATGTTATTTTTATTCTGGATATTAGAAAAATATTCTGAATGGGAATTAGGAGATGGAAGTAGAGATGTTTTTACAACTTAGCCTTTACTACATCTCTGAAAACTATGGAAATTATAGTTTTCTCTATATCACATACAGTCCCTCAAATATAGCCTAGAATTTTTCCTGCTTCCCTCTGTCACTTGTACTGATGCAGTTTACAGACACATTCTGCATTTCCTCCAGGAGATAGGTCTTTGCTTGCTCTTTGTGCTCTCCATCTCTTCCCCTTCCAAGTGATAGGTAAAGTGAACTCCACATTCTCCCCACCGCCCCCCCAAATCATTTATTCTTCTTATATTTTAATACTAAGGCAGTAAATGCCTTATCAGTTTTGAAACAGCGGTCTGGATAATTCCAAGCAGATGTCTCTCTTTCTTTAATCACAACATCAGTTATTTCTTGGTCAGTCTTGATTAGCTGATTCTTGCATAATGAGAAACTATAGTTAATGGCCACTTATATGTGGGTTGAACATGCTGAAAAGAACAGCTTACCCCTTGAGAACAAGAGGCTGATGAGCCAGTAAAATCAAGCTAAATGGAATGAGTCTTCATTATGAGTCATTAGAAAAGATGACGCTTTGGCTAACAGATGAAATATCTTTGATGAAGACCAGTTGTAAAAGCACAACTTAATGCTTAATAAATGTATTGGGGTGACTCATAAATTCAACATACACATTTGTTTCTTTGCAGTACGTGTCAAGTCCGGTGCAACACCATTTCCTGTATTAGATGTGTCCCCTGGCTGGATATGGGCTTTAAAAAAGACACTCTTACAATCACTGGATGAAAGATGACTGTACAATAACTTGGCAAAGGATTCAAAATGAAAATAAGAGTGTTCAGACCCACTGAATTTGGCTGGAAAATGGGCGAATCTCCCATTACAGACTGGCTAGTGCCTGTTAGGTGTATCATCATTTGATTAGATTTGAAGCTAATCTAGTTGGAGATTGGATTGGTTTGGTGGAAGCTACAATAGTCTAACTTGTTCCACAGACCCATTGGATAGCTTATGCAGTTTTAGTTGGACAAATAAAATCTTACTTATAAAACAGCAGGAATTTTGAATGCTATACAAGAAATGAAAAATAAAATATATCTCTTATCCCTGCAACAGCAAAAACACCCCCAAATACAAAATATCTCTTTATTAGCTGGATGATAGTGTTGAGGTAGCATAAAAAATGGCAATGATTGTAACATAAGTTCTTATGAAACAAAAATATTTGAGGAGGAGAGGAGGGAATGTGATAAGAAGATTTTTTTTTTTGTTTTGTTAAATGGGTAGCTATTAGTGTCTTCTGAAATTAAAGGAATTAAACGCAAATAGCTACTATTTTCACTTTTACTTGCATTTGAGTTGAAGAGTAGTGCAATCCTTGTTCATAGAGGAGTTGTATCATCTGTAAAAGTCTTCATCACTTTATTTTGTGAATGTAAATTGTGTCAAATTAATGTCTTTCCAAACTATTGTGAGGATAATGCTCAAGTAGGGCATGCATTTGACTTTCTTTGAAGTCAGAGTCATAGTGATTTGGTATAATGACCTTTTTTTGAAAAAAACAAAACAGTTCTTGTTAAAAGTTTTTTTAGTAGCACCTGTTTGATCTTTTTAAATAAGTGCCATTATTTAAAAAAAATTACTGACTTTTGTACAAATGTAGAGGAGTATCCATCAAAATTGCAAGCAGCAGTTCCTTGAGAGGAGTCACAGATGCCTGAATGTAAAGATGAGTTTATCCTGAAAAAGTTTGCCCAAGCTGTTCTGCAAGAAACAAGCATTTTCCCTTAGTTTAGCAATTCCTGGAAGAAAAATACTCACCCTTGTCTAGGCAGCATCAGAGGGACTGCTTTATTTTCTGTTTTCCAGGGGGTGAATTCATTTGTTTCATTTCCACACCTCCTAATAATTTAATTCAGATCAATGGTGCAGTCCCAGAGACTTTCTGTCCTTCCTGATACAGCAAGACTGACATTGTTATGGACCCAAATCCTCGTTATAATAGGAAGAGATAGACTTGCGGCTTGAATTTTCTGCCAGTGCTTGTGCTGCCAGGGAGTGTCTTCTGCTTCCCCTCAGCTGAACGTGCCCCAGAGGCAGCATCACTGCCCCCACCAGTGAGCCTCAAGGTGTTGGGGTCCAGCAGTGAGTCACTGGGAGCAAAAGAGCCAGCAGCAAATATATATTTTTAATAAGTAATGAATTCACTTAGTAGGAAAGGGCAGGGTAGAGAATGAATTGTTTAACAGATTAATGTGAATGTCTTTTATATTTTATAAACCTCTTAAGTCCCTGGTGTGCTGAGCCAGGTTTTGTTTATGTACATGGAAACATGAAATCTTTTCCAGTCCCTGTGCAAATAACACAGAATTGGACTTCATTACATTGGCTAATTTAACAAGTCCTGGGAGGCTTTTTGTTACTCAGTAATAGAGGAGGAGCCACAAACCCCAGAACTGCTGCACCAGCACAATCTCTTTGAATGAAATAATCTTCCTTGCTTTCTAAGCTCTCCATGAAGGGTTTGCCTGTGAGGCCTGAGTTCACAATGAACAAAGATTTGGGGCGAGACCCAAGTTTCCTCTGGGGCTACCTGAACTGCTGAGCAGCAGGTGAGAGCCCTGGTGACAAGCTCCAGCCCAGGTTCCTGCTGCAGCATACTCTAATATTAGTTTCCCAGGAGATAGTTGGAAGCATCCAATTTTGGTGAAGCTATGAGCTTTAATGAAGGGTTTGAAGATCTTTTCGTTATAATGAAAAGCATTAAAATTCTAAAACTGGGAATTTATTTATCTCTCATAACTGGTGGATAATCATGTGGTGCTGAGAAGCAAGGCATCTTAAACTGCTGATATTATTGCTGCTATGCCCATTAAATAGAACTAATGCAGGCATTGCATAAATATTTTAATAGCTTTTTACAGTACTTCTTTAGAAAATGTTTAAAGAGCCACCTAATGTCAGACAGAGATACTTCCTATGTAAACCCTTGTTAATTCTCTTTTAATGGCTTTATTAACTTTATTTAATTGAATATTGATACATTTAGCAGCCCTTTAAGCATCCTATTTTATTGAAGTTTTACACTCACATATTGATAAGTAGCACAATGTAAGAGCACTGATTAATTGCATCTTTGCTTAATTCTATTTGAACTAGTTCAACATGAAAGATGAAATGTAGGTACAGGAGAGCTCTCTTTTTTTATCCATTTTATGTATTTTATATGCATAGTTTGTACGACTTAATTTAGGTTCATTTTGATTCCCAGTATGCCCAGTTAGTATGAGTATGATCACACTCTGAGGTAGGGGGAGTCTAAATATTTTACTCTATGAAATGTTCTGTCTTTTATGTCTTCTGTGATGAATAATTTACTTGTTGGTACAGCTTCAGAAGTGAATCCCGTTGTGCAAAAGCATATATATTTTACGGGAAAAAGTAAGTATTACAGTGATATTAGCTTTCTCCTTGGAAACTGTCCTTACAATATTAGAAATCTGCAGAGAGGTGGATGCCTTGTCTTGTGTTACTTGACTTAATAGCCAGCTGCTTTTCTTGTGTACTTCCACAAGAAGCACTGGCATTACCATACATATTTAATCATAACATGGTTGCTTTTCTCATCTCAAATGTTCTTCTTTGCTTCCTTATACATCTTTTTTACAAAGTTCAAGCAGGGTGAAAATCACTTGAAGAGCAGAGGGACTGTGGAAGATCATGTAGTGTACCGAAACCACATCTCTAGGGCTTTTGCCATTGCTGGATTTTTGCACAGGCTTTCTGTACTGGGGTGAGTTTTGTAGATTTTTCTAACATTTACCCACCTATTGTTAAGACAATTAGAAGTGTAGCAGTTTTATTAAGTTAGATTTTCATGCTTATTTTCATTCACACAGTCAGCTGAAACCATAATACCCCTTGCATTTGAGTAATCTTACCAGGTAGGTTTTGAATGGTCTCTCAACATCTAAGAGTTAAAACAGAGCAGGATGTGACCTTACCTATTCTTAGTTCGGCAGGAAACCATTATCATTTTCGGCAGTAGAACTGAAAGGAGAAAATCCCTCTTTTGTTAGCTTTCCCATAGTCCTCTTATTAAAGGAAATGTATGGATTTCCCACACAGGTAGACTATGGGGAGAGTATTCAACCTGCAGGACAGCATGTTTTGCAAGAGACTCAGATCCTGAGATCTGATCTCAGCTCTGTGGATTTGGCCATGTTTCCTGAAGACCATGCAAGGGGAGGTACATGTGTGAAAATTCAGCAGGTGATAACTGAAATCCCCAAGAACTGCAGATCCCACAAAATTCCAAAATTTTACATTACTGTATATTTTTTGAGAAATCAGTGTGTTTTGATGATTGCAGTCTACAACCTGAGTTCTTCCTTACCGTAAAAATGGAATTAATCTTAGAAGTCAACCAGATGCAATTTCCTCCTCCTTACTTTAGATAAAGGGATCACTTAAAAGACTGGTAGTGCTTGTGACAGTTGCCTTGAGCAGTACTCTGACACTGCTGTGAGATTGTAAAACACAGTGTAGTGCTTCTGCGTTATTACAAGCGTTGGAGGAGGAATGCAAAAAAGGACTTGTGCATAGGTTACACACGAGTTAAAGCAAATGTATAAGATAAGAATGTGGGATATAGGCAGTCTCTTTAGCTGTGAGTATAACTTCATATCAACACCAAATGAAACCACTGCCACCAGGGCTGAGGCTTTTGACTGATAGTCACTTCTCAGGAATGCCATCCTTGGCTCAGTGTGAAGTGTTGAATTCACAGCATGGTGGCACAGGGGAAAATTGTCCCAGTGGTGAAATAATCTAAAATTTAGCTTTTGAGTACTAAAGTATTTGGGTATTTTCACTTTCGGGAGTGTAAAGCACCTAGCAAGTAACTAAACAGAAGTACGTCTCCATTTGTATATAAATCAGTAATTCACTTTAGACATGGGCTGGATCAGAATCCAGATAACTCTTCCAGAGCTCTGCATTGTTAGGAGAAGTATATTTGACATAAGTTAACTAATGGGAACATCAGACACAGAGCAGAAACTCATTAAATGAGACTGTCATGTTCTTTGTTTAACAGTTCAGTGAGGAAAGGTAGAGAAACAATGTGGTGGAGCAGTGACAAAAGAGTCTAAGGGAGGAACTGGGTGTAGACAGAGAGTGAAATTGATATGGGCAAGTCTTTTGTAGAAGAAGGAGGATGACTTTCACCATCACTGATGATTTAGGGGAAAAGGGGAGAAACAGAGACCCTTTTGGTAAAAGTTTAGCACTGAAATGTAAAGAGATCAGCAGGAAGAAAACACTTGATACTATTGACATGATAAAAAGAAAAAAAAAAAAAAAAAAAAAAAAAAAAGAGTATGTGAAAGAGAGCTGAAGGTAGTAGAGAAGTTGTGATTAAGAGTCCAGAAGGTCTAAGAGGCAGTGCTGATACTGTGAGGGTAAGGATCCTGGGGGGATTCAGTCACAAGATCACAGAATTACCTCACCTAGCTTTCACACAGGCATGAAATCATGCAGTGAGGTTGTTCCCAAGAAGGCATGAGAGGAGGCCGTGATTACAACCTGGTTTACACAATACAGCATATATGCCATATAGTACTCTGTCCTGGACGCTACTACTAGCTGTTCACAGCAAGCTAAGGAGTGCTAGAGAGGCAGATGTATGTTCTGTGTAGATGATAGCAAAGAAAAGAGGCTCAGGCAAGCTATATGCATAGGAGTCTTCTGTGGAGAACCTTTTTTGCACAGCAAGGTTGCACAGAACTACCCTTAATGAAAACGGAGTCAGTCTGGTGAGCCCTAGAAGTCAGGAGATCATGTATCCACCCAGCTGGACTGCTGAAACTTGCTTTGGTTTTCACTCCTGGAGGGATTCTGAGAACAGAATTAATTAGGAAGGAATTATTGCAATCCAGAGATAAGGAAAAATTAAGATAATACCTCAGTCCAAGCAAAGGAAGAATGTCAAGTGTGTGTGATTGACAGTGCAACTATTGATAGGACTAAAATATGCAAATTACTTTAAGCCTGGAAGTTGCACACCAGGTACAAGGTAGAGTGCCCAGCTGGTATTGAAAGAGGATGTTGGGAAACTGTCTTTCCCCTTAGGAAATTATGTCAGGAATAAAATATAAGGAAACCGACACAACATGATAATTCCTGCCTAAAAATTGTACAGGAAGAATGGGTTAGGTCAAGGGAACACATTACTCATTTAAGGTCATCTTAATTTGTAAAGCTGTAATAGTGTCAACCATGAGCAATTCCTGTGTGTTCTCCATATAATTATTTTCAGTTGCCTAAATAAAAACATGTTTTCAAAGAAGATAAGGGGTAGAGAGGAAGATAATAGGTATCACTGGGAGAAAACAAATTGGTCACAGGATAGATTCTTTGATTTAGAAATCTTATATTAAAGAGAAAAGTACTGGAAAATATGCCATAGAAGAGAAGTAAAATGAAACCTAATAAGAGACTTGAAAATATGCTCATTCTATAATAATGTATAATTTTTAATTTTCTCTGGGACCTTGAAGAAACAATTTTATTGATACCAGAATTGGCTAACTGATTTTGATTGTTGAAGTATATATAGATGAGGAAACAACTCTGATTTCTATAGGAAAATAGAAAACCTTATATGTAGGAGGGATGGAAACATAAGATTCAGAAGCACAGGATTTTCTCAAATGGAGCACAGACAGAAGTCTTTGCATCCACTAGCAAATGAACAAAGACCTGGCAATAGTGTTGAGTTGAGGTCCTGTCAAGGAAAAATTAGAAGCCTTCAGGCTTAGAAAGAGGTTTAGGATGCAGCTTAAGTTTAAGTACTAAAATAGCCCAATTTGGAGCTTGGGTACATTCGTGCTTTGTATCAGCTGCATGTGTTTGGTTCAGAGGAGAATGGAAACTCCACTCAGACACGCTTAGAGAAGAGCTAATGTACTGTTCAGATATTTTAGCGAAAGTCAATTCTAATTTATTTCTGTGTATTACTAATGTCATCGCATGAATCATTGCAAAGGATATGAAGATGAGAATAAAAAAAAGTTAAATTGGAAAGGCCTAGTATTTTTCATACCTTGTCAGTTATGACATTTAATCTTAATTGTGTCTGAATTTGACTGATTTTCCAATTGCCTGAGTTTAGCAAGAGTTATGTTGTTGCTAGGACACAGTTACTTCATGTGATACATCTATCATCAGCGTAAAAGAAAGATTTTAAAGACTGATTCTTTTATTTACACTCACAAGTATATTTTGAGCAGCAGTGCTCTAAATGCAGAATGACCATAACACCCTTATTCTGAAATAAAGGCATCAAGTCGTGGTTAAGAAATGTTTCATTTTTTTAATCTCTCCATGGATAAATAGGAAAGAGGAGCATGCTTTACCCTTATTCTTGTTTCCTGTGATTCCTTAGTCATGGTCTGTTTATCATTTTCATGTTCTCAGTAGTGAATTTGATTTGTTCTGTTTCTATTCTGTTGGATGTGAAAGGTATTCTAGTACCATTCATTTCTGCCACTGATTTGTTTCCTCCTTTTGAAAATTAATCATTACTTTTTAAGAATAGTCACAGATACTCTGCTGGTTCCGCATTCCCTCGCAGGGTATCTCTCAATTTCTTTTTTTTATTATTGTCACGACATAGGGGACTTCACTGCATGTATCCATATGGACCCTGAACCATACATGTAGTAATTCTATTCTATATTATAGGTACTAATTATATAGTGGTGACTTCCAAGGCCAACTTTTGTAACGTTTTTATGGAAAGACTTGGGATTGTGATTTTTTTCAGTGGGCCTGAATGAACTGAATGCCTGTATCATCGACAGTACGTTCATTTCTGTCTGTCTTACCCTTGAAAGGCCACAGTAAAATTTCTGTAATGGTGTAGAATAAGACCTGCGAGGTCCTTGTCATGTTTGATTCATGGCCCTAAAGCCCACAGAAGCTCTGCAGGCAGCTTGGATATAGAACTGCTCCCCATAGCTGTAGTAAATGAACCTCTATACCATTAATTGGTTTGAACTATTTATATCTGTGACCCAACTGTTATGACATGTCACAGCTCTGGATGCATTTCAAGAACCAATACCTTGCCCTTGGTGACCTGACAGGGTTTTTTTTTTTAATCCTGAGAGGCAAGTAGTGTGGTAATGGACTCATTAAGACTCATCTATTAATTAGGGGTCTTCCAAATTATGTCCATGTTTGGGTCTCGGTAAGTTCACACCACAGCCTGGCCACATGATGAACTAGATCAGTCACCTTTATTATCACTACACGGTTAGTAAATACATAGGGTGGCAGCATGGTTAGAGGAACAGAGCTGGTAAATCCTTTGGCTTCCTGTTTTTCTGTTCTGAAGACAGGCATTTCTGGAAAAAGTCTCTATTTTTTCTCCTGAGAAAAAACTTTGAAGGAAAACATTTAGCCAGTCAGTCAGGAAGGAGAAGTAGATATCGTCATTAGTGTAGCAAAAATGGGATAGCTGGATGAAATCCTCAACTTAACAAATTAATCAAAGCATAGTGTATGGGTCTCCAAAATAATCATGAATTTGAACTGAATATGGCACACATTTTTACCTAGGGAATAAGAGGGTCATTTAGAGCACGTTAAAACATTTAATTTCCCAACTTTGTGGAGAATTTTGTTTCAGAACTGCTAAAACTTTTGCTTGATCTCAGCTTTTTTGTTGGAACTTAATGTTTCAGCATGGCAACACAGTGCAAAGCCAAGGCCATAGCAATGTGTTATGAGAACAGTTAGAATGTCATTTGTCTTCAGAGTTCATGAAAAACTGAAAGAAGTTTGAAATTTATGATAGTAGAAGACAATGACTATTTTACTAGGGCCATTTAGGAATGTCATTTGCATGAAATTAAAGATGGTCCCTTATAAATTTATGTATGAGGTTCTGACAATCCACATCATTTTAGAGACAAAGATTTAGAATGTGATACTGGAATAACATTTGGTAGATATATTGCTAGATCAAAGTCTGTTGATATTAATATGAAATCTCAGTTTTCTTTATCTTTTACAAGGGACTTTTTTTTTCTTTTTCCTGGAGCACTCTCCAGTAATCAGTGGTTCAGCAGGATTTTAGCATGCCCTATGCAAGGAAGGGTAGAACACTCTTTTAGCACTCTTTGCTGCTTGATGTGTTTAAAAGGTTTCTCCAAATGGGCACTTTTGAGGTGAGAATTCAGTGCAGGAAAAAAAGCTCCTTTATCCAATATGAAAGCTCAACAGGCCAAAAGAACAGATAGGCATTTTAATGATGGTGAGAGAAGCTCTTGTGCTTTGAGGGTGGAGTAGCACGTAGGACCATAATACAAATTCAGATGCCATAAAAGAATGTAAGCAGTAATACTGTATGCCAGAAAAAAATGGATGATGTTCTACTAATAAAATATGCTCATGTTATCACCCTTGGCTAGCATTACTGACTTAGCTTGGGTTTTATATTAATTACTGAAAATTGTGGGGTTTGTGCTCCCCAGAAGAGTGCTTTATTATTACAAATACAGCTAACATCTTGCAGCTGCCAGCACCTTTTTTAAACAAATTCCACCTTTTTACTTCTTCTGTGTTTTAATGTTTAATCAGCTTGCCAGAATGACACTGTATTACAGTATTAGACAGCATGGCAGAGGCAGGCAAAGTAAGTAACACAAGTTAGGCAAAGCTGAAAAATAAGAGCAAAGAAACCAGTAGAGTAGATCTGTCATTGACATAAAATCAGTGGCCCTACACCAGTTTATCTGAGCTATGTTGATTTACAATAGCTGGTGATCTCATACAACAGGTAGTAGAAAAAGCATATTAGAGTAGATGTAATGACCTAGCATTCATCATTAGGTTAATGATTAATTGACCTCATGCTCATATTTGGTTAACAACTTTATAATCATGATTTCCAAAGATGTCCATAATATGATGTACCCTGGCCAGGAATGTCAAAGGCAAGAAGAAAAGCTTCTATAGGTACGTTGGTGATAAAAGGAAGACGAGGAAAAATGTGGGCCTGCTCCAGAAGGGAAAGGGAGACTTGGTCACCTGGGATATGGAGAAGGCTGAGGTACTCAACGACTTTTTGACCTCAGTCTTCACCAGCAGGTGCTCCAGCCACACTGCCCAAGACACAGAAGGTAAGGGTGGGAACTGGGAGAAGAACCACCACCCACCGTAGGAGAAGATCAGGTTCGAGACTATCTAAGGAACCAGAAGGGGCACAGGTCCATGGGACTTGATGAGAAGCATCGGAGGGTCTGGAGGGAACTGGCAGATGAAGTGGCTAAGCCACTATCCATCATATTTGAGAAGTTGTGGCAGGCCAGTGAAGTTCCTCTATTATATGGAGGTAGTTGAGCTTTTACAAATCTCTCCAGATAATTTAGCTGTCTGGGTGTTTGCAGCTAGCAAATCTGCTGCTGATGGAGGAATCTAAGACAGCGGCAATACTTTTCATCTATCCTGTTGTCGTCCTGTGGCACAGCAGAGGTTTATGTCTTCTGGGCTTTTTTTTCCTGAAGGCTTTTATTTTATTATGAGATTCTGGGAATTTCTCAACTTGAGATGAATGAAGCTCATATTATATACACCCTTCCGAAATGAACGTTTATTACCAGGTGATTCCTCCTGCATTCCTGTGATTCTTTTGCAAACTATTATGTCATGTGATTTTATCAAGCAACAACGTAATTTAGTCATTTCAGGGTGGAAATGTAAAGATCAGGGACCCAGGATATTGGGTGAACCTTTGTAGCCTGTTGAATTTGAATGATGTCTGAGCATATAAATGTTAGGCTCCCTGAAAGGAAAGTTACAATCCATTTTTAATATGTAACAAGGAGGTCTTATCTGTGGAATAGAAAATATTACTTTATCAGGTACAAATTATCTATAGATGGTGCTTTAAAATTACTGTCAATATTAGCATTTTATTTTTTTAAGTTGTCTTGAACTTAACTTTTCAGAATATCATTGAAGATCTCAACTTGTATTGCAAGAAAACACGTTTGCAAGATTTGATTGATATTCCAGTATGGATCAGTGCTAATGATGATAACACAGGAAGATAAGTGAGAATAAACATTATTTTTGTGTTTGTGCTTGTGTCTGTGCAAGCCTTGTGTAGTGCAGCGACTGATTTCTTCGGGGGAAAAATATCTTTGAACATAGTGTTGGATCAGTTCCATGCAATCTGTCTAAGTCAAGCTTTCAATATAATTTTCAAGGATGTTTCTTTGAAGAAAATATTTGACCTAGTAGATCATCATATTTCACTGTCACAATTATCATTCCCTTGATAATTAGCCATGTTTATCCAATTTCAGATGTTCTGTTGTGCTATGCCTCACTGGTAGGTAGCTGATGCTTTGGAAATGCAGTTCTGGCTGAGGATTGTGTGACCTCAAAGGGTGGACCTGCAGTTCATGTCTACCAGCTCTTTCTCCAGAGGCATCTTCTGGGGTTGACTGAGTGGAGTGATGAACCGTCCTTAGTGCAAGACCATCTCCTTCCTGAGGACCATGTGGGGTCGGAGTGGGGAACACAAGCTATGCACATACAGTGCGCAGTAAATCAAAGCCTTGTAGTCAGTGCTGGTCCTTCTCTACGATGGCGCAGTCTATAATCAGAGCAGGGACTGCGATGTACGGCATTACTGAAAGGACGTGGGGATCGGAGTGTCACTGCATATCAGCGATATGATGAGCTGGGCCAGAATGGAAAACTTCCATGAAGGCTTTGGAAACAGGGGTCTGATCTCCATGACAGTTTTGTTATGGCTTAGGGAGACTCAGCAATTGAATGTGGTTGCCAATCTAAAGTGGTTTGGATTCCAGTGTTTTAATTTGTTCCTTTAGCTGAAAAGTTTGTATAACATATCTGTAGCTGAACTCTCAAGCATGTGAAAAGGCATAGCGTGAAAAAGGCTTGGAAGAAGCCCCAGCTGCTTAGTAACCAGTCCGAATCATCAGCTGTGAATCCTTTCCTTTGCCTATAGAGGAAATAATATCAGATTAATAAATGAAGCATTCAGGGTCTGGCCTGGGAGGTATGCAGGATCGAATAACCCACATTCTAGGCAAAGACAAACTCAGACTGTAAATGGAGCTAAGAAACCTTCGAGTCTGAACAGTATGGGCTGTGTTATAACCTGATTTGGTCAGGGAATTAAGAATTGATCCTTTTAGGGACTGACTCTGAGTTGTTGACACTTGTATGTGTCCTCCAGCAGCTTTTACATCTACGTGAGACTTCTTACACCACACTCTAAAATATCTTAATCAAAAACTCTCTTAATGTTGGGCTCTTTTTAAATGTTTTTTAAAGGAAACTTGTTACAGTGAAATGGTCTGAAAGGCTGGGATGACAGTAAAGATGTATTTGCCATTTATTTGCAAGAGTCACAGTTAAAGTCTTATGCTCTAAAGGACTTTTCTACAAATTCTGCAAAACCCCAGCTAGGCCAGTAAAACTGACTTCCCTGTTTTGCTCGTGGAGATTCAGAATTATTCCTCTTTCTCTGGGGATCACAAGGAATCAGTGACAGAATATAAAGGCTGTGCATGAGATTTTCCAGTACTGACCTACTTCTTCTCTCATTAAAATCACTTTGAGTTTTACCATTGACTTTTCAGGCAGAGTCAGGCCAATCATGTGTGCTAATGAAATTGCTTTCCAAAATGCTTCTCCAGTAGTTGTGTCCAACTGTTCCAAGCCATGGGTCACAATATGATTTCAAAAGTACTTAGGAGCCCGTCAGCATTGTGAAACATATTTCCTGGCCCTGGGTGGCTCAAATTTGCATCTCATAGGCTGTGGCAGGAAGGAGAAACCACACAGAAGGCCCACTTGGGAAGAATCTGCTTGCACATGTGCCTCTGTGGTCTCCCTCTTCAGGTCTGGTGGAGCAAAAGCATCATGAGGAGGAACCTGACAGGAGTACGGAGGGGTGCTGCAAGTACCCCAACACACTACATAGGCATTGCATAAGACAGGTAGTCTCAGAGAATTCATTGCTTTACAATTTCTATCGTTTGATCTTTAAACATTTAGAAAGACTCTTCCTCTTTTTTCTATTAATTCTTTTGTAATTTGCACCACAGCTCAGTGTTTCACACTATCTGGACAGTTGACAGCCAAGAGAGCTCTGCCAGAGCAGCACAGGCATAATGAAAAGGATTTTCTCTGGGGTTCAATGAATATCCTTAAGAAGGAGCTTTACCTGGGTCAGGTTTTTCCTCAAGTATCTAGAGGAAATGCTGAATAAGCATAACAGCCTAAATTAATGGAAGCCCAATTTTCCTAATATTAAGGGTAGAATCAGAGCCAGGGATTTGGTTTTGGTCTAAATGAACTCCAGGATATAAAGCCGAGACCAAAAGAAAAACAGAATTTTAAACTGTATGCTTAAAAGTTAATGAATAGTTACACTGGCTGGAATGCTACACAGGAAAGAAAAACTCTGGGGTTTTTTCAGCTTTTTATTTTGGGGTTTTTGTTTTTTTCTTGCACAATTTGTTAGTCAGAGATTTATAAAAGGAAGAATTGTGCATTCAGATAATTTAGGGAGATAATTTTTGTTTTCAAAGGGAAAAGTATCTGTCCAAAAATTTTTGTGATGAGCCTGTGAAAGCCTGCGAAAGCAGCAGCAGTGTGCCCTCCAGTGACAGGACCTGCTACAGCAGCAAGAGTGACAGTCTTGTAAGCTGTCTGGGGACTTCTCTACACAGGGAAGCTAGGAAAGTTAAGATGAATTAATAAAAAATACAGGCTAAGTGAAAATATCTACATCCCACTCTCACCACCCTCTCTTCAGCAGATGCTTTCATTGAGATGTGAAGTGCCCTTAATTTGCTGTAATCTTCTTACCCTTGGACATTCATAGAATTGTTTTTGGCTTACAGACTAAAATATACCAGGAAAGGAATGCAGTTTCCACATACATAAGTAGCTGTCAGTTGTAATAATTTTATGTACTGTGATGGATAGTCTTGCAGGAACAAGGAGCTTTGTGCTATGTGGTACACAAGACCTTGATTTTGCAACTGGATTCCAGAAGGAAACCTACTGGTTTGGGGCAGGGAGCTGTGACCGAGGGTGTTTAGCACGCTGCCCTTTGTTGCACTGGAATTACTCCAAGGACTGGGCCCTAAAAGAAAAGAGACTGGGTTGAAAGAGAGGAGAGAGAACCTGCCATTTCTACTGTATTTGGGGTAAAACACTTATGCTGGGGTGAAACCAAATGCAGGATTTTGTGCTAAGAGATGCAGCGTTTGGTGGTTGCTCTAGCACTTCCAACCTGGCATTTGTTGGTGGGGCACGAGTGTTTCTTGTGTGGCGTACTGCTGATTTGGGTTTTCTTTTCTGTATTGAGGCAGTGTTGTCAACTTGTCTGATTTTACGGTGAGTATCATTATAATTGTGTCTTCATTTAGGTTTTCAGCACTTGTGCGCCCTAAGGCATCCCCAAAGGATGGGCAGTCAAAAGGTAAACAGAGGTGTATTTCTGTAAAAAGGTAATGACTTCAAAACTGAATCTTGTTCTTCTGCATGGAGGGGATATAACCACCGAGGTGATGGGTCAGAGTTGACAATGTTTTCTGAACCATCTTTTATTGTTTGAAGTGTGAGTATCGATGCAAGACTCCCTTGCCCTCCCTTTCTCTTTTTCTCATGCACATACAACTTTATGCAGAGAGAGGAATCCCAGAAGAAATGGGAAACCAAGAAAGGAGAATGAAATCAAGAAAGCGTAACAAAAGGCAGTGTATTTTAAGAACCATGTTTTGTTGATCTGGATGATGTGAGCAGAGATTTATGGGGTTGCTTGAGCAAAAGTTGAATTATCTGTCATCTTGCAATGCTGAATAATCATATTGCACACAAGGTCTGCCTTAAACATATGAAGAGGGAAATCCTTCCTCTCCAGTGAAGTGAACTGGTCATATGGAGAACAGCTGTAATTGAACTAAATTCTGATTTAATAAAATGTTATTAGCAGTGACACTACCTTACACTGTCATGGCAGCACTTTGGAATGGCACCCAAAGTAGTTGCCAGGTGGGAATTACCAGCTTTGTAGCTATTATTATTTCCTGGCTTTATTTCTGCACTACTTTTTCAGAAGGGGAAAAGTACACAGACACCTCAGCCTACATAGATGTAAGCAGTTGCATTTTGCACAAAAAGAGATATTTTGATAAAAAAGATATTTTGATCAGATCACTGTAATACATCAACTTCTTAACTAATATTTTCAGAGCTTTAGAGTGCAGTCATTTGGACACAGTTTTCATACCTTCATGTAGTTTTGAAGAGAAATAATTGGTTTACAGAGTAGAACAAATTGTTGGTTTGCAATAACTATGTCATTGAAGAGAAGATGCAGATGCAAGAAACCACCTTGTGTTGTTCCCAAATGGTGGGAATAGGGTTCCCTTCACTTAAACACTTCTTAAAGAATTAAATAATTTGATTTTTAAAGTACATAATACAGTATGCAAGTTCTCTTTGGTGTCTGTAGTTGGTCTACTTTTTAATAGGAGTCTTCTATGATAAATAAATTTCAGAGATACTAACTGAAAGCTCTTTAGGACTCTTTGTTTTAGTTTGTTTACCACCAAGGAGAAAATTATTTCAAATGTAGCCCAGGTTCCTTGACTTTATTTTCAAAGTCATAATTAGTAATAGTAGACTAACATAAGCAAATTTCTGTAGAGCAGAAAAGGAGTCAGTGTTTTACTCTCTTCCAGTCCACAGTACCATATTCTGGCCCATGTCTGCTGCTTATGCAAACCCTGAGTATGTGAATAATGTTGATTTCAACAGTACTTTTTGTACACTCATAGTTATTCATACAAGTATCTAGTTGGAGAAAGCAGTCCTAATATAAAAAAAAATATGTGTGCTCTTCCGCAACCAAGTTGGTTGATGACATCAGCAGGTATGACCTGCAAAGCTCAGAGAAGTTTATCTTGTGCACATCTGTATGCTTAATACACCTTATATTATTTAATTCCTAATCCTGTTTCCTAATTTCTGCAGTTTGAATCATATAGGTGGATCTTTATTCTTTGTAATCTCATTGTGTTGATCAAATTTTGGGTTGCTCTCAAGTTGTGTGGGTGAGGGCACAGAAGTGGAGGCATTTGCATGCACCTGTAATAGAAATGGCTCTAAAATCTTAAAACTTTCTTGGCACTGGTGAACCCATTTTGTTAAGGAAAAGGAATTTCACTACAGTGGCGTTCAAAAGCAAAAATATTAATTTCTGTATTTGCTTTAAATTGATTGAGCTGCGGTACAGTTTTCTCATTTTATTTCAAAAAATACACAACTCTGTTTAAATGGATGCTAAAAGAAAAACATAAAACTATGAATAAAATATGTACCAGACATGATAGGGCTAGTAATTCCTGATTAGAAATCACTGCTACAGTTGTTACTGTTGTAGATCAAATTTACAGCTGTCTGAAGGTGTTACATTTAGAATAGTCTCATTTGGAAATCATTATCAAACTTTGAATACACTTTAGTGGTTTTGCCCTTTTTTTTTTTTTTTTACCTTATTTACAATCAGCATGTTGAAACAGTTTCTATTTCTGTTTTTCGTGTTTACTTCCTATTTAGTTATTAGGGCTGCAGACTTTTAAAAGCAAATTTATTCATTACAGGGGAGGACCATGCAGAATATAGAATTCATGCTATTTATCAAAGCCTGAAAAATAATTATGGAATTTGTGCATGAAGGAATAGAATTTACACATGTTAGTAGGATGATATCGTTGTGTATCCACCAAAAAAAAATTTGTTTTCCTGAGGCCAAAGAAGTGTAGTATTTTGCAAGATTCACTTATCAGAAACCTCCTAACTTTGTATGAATTATGTGGATTTAACTGCCAGTCATGCTCTTCCCTGAAAGAAAACAAAATAAAAATAAAATAAGGACCTTTGGTAACTTTTGTCAGTGGTTTTGAGGTATTCAGTCTCATTTTGACCTTTCAAATAATTAGAGATCTTTTCGAAGTAGCTTGTCCTAGTGAAAGTGTAGCTCAGGCAGTCTGGGACTGGGGTATGAAGGCTGTCTTGAAGAGAATTACTCTGTCTTTGGGTATGTGAAAAATTTAAATGCACGTTAGACTTCACTTAGTTTTCAGTGGAGGTTTTTATTACGAACGTTTAACTACAGCTTTAATTTTAATGTCTCCATGAATCTGCCTACTGAAAGTTGTCATTTGAAGTCAAGTCACTTTTACCCAGTTGCAATTCTGCCCTGGTTTATTTATATTTGTAAATATTTCAGAAACTAGGGTATTTCTAATGCCTTAATTCACAAATTATTCAGCAGAAGGCTTTAGACTGAGTCCTTCTCCCCCACCCCAAAAACACAAGCATTCCTGAACAATAAAAACAGCACAATCACAAACCATGCTTAGCCTTAAATGGGTGTTGTAGACATTGCTTTTTCCTTTGTAAATCAGAATTTCAGTAGTTTTCACTCAGTAGGAAAAACTAGAAAGAGAGAAGAGAGTCATGTATCTGAATGAAACCCCTTCCCCTGCAAAACCCAACCTGAATAATTTTCATCTGAATTAAATCTGTATAGGCTTGGTCATGATAGACATCATCCCAACTGTAACCCTAAAGGCATGAAAATAAAACAGCAAAACCTCTCCCTTCAGATACGGTCACCAGCAAGGGACCTTAAAACTTCAATCCAAATGTTTGCAATTCTTTGAGACAAAATATGTATATGCAGTCTTCTAGTTGCACAACATCTAAACTAAAATGAATGCAAAATGGTATTGTATGACTTAGGTAACCTCCAGCTGTTTAAATGAAAAATATATGCTATTTTATGCAATAGCAATTTGGAATGCTATAAAAATAATTACTTTTAAAATCTATACTGCACATATGCAGATGGTTAACAAACTCTGGCTCACTCACCAGATGAAAATGATATTGGGAAAATCCATGCTCTAGAGATAGTGCCATTCCATTATAAATGTCCAAAGTATGCAAAAACATTACATCTATATTGTTTTCCAGAACAGACTGTATCTTAATGCCAGATGTTTTATTCTTTGCATATCTTGTTGTAACTTAACAATTACTGTTCTCTGATTTTGTCCAGACTAGGAAAGGAAATGTGTATTTTAGATGCGCTAGCTAAATGCTTGTCTGGTACGGGCAAAAGAGGTTCTAGCTGGTTAATCTATCTACCAGCTCTCTCCTGGTTTTTCATATTGCCTGAATAACGCATAAATCATTTTGTTTTGTCCATGCTTGGGTTTAAAGCATGGTATTAGTAACACTGCAAAAATAGCTTTTGTGCCAGTCGGGACAACCATGTCCACTGGAATAAATGGGAGTTTCTGTCGCCTGGAAAGATAATAGCTTAGGCACTAATTAGCTGGGTGAGCCACTTGTGCTGGCCTTGCTCATCTCATTGAGTTGTCTTGTAGCCTTTGTCTGAATGAAAGTTCATCCGTGATAGGAACGAGCACTTGAAAATTTCCATTTTATTATAGATCCAAACCTAGATTTTACTGAATGGAAATTTTTAACATTTTAAATTAACTATTTAGATGCACTTTTAGAGAAGATTAGTATCTACATATTCCACAAAACTACTTAAGCCTTCCCTTTATATGGGGTCATTGCCGAAGGGAGCAATACCATTTCACTTTACCTGTGAGTAGCATCCCATGCATCAGACATTTACAACTATCTCAATAGTCACATTTTTCAGAAAATGAAGACTTCAAAAGTAATTCGTTCAGTTAAGAATGAATGATAAACAGTAAATTTCCTTGTTTTCTCTTCAGAATAAATTTATATCTCCCAAAATTTATAAAGCACAAGTATATTCTGTAGTATACAGAGGGATTCTTATATTGAATTAAATCTATTTCAGTTGTCATCCTTTATCCTTATTACTGAGTTACTTAATTAGTAATTTCTGAGAGCAGCCATAATAACTGTCACAGATATTATAGGAGAGTCATCAACACTCTGCATGTTAATAAAATTTTAGAGTTTTGTTAGTTTTCCAAGTGTTCCTGTTAAGCACCAAATGCTATTGCCAGTGTTTTGCCCACAGTATTTCATAATTGAAGGAAATCTTTCTTTAAATAAGTATGGACTGCAATTGTAGGAGTCTTCTAAACTGCAATATATATTCTGCATAAGTATGCATTAGGAAAAGAATCTAAAATATGGTTTAACAAGCATGTGACAATAAATTAAGGAAATACATTTTGATATGTGAGAAAAATTGGTTTCCACAAAAATACTCATCTCCTCCTAGTCACAGCTGTGACTTTTGAATATGTATTAAGCTCTGCAAGGATAGCTAAGCTAGGAATTTGGCAGTAATAGTATATTCATAAATATACATGAAATGTGAAAAAATAGTTTACAGAATTGAAAGTGAACATTGGAAAGGATAAGCATACATACCTTGAGATAAAAATTGCAATTCATTGTCCGCATATGAAGCCTTTGCTTTTAACTTATAAATGTTATAGTGTCATTATATTTTCTCATATATGCTGCATTACTTATAATTGAATAGTGTATTAACAACTGAATGGTTGTTTAAAGGAAGAGAAAGAACCTTCTTCTCAGGCAGTTTAAGTTTTAATATCTACTCTCCAACAGAAACAACTCATTTAACATTCAAAGAGAGATCTTGGCTTTTTCTCTCAACTCACTTTACCTCAACAAACCAGATGGCAAATGTCTCACTGAAAGAGCCAGTGAAAACAGTGTCTACATCTGCCCACCCTCATGTTTTTCTTGCCAGTAAAGGGGAAATGATATTAAATTTAGGGTCTTCTATTAAACACTTGTAGCTACATTTCTAGTTTTTCCCATTTTGCATTCTGACACTTCATTGGGTGAACCTACTGACAGTTTTTACTCATTCTGATGTATAGCAGGGAATGAAATGTATTTATTGACATCGTATTTTGTGTGACATCTTCCAACAATGAGCAAATGTGCCTTTGACTGGTATTTGATATTTTCCTGTAAAATTTTCACTTACGTAAGTAGAGATCTGCTCATTTCCAAGGTGATCAGCTGTGATTTGAAGGCAGAGTTATCTTGTAAATAGATGGTTGATATATATACCTTCAGAAGCTTTGCATAGCACAGATACTAGCTTGATTTACCAATTTTACAAGATTTAGGCTTTCATATTTGGGGTAGCCAGGAAAAAACAGATTATTTCTTAGGTTTTTTTGTTGCTCACATCACCACTGAGAACTTTTGAAATGAGCATCTCACATTGCCTTCAGATTTCTGGGTTTTTTTCTGCATCCTGTCAGCTAGTAAGCATCAAGAAACAGGATGAATGGAGCATATGGAAATTGTTTTCATATGTCTTCCTGTGAAATCTATTTGGCATTAATATTATCACACTAAGAATTTGATTACTGGCTGATGGAATGAAAAGTGAGGTAACAAATCATGTTTTCAATGAGTTCATACAGGAAGAGTAGGTGTGTTTTAAAGGACACATTAAATTATGACAAAACTTACAATGGTACAAGAGTTTCTGCTTCACGTTGGTGGTAAAGGGGAGATCTTTAGAAAGGGAGGATATTTGAAGAGGAAGACTAACATACCAAGAAAGTAAATTAAACTATTGGGTCAAATTGTGTTTAGTAAGAGCCAGTGGTTGCATCTTACTTATTTTGTATCACACATAGAGATATTTTCTTTAACTTTTTTTTTATTTAACTTGCTCCTTGATGAATTTTGCAGGGGAGAGATATATACTGCAACATGTCTCAGTGATTTTAAAATATTCCAAAAAATAGATAAGAAATACCTTGTCAAAATAAGCACACTTGAAAATCACAAGCGAACTCTGAGCAACAGTAGTGCTTTCATGGACCTTTTCCTGAAAGCACCACCACTATTTTCAGTAAAGGGCAGGGTGGGAGAGAGAAGAGGTAAATCAGATGGTTTTGATGTTTTTAGATTACACTAGAGATAGATAGAAAATAGATGTGATCAGTTCAGAGAATCGGGATTGATTTTGTTCACATAAATTGTAGCTGCTCTACATACTTAACCTTGAAAGACTTCTGTCAGAAAAATGCTATTTTGTTAAAGAAGTACCAAGTCTCATGCTCTGCAATATCTCATTATACTGGAATACCTTGCATTCCCAGGCAGCCAGCAGGCACGCTGAATGCTATTATCCGCTACTTGTCCATTTGAAAAGCAATATCCCATTTGTTTATCCAAACAGAAAATGGTGTTTGTGGTGAATTCATCTTAATTCTGAGCAAAAGTCCTTACTGGAAATTAATACATGGACTAACTGACTGTGTTTTCACACCACAGTATAATTTAACGAAATATATATATATTATCAAAAAAATCAACTTTTCCTGCTGTGTATTTTCACTTGCATCACAGTAACTTAATGAATGTGTAGTAATTACAGGCAACATGTAAAATAGTGGTTGAGAAGGATTCCATTAAATTCAAAGAGGAAGGATGCCACCAAGTAGGAGCAGTCACCAGATTTATTGTCAGCAATGGTCCTCATCTTGGTGTTCTCTGCATAAGAAATTTGTAGCTCTCAGAAGGTCAGGTGTGTCACAGAAGTTGAGATTTCACTGTTATGAGCTCTGTTTTAAAACTTTGGTACTCAATAGCATCATAAGTGCCTTGGTATTCTCCAAGCCACTTAATATGCTGCTGTCTGTCCCTTCCATGAGTACGGTAAAAAAGACCAGAGCATCCTATATCCACGATTCCTAATTCATGCTGTGTTGCCCTGGGAGATGCATTCCCATCAGCCTTTTTCTCCTTGAAATATTTTTGCATCTAATCTCTTTGTTCTTGGTTGCAAGAGTTACACTAATAACGTTTTCCTTCTGCCTCCAAGTTGGATATCCACGCACAGGTGTGTACAGAACATGAGGTCCAACTGCTGTGTTCTCTAGTGTGACCTTTTATTCATCCCAGACCACTGGATGAGATTCAGTTATGCCTGTGCTGGAGTGGTTGGCAGAGTTAGCTACCTGCGGCACGCTTTTTAGTTGAGCTCCCTCGGCTGCCACAGAGCACCCTGACATGCCTGGTGAGATAACTCAGACCTTCCAGAGAGTCCCAGTCTGGATCAGAAGAATCTTCCTTCAATATTTTTCTCTATTTTTTTTATTTTATGAAGCCCTCAGAGCTGTTAAGCTGCCTCTCTCTCTCTCTCTTCTTTGCTGTATTCTTAGAGGTCCTGTAATTATAGTTGGAACTACTCATCAAATTGTCTCAGTTTTCTGCTACATGGGGCCACTTTTCCTGATTCGCTCAATTTTGGGTCATTCTTTCACTTGGCCACTTTTTCTCACGTCCAGACACTTGGATGGCTGATGATGTTGCGTAAAACCCTGTATTCTTCTACAGTCACTGCTTTCTGAGAAAAAGCTCCCCTCTTCGTTCTCGCTACTCTGTGGGTATATGCTGCATTCATACTTGTTTAAGGAAATCAAACCCACCCCTGCTGTGGAGATGTTTCTAATGGATCAATGTCTTTGTATTTTGCTGCACTAATAGACATCTTCTTTGAAGTGGCCCAATTAACAGCATAGTCCTTTCTTTCTCATCATATGAAATTCCTTCCAAGTTTGAGTAAGCTGCATATTTTATGTTTACTTCAAAGTTGTTGATCATAGTGTAGAATAAACAGTGCCTGCTACAAAAGTGTGTGGAATCCCACCAGGAACTGAATAAGAGCATTCTTCACTGACATTCAGTTTTTGTGTTTTCCTGCTTCACTAATCCGTGTTTCATTTAGCATGTCTTGTACATGGATCTTTAGTCAGTACACCGTACGATACTAGGTCAAGTGCTTTACAACACTTTAAACCATGTAATCATCTTTATAAAAACAAACATGTAATCATATCAATGAATGAAATCAGGTTTGCTTGACATGACCTATTTTCCTCCAACAGTGCTGACAAAGACTCAGTTACAAAACTTCCTTTTGCTTATAATTTTTTTATAGGTCTCAGCCTTTTTAAAATGCTAGTTCAGTGGCTTTCTTCCTGAATCCAGGTTGAACTCTTACATTCTCGATAGGGAGAGCAGCTCATCGTGAAAACCCTGCAGGCGTAATGTTATAACATTGCTCCGTAAAGTGGGGTAGGTGAGCTGGAAGTCACTGTTGGCTCAGTGTCTTCTGCAGCCATGTGATAATGGGGGAAAGAAAGGAAGGGCGATTAGAGGTATGAAATATGCCCTGGTATAAAAATAAAGCACATGGAAGCTTCTGTGATTCTGCTTTAAGAAATAGTATGCAGAGACATGTTCTTAAATTAATGAAGGCTGGGATAATAAACATCGTGGATTTAATATAGCCCCATTGAAAATTTTTCTGCTGGTTGTTTTAAACTCATTAACGTGTTTTCTTGTTTGGATTTGAAATACAATTGTATTATTATCATTATTATTTACCTGTAACTTTTAGCCTGCTGAACAGTGCTTCACTGGCTCGGGGTTTTAAGTTGTACTCAGCAATTGGTCAAACTCTGAGCCTTTTGGTATTGGTAACAGAACTTCCATCACGTATCCACTTTTAAAATCTCAGTTTCCTAATATGTGAAGCAAATGGGTGCCATTTAATAGTGAATATGTGAGTGGAAGAAAGGCTGGAATACAGCTGAGGAGAGTAAAACGCTGAAGTTACAAGACAGAGAGTACAATGGGAAGCTGAAGAGGTCTTCGGTAAGATGCAACCAAGATGATATGATCACAGAGTCTGTAAGTGCAAGAACAGGCAAAGTCACTTTCTATAGAACCATCGCAAAATTTAGAGCTGGAGCCATTAAAAATGTTAGAATCCAGGTTTGGCTGCTTTGTATTGCCTTTGTATTGCACATGTCTGCACCTTGCAAACCACTTGAAAGACTCATCCTCCTGAAGAACAGGGTATGATTTTAAACATGTATTAAAAATACATCAGATAGGAAAGGTGCGTTATAATTTTGAAGTATTTTAGCTGGTAATGCTGAGTTCTTCTATAGGTTCTCCTTCAGCCAACTAACTGATGTTAAAACTAACAGTTTGGAGTTTATTTCTTGGAAAAATAAATTACTTTGCAAGATCTTTTTTTTTTTAATAGTTTATGTAAGAGTAGTTTTTACACATGAAAGAAATCATAATTGTTATTTACCTGTAACTCATCGTGTGAATCCAAGCTTTGCCTTTTGATGAAATGGAACAAAGGTGATGGATAAGAGTGTGAATGTAATAATAAGCTTTTCAGACGAGTGCTTGGAAACTTACTGTGACTGAGAACTGAATAGAGGCCATTTGCTGCCAGCTCTTCCTCTGTGCTCACACTGTTCTTCATTGTTTCTTACTGGCTAAATAACTTTTTTAAAAGGTAATGAATACTAAGTATTTTAATAGAATATCATAGCTGTTGGAGGTAGTCTAAAACTGCTGAAACATGAATACCTGACAGCAGAACACCGCAACATATGTCCCCTAACGCCGTTAGATTTTTTAGTATTATTTTCATTATTCCTCTCTTGAAGTTAAGTGTCTGGATTATGCTTCAGTTTTAATTAACAATTTTATTTCTCTCTAGGATCTTGCATTAGAAGTGTGATGAAACCAGATATGAAACACTTCACATTGTGTAACCATGGAACTATATATGTCTCCTAGCACCAGACTCCGTAGGGCTATGTGATATAAATAGTGAAGATCTACAGGTACCACTGTCTAGCCTGCAGTACTCGCGCATGAGAGCATAACTGCATTTCACAGATGAGGAATCTGAAGAGTTGGACAATGAAGAGAGTTCCTGAAAGTGCTTCAGTATAGAGGATTTAGGAGTGGACCCAAGGGGTTCTCTTGCGGCTCATTTTTCTCTTTTGTCTCCCTCATTACTGACTACTCTCAAGTATTATTTCAGATGTTTCTCTTTTAGTCGACCTTTAAGTATTAGATATTCTTTTTTTTCCCTTCTTCATCATGTTAAGGAAACTTCAGTGTGTGTTTCAGGGATGGTGGATAGTTATTCTTGTAAGGGATAGACGGGTTAACTCTATCCTAGCGCTTCCCAGTATAACCAAACCTCAGCAGGGACTGATAGTTATTTCAAAAGACATACTCTTCAATTTCCTTAGTAGTCTTCCCGTAAAACAACAAAACTCATTCACCTTCACACTGTGAGATACAATCGTAGTGCAATTCCATAAATGAAAGTCTTCCAGTATCTCTTTATACTTTAACCCTTTGACTTATTTCATTTTATAATGATGGATCAATACCTAGGATGAACGCCCTCCCCGGTCTAGAGCAGTTAGACTAATGGCCTTTCTTGCCACTTTCATTCTTTTTCTTTTCTCATGCTTACATTGAAAATCCTGTTCTGTTATCAGTTGATGTTTTAAATCCATTTATAGTGGCTCAGCACTTTACAAAGCCACACAGAAGTTTAACACTCTGTCACTGTATTATTGAAGTCTGAGATATTAACATTAGAGTGCAAAGTGGTAAGAAATAGTGAACTAGCTGCAGTCACATGTTCAATAAGTCAAGGTGGTTGGCTTGAACTGGTTATGAACATTTTGGAGGCCACACAGAAAAGATGCTTGTATTCTGGAAATCGTGTAACCACTGTCACCTCAGAGTACCATTTGGACCACTCATGTAGGATAATGATCCTCCCTTGTACTCTACCACAATTTCTATTGCTATTCTGCACTGCTTGGCTTAAGATGCTGGAGAGTTTGAATGTTATGGAGCTCACTGCTAGTGTAGACTGCTGGGTTAGGTAGCACCTGATGTTGGCCTGGAGAGGACAGGCAGGTGAGGAACTGTAGAAGCAACCCACCAGTTTCCTGGTGCAATCTCTAGATACTTTTAAATTGCTATAAATAAACTGAGAAAGTTGTAAATTGTGCTTTAAGGCTTCAGCGGTCTTCTGATTCTTCAGAGCCATAATCCTTGTCTCTACCATTTTCTCTACATATATTGAAATTTCTCTAGTGAATTTTATTGGATTTCATTCTGCCTGGAGTACAGAAGTTGCTGTTATTGGAACTGTAAATACCACGATGGTTTCAAAGGGACTCTTTTCTATAGTTATCCTTTCTTTTATTTTCATGAAGATTTTTGTAGTGTTTTCCAAACTCGTATGGGAGTTAATCAGATGCAAGGCAGAAAACTTTTGATACTTATCAATGACCATGAATACCTGGGGGAAGCAGAAGCTGGCCTCGCCTTGTGTGCTGCCGAGGTCCTGCAGCAGCATAAAGACCATTGAAACCAAACTGCTGGTGACCCATCAACATGGCATTCAGCGACTCAGGGCCCTCCTGGTTTTTTGGAGGCTGGAGCAAAGTGGTCAGAGGACGCTGATTCCTTAGCTACTAAGGATAGTTGGAGAGAGAGAACAGGCAAAGTAGCAAGAATAGAGACACCAGACTATGATTTTCTTTTAAATGTTTTTTTAATGAAAGCACTTTTTTCTTGTCTGTACCTGCTGAATGACTTTGCTAGCTCATCCATCTTCCTTCATGATAGGATAGGGTGGCACTTGCCTTGCTCTCCTGTCTTCATGTTTGATTTGCTCAGAGGTGCTCAGAGAAGCCAGCATTTTCCTGTCTATTCCTGGATATAAGAGCTGCTGCAGTCCAAATTGTGGTCTCTGTTTTATAGGTATGCTGAGCGCTAGTACTCTGTTGTTGCTCTTTGTGTCTTACGGATGATTTCTTTGTTTGTTAAATGGGCCACAGTTAAGAGTCATACTTCTGTCTGGCTGTTTTCAACAGTTACTGTGCACAAAGGAGATCAAGGACAGCTCATTTTTTAATTCCTGTTTGTTGCATGTTGGCTTTCTAGATATAGAAACATCTTGGCAGAAAGCGCCCTGAGCAAACCTAGGTTTATATGCTGTACAAGTCCCAGTTCAGACCTGCACACTTGAGTGCTGCTTCTCTTTTGAACGGCTTGATTACTTAACATTTACTTTTATCAAACAGTTTAAAAAAAACGAAACACTTTAAAAGCTGCAGCTATGTGCTTAAAGACTTCTCTGAAGAGGGCTAGAAATAAGCATGTGTTTTTACTTAAATGGGTGCTGAAATCTCAGCTGGATCCTAGCCATAATTCTGCAGTTTCCTATTTAGTTTTAGTAGGCTTTACCCATTGGGAAGAGGAGGAGATGTTTTTCAAAACAGGAAAATGAAATCGTACCCCCACACACACAATTGGCAAGCGAATAAAGGGAAAAGAGAAAACTTGAAAATACTCTTCACTGCAACTTAAATTGACTAGACTTCATTTTCTTGGCGGCAGTTCAGTGTTGGGATACTTGATGCATGTCTACCTCTGTACAGACACAATTTAGCTCTCCTATGTATTATCTGATATGTTTCTGGATGTCTGTCTTAGATTGAATGCTGTCTGCTGGCTTACTCCTTCCTTCTTCTACCTACAGATAAACCATAGTTGCTGTAATGATTTGAGTGAAATACTGACTCTGATGAAGACAGCTTGGGTTTTGACTCCAGCAGACAGGTTTTTATCTTGTGTGTCAGAAAACGACTGTATGACCTGTCGCATCATCTACACCAACCAAGTGTGAAATCAGCTGTGCCAAGCAGCTAGTACGTTATAATGAGGAAATAATTTCTCTGTGGAAATAAAATATTCATGCCATGGCACACCTGCTTTTTTAACATAGAGATGTACAGCGAGAAAGAGGATTTGTCAGCCTTTCTTCTTCACTGCTACCCACAGCTGACACATTACGATAAATACATGGTAGGTTCAAGGCTATGCCACAGCAAGAGCTGTGTCTTCATGAAAGAACAGGATTCCTAAACGCTGAAGTTTGCATAGGGAGAAAAGGATCTTAACAGTCCACCGAAAGCTGCATCAGTGAATGCAGGCTGGCCTGTAATGTTTGTTACGTGTGGCAGCTTCTTCTGAATTTGCCGCCCTCAGGATGACGGTTTCCCTTCCTCCCCCATCTTGGATGCTTTTAGTAGACGTGTTTAAATCTGTACCTCTGGAAGGGTATTATTTTCTTGAGGATTTCTCTGAAAACTGTTATGTTCTTCACATCTGTGATTCCAGGAGCAGATAATTATTAGGAAGTAGCAAAGCTTAAACAGAGCATTGCACACTCCTAATTTTGTTGGTGGGCAAAAGCCTGCGGGTAATCGCTCGGTCTGGGCTGCTGCAGAGCGTGTCTTTCTGTTACCTTGGCATTGATGCCATAAGCAAAAGATTTTCTTCCTTTAGCTAGGAAGCTTTCCATAGCAACTCAGCACATAAGTGCTATGATTTAGCAATTTTATATGAATTTGCCTTTCGGATTAATCTTTGACATGTTGAATTTGGTACTTTATGGAAAAGATACACTGATACAGAGTGAATTAGTTCTACTATTGCACTGACTGCAGTTGAGAAAATAGACTCATGCCTTTGAGAGGCCAGAAGAGGAATATTCTGGGAAGTAATTTGAACTGATATTGTTGGGAGGGTAATATTGCTTGACATATCTGTTATGACAGCTGAAGATATGGTGAAGCATGAAATAGAAAAGGATAAGACAGTTGTTAGGCCAACGACAAGATGAAACCATACTACTTATGACAGCTGTTGGCAGCATGATATCACTGTCCGCAAGCTTTCTACTGATCTGGAGTATTAGAAACTTCAAGATCATATTTGTTGTACGTTTCTAGAGATCTTGTTAGGGGTAATGCTCTCTGACAGCAGCCAACTGTAATTGGCAATGGGGATTCTTCAAATACAAACAAACATACACAACATCAACATTTCCTTGCTGATCCTTTCATAGGGTGGCTGGTCATTGCTGTGCTACTGGACCCATTTGCATCTCAAAAAGTTATGGGACTTTTTTGCTTCTAGATCATCTAAGAAAAAAATATGTGAAGCAACATAAACAAAACTAAGCTTAGTGAGATGTGGAGGAGCATTTTGAGAAGCAGGCAAAGATTCGCTTTCTGTTGTTTGAAGTGTAGAGTCACAAGCCAAACTGATATGTGTAGAAGAGCTTTCAAGTAAACAATATCTTTAAAACTCTGTAGATATCAGCAAACTGTCCAGCAGTGAAACCTCACTGAAAACTGATGTTCCTGTGTCCTCCCCCTTCCAGATGCACTGCTGCTATTTTTTTGCCACCTAGACTTTCCAGGTATTTTCGCTGAGGTTCTGCTACCTTTCCAGCTTTTAACCATCAGGAAGCTGAGACAAGCCAAATAGTCTCTGGTCAGGTCTTGTTAAAGTTTAAAATGCCTTTTTGGCAGTGCTCTCTGTATCTTGGCAGGTTTGGGTCTGTGTAGCTGCAGTTACTTTCCTGTTTCAGTGACACTGTACTTTGAGCCTCTCATCCATCAGAAAGGATAAGAAAAATTTCCTCTTAGGAGAGCAGATTTCTGGAATTCCAGTGCTGTGATGGGGTTTTTTTGTCTTTCATAACGTACAATTACTGTCTTGCATTGAGTTCAAAACTCAGCTTCATTTGTTTGCTGACTGATTTTAATTGAAGGACCCGGTCTCTTTTGCATTCTATTTTTTGTTGTCATATCTCTTTCAACTGATGTGAATCACCATAGCTCAGTAGGTGATAAGGAGGCTCTGCTGATTTGCACTAATATTTATGAAATACTGCTTCCTGTGCACTTTCTAGGTGTGTCCAAAATATGCTTATGAAACTATGTACATTCATCAGCTGATGCACTCTTTAAGAGTAGAGATTTCTATCAGATCAAGGTAGAGAAATGAACTGCTGTACTGAGGACCATCTTCCCAGGAAAACTTCCTCATAGCTCTCGATGCTGAAAAACAAAGGATCTTGGGCTGCAGACCAAGCTCATCTCTCTTGGCGTGTTATGATATGGGGCAACAACATGTCTCAGAAGGTCATGAGAATAGCAAGCCATTGCACTTTCTGAAGTACAGCTGGAACATTCATCCTCTCTGGAGCGTGACAAATTGGAGCAGACCAAGGGGAAATCCAGGACCAATCAGTTTGGCCTTAAAGGGCAGAAGCAAGTAGAGATATTTCATTAATGGCATCTAAAAATGTTAGGGCTATGATAACAGTGGTTATCATAAAATCATAGGCCAAAATGTGAATGCAATGCGTGTTTATTTAAGAAGAAACATCTACTTCCCATAAAAAATAGTCAGGAAGTAGGGAAGAAAAGCATTCAAAGCAGTAGAAGCATGTCCCAAAGCATTACTGACACCTGAAAAATGCCTACCATAAATTCTACATACTTCATTGGCGGTTGTTGCTCTGATTTTCCTAGGTGTTTATTTCTAGCTTTGTTTTGTTCCTTTTATTGCATTAGTCTGAGATACTGGACTAACATCCCTGGGATTGATGAGTTTTGTACACAGAACGTGTAGGCCAATTTTACTGCACCCTTCTATACGCTGTCCACTTCGTTTACTTTCGTTGTGCCCTGCCTCCTGTCTCCTAATAGTGGGAGAAGAGTTGGGAATTTATACGGTATCTCCTTCCTGCTCAGACTGATAACAAAGTAGACAGTTGGCAGAATTGAGAGGGAAAAGGGGAATGTGGCTAGATTGAGTGTGTTGTACTATGATATCACTGTCTAATCTCAGATCAGCCCATTTTTTTGCAATCTGAACATCAGCCATCAGTTGCTAAAAACCTTTCCCGTATTTTGGACAAGGATCTAATTAAAAACAGAAGTCTGGAGGGTAAAGGTTCAGTATCCCATTACACATTTCCCAAATTGTTGAACTCCCTGCTATTTTGTTAGTAGCTCTGATTGTGTCTTCTGTTCCCTCACCTAACTGAACTGTGTTAGAGATTTTTTTTTATCCAGTATTATCTAGATCTCCCTGACAACCTGGCACCTCTTCTGTAATGTGTGCTTTCTTTTTAGCCTTTGTTGACCACACTGTTGTAGGCTTGTCCAGGTTTGGGTAGCAGATGGACACACGAGTGGTAGAAAGTCTTTGTGCACCTTCAGTGTGTGCTGCATTGTTTGGGCAGCTGGCCATAACAATAAAAACAATAAAAAGTTTTATCTCCTGCTTTTTGCTATGGAGCATTGTAGCCAGTTTCTATGGTGCAGCACAGTGTAACATCTCTCAAGTAAAAGAGCCTCATGATTTCCCTGTTAGTATTGACCTAACGGCAGAGCCCAGCTTAAATTAAAAAAACACCCTTTATTTTAGGTAGAACAATCAACAATAAAATATCATATGTATTTTTTTGGACATGAGTAAATTTAAAGAGTAAAAAGTCAGCAATGTGCAAGAAAGCAACCAGAATTTTTTTGTGTTTGCAATGCAGTGGACAATTATACATTGATTGCCTCAAGCCTCTGGTAATGTCTCAACAGTTCTCCTTTGGAGAACTCTTTTGGAGGGACTTACTCTAGGGGTGTTGACATTTTAGTTCCCTGTGGTTAAAAACAATCTCTTGCCTTATCCGATACTATCCAAGACCAAAACATATCTTGGCTTGAGTGTAACTCAAATAAAATAAAGCTAATTCTGAGTGGTTTGGAAAAAACAGGAGATAAAGCAAAAAAATCTTATCCTTTCATGTAATTAGCCTTTCTTTTGGTATTCCACATGTGAAGGTTGCAAAATTTTCCTTTTGGATATTGACTGGTGTTAACATATGTCTCCACATTCTCTGGGTTTAGGTTTCTCCAGTTTGCATGTGCTGTTCTGGGCAGAGGTTTTTGTACTGCTAGTACAGCCCAGTCCGAGGCACTGCCTTCTCCTCCTGTTGTCAGGAGGAGGCAAATTTAAGGGATAGGTTAATATAGTCTTATCTTTTCCATGCCACAGTCTAGTCTTAAGCCTGTTGGCAAAATTTTTACCCTCATGAATTCCTTGGTGATGAGTGTTGTTTCTTTGACTGATATGCATAGGCAGGGGAACATTTCTACATCGCTGCCCAGACTTTCTAAAACGTACTTAAATAATTTACATAAAATCCAAATCTGCATGTGAAATATTCTCATGAGTCAAGGGTTTATTCACTGTGAATTCATTCTGTGAGTGGGAGGAAACCTAAACTGTCTTGGATAAAATGGTCTTTATAAAATATAGATCTATTTCCTAATATTTATGTCGGATGCTATTCTTTTTTTTCCCCTCTTTCTTACCTCAGTCTGGAACTACCTCACCAACCTCTTGCTAGCACTGCTTCACATGGATGTTAATACTAAGTCATTCGAGTTTCTTCGGTGCCTGTGTCATTAAATAGTCTCTCTCTGATTCACCGGAATGTGGATTATAATAGAGGCATTAAAAAGGCATGTATCTGTAATTGCTTTTTAATGCCATTGCTATTTATGGGTAATTTTAGTTTCAAAGTAACCTGGAAAGTCATGTAAAAACATAAAGCCTTTGATGATAAAGGTGTGCCAAGGAAAATTCATCATACATGATGTTATTTAATTGAAGTACTGTTAAGGATCCTAAAATGAAGCAGGTTTCTAGGTGCAATGTATCATACTTAATGTATTATACTTGTGCAAGTCAAATTCAGTGTTGTACTAATTATTGCAAACTCATAAACAGTGTAAAAAAGAAAAGTATGTTTTGTATGAACATTATTAACTATTATCATAGCAGTTCCAGGTACGACTAACATAGCCCGATCCATGAATAGTAGAAAAAAATATTTAAACTGATGTTAGTTCAGTGCTGTGTGGAAATGGATGCCCTACATTTATACAACACTCCAGCTTTTTATGTGTGAATGACGTAGTTCCCAATGCAGAGGAAGCCGAGGTAGCTCAGAAATCTCCTAATGGGTTTTACGTCACTAAACAACTTTCAATATATCACTTAAATCTTAGCTCAGGAAGAATGGCTTTCCAGAATCCTGTTGAACAGTTTCTCAAAAGATTTGTTTCTTCACTCTGGGCATCTTCTAAGTTAGTAACACCTACACAAAATAAAGCAATATGCTGCCAAGATTTCTCCACTCCTGTCTGGAGTAGTAGCGTACATATACTTTAGCTAAGTGTGAGTAATTCTGTGCGGTGTAAGATGATGGGGCATCAGGTGCATGTATTTCATACAGGTAACTGATAAATATGACAAATATTTTCTAAAGGGATTTTGTGTGTCCAGCTTCACCAAGTGCCTTAGAGAAGACTGATTTTCAAAGGATGGATACCCAAGTGTCTGAAGCTGTGTATCTGAAATAGCCATTCACTTTTAAGACTATTTTATGTATGTGCAAATACATATAGTACTCCAAAGTATATATGTGTGTGTGTGCATGTATCATTTCTGCATGTTTGACTTATGTCTGTATATGTGAGTAGTTTGTATATAATCCTGTGGAACTTTATTTTCTAGCAGATGAGTCTACATTAATTCCTAAAACCCTGAGCAACAACAGAATTACTTTGCAGTGTTAGGGGGGAAAGATTACAATAAAAATGAAGCATACTTTTAATTATCTGTAGTCATTCGAATGAAATCTATAATGAGCTTGATAAATGCTGATGCTCTAGGCATCAATTTTTCAAATGACAGTAGAACCAAAAATATCTGGAAAGGCATTGTTAGCTTAGACTACACAATATTTTTGAGATCTTGGTTAGTAGGAATAATTAAAATGACTTATGTAAGATAAGTGTCATATCTCTGTCAGCAACTAAATGTTAAATGTTATTATAAACTAATTACTTCCTTGAATTAAAAAGAAAATTGTAATTTTGTGTCTTAACTGCTAAAAGACAGTCTGATCCTTCTCTCACCCAGGCTCTTTACCAGCATATCTTCAGTGGCTTCAGTGCAATGAGATGCTCTCGTAGTGGGTGAGAAGCAAATTTGGACCCCTGGGCCAGCAAAAAACCTTACTGAGGCAAGAAGTCAGGATCTGTTTCTGACATTAATGAATCCCTAAATAAGTAAAGGCAGAGCAGCTGATGCTGTGGGGGTTCTCTTTGTGTTTTTGACCGCAGGCTTGCCGCTGGAGTGAGGAGGAGGGATCCTGATGCCCCAGCCCCACTGCCTGCCCTTTCTTCCCACGTCCATCTGCTGCAGCTCTGCCATGCTCATAGTCTGCAGTGAGCCAGCTCACCTAGCTAAAGCCACAGGCCTTGATCTGACATTTTCCTGCAGTCATTTGCTGTTGAATTAACAGGTTTAATTGGTTCATGCAGAGTTCTGACACATGTCAGAGTCAAGGAATTAGGTACAGTGGAAGCGTGCAGCAGAGAGGGTGAAAAAACAAAGAAAAAAGCTAAAAATCTAGTTTACCCTTACCCCAGTGTCCTGATTTTGCTGGTGGTTCTTCCTTTCCTGCCTGAAAAATATAACCATGGAGCCTGACCTGACAAACAGGGATGATGATCTGTGTTATCTCTATTAGAGGTCCCACTGAAGTCACGTCTTGTGGAGTTGGTCGCTTGCTGCCCTGGCAACTGCCAGCCTCACATACCGTGTTGTGGTATGCACAGGTTTGAGGTTTGTATAATAAAAGCACCAACGTGGTTGTGGTGCTTTTTTGTGTCTTGCTTACTAAGAAAAATGTATCTCCTGCTTAAAAGTGTAATAATGAACATAGGCATGTAAGAGGTGATGAAAGGAAGGCTATGGAGGAATAATGTGGGGAAAAGGAGAGGGAATGGAAAGATGATGAAGAATGGCTAAGGTACAATGCAGAGAATGTAGGAAAGTAATTAATGGGTAAGAAAGAGGAAAGGAAGGAGGAATATTTCAATCCCCATCCTTTTTCTCAGATGCCTCCACCCTATAAACTCGCTTGTTGCTTAGTACTTCAGGTCCATGTTTTTGTTCTGCAAACACCCAAATCACCACATCCTAATTTCAAGTCACATGTTGAAGCAGAATTAGTTGGAAATGAGGCATCATCCTCTGAGAGTATAGTCAAAAAATTCATAACCAAAAAAATTCATAGTCTACAAACAAAAGCATACAGGTTACTGAGACAGTGGGTATCTTACTGGCAGTTTTTCTGTCCCAGTAAAATTGTGCTAGGCACAGAAATCAAAGCCTTATCCATCGACTTCCATGGGAGCACACTTCAGAGCACACCACGCTGTAATGCTTCCATTAGCCTTAACACGTTGCCTGAAATCTGCAGCTGCAGTCTTGTTGTGTTACCAAATTAACTGATCTTCATGGAAGTCACTGCTTTAGTTGGAAAGGAAGAGTGTCAGGGGAGAGTGAGAACACCCTTGTGAGCTCTTGTTTAATCTCAGAGTCTCCACTCCACATTTGTCTGTGGCACATGAAGGATTTGGAGTCAGAGTGGGAGCAGTATTTCAGGGAAATGTAGCATGCGTGTCCTCTTCATGAGTTCTTTCTCCAGTATTGGCCACGTTGGAGACAGAATATAGAGCTAGGTGGAGCTTTGGTGTGACAACCTGCAGCCAATCTCATGGCTTTTGCACCTACTTCATTTTAAATGAGCACGCGTACCAGATTTGTAGGCTTGAGACTTAAACACAGATTTTGCACAAAAATATCCTTACACATCTCTGCCCTCTTCATCCTGAATTTTAAAAGGTTCGTGAGAGAAGCAGTGACGCGTAGGGCAAAATGAAGGCATATCTGTAAAAGTCAATGGTGTTCTGCAAGTGAAGTACGAGTGCAGCCTGCTTAGAGCAAATGGCTCATTGTTGTGACAAGGAAAAGATTATGGGTTTAGTAAAGCAAAAATACTGGTTTATGTTTTAACAAACTGGCAGAAATGGCCAGACAACTTATTTAAATTAAAAATGCAGATGCAAACCTACAGGCGCACACTCAAAAGCAAAAATAAGATACGGAGAGGATGTGATTGTGGGTTAGAGTCTAAGAATAAACCTAAACTCAGTGACTTTTCGGTAATGTAAGAACCTGGCTTTCTAAAAGTATTGCAGACGCTTATGTATAACCTTTTGTAATCCCACAGCACTGTTTACATTTTGTTAGTTACATTTTAATAAGTTCTGATTTTTCATTGGAATTGCTTAAATTTCTATGTTTATAAATTTTTCATGTTGGGACTAGTTTTCTTGGATGTTTTAAATAGAATTCTGTACTAGTCTGAAAATGTTCAGATGAAAGTACTGACAGACAATTTGCCCGATGATGTCTGTTCAGCAGCATAATTTTACTCAGCTACAAATGACATATTTAATTGAATGAAACATTTCAAATAGAATTTGACAGCTTTCCAGCCTAGTATCTCCAAATTTACTTTTTAATGAAAATATGCAGTCCTAGGAGTGTTATAGGGTCTATAAAGAATTTGTTTTATGAAGGACAGTACTGTGATGTTGGAAAATAATGCATTGAGATATGATGCCTGCCACTTGTGATATATGTACTTCTTAGCTTCTGAAACATCTCAGTGTTTTCTAGTGAATCTTTTGAGCAATGATTTAATGGTACTGTCTGTGTTGCCTCTATCTGTAACTCTAATGCTGTATTCTGCGTGCAAGATCAAAATGTTAAAAAAAGCCCCTAGATTATCTTGTACAAGTTTTAGTGGAAGCATAATAATAGGAAGTATGCATTTCATCAGAAACCACAGTATTGTCATCTGAGGAACAGATCCATGGAAGGGGAGCCAGAAGTTTCAGAGCGGTGTTAGTCTTTAGTCTAGCCAAAGCCAATTCAGAATACCGAGTTGCATAAATTTGTCCGGGTTCAGCCTGCAGCGTAGCAGTGCACATTACTTTTGATCTTTTGATCAGAGGTGTAGTAGTTCAGTGGTTATTTCCAGCATAATGCTTTAACTTTTGGCATATTGCTTCAGGGTTTCGCAACCGCTTCCATTATTCTAAGTTAAAACTACTTAATGTAGCTCACACAGTAAAGTATCTCTAAATCAGTCAGCCTACATAGTCTGCCTAAATGTACAAAATTTTGTTTTTCCATCAAAAATCAGTTAGCCAATAAGCGCTGTCATCTCTTCATAGCTGACAAGAATTTGTGGCCGGTGTTAGTCTGGAGCCTTCACTGAAGGTGTGTGCTTTTCATGGCATACTGCCCAGCGGAACCAATAACATGATTTCTATTATTCCACTACACAGGGAAGCTCAAGGAGGTGATATAAAATATTCCTCACAAGGAGCCCTCCAGGGACAATTCTGTGAGAGAGATGGTGAAAACTGTCAAATGCTGCTCTGGTATATTGGAGTTGGTCGGTGAAAAACCAAGTCAGAACATCTTTGAGGTTAACATGGGCAGGATGCTGGGAAACCAGTTCTGACTTTGGCTTTCAGTGTGTGCAAGATGAGCAGTTTTAGTCAAAGCTCACAGAAGTAAACGATGCCAGAGAAGTTTTGCTGTCTCCAAGCTTTCTTGTGAAGACAGAGGGAACCTTGCTGGTATTCCTTTCATTCCCCACCACATGCCATGTGGGTTGCTTCCTCCCTAAATGACCATTTGAGGTGCAAGGTACCTAACGCTGTCCCATTATGACTATCCTGAGGGTTTTGGCCAAGCTTAAGCCATTTTAGGGAGAGAACTTGTTTTTACCCATCTGCTTTGTTGGAAAATGGAACATGCTTTCACCGCAACACTGGTTAGCAGTAGTCTCTTCATTAACGTTTTGGAATTAGAATGATAAAATAAATGCTACAGTTTTGGCAAGTAAATGTTTGCTGTAAACATTACAATAAGCGATGGAAGCAGGGTGTGCATTGAGAGCCTGGAACAGCATGGGAGGCCACTGACGTGCTTAATTTCATTTGGTGTTTTTCTAGTGAAGTTTGGGGAAGTGAGGTTTATGGCTTATTTTCCAAGCAGTCAGGAAACAAGAAAGCTCTCAATCATTCAGTGACTGCCAGCTAGGGAGGTGGTTTTTCTCCCATAGTTGTTCAGATTTGTTTGCTTAGACTGTTCTTTGGTTTTCTATACGCTGCAACCACATGTAGTGACTAGTTCTGAAGACAGGATGCTCGTAGGCTTTTAAAGCTGTGCTTGTCCCTCTTGTCTCCCTATCCCCAGCACACCAGAGAGAAGCTGTCCATGAGACTACCTGTGTTTGAACACACTGTCCAGGGAAAACTCAGAGCATGGCTCTTGCTTTTGATGTTGTAGCATGCATGTATGAAAATTTGCTCTCTTTGTGCCAGATACTGCTCCACTCATGCGAGGGATGGGACTGTGATTTTGACATGGTCTCCAGTAGACACTGAATTATATGAATTTCTGCATCAAAAGAGCTGGGTAGAAGTACAGAGACATATTTTTCAAATGTAGCGTATGATCTACTCAAATTGTCTATCTACAGACCATGTGAAACAGGCTAGAGGCTACTACCATAGAGTTAATATTGAAACTTTGGATGCTTGGTTGATTTCCTGGCTATTATAGTTTTATTTTGCTCCTGTCTTTTCCTCAGAATTGTTGTGCTAATTAAGCTCTGCGAGTTTCAATCTCTCAGGTTCTTCAATTATGACACTGCAGTCCCTCTATGGCAGCACACTGGAGTGTAGCAGATAGGATATTATGAAGTGGAGACATTCAATGGGAAAATGTCCAAAAGCATTTCAAATCACTTAAGATAATTAAACAAGGGGAAAGAATGTGTCATGTTTAAAGAATATGTGGTGGTTTTGCGAATAGGATGATGTTAGGTGCCTGTGCATGGGAAACTCATTACCCATGCTTCACTCATTCGTTATATTGTAATGAGAAAGAAGAATTAAAAAACGCCTCTGTGAATATCGCCTCTGTGCATATCAGGAGGTACTTGCACTGAGACCACCACTGCAAAAGCAGCAAGGAATAAAGGCTTAACACACTTGTTTATTCCTCTGGATATACCTGCAAAGAAATACAACAGTTGAAGAAATAACAACTAATTCCAATCTAAAGGTCAAAACGACCTGAACTGAGATGCTTAAGAATTAATGGAGCACGCTGTTGTCAGTAGGCAGAGGTTTAGATGACAATTTTTATAACTGCCTATATGTCAACCTGTTTCACTCTCCTCACCTCCCCCATTTGTAGGCAAGGTTTAAAATGCATAGCTGGAGGGCTTTTAATAAGAATTTGTATAACAGAGTGAGGCAGTACTTGGATGGGGGAAAAAACAGGCACTTTATCGTTAGGAAGGAGGAGAAAGAGTAACAAGTATAAGTAAAGGTCAGATGTCTGTCTGAGCTGCAGACAGCATATCTGAGGAGAAGGGAAGCACCACAGTCAGGTTTGAGTCAGCCTTGCACTACCAGCAGGTTATTATGATCAGTGCTCCCACGGAGAAGGTAGAGCAGCTGACTGTCATCATTTAAGACGTCATAGGAATATTTAATGTTCTTCCTAAAATACCAGTTCTTAAAGTAGTGTAACTATACTGAGATGTTAATCAAAACCAAAGGTAAGCAGAAGAGCAAACTTAAGAGCATGAAAAGTGTATGTTCCTCTCCAAAGATCAGTAGGTTCGCAGCACCTTCTCTATATCATTAAAAGCAACCTTGTGAAACCTCCTCACCAAAGAGTGCATTGCTGTGATGTTGGACCCCAGAACAGAGATGTCCGTGTGTGACCATATTTGAAACAAGATTTAAGGTGCAGATTAGGGGCTGCATTTCCAAGCCTCTCCACAGGAAAGGAGTCGCAGAAACAAAAATCAGATCATGCATCTCAGTGCAGTGAGTCTTGCAGTGTGTGTGCAGAGTACCCAAGGTTCATTCCTAGGCATGTCAGACCTCAGAATCAAATAACTGACAAAGCTCTAGCTCAGATTTGAGGCTGCTTTACACCTCCATGAGATTCAAAAGAAAACACAGTACTGCTTTTAGAAATTGCTCGTGGTGTTTCTATTTCAGGCGTGGGTTTTAGCTAAGTGTCCAGTTCATGCTTCGTGTTACCCCGTCTCAAAGTCCTAGCTGAGGCTCGATGGCAGCAGGCAGATCATGCCACATCCCTGGGAGTGCTGGGTGGGTTTGGGCTGTGTGCCACAGAGCATCTGCCAAAGAGAAGAAGCCTGGGTCCTTGCTCACTCACTAGCACTAACAGCCAGACAGTGCTAGCAGAAGCAGATATTTATTACTGTGAAAACTTGGGTCTCTTCTGCTGACCCTGATTCCCTGCTGAAGCAAAGGTCAAGTTTTATGCTCCATGCCATGCCAGAATAAAGCATAGTTCTTCTGAGACATGTAACAGTGAGCCACACACCACCCAGGATGTTGACAAAACATGTACCAGACATCATATTGTTTGGCTTTAAAGCAGCGCTGTTGAATCTCAGTTGCTGAGTGTCACTTCAGTCTCACAGAGCAGCTCTGAGACACTTGTAAATCTCTTTTGATGGATAACAATGTTGGTGCCTTCCCCCTTATATCTGTATTGCAGGGGGATGACCTGGAGCAGGGAGGGCAAGCAAAGAAGTTTCATCCTAAAAGACGGATCGAAAAACAAGCCTGTGCGCGATTAGAGATTTGCTCCTTAGGCTTTTGTCTACTAGTTTCTCTTATATCACCAAGGGAAATCCTGGTGTCTGCTCCTACTGTGCTGATGCTTAGATTTTTTGTCAGTAGCTCTAACATGAAAAGAACACAGTTCTTGTCATTTTTTATAGCCTGATATTCTATACTTGGCATGTGGATGGTTAAGGGAGATTTGATAATAATCTGCACCTATCTGAATGATATATGAAGGAAAACCAATTGTTTCAGCTATTGAAAGAAGCGTAACTAGGAAAAGCTAGAAAAGGCTGAATATCAGGAAATGCATCATGACAGTAACATCTGTTGGAATGCAAAGTAATCTCCCTTTGAAAGTGGTGGGATCAGCATTGCTTCTGACATTTGAAGCTCAATGAGACAGAACCTAATTTGATCTATAACATACTTGGCTTCCAGGGAGGCCGTCTGTGTGATCCACTAGATTTTTTCCATCTCTAACTTCTGCAAGTCTGTCTTTCTGACTCTCCCTGGGTGATGAAATATCATTATAACCTTTTGAAATAATATATTGGTGCCTGGAGAGCCGGGACTGATTTTCTCATTTGCAAGTGAGAGGCAGTGTGTTAAATTACCATTCCTGTCATTAAATGGATTGAGTAAAAAATCTGATGTGTTTAAAACAGGACATTTTCTCCCTCCCTAAACCAACCACCTAAGACTTCATGTTGCAGGGGGGTGGGAAGGTGAGAGTTAGAAGTTTAAATAACATTCATGATATTCCCTGAGGCTTAGGTTAGTGGAAGCTGCTTGACACCTGAAAATGGTTCAGCAAATCTGACAGGGAAGCTTCCTACTGATTTACAGAGGATGAGGAAGCCTGTGCTGTGTCTGTCATAGATCAGGAGGGATAAAACCTGTCCTTCTGGGCCATCAAAGCTTCTACTTGTTAATTTGGCTCTGGGAAAAACAAAAAAATCTGTGGTGCTGACAAACATAAGTAATTTAACCTAAGAATTGCACTTTTGCATCTTCAGAGAATAAGTGAGAAAGTTGTGGTGTTGTTTCAACTGATTTTTTTTAATCGCATTCAGCAGTTGATGCAGTTCTCAATAGCATTTGTTTCTGTCTCTTCATGCAGTGCAAAAATTGATAATCATCTGGTACTGCTGAGCGTTGTAGCTGACAACATTTGAAACTCCAGACATGGTGATGAATTGCACTGTGATATATTAATGTTATTTTGATCCCTGCTCTTTCAGAATTACATTGATCCAATTAGGTTAAGTAGCTTGCCATCTAAATTAATTTACTTTCCTCTATTAATCTCCTTTACTGTGGGTCAAAAACAGAAATGTAAATCAATCTATTACATTGCATATCTTTGGGGGCCGGGGGGGTGGGGGTAATTAAATTACCTAATAGATACATATGTTGAATTCATTGTTTGGTATGTTAAACATTATTGCCATAATTGGAAAGTGAAGTGATGCACACTCAGTTGTGGAATTTGAGTGCTTGTTACACTTAGTTTTCATAACCTTTCAAGAAATGCCTTTACATGACTTGCTGTCCCTGGATACTATTGCTTTGTGCTTATATGGCTATACAGCTTTTAAGATACTAGACATTTTGAAAGTGGGGATAACAGCTTCTTTCTCTGCCAGAAATTGTTGGACTCCCTGGCAACATGTCTTGTAGAGGTCCCCAGCCTCTACAGTGTGGAGAAAACCTTTCCTCTGGCTTGCTCTCAAACTAGCACTAGCACCGTACGTGGCAGGAAAACAGATGTCTTGCCAATGATGTCTTAGTTACTAAACTGAAGGAGTGTTAATGCAGACTCCTGAAAAACGTTTCATTTCCTTAAAAAGGTCCTCCAGTGGTACATGAAATTTCCATGATTTGAAATTCTACTTTGGCTTCTACATTGGGGCATACTTTTTATTTTATTAGGTTAGTCCAATAGTGCAACTCCATCATCTTGGTGCTTTTACCAGCCTTTTACTACTCACACTGGGAATTCTTATGTTCAGCCAGTATTTTCATCAGGGTAGAGAGCAAACTTTCATCCTGATAGAGAGACTGATGACAGCCACACCAGGAATTTGCTATATTTCCTCACTTAATAAGTAGAACTGTCCATGAAAGCCTCAAATGAAAATGAAGCATTGAGGTAAGGGAATGAGATCCAGTGGCTGGAGACTGATTGTTGACACAGTCAATCTAGATATGAAGTGCAGTGTTTTTACGTTGAGCTTAATTAACTGTTATAACCTACCAGGCTTATGATAGCTTCTTTATCATGGCAGATCTAGACAAGGGCTCTATACAGTAAGAAAATGGATCTAGTTCCATCATGGTCGTTGTACTAGAAGATTAATTCAAGTCAAATGACCTATGTAATGCAGCAGGTCAGATTGCTGATCACAGCGCTCCCTTCTGGTATTAAAATCTGTGAATCAATGAAATATTTTCTAAACCTGTGCCTGAGGGTAGAATGAACAGAAGCAGAAAGGTCACCTTTATCATCACTGCTGTCAAACACTTTGGAAATAGCAGAGCACAAAGTGAGTATATTGTTCAATCGCTTTGCCCTTATGCTACATCTGTTACCCTGTCCCATTAAATAAAAATTGTTCCGGTATCCTGTATGAAATCCCATCTCCAAAAAGCACACAGCAGAACTCTGTTGGTTTCAGCCACAATGGGATCTTACCTTTTGCCTTTACAAAGGTAATTAATGCCTGCTAAATGCAGAACTTAGCAGTGTTGTTATATAAATAATAATGACAATTAAGAAAGCAGCTGCTCTTCATGATAATGAGACAGTAGGAAACACAGATACAGCACATATTGTTTCAGGCAGGCCTTCTAGAGGCTGCAGGCAGAAGAGATGAGATAGACGTTGGTGTCAAGTGCTGTCCAAGACACCAAGGGGGTTTGAGGTGTCCCGATGGAGCTGGGTGGTGAAATACATAATCTAAATCAACACTAGATGCTTGGTTGGGCAACCAAATCCTGCTCTAGGTGTGGTGGTTGAATGAGATCCAGAGCAGTTCCTGTACAACCCACCAAATGCTGCAGTGTTCTAACACTATATCTATCAATATGCTAATATTTCCTACAAGCTGAAAAATGTAAAGTGAGAATCTGTGCTTGAATATTCAGTGTGTTGGGGCTTTGCTATCTTCATCTTTTTACATTGCTACTTCCTTCTTTTTTTTTCTTCTTTATTTTTTTATTTTTAGCCTTGTTTCATTCATCGGTTTTCTTCTACCTTAAGACAGAGGCTTTTAAAGATGGCTTTTCTCTCTAATAAGTGTTTGCACTGTTCCTAGCACAACCAGGTCCTGACTGTGACTGAGCCATTGGATATGAATGTGATGCAAATAAATCAGTAATGAAAATTAAATGTTTGTTCATGTTCTAGTTTTAATGTTTATATAAAGTGCAAGAAATGTGTACTGAGACTGTGTACTAGTTCACCCTAGTATATACGCAGGAGCATTAACCACCTTTAAATAAAAGAAAGAGCCTGCTTTGTTCAAATGAAAACCCAAGGGAGAAACATGTCTTTGAAGTGGAACAAAAATAATATTGTGAAACGGTGTGATAAAGACATTCAATAGTCCAAACTCTCCATTTTTCTGAAGGTGATGGTGGCATTCATCTTTGGTTTCTTCTACATTGTGCTTTTGAATTTCCCTAGAATGTTTTGTGAAAACCAAAGCACGTTTGCGTTGAGAAGCATAGCTTAAGACCTATTTTAGGAGTAAATGTGAATGTTTTCATAGTTGTCATGCACATGCCCGTCTCTAGAGATTTCTGGAAAACGACAATTGCAAGTCAAAATTTTTTATATCATTGCCAAATGCAGGAGGGGAAGTGTGGAGACAATGAGAACAAAATGTCTCATCACAGACATGATCTTTCACCATCTCCTGATACATCTTCTCAAGTTGTTAGATCTTCATTAGTGAATATTCTTTCCTGATGATCAGAATAAATCCAGTACTTTAAGTTCTGTAATGTTCTTGTAGTGTTTTTCCTTGTGTGTCTGTGGAAGAAGTTTGTTTCATTTACCAAGAGCTAAATAAGTCTTTGGGTGGTCACTTGCTGGTGAATACAACACATTACATAGTAAAATAAGTAATACAGGGAAAGCATTTTCCTTTTCCACAAACCACCATTACTTAACAATACTCCAAACGTTTAGATTTCAGATTTAATGTAAAATGTGTTGAAAATTACATGGAAGATTCAATACTGAAATGTGCTGGCATGCAGTCCTCATTTGGAAGAGAAAGCAGTCTGGAAACTTGTAGTCTTTTCACAGTTAACAAAGGAAGTGTTCATGTACCACAGCTTCAGGTTTTGGAGTTATATTTTTCCTTATTTCACACTCAGCCCTGGTAGTCATTGTATCGTTAATGCCTGGCTTTGATCGCTGTCTCAAACGGAACAACTAAAGGACAAAGTCAAGGTGATGTGGCCTTAATATTACGTGTGCTCTATTTTTTTCAGGGGCCTGTTAGCCAGCAGCTTCACAGAAACACATTATTTGAGAGACGGCACTCATGTGGTTCTCGCACGCAATTACACGGTAAGGTTGGTGTTTCGTGGGTGGATGATGCTTCATCATTAAAACCCAAAGTGCTCTCTGCCGGGATCTGAGCCATGGGATGAAACAGCTCGATGTATGATCTTTTTTTATTGTTGCCTTCAGTACCTTTTTGACTCCTGTGATCCTACACATGAATTTTTAGAGAGAGACTTTAAAGGAAAGCTATGGGGTTTCAACCAGGTGACTTTTAAAATCTGTAAGATTTAGTCAGTTTCTTGGAAATATATCCATTAAAATTTTATAATAAATGCAGCCGTTGTTGATCAGTTATGGAGGAAAGTCCTGGTTCAGTTAGGAAGAAAGCCCTTAAATATCTGATTTCCATAGTGCAGAAGCTCACATCAGAGGTTTTGAAGGCTTGGGTGTCTTTCCGCATTGGGGAAGTCATGGCTGAGGTTTGGGAGAGGGGGTGGGTTGGTTGGGTTTATTTTTTAATCCAGACCATAAGACTGTTATGTATATACATATATATATGTGTGTGTATATTCATGTGTGTATGTATATATATATATTTAGGAATATGGCTAATTTGATCCTTGTTAAAATCAGTAATTAAAACCTGCTTTTTATGAATAAAAAATGCTTTAAGGCAGTAATGTTTTTCTCCTCTGACAGTATGAATGCCTTAATTAGAAACACTGCAGCAAGTGATTTTAACTACAAAGTTTATCTTTTATCTGCCTAAGTCCTATAAAGTATTTGTTATGTTATGTTATTTATTTATTGACACTCAGAAGAGGCAACATGCTTTGGGTTCCCATCCATAATGGGCTTTGCTGGTATCGGTGAAAGGCATTAATTCTATGCATAGCATCTTACTTCTGAAAAAGTATCTTCATTATAGCTCCAGACCTCCCAAGTAAAGCAATAATTCTGAAAGCTTTCAGTGTTTTCTTTTTTGCTGGATGCTCATATCTTCTTCAAAATCAGCTTAGTAGAAAATAGTCATTTTTTTTAGAAACAGGAAGGCTGTATAGACTCCTAAAGGAAGTAAAAGGCAAGAAATGAAGCACACTAGTCTTTGACAGATTAACCTACGTTAACATGAATATGTGTACAGCTAATGATAGCTAGGCTTTCCCTTACTAAAAGAAATACCTGTTTTCATAAAGGCAGTAAGTCATTATTAATACTGACAGTGCATTTTGCTGCCTAAAAGATTTTTTTTGGAGAGATCAGTGAATTCATTTTTCATTAAATGCTGCAGTATGGTTTAAAAAAGATAAGTCTCTGTGATTTTATTTTTATATCTCTTCTTCACCGAGGACATCAATATAGTCTGTAGTTGAAGCCAAATCCAATTTCCCATTGAAAAGTTGCTTAGTCAAATTCTGCTTGGAGGTCAAACCAAGTCAGGTTGGTGGAGCTGTCATTTGGGGAGTTTCTCTAGCACATGAGTCAGTGTCTAGGTTATTTTTCTGGTTTATAACACTTGAAAAATTTGCAGTTGTCAAAAGCTGGTATTTATTAAATGATCTCAAGCAAGGGTAGAGTACTGTTTTAAGTATGACAAATCAGCCATGGTAATTATTTGTTTTTACAGGGTCATCCATTTTGTATACTAGTTTACAGGAATAAAAAAATGTGATAGGAGAGAAAAAAAAAAAATCCTGCAGTTCAGTGGAGTTACTGAGCTAGAAATCAATTTTCTACCAGTCCAATTGCAGGCCATGGTCTGATAAGTTTACAGTTTCAGTATTGAACTTTGGCATCATATAGCATGTGTATCTCAGAGAAGTTGTGAAATGGGCCACAACAAGGAGCTCAAAGTTAATAAAATGACAAGTTGTATGTGGAGAGGGAAAGAAATCAGGACCTTTGCCATAATTCACTCTTTGATAAAGACAGCTAGACTGCAGCAGCAGCCTGTATGGGGCAAGATATCAACTTGCCCTCCCCGTTTCACTGAGGAACCACTTAATACTGGTGATACTAAGCCCCAAAGACTGCCTTCTTAAGAGCTCTGAACGGCACCTCTGCCTTATACTTACTTCAAGTGACGAGAATAAACCCATTTTATTTTTGGTTTTAGACTGTTTCAAGGTCACTGTATGAGAGTCAGTGCTGAGGTTGTTTTTTCTTGTCTTATCAACTGGATGCATGTAACTGATGACATTAAAATAAAGTGAAAAAGTACACTCACACTGAAAACTTTGATGTCCATAGCAATTGTGATTGAAGCAATCATGGCAAAAAAATTGTCTATGACTGCCTCCCTTCTGTTGTGGTTTTATCCTTGGTAATGTGTTATTGACTCTTTATGAGGACTGATGATAAAAATACCCAAGAGTAAAACAGTATTACCCTGTTTCTGTCATTCCTTTCACTGAAAAAAGCTATTGAGATTTGTATTTAGAAAGTCAGATGTTACTGTTCTGTGTTCAGTCGCTCATGTTGGAAATACAAATGCTCTAAACAAGAATTCTTCATGGTATAACCTTATTTGCAGAAAATTCATATCTGAATTGTGTCATCTTGCCCAGCATTTTCATGGCTATTGCTTTCTTTAACAAAATCAAGGTGGTCTTTAGAAGTCTGCTATGTGAGGCTTTGAAAGTGAAAGCCATGCCCCAAAACTGAAAAGGTTAATTAATGCAGCTAGATGGATGTGAATGAACCAAGTAATAAAAAGGCACGGTGAGATGACAGTCAGGTTGAAGCGTGAATGATAACTTTCCTTTGCACTAATAAGATAGGAACCTTTTACAACAGTGTTTTCAGTTTCCAGGTGGCGTTCATAGGAGCCATGAGAAAAGAAATGCTGGACGTGACACAATCATTGCTTTCCAGCCAGTCACATAATTGGGAATGTAATATAAGCTTTAGTCAACAATAAAATTAACCTTGATTCCAGACAGATATGTGTATGTGCTGAGAAAGTATCTCTGTTGTGGGTGCCTTTTGCAAGGAGTGGATTATTAAGGAAATACAATAACCTAGCCACAAAATGAAATTGGATTGTTGCCTCTCAAAACAGAAGACCCTCTTATTCTTGGTTGTTCTTAATAACATACAGCCACTCAGTTGGGTAATTCAATAAAAGGTTTCCTTTCCAACCTGTTTCCCTTCCCCTTCATTTGCTCTGTGATTTTTTTCCAAACTATAGGGTTGGGATTGGCTTTTTTATACTCCTTTTTATACATAGCTACCTCTTATAGACATATATAGATATAAATGACCTTAAATAGAAATATGTGTCTCTATAGAAAGTAGTAAAATGTGTCAGCTGACTTGTTCATCTGACTAATTTTATAAAATATTCCATATTGTAGCTTTAAATAAAATAACACAGAAAAGGGTAGTCAGTCATGCAATTTAACCACCATTGACCCTCTTTAAAAAAAACCAACACAAACCAAAAAAAAAAACCCTCTCCAACCCTTTGGGGTTTATAAAATGCCCAAGGTTTCCATATAGGAACCATTTGGACTGTTAAGTACAGTGACTATTTAGTGGAGCAGGAAAGGTGCTGTCAGTGTGTTTCTGAATGCTGTAACCTGAAATTGATAATCACTTTGAAATAAAGGGGATGGGAAACCATGAGAAAACTATAGAGCAAAAACCATTTATGACTACTGAATTGTTATCTCTTTTTTGCAATCAGGGTCACTGCTATTACCACGGCAATGTACAAGGGTACCCCGACTCCTCAGTCAGTCTCAGTACCTGCTCTGGACTCAGGTGAGTCAATATTTCAGTAATACTTGAGCTCCTTAAGAAACCATCCTAGTCATTGTTGAGTTCTTGTTTTGCCTTTTAATGAACGTATCAATATCTTTTTTTCAAATGTTGGTGCAATCTCTGTAAAAGCATTTTCCCTTTAGTTGCTCTGAAGAGAAAAAAAGAAATAGATAATGCAATTTGGGGGTTTTCCACGACGTCCTTCTCTCTTGCTGCCCATCCTTATCTATATCCTTTAGCAGCAGTGCAGTGCTTGGCACAGTTTTGGGCTGGCAGTGCCCGGTGGCCTTCCAGTCCTCCTTGTCCTCAAAGCTGTTTCAGCAGTGATGGCAGGACTGCTTGCAGCTGCAAACTGATGCATCGTCCAGCAGCCTCATCATTAGGAGAGCTGGCTTTATAAATAAGGCTGTGGAGCTCAATAAATTGTGTCCATGGCAGGTATGATGCTCAGCATTAGGATTTTAGCCACTTGTTAACAGAAGAGTAGCAGATTCACATTGCTGAAAATGAAACCTCTTCAGAGTTTGAGAAAGGAACAGGCTGACAACATTTTAAATACACAATGGACACAGTTCAGGAAACAATTATGTTCCTTACTTGGACAATCAGAGACTGGTATTTACTCACAGAGCTGTTCCAAATCACAGTAATTAACTGTAAATTGGCTCTAGTGCTCTCCCTGGAAAACCCAGTTTTCCTGTCAGATTTCCAGCTGTCTCAACCTTTTCTGGGTTTGTTTAATTTATCTACAAACAGCATGAGTAGCTGGAGTCTTTTTCCCTTGATTTTGCATTTTGTGCAATAGTGGTAATATCAAGGCTTTTATAACAGAGCTCTAGAACAGACAGCAGCAGAGAGAGCAAACAGTTTGTTACCAGGACCCCTCTCCCCATCAGAGGGACCCATTTGCTGTAGTGGGTGGGATTCCTGTGGCTCATTCCCACATGGAGAGGAGTTTTATGGGTGCTTCGGTATGTATCTGACATCTTCCACGAGTTTACTCTGGTTAACCCCTTGCATGGACTATGCAGTCTGCGTTCACCAGTCCTTCTCACTGTCTGTAAAAATATAATGCAGTGCTGTTGGTATTTTAGTTGAAGGGATCACATTGCTGCAAGGTCCACAGGGAAAATTTGCACCATGTGGGACAGGGTCTGCACCAATGTCTTGTTCCAGAGCTACCTAAGAAATTAAGAACTCTCAGGAGAAATTACTCTTCTCCACGTGAAAAACATTTTCCTTCTTCTCTAATGTGCTCTTTTTCCAATTGTTGAGCTCACAGAGTGCTTTCCCAGTTTTAGGTAGTCAGGTATGTCAAGGAAACATATGCTAGCAGTGACATTTTTCTTTCATCTGGCACTATTGCAGGTAAAACCCCAAAGTGCAAGCTGACAGTATTAGGCTTCTTCCTCATAGGAAAAATGTAGCAGCATCTTTTTCAGTACAAAGTTTCATAAGCTTCCCTGCCAATGCATGTTTTACTCTAGTAGGAGAACAACTGAGGATGTATCTCAGTATCTGTGCCCATTTAGCTGATGCATTCGCTGCTGAGGTTGGTTAAGAGAGCATCCATGAGTGAGAACAGTTTGTGATAAGTGTGCCTGTTGACTTACTCCACAAAACTTATTTCACAGCCTGATAGTCAATAGTAATAACTTCCAGTCATTACCTGTGCTTTATCTGAGCCAGCTATGTCTATTTGAAAGGCTTCATAATGCACTGTCAGCTCCTTGAACCATCCAGGCCTTCTTATGAAATCTGGTTAGGAATAGAAGGCCAGGTGGTGTGAAATCCCAAGTAGTTGCACTGAGGTCCTGAGAACACTAAGCATCTTCCAGAATCAGGCCCACAGGTCATCATATACCTCTGCCACCAAAACATTATTGTGGCAATGGGTCCCTTGAGAATTTGGGTGGAAAGATCTAGTTGAAGATACCCCTGCTCATTGCAGGGGGGGTGGACTAGATGACCTTTAAAGGTCCCTTCCAACCCAAATCATTCTATGATTCTATGATTTACTGCACGTGATCCAGTCTGAAATAATATGAGGCAAAATAGGACAGTTCAAAACTACTTCATGGCTTACTTTGCTGGCAACTGTACTAGTATTACAGTTTGAAAGAATAGTTTGGATAGGATAGGATAGGATAGGATAGGATAGGATAGGATAGGATAGGATAGGATAGGATAGGATGATGTACTTGCCCACCAACTTGCTGGAGTAGGGACTCTTGTTTCTCCATGGCAGGATAAAGACTGCAAGCTGCTAGGTAGAGACATAAGACATCATGTGGCCATGGAGCCCTGGGTGAGGACAGTCCCTGGAGCAGCCGTTTCACTTGAAGCAACCAGTGGAAAGCAAGATTGGTCTCATTCTCAGGGTCTGTTCCTGGCTTTGTGACAGTTTCTAAGTGAATTGGACAAATCTCTCTGTCTCAGTTTCTCCATCTGTGAAATTCATTTAATGATTCTTACCTACCCCACACAGCTGTTGCATGGGGCTAAAGTTTAAGTGCCTGAAAAGTATCTAATGAAAGGAAGTGCAAGCTGTTTGCTCACTGAAATCTCAGAGCATGAATATCCTCCCATTCCTACGAGACAGGCACCTCAGGCATTGTTCCAGGTGTGGATAGGTAGGGACTGTGTCTTTTCCCCCAGATTAGGAGAGTTCATTAAAAGACATGAAACTAGTCATAAAGAATAGGTTCCACGTTGTAGCATGCTCTGAAGCCCGGTGCTCAGCGGTAGTCACAGAAGCAAAAAAGGATCATAGGAATTACTGAGACAGAAATAGAGGATAGAACAAAAACCCTCATTACCACTTTATAAATCCATATTGCACTCCTCTTGAATTCTTCATGTAGTTCTTGTTTTCCCATCCCCATCTCAGAAAAGGAAGCATTATATCCAGAAAAGGTACAGAGAAGGGCAAAAATTATGATCAAAGGTATGGAACAGCTTTTATCCAAGGAGAGAAAATAGACCAGGATTTGTCACTTTTGAAAGGAAATGACGGAGAAAAAGGGTATGATGAAATGAGGTTGAATGTCATGCTGAAGAGGGGACAATTGCTGAATATTGTTTGTAACCCCAAAATTAGGAGACATCAAATGAAACTTTAGAGCAAAAGAAAGTACTTTTTTATTCACTACATAATGAAGCTGTGGAGCTCACTGTCACAGGTGGGTGTCAATATAAAAAGTATCAGTAGATTCAAAGAAGATGAGACAATTTGGGGAGGGGAGCTGGGGGAGCCTCTCCAGGGCTGTCAAATCCAAAGATGCCCCTGACAGTCATGCTGTCAGAGCTGGGGGTACCAACTGGGGTGTGCTTGTTATGTTCTTATATCTTACCCCTAAGTATCTGCTGTTGGCCAGGGCCAGAGACAAGGTGCTGAGCTGGAGCAGCCTTACTCTGACCTACTGCAACCATCAAGCTCTTACTTAGAGTGCAGCCACATGGTTGAGCATTTGAGATGTGTTATTAGTTTGTAAATATGACATGATTACTCTATGATGAGCTACAGAAATAATCAAGTGTGAAATCTGCAAACTAAGGCAGGTTTGACTAGTTTACATTTTTCAGGCAGATAGAGGGGGTAAGATGGAAAGAAAAGTGAGAAGTAGACTCGGCTCTCTTATATGCAGACACTCACATATTTCAGCTGTGTTACATCCTCTCAGACATAACATTCGAGTGCCTCGCTTCACGTAGGATTACAACGGCATAAAGAGTTGGATTGACGCTGATAGCTGCCTAAAATGCAGGTTACAGGAGAATATAATCATGCTGTAATCTGTATCCTGCTGGCTCCTCCGGAGGAGGAAGAGCTGAATGGCGGAGAGAAGACAGTAAATGCTGAATGCACGAAATGGGAACAATGGGCAATCAGGGTTTCCGGCACTTCCATCTGGATAAGAAAACCAATTAGACCGTCAAAGCTTGTGGGAAAGTGAAGGTACGACAAAGTCAAGGCATTTCCTTCCTGTCCTCAGGAAATACCCTTCTGTTTATCAAGCTCGGAGGCTCTTCAATTTTTAGCAAATAATTTTGGCCTGGAGCCACCACACACATCTTCTGTGATAAATTTGTATAGACTTGAATGATTTTCCCCCTGTTACTCTCTCTGCAAGTGCAGAACCTAGCAAATACACACAAAAATGCAGCCTGAAGAAGAGCACAATCTCCATGGTCCAGGGGCTGGCAGAGGATGCTGGCACGGGGACGTGCAGCTACAAAGGCATCTTCTCTGGTGGGGGAAGCTTGAGAAGGGCTCTCAGAAATGCCTTGGTAGTTTAAGGATACAAATCTCACAGGAAGCCTTTTCTTTCTGCAACACCAAAATTCTCTTTAAAATCCTAACTGCTAGATAAATTAACACATACAAAAAATATTGTCATTGTCCAACCTCATCAGCAACCGAAAGGTGCTCTGTCCACAGTGACAGTGCTGGGGATAGGGCCCCAGAACTGAATAGACAGTCATTTTTAATGGGATTACATAGGTATGCTCCACGAGGCTGCCAGTACTAGAGCCATCCATTTTTCAAATGGTCTGGCTGAACTCACTGCATCCCAGACACAGTCAGCTGAAGAGGGGATTTAAATATGACACTCCAGACATCGGCTATTTAAAAAAAAGGAATGGAAGTAGGAAACCAGTGAGAAAAAAAATCTAAATTCCTCATGACTCCTCAAGCATGATTTCCCCACAGAAGGGGAGTTTTCATCCAAAAAAGAAGTTAGGAGAAAATCCCAGCTGAGAAAAGCACCGTTTTAGATGTGTGCTTTTTCTCCATACTTTCTGAAGAGCTTTTAGTTCATATAAACATCTCGCATGGTTTGTAAGTTATCTGACCGTGAAACTACTGGAGGTTTTCGAGTTTAACGTTAGAAAGCATTCAGCTTCTGGGGTCTCATAGCTTCTGTATTCTGACTATTCAAGTGGGAAACAGCTCCTGGATCACGATCACCTCTGTGATCTGAGATGAACGTTATGTCCATTCTTTGACAACTGTGCACACTGTCCCCAGGTGCACAGTAACCCCCCAGACATCGCTGCTACTGCCAGGACAAGCATGAGACATGACCTGTACCTGGCTGTTTGAGCCTGCCCTTTCTCCATCAGATCTGTGTCTGACAGCACTTAATTTAAAAAAAACCCAAAAAACTAAAACAAAAAATATTTTTATACATTTTGTGACTTGAAAAAGCATCCTATGAGCCTTAATGTGAAGTTCAAGTTTGAAGCAAGCCTTCTTTTATTGTTATGCCATTTGCTGCACAATGCTGTAAAATGTGCTCACTAAATTGGCACTGATGCCAACGTCTCCTTCCTTCTTCATTTTTCTCTGCTTTCCTTGGTCTGTCTTGTCACCCTCCCAGCTGAGCTCACATGTGACACTTTCTCTGATAACACAATTACTGTTTCTTGCAACCCAAATGCTGGACATGAAATTGCATTATCACTTTCAATTCAAGTAACTCCCTGTTTAAATTCCAGGCATCCAAGTTGCAGACCAATATGTATTCACTCTGGACAAATCTGTCTTGCACCGAGAAAGGATTAAGTGCATGCTACAGTAGTCTCTGGGTATGACTGCATTTTAGACACTGTGCTATAGAATTTATTTTCAGGTTAATGAAAGGCATTGGCTGGAATAAAACATATTTGAGTAATGATGTGTCTGTGTGAGAACACCTCTACCACTACTGCAATATGTAAAACCAATAATGCTACTGCTTTAACCTCCCTTTGAGATGTTGCCCCTTGTTGATTTGGGTCAGACTTGTTTATTTTAATGGAATCCTGATGTGCAGTATAGTAGGATAACGGTATTACTTGGGTCTTGTGTGATGCTCTTCATCTATAGATAATTATTGTATGTGGTTACTAAAATTTGTCCCATTTTAAAGGTGATGCAGAAAGAGGTGAATTGCCTGTCCAAGGCTGCCCAGGGGCAGTGGTGGAGACAGGAGTACTTCTGTCTCTGGAGTTCAGCTCCCATTCTCTGCATTTCCCAGTCCTTTAAAGTTAAAGAATAACCAAACCATTTAGAAAATATCTAAAGATGACCTATCCCATTAGAAAAACAGTCAGTAGATCATCTTGTTCATTTATCCCAATAGTATTCATCTGTACTTATTAAAACAGTCTAAAAGTGAAGTTTTCATTCACTGCTTCATTTTTCTTCCTCTTATGTTTCTTTGCCTGCTTACTTACCTGGGAATTTGTTATACAGAGCCCTGAGAATGTCGAATGTATAAGAAAAATAAATAAAAATGCCCTATCACTTTACAGATCACCTTCTGATGTCATGCATGTTGAGAAATACTGCAGTGTTTCTACTGTACCTCCATCATGAGCATCATGAGAACAACACTCCAGGGCCACAAGGCTCCAATTCTGTTATCTATTCTTCTAAAACTCTCATTGAAATCACTGGGATCAGATTTTTTTTACTTTTTAAGCTGTAGCATTAATTATGAAATGAAGGTCCTGTAGGTTTTTAGGTGGCACATGAGTATTGCACAGTCTTTCGCTGTGTCTGTGGGCAGAGACAGACTTAATGTGAATATGTGGTGTGTAAACATGACAGCCCTCTATGGTCTAATTAATTTCCTACAAACTGAAAACATCTACATTCCTCTTCCAGTGGTAATAGAGCCTTTATTATTATTGTTTAGAAATGAGTGTAGCTTTGAGCTTCATTAAAACCAAATGTTTAATTGCATTCATGGATATCAAATTTATTGATTTACTTAACTTTCCCTGTATAGTACAGCAGAATAATATATAACAGTTTCATATAATGCTGTCCTAGCCAAGTTTTACTTCAGCATCACAATTTCTCAGACAAGTATGCATTGATAGTTTATGTTGGCAAGGCCTTTGCTTCTGCTGACAAGTTGGAAAAGAAAAATCCCATTTATATTTTGAGATTTCCTAAAGCCTGTTGATTTATGAAATACGACTGGTCTTGCATTAGGCTTGTTTTGGTTTTTCTTTTTCAGAGAAAAAAATACCACATTTGACTTTATCGACAATTTAAATAGTGGAATTATTCCATCAAATTCCATTTCCCTAATTGAGAGGTTCCTGGCAAGTTAAACAGCAATTAATAACAACTTAATTATTTAAGTTATGTTTTAATTTCTTCTTCTTTGAGATTAAGAGAGTTGTCCCATCATAGGCCATCTCATATACTCATTCCCCATGTATCCATATGGCACATAATGGTGTAGGCAACACAGTAGGCAATTACCAATGAGCTGTTCATGTTTAGAGCTGATTAGCAGCAATGTGGATGTGGTTTATTTGGTGCTGACCACCAGACATGAACAGGATTCAAACCCTGTTGAGAGGTAGAGTAAAATATTCCCTCAAGCTCAAGACCACACTGAAACTGCTTCCAGTTGGCTTGGAGCCTGTGAACTGATGTCTGGACATGCTGTATGGTATAGATTTTTTTTTTTTTTTTTTTCCTCTGTCTCTGCTACCAGTGATGAAAAGGACAGCCTGATAGTTTTAGATAGGGTTTGAATTGTCTCTTGTCTTTCATGCCTGGCTCTCATTTGCAAGATCTTTCTGACTTCTCTGCATCAGTAGGGTTTGGGACTGGGGAAGACACAGATGCCATGAATTAGAAACCTGGGGACCAAAAAATGTATACTTTATATTGCATTTTCCCCAAATATTTATAACCTTGGGAATTCTGGTAGTCTTTTGCCTGGTAGAGGTAATGGTAGAAATCCCACAGATTTCATTAAAAGTTGGTCTTAAAGAATAGCCACTTCTCAAGTACTCACAGAGTTGCTGAAATCCCTTTGAGGTTCCTTGTATACTTTTTGGTTGGGGATCTGTAGTTTAATATACTATTTGCCACATTGGAAAATATTATATAATTTAACATTAATGCCTCCTGAAAAATGGAAAAGCTGCACCATCTTGTTCTTTGGGGAACATAGGCTGACTCAGGAGCGTGGGAGAACCATGTTCAAGAGGAAGACACTGAAATAGTCTAGGAATAATAGTGGCTTTTTTGAAACACCTGACAAAAGTGGAATGAAAAAGTAGTTATGGATTTATTTTATTTGCATCAAATTCTTAGTACTGAATGACTGGTAGGTATTGTTCATGTAATCCTGCCACACCAAAAAAAAAGAAAGAAACCATAGCTTTTGACTAGTTATATTTTTAAGGTGCTGTGCTTGGCAGTGATCAATGGGGGGAAAATGCAATTGTAGGAAAAGAAAATTAGTCAGAAACAGAGAGCTGGCCAAGAAAATTCATACTTGATATTCATTATCTTATTACAGATGGTCACAAGCCAAGTGCTGATATCCTGTAGGCAGCACTCAAAGGATAAGTGTGCATTAAATGAAAAATATTTTTTCCTTTATGCTGAATATGCATGTTATTTTTTTTTTTTTACCATGGCAGTGCTTCATATGCAAAAGTGGAACTGTTCTTAAAGGCTCATGCTGTCACTTGGGATGGGAGGCTCAGTGACCTGAGCCTCAGTAGGCATCTCAGGCTCTTGCATGCTCTAGAAAATAAAATTAATCACTCTGGTATCTGATCATTTGTCCATATGCTCTGCAGCTAAAGAAAATGAGGTGTAAAGAAATGGTTATTTAGTTATTTTAGACAGTAGCTGGGTATACAAGGGATACATTGGAAACCTGGCATTGATGTGGTCTGTTTTGGCTATGAACTCTTGACAACAAAATGCTGGATCTTAAGGAAACAAAAAAAGAGAGCTTTACCCAGTAAATGGATACTACTAAGTCTCTCCCTTTCTAGCGTAAATTAAAGAAAATGATTTAAGTCCAATTTTTTTTAAAGTTAATGTTCTAAGCAGGATACAGTTTAGCATTAAAAATAAAACCCTTCATGGTTTTCTGTTGGTTTTGAGTTGTCTAGTAAAGGGAGATGGTCAGGCTGGCCCATTTCAAACAGTGACTAATGGACTTCTACCTCTGTTGCTGGTTCCAACTGCCTCCAAAATTAAATGATTAATTGCACAAGGGAAAGACAACAATCCTTATGTGATTTTGCTGATTACAGAGTTGCTGATTATCAGAGTAAAGGGAATATGTTGTCCTAGTTTCCTAAATTCTTCAAGGAATGAGGCAGATCTGAAAATAATTTAGAACTGCAGGGTGTAAGGTTACTCAAATCACAGGGTGACCTGCTCGGAGGTCCCTCATATGTCATGCTTGCCATCGTGTATCCTGACTGTAGCTACAAGGGTTGCAGTGATAAATCAGTCTTGCTTTTCCAACTGTGATCCATCATACACAGCATGGCTGTGCGATGGGTAAATAATAAATCTTACCTGATTTGCCAAAGGTACTAACGAAGCTACAGATGAATTATCAGCCCCTGATTCTTGGTTCAGGTCAGTAAAGCAGGATCCTGCAAATGCTGTCGCACAGCCTTTGATATCATGGGGTTTGTTCTTTTTTTTTTTTTCTTTCTCTTGTACTTCTAGCTGTTGTAGTTAAAAGTAAAATGGTCATCTGTTGGCTTGGCTGAACTGATGCTAATGATGTTTTGTACCAAACCTGTGCTGTCAGCTTGGAATTAAAATTTCAGTTAACTGGTTAGGAGGCCAAAGGCTTTGAGTTTCTTCATCATATCTTGCTAAGAACAGCATAGCTAGGGCAGCTTTTTTCTAATCATTTTACTTTTTATTTTTAAACCAGTCTTTATGGTGTCATTAACCTGCTTCTGGGTCCTTCCTCTATTTTCTTTTTTTCTTTTTTTAGCTTTATGCAGGAGAATTGTATAGAGACATGTATCAGTCTCACAATGGTTGTAGTATCTTACCTTTGTTGCAGTACAGACAGAAATAAAAAGAGCAGACACTTCCTATACATCAAAAAGACACACTAATAAAATACAGCCAGCTTTGGGCTGAAAATGATTGCTGTTTAATAGCATATAGAGCAGTTTAGAGGAGGAATGGAGGAAGAATGCCTTGGCCAATTAAAAGTTTCATGGAATTCCAGGTAGGTAGACTGTAATTATTGCTGCTGAACCTTTGCCAGTGCTTAGGGATTAACGCCTTCATAATTTAAAGACAGGGGAGAAATTAGTAATGCAGTGCACTATTCAGTGTAGTGTCTAATTGATGAATGCTTACAACATGCTATAAGCAAATGCTTATCCTTAGTTTATAAAAGAGAAATGGATTATTAAAGGTGTTTTTCTCTGGTCACACAGTTACTCAACAAAACCCGATGTCCACCTCAATGTAGGAATTATCTCCTGTGTGGTTGGCAGTATGTGCTCAGGATACAAGTTAGACACTTGTAAGTTAGGCACAGAATATTAAATTCCTTTCTCTTACAGTAATTTCTACCTGAGCCCTGTCTGTAAACCTACTTTATGCCTTCTTATGCTGTGCCAGGTCTGAGGTACAGCAGAGCAATCTTCTTACTCTGTGATCCTACAGTTGCAATTATAATTACTAATTCCAGTGGTATTGTTGGAGATCATACTACTTTATGCCATGTAGTACCAGAAATCCTATTCCAGCATGTGCAGACCCTGGAGACCCATACCACACTGTCTATATTTCCTCTATTGAGCTGAAAGAGCAGCCTTATGCCAGCAGTTTCCTCAGCAGAAGGAACTGGAGAGATATTCAACCTTTTGTCTACTTTGTTTTACTGTAGTATCTCAGAAGAATTGGGCAGGACCCAGCACAAGAACCCAAGCATGGCTTTTTATTGGGTGAGCTGTCTGGAGTATACAGGTAGAGCAGTTTTTGGTTAGGAGGCAGCACATGAAGCCCAGAATTGGCCATGTGTCCTAGGTTCTTCCACAGGTTTTCTGGAGCAAGGTGGTGTATCTCTTCCTAAGCTACTCTTTCCTCTTTGCATACTGTGGCTTCTAGTGCAACAAGAGTGCTCTCATTGCTGGAAAATCTTTTGAGATCCTCAGAGAGCAGGTGGTATTGCTGTAAAAATTATTATTTTGGGTAGAAAAAGGAGTTAAACAGGAATCCACTGGTTAATATATCTGAGCTTCATTCTGCCTCCTCACTGTGCAATATTTAATAATCCATTTTGATACTGCAATGCCTCTTTCTCCTGCAGAACCGATGCTTGCATCAGCATTTGGTTTAAAAGGTATAATGCACACCGCAGATCATAATGAATACTTTCACTCTGCACCTTTTCTTACAAAAGCATTTCACCACGCTTTTGTTCATTATTGTTTGCCATGGGTCCTCAGAAGCATCATGACTCCACTCAGAGATGGCAATGCATCACTGGGAGAATGGAAAACACATAAAACACAAATATAATTTTGCTCTACAGTACGGCACTTCAGAAGAGGAAAATTTTCTTTGAGCCATTGCTTCTTTTAAAGTATAGTGTGCTGCAATGACAAATATAGAGCTTTGATGTTTCCTGCTCCACTCAACCATGACATTGTAAATCAGCGTTTTGCTTTTTCATACTCCGTCATTATCAAAACCTGTTGTAACTTTGTTGTAGACAAGCATACGTTAGCTCTTGGAAACCATGTATCTTACTGTATTCTCTTCTGTAACAGGGGAATTATTGTATTTGAAAACAAAAGCTACATTCTGGAGCCGTTAGAAGGTGCTACAAGTGAACACAAGATCTACCGAGCAGGGAATTTGAAAATAGCCCCAGGATCTTGTGGCCACCAGCTGGACATCTCTGCCATGAGAGCTGATGACAGTGACACATCACACCATTCTCAAGCTGGCAGGGTAGGTACATGATGCACTTTTATGTTTCTGGTTTGCTGAGTACATCTCTGGTAGTATTTCCATATTACTGCCTATCATAACTCTTTATTACAAAAGGTCCCTCCTGAGCAAAACATGAAACCATACAGTCAACTTCCGTTAATGAAATGTGCTTAAGTGCATGCTTAGAATTAAGCATATACTTACATGATTTGCTAAAGCTTTATTACTTTTCTTGATCCTGCGTGCATTACTTGCTTTTTTACTTTATTTTTGGTAAGGAGATGGCACAAAAAATTTATGGTTTCATATTATGGTAATATATTTTGGTTCATGTATGATTATAGCTGAAATTTAAGACCCCATAAGAACACTGAGCAATGTCTGGTAAAGTTCTTGCCCACCCAAGATGGAAGAGAACATGATAGCTGTGGTGCTTTGCTAATATTAGGTTTTGAACCTTTACATTCTAGTAGGAAAGTATCTTATGCAGACAAAACAAGTTCTCACCATACTGTTTTACAGATGTATTATTGTAGTTGGTTTTATGTAGGAAGAATTTCATTTAATGTGAAATGCATCTAGCTAATGGAAACTATAGAAAATTAAATGAGCTAAAAATCAGGAAGAGGAAATACTGTAATAAGTTCATCTGAATATTGGATGAGGATTGTAGAAAAGACTGGTTTAGGTGTTCAGAAATTATACAGTGATACAAATCTGCCCTCAGACTTATTAAATGTCACATATTGGGATTTATACTTGCATGTACTGTTGCATCAGGTTAATTGTAAGGAAAGCAACCTAAAGGGCATCCCTGGATATTATTTATGTAGTGGAATTATTTTACGTTTTAGGAATATCAAATATTACATCTAATGCATTAGCCTTTGCATATACCATTTTACAGGCTAAGTGTATTTCTAAAAATGTGTGTAGGTTGAAAGCATTGGAAAAGTACTTTTCACAACTTTATTAAGGTTTCCCCAGAATCTTTTGACTTTTGACTGAATTTCCCTGAAGTAATCAATGTAACACTAGGAAACTGAAATAAAATGTGTGCATACAACTAGCTGATACAGTCAAAGCAATTTTACTATTACCCTTATGCTTCTCACATTTTGTTGATGGCTTCAACTATGTGCCAGAATTCCCCTTAAATATCTGAAAAATATTTTTGCTGTGGTTCAGTGGACATAATTATAAAACCTGTCAACAGTCACATCATATGGATAGGTACAATATATATAATGAATATGTTGGATACGCTTCTAATGTATGAATTTTGAAAGTTGTCAAATGTAATGTGTGGAGTGAGTTTTCACATTTCAATGTTGTCATCAGCTAAGTAGGCTGTCAGGGCATACTGAATAAAGATGACCTGCAAAGTATGGAGACATAAGGCTGCGGCAAATTACACTGGGTGACAGAAGTAAGCAGAAATCTAGTCTCAGGTTCAGGGTGTGATGAAACTTTTTCATTTATTGACAGGTTTGGGGAAGCTTTTTGTTTGGTTTTTTTCTCCCCTGACCCTTCACTCAACTACCTACACTAAATTCTTATTGAGCAGAGCTGAAATGTGAGATCAATATGTCACAAAGTTAGACTACTTTTGGGTTACAGAAAAATGATGGAACAAACCGTAGACTCAGCTTCTCAGATCCGAACACGAGATTTAATAGAGCAGATCAAGTAAGGAGGCAGATGTGTGCAAACATGGTGTGCCCCATTGGAGCTGGGTCTCTAAATGCCAGGTCATTTCTTAACTCAGTGGACTCTCAAGTTGCAGCAGGGAGTGTGTTTTCCACTTGGGCTCCAGTGAGATAGGATCCTACAGAAAGCTAGCCTGATGTGTGAGACAGCCCCTACAGTATGGCTTTTTCTCTGTAGCCACACAAAAAAGCCATTTTGGTGGTGCTGGTGGCCCACAGATCAGGCAGGTGAGCTGTTCAGGGCAAGTGGATCATGGAGAAAGAGAGAGGCTGCAACACTGCAGTGTGAATCGAGCAGGAGGAAGGGCTACAGTGGCATGGACAGCAGTTTTGTGATAGATGAGATGTGGTAGAAGCAGGGGAGAAAGACAACGGTCAGTGGAACAAAGCATATTGTCTCCCATCTTGTATATCTATCATGGCTGTATTATTGACTCTTCATTTTAATTCTGAAGGATTAACTCAGGCAATGGACTGTGCAGTTGATGCAGCTGACTGCAGAAAGCAAGCTGAAAGAAGTCATAATTAGGTATATTTTATAAATAAATATTGTATCCAAGGAATACACATAGCCTTTGGGCAAATCACAGGAATGGATTCGTTATGCAAGTCAGTCACCAGAGGCTTACATGATTGTACCCTGCTAGACAGTTTCTCTCAGGCTAACTCTCTCAAGTCCAAACAGTTTTACTCTTGATAAAAAGTAAATGGTTTAAACTGACTGATGTAACAGAGCTCTTATATCTTTGTACCTGAATTTTCATGTCTTATCTTTTACTCTTCATTTGGAAGAAGACTAGAGGCACCTTGGAGGTAGGGATCCCGATCAGGACTGCATAATAAATTTCAGATTTATGGTAGACTTTTAGTGTCTGAGAGATCAATCCTGTCACAGACAACACCCACTTGGTAATTTGCCTTATGTGGCATCTCACTCGTGTCTGATGTATTTGCAGGGAGGTAAATGGAGCTCTGCCAGAGCACTGTAGGTTCTGCTGAAGTCTACTGAGACATGGCAAGTCCTTTGTATTGCATCTGCTGCTGTTCCAGGAGCAGCAGGAGGGGACATGCTGACTCCTTGGTGTCCTGGTTCCCAGCCAACATACTACCAGGCACTGCTGGTGACCTGTGTGGCAGGCGAGACATGAGCATGTGCACCAAGTCTGTGCACACACCATGACCCCATGGTGGTGGCAGTTGCCTCCAGTAGAGCACAAAAAGGTGACAGGGAACCCCAGTTCCAGGAGAAATTGTAAGAATATCTACCTGAGCTCATTTTCCAGGCGCCCTAATAAGTGTAGTCCTGTGAAGTGTTTGTATCATTGATGTTTAGTTCGTTAATGATAGCTTTTACCGCTTTCTCGGTTCATAAATACTGTCCAAATGGAACTTAACTATTTTCCAATTATTGTAGTTTGAAGGCTGAGTAACACTATTAAATATGAGTTTGAAAGTCAGAGTTACTAAAGGTTACACTTTCCTCTAAACACAGTGCTGCTTGCAAAACATTCAAAGTCATTACTCTGCAGATAACAGAGGAACACTTTGGTAATGTGAAGAAAACCTTGTGAAATTTGGCTGGAAGGTGATGTCCAGCACTGACTTAGCTTAGGGGATCACACAGTTTGCCTTGGAACAATTTTCTTTGGAAAGCTTTAGTCATGTTTTAGGTTATAGAGCACTGGTTTAGTTCAAGACATCATGGTCATTAGCAGGTCATACATCTGCTTAAGCTTCTTAAGTTCTGGCATGAAGATCAGATATACTGCTGAGACCTCTTTTCCTTAACTCTCTTATTCCAGAAACAAGGGAGGAATGACAGAATAGATGCTCAGCTGCTGTAAATCACAGAACTTTTACAGGCATTAATAGGTCACTTAAATTTAAGGTAGCAGAGGAGCTGTGCTATGATTAGTACTATTACAAAATAATTTTATTTTCTTCAGTGATCTTTTTGCAGTTAACCATTATGATTCATTTAGACCTGCATTTAGAACTGCAAGTAGTGTGACCAGCTGTTTTATATGAATATACAGATACAAAATTAAATGTATGCCTCTGTTTTTAGAGTATTAGTTTGCTTCTGCAGACACTGACAGTTCATTCCATTTTTTTTCTGCAGTTTTTGTTCCTGGGCTTTTCTTCCTACATAATTTAGCAGTTGAGCACTTGATCTCTTCTCTGCTTCACTCAATATCCCTTTATCTCTCATTTTTCTTACTAGCCAGTTTGTCTATTGTGTGAAATGTTTGCTAAAAGTCATCTCATCATTTCTTTAAATGTGCCTTGGAAATAGCAAAGGTCTTTCTGCTAGAGATGATATTCTCCTGTGAGGAAAGATAACTCAAACATTTCAACTTCAGAAAACTGAAAGATTGAGACTCTTTCTGTTGTAGTAGATAAAAGGAAGACTTCCATGAGGAGAAGGAATACAATAAAAATTTGTATGTAGTGAAATCTTTGGAAGTATGAGATGCTGTGTATCTCCTCTTGCAAGTACTCTGTTGGACTGAGGCAGGGCTGATTCCAAGGGTCACTTATTGCAGAAACAAAATACTATTTTCATGTTTTTTGGCAGTACAAGAGGGAGACTCTGAAGACAACCAAGTATGTGGAGCTTGTTATTGTGGCAGATAATCGTGAGGTAAGAAACTGAAAACTAAAACGTTATGGGAAGCGTGGACAAGAAATGAGTAGCTCAGTTCAGCTACCATGGTATTGTAAGTAATGTGCTTCAGACAGCGATGGTTTTCAAAAGTAAAGCTTCTTCCCTAATTAGTGCTAAACAACAGAAGGCACTATTAAGATAGGACAACACTGATAATTGTAAAATTTCTTGCAATACTTCATAAGGAATTTGACTCTCAAGTAACTGGGATATCTGGCAGTAATTGAAAAAGAGGCAAATATGAATTCACTGCCCGGGATCTCCTTGAGCTAGTTAAGTCTTCATTGCCATTAATTCTGCCCTTGGTGGGACTGTCACTGTTTGGAAGACACAGTAGGATCCTGCACTTGCTTTTGAAGCAGTACTTCAACATGACATTGCATGAAGCACGACTGCCTTCCTGACGGTTTGCAAAAAGAGCTCCAAAGCAAGTAACCAGGACTGGCTGTGGAAATGTTCCAGTGAGTTGAATGTCAGCCAGAGATCTAAATCTTGGTTTGAATTATTTTGCTACTTACATTTTTTTTTCCGTCTCCTTGAACACTGCTAGTTAGGGAATTACAGTCCCTCTGCTGCAAGAGCTGAAACAGCTAACAGAAGAGCCTTTTCTTTTTCACAAAACATCAGCCCCTGAAAGATCCTTATGTAAGACTTAGGGATTTTAAAATCCTTTTGTGAGAACCAAAGTCCTACCCCATAGCCTGTGCTTATTCCAAGGCAGACCATGGTCTCATGGAGCTAATAGGAGTCTGCTGATGGCCTTTGGTTGCACAGTGTAATTCCCAGACATCACCAGCAATGCTGGCAGTCAGGTGGCTGTTGGGGGGACACTCTGTGATATTTGTGCTGCTAGTACATTGATCCTTTATGTTCCAAGTTTCAGAGACAAGGCAAGGATGTGGAAAAAATTAAGCAGAGGCTGATAGAAATTGCAAACTACGTTGATAAGGTAAGAACATGAACATTATTTCACTTTTTCCAAACTTACTACGCTTTCTGAAGGACATTGCTGTGAAATCTATGTTTCTTCTACTAGTAACTTAAGAAAGCTGCCAGGCTCAGATCAGCAGCTTTCACAACCTTTGACACATCTCCTTATCCACCCACCTTTTCAAGGAGCTAACCCTGCTGCTTTCCTAATACTCCAGTATTTCAGAGCAATGCTTTTCTCCAGCCAGTAAAACCAAAAAAGTAAACTTAAACCTTTCATATGCCCTTCAGCATACTAAGCTGTGAGCTCTGCTCCTCTATGTATGGGATGCAGATATCTCTGGAAGCACTATTCCTAAGGAGATGTACAATTTAGCCCTAGGATTTTATTAACCTGGGAAGAGGGTGCAGGTAATCACATATGGAACAGCCCCTAGCAAAAGAATTATTCTGTGGAGGAATTTGGAGAACAAAGTCCTTTGCAGCAGCAAGGGATGGTCCGATTGTAAAGCCAACAAAGGGCCTGTGAAGACACAGTCAATAAGATATATAACCCAAGGAAGATGGCAGAATTAAAAATATGTAGTGCTTAAGGAAGCAGAAGTTGATGGCTGAGTAAGAGCAATAAGAAAGAGCCATACACTGGATTTTTTTTCTATTTGAAGTAATTTCTTGATGATAATCAATAAATGCTAAGAGTCCTCTACAGCACTTTTTGAACAAATTAAAAGGTTTTTTTTGTTGTGCTGTATGGCCAGAAAAAATTAGGAGTCCAGTAGTGAAATTATAACTGAGGGAGTCTTAATTTAGCTGAGAACTTATCAAGTGATACTTCAAGGGCAATAACTCAAGGAGAAGCATGCTTGATTAAAGACAAGCTGCTGAAGACACCTCCACCTCTTCCATAATTGTCTTGCTGACTTATTACTAGAGGACAGGTGTTTATATGTTACCTGCTCAAAATTAATTTTGCATGTTATAATATATTTGTGCTTCATGCTATATTTATGCTCAGCAAATGCCAATGTTATCCAAATGACTGTAATGCATATAAACAAGACAAAGATATGCTTTTCTTAGCCTGTAAGCCAAATCTGGACTTGATTGATTCTGAATCTTTCTTCACATTAGTCTCACACTAGAATTGTTACCTCTGCTCCATTGTTAATGCTGCTGTGGCTCCCCTCTTGTAGCAACTGTGGCATTTACCAGTGGGATAATAGTGTATGTAGCCCACAGTGCTAAAATCACTTGTTTTTATCTGCTGGGACCAAGACTCAATGACTCTGGCTAATTTTCAGCTATTATTTTGAACCACAATCGTAGTACAGCACATCTGCTTCTACCTCTTGAACTGCATTGGTGCTGGTGACGGAGGGCAGCCATGGAGAGAGTCATCTGCCATAGCAACAAGTTTGTTTGGAAGTGAAGGACGTGTAAAGGTAGTTGCAGCGTTCCATCTTGAAGGAAGATACCAGACTTGGGTGGGACATAGAGAAGTAGTATATCTCTGGATGGCTTTGAATGCCTTATGGGTATTTAGTCAGGTCAGAACTGTTTTCTGTAAGTCATGGAAATATTTTGTGAGCCAGTCCTGTCAGGTGTTTCCTTTGCCCCTGGAGAAGAGACCATTTAAGCCTCTGCAAGAAAAGTTCATCTACACATTATGCTTCTGTTGAAATATTCTAATCCAATGTGGTCTCAAATGGGTTTTAGAGTCATAAGTCTATTTTTCTTTTCTCATTAGTTCTATAGGCCACTAAATATTCGTGTAGCCCTGGTTGGAGTGGAAGTATGGAACGACATGGATAAGTGCTCTATTTCTCAAGACCCTTTCACCAGCCTCCATGAGTTTCTGGACTGGAGAAAGCTAAAACTACTACCTCGTAAACCCCATGACAATGCACAGCTGATAAGGTAGACTTGACACTATTTTTAATATTGGCCAGGATTTCAGTGATTTGAAATAGCTGTAATGAATTCTTCCCCAGTTGCTAAGCTGTTGGGAGGAACATCTGTGCTCCTGAGGGTTTGTCTTTCCCCTCTGCAAACATCAAACATAAAAGCATTTTGCAGAACCCTTCAGCAGATGCTTCAGATTAATTTACTTCCACAACTCCACAATAGCTCTGTTCCTTTTAGGCCTTTCCTGAATACAACTTGTGTGGAAGTGTAGATGTGTAATAAGCTGGTAGATACTTAGGGTATGAATTTACAAGCAGTTTAAGCTGGTTTCAGTCTAAATTGTTACTGTAAAAGGCAGTTCTGCCCTCACCCCAAAAGTAGAACTGAGGGGACACTATGTGAAGCCTGTTTGTTAGTAGAAAGACCTCAGTAAACTTTAAAATGCAGTCTAAATTGCACAATTTGTTTGCATTTGTGACTTAAAAAATAAATTATACACATCTTTTACCCTGCTGCTGGTTCCTGGATTAAAGTAATTGAGTAAACATGCTCAAAGTAAAAGCACTCTTTAAAAAAAACATAAGAGAAACACCTCTTTCTTGAACCAGGTATCATTTTGATCAATTAGCCAATCTTTACACTATACAGATAAACATACCTGATATCTTAGTAATTAAAAGGAGCTCTTTATCATTACATATATATTCTCAGACTGTCTGTGTAAGAATAGAGTGAGCCCTTCCAAACTGTCCCACATGAGATATTTGATTACTTTCTATGTATAATAATACTTTGTTTGGAACTATTACATTTTAGGCTGTTTATTATAACAAGTAGCATATAAACTTCCCACTGCGTTAAAATAACCCTTCTTTGAGCTAGAGACTTTATTTTTATGTTTGTATTTCTATTCCCAACTTCACTCAGGGAAAAAAGAAAGGAAAGAAGGGTCTTCTTACAGTGGTAAACCCAAAGGACAGTGATCAAATGGATCTTTCTTGTAGCAGGGACGCTGTCATTGTCAGTTCGGCAAGTCGACATGACTAATCTGTTCTTTTTATTATTTCAAACCTGTTTTAAACCTAAATGTCTGGAGCTGACACATTTGAAAGGGGATCTTTGTCTTGAGATTGGCAGAAATACAAGACTGGAAATAATAGGGCGCTATCTTGGCACTGAATGGTGATTCTGTGATTCTTCTTCTCCTTTCCCGCCCTCCTGCAGCGGGGTGTACTTCCAAGGGACTACCATTGGCATGGCGCCCATAATGAGCATGTGCACTGCAGAGCAGTCTGGAGGGGTCGTCATGGTAAGTGGTAAAAGCACAGGATTTGAAACTGACCCAACTGGTGCAACACAATCGCAAGTATTGTAGTACTGTATCCTGTACCAGAACTTCAGCCCCATTTGTCCCATTTTCAGTCTCAATGTTATCTATATGCACATTGCTTGTAAATGATAGTTTCCATAGTGAAAAAAATCAAAATATTACATTAAAATATAGCATGACCTCTTTGCAAGAATCCTCTACTCCTAATTATCATTAAATCAGGTGCTGAGGTGCTGTGAAGGATGAGAACCAGAAGATGTATTTCTAATACACTTGGGTATACTAGTGTTACAGGCAACAACAATCTATCCTGAATCTTTTATTATATTGATTTTATTCTGTATTTACAGAGTTTCCTGTGTAAGGCCTTATTTTCCATCTTTGCAGCACGGTGGTTTTATTACATTGCCAGACAACGAGAACAAACAATAGCAGCGTTTATTCTACCTGAGCGCCTCTCAGAGATATATTACTGGTAATGCTGTGGTTAGATGCTAGACATGATGAACATACAAGTAAACATCTTAGCCAATTTCTGGAAGTAGTTCTGGAATATTTTCTTTCAGAATTTTTTTTTTTTCAATTCTTAACTGTTTCGTGCAAAAGGAGGGGAAAGAAGTTTTCTGTTAACTAGGCTTTCCAATAGAAGTACTTCAAATAAAATTAGATGTGGACTCACAGAGCTTGCAGGTCACTAGCTGGCTCAGCTGGTGACCTCAGAGCTCAACTCCAGAGCAGAAAGCCAGGAAGCCCTAAAAACCTCTTAGATATTCTCTGAGTTCAGCCTGCGTGTGCTGAGAACCTTTGTGTTTCCTACAGCTTTGTTTAGACTTCCAGCCCCTTAGATGATGTGGTGGTTCTCTCCAGCTCTGCTGGACACCTCGGCTGCAAATCCCAACATAAACTAGGTGGGAGCTCAGGAACACACAACGTTCAGAGTGTGTGTGGTCTCAAAACTCCCAGTTCTTCAGAGCTTCATGGGACTAACCTGGAGCCCAGGCCACTAAGGCTTTTGCTTCGAGACAATCCATGTAGTGGGGAAATCACAGAGATAAAGCCCCTTGAAGGTCCCCATTTCCTTCCTTCTTAACTAGCGTGGAAGCTGAGGCTGGTCCACAATGCAGGGCTCCTTTGTGGTCTCTTGGACAAGTAGGCAAGAAGCCAAGCTGGGCTGATGTGTGCATTCGTGGAAGATGATGTATGGATTGTTCAGAGTGGGAGGATTTACGAGGTGAGCAGGGAAGCTGAGGTATAGGAAAGAGTGGGAAAGAAAAATCACATAATTTGGAGAAAAGTCATGTCAAAATTGTAGAAAAGACAAAGGTTTCAGTCTCTTGGTAGCTTTAGAAGCTGAGTCTCTAATTGGTGTTTGTTACAGTTTTCACTGTGTACCTGGGGGATAGTTATAAAAGGAAAAGGAGGAAAAGAGGAAGAAAAAGCTGTAGGAGTCTCCCAGTGCACTTCCAAATCTTGACAAAAGCAGAGATGAGGCAGACAGCCCCCTTGTATCCACTTCACCCTCAGGCCAGCAGTCACTGCTTTGGCTTTATCTGCATTCAGAGATGCCCTAATGATGACTTTTTTTATCCTTTTAATTTTTAGCATAAGCTTTAAAATATGCTACAGTATGTTTTACTGCAAAGTCAGTCCTCTTTGCTCTGGAAACTGTCATTTTAAACAGAAACAACAAAAAATAGTTCATTCCAGTAACAAGAAAACAAGAATCAGCATTTCTTTAAAGTGCTCTCAGGGCTCTGATAGAGAGAGACTGATTTATATGTCCAGGAGAAACCCAGTGTCTGTGTATGAATCATGGGCCAGGCTGCAGCTTCATTTGTGCAGGGGAGTGTGATGTTTCCCAGAGAATCCCACCTCAGTGAATTGAAACTTTTGAGGTGCAAATTAACTCGAGGCTTGCACAGCATAGCTAGAAATGTTTTCCTGTTCTTTAAGCAAATCCTTGAAAAGGAGCCAAATCCAGAACAAGCAAACACTCACCCCCAAAACCCAAATGGTCAGCTGCCCCAACCCTCCCCCCAGTTAACAAAGGCCAATTTGGGTGCATACAATAAAAGTTTTTATATGCACCAGTACCTACAGAAGAAAGCTCTAATTTTGAAAGATACGCAAATGAAAGAATGGATAACTGTTAACCTGTTAGGGGCTATAATGCTCAACCATCTCAAGACTGGGTAACTGAACATTTGACCATCCTTTAGAATTCAGCCAACCTCTTACCTCACCCCGAATACTCAATACCAAAAAGCTCCCACACTCTCAAAACTGATCTGAAAGAAGAGGCAATGGGGAGATTGCATGAGAAATTACATTTGAATACAAAAACTGGAGTCATCCTTGTATGATCTGATTTTCCTGACTGCTTTTGAAGTTAGTCAGCTCTACTACATAAACTAAATTCCTCTGTCATGCCTGCCTGAGAGCCTGCCCCTTTCTACTTTTATATAAGGCTGAATTCTCTCATGGGTAGGTGACACCCTGTTCCCCACTTATTTAATTTAAGAGAAAGTGGGGAGAGCAGTCATCTGAGTATGAGAAGCTTTTGGTATATCAAAAGCATTGTAATTTTGTTTTACTGTGATGGTTCTGTTGTCTTATAGAAAGACCAAACAAAAGTTGACATTAAAGCAAGTCTTTGACACACAACTCAGTCTTCATTCTTTTTCAAAAGGTTGCCCACTAAATTCATGGCTTTAAAAGTAAAATATTGCTGTGTTGCTGTAATGTAATGTAGTATTCTCACTCATGTCAAGTTTCTATTGACTTTAGTGGGAAGTTACGCTAAATGACAAGTGTGGAACTGTGGCACTTACATTTCAATGAATTGCTTAAATGAAATAAAAGTACGTTTTAGGAAACTTATTCCTACAACTGGGTGAAACTGCACAGAAAGTACCAGAATTGGGGCATTTACCTGTTCTAGCTGTAGGTGACAGTGTTTTATTAATACAATTTGATCTGAATCTCAGTGGAACGAAGCAGAGTCCAGCTGAAAGCAGCTGCATGTTTTGTGCAAGAGCTTATAATGTCTCAACAGTAGATGGTTGCTTATTCAGTGGTTGTGAAACTGTTTGGTAATGACTTTTACTGCTCAAGTTAACTTTCAAAGACCCCGATGGAATAAATCAAAGTCACATTGCTTTTCGTTTCTTTAGTCCTTGTGATACTTAAATGGTGTCAGTATCAAATGGGACATGTCACTGTTTGTTTTGATAATCTTCATTTATGCTGTCTTCAAATAACCTCTTTTGCTGAGACATCACATTCCTTGTTTTAAAAACCCTCTCTAGAAACTGATAAAATTGCATTCCAAGTGGATCTGAGCAAGTAATGAGAACCGCATGGGCTATAATAATTGTTTGTCTATTCAAGACCAGATTGCATTTCGGATCATTTATCGCTCAGGTTCTGGAGTGGACTGTGTGAATCCTTGTTTTTATTTTTAATTGCCAGCTTTAGAGGTGTTCAAATAAATATAATCTCTGTTCAGTAAGTAGAAGAAATACTGGCAAAATAAAGAAAAACTGACCTCAGTTTGTTGTCTGTCTAGATAGCTCAAAGCTTAGAGGAGTTTCTGTCTTGACCACAGAGCCCTAATTTCAAGGCATCACTCCAATGTATTGCTGGTAAATTATATGGAATTATTTCATTGTTTTCTTAATCTTTTGTCCTGGATTGTTTTGCAGTTGAGTGAGAGGTTGTGCTCTTTCTATGACATCAGGTTCGATTACATTGAATTCTCTAAATATTTCATAAATTACTATGGGTACAAAGATAAATCAATCTGTTTGTGACTAGTATCTAGATAAGACATCTCCATATGTAGGCATTGTGCAGGAGTATATATTTTTTTGATTATTACAGATTATTTAGCTGCATAGGTTTACTCTCATTTCTTTTACTAGGACAAGTTGTACAGCTTCTTTCAGCAGACAGACATCTTAGAATATAACTGCACACAAACTGGCTGTTATATCAGTCACAAGATTTTTATATTAGAATTTTAAAATTCAGGAAAAACTAAAAAGAGATACTTTGTTAACAGATAAAATTCTTTTGAGTTTATTCAAAATGCAGAATGACTGTATTCTCTTTTTGATTTTGTTTTCTGTTTGAGAAATTATTTACTAAAAATATTAGCACAGACAGATGAAGGAAAAAACACTTATATCTGCCCCAAGTCATGTATGAAGGGCTTCATTAATATATAGCTAATGTTTCTGACAGTTTTACCTTTCACTTCTTTTTAGTCTGAAGGTTGGCTTAGATGATAGTAAAAGAGTTATTTAGACTGAATATATTCATATATGCTTTTAGAGCAGGCAGCTGTACATAGTAATTCCATTTACTGGCTGATAAATAGTGGATCATGCATTTATATTACATGTTTATGCCTTTAGGGAAAGCTTTCCTATGAGTACAGTGGCTTTTTTTTTCCCTCAAGAAAAATGATCGATGTGGAAAGTTCTCTTACTTGTGGTTAAGCCAAAACATCAGTCTGATCAGCAGCCTGTGATCAGATCATGCAGTGAATTTCTCAGAAATAATTGTCCCAAAAATCAGCATTTCAGCAAGCATTAATGTTAATATTTCAGTTTGACACTTGCAACATTTACAATAATCATAGGTGTTAACAAGAGGCCATCAAAGATTTTGACTTGCTTTGTCCTTTCATTTTAAAAAGGAAGTTTTCAAAGGTATTTGGTTTTTCTTACAAGGCTTGTGAAATCTTGGACTTTCTGATATTAAAGAAACAGTCTGAAGAATATTAAATAGACCAAGTGAAGTCTATTGATGCATTTGTAATTTACCTCCTGACATGAAGGATCTTCTCACTTTTCCCTCATCACACTCGTCCTCACTCATAAGCGATTACCCTTACCAACACTCCACATCTGAGTGACTGTTTTCTGCCACTGCCATGACTTGTGAGTTTGGGGGATTTACTGAGCAGAGCAATTTTAAGCCCAAAATGAAGAGATGGCCCAGATGTTCAAAGCTGCCCAGTGGTCTCAAATGTCTAATGTGCTGGGGAAACTGGGTGGCCAGGACGGATAGGCTGTCCTGAAATTCCCAGTCTGCGCTTGGTATATGTGGATGAATTTAAAATTTTGTCCATTTAGCAACAGTGTAACTACAGCTGGTAAGTTTATAAAGCATTTCAAAGGACAGGCAATAGGACCTTAGAGGGGGAATGTGTATTTTGAATTGGTTTTGTATGTTGACTTGACTAGTTGTTTTGGTTTCTTTAAGGATCACTCAGAAAACCCTCTAGGTGCAGCAGTCACACTGGCTCATGAACTGGGACACAATTTTGGAATGAATCATGATACATTGGAGAGGGGCTGTAACTGTAAAGCATCTACCGATAAGGGGGGTTGCATCATGAACCCCTCTACTGGGTAAGTGTGAGGGTAAGCACTGGCAAGATACAGTTATAGTGGAAAATTTTTGGTTTCATTTTGCGTCTCAGAAACATTTAAAGGGAAAAAAGAAAAACTTTTTCAACACCTGTCAAATCCTCTCACAGTTATCCCCCTCAAGCTGAAAAAATTAAACTTATTATCAGAGCACAACATGTACCATTGTACCTTTCTGTTTCCGTGTTACCAGTTGTAAGAGACAAAAATGCTGTAAGCAACTGGTTAATTTAAAAAAAAACAAAACAAACTGCATTGCAAATGTTGAATCACAATTTCTCCTCTCATCTTTCCAGCTGAGTATCAGTCATAATAGAAAATGAGCAGTGTCCCAAGGCCAAGACTAAGATGAATGTGTCGGAAATAAAGTAATGCAGGAAATATATTATTAGACTCTCTGTAAAGCCTTTGTCTTGTGCAGACAAGGTTTTTAGTTTTGCACAAACTTTTGCATTTCACCCCTTATAAGTGTGTAGCAGCTTTAGCATGTGAGCAAATTAAATCTGTAAGGTCAGTGGGGTTAGGGCTGTTCAGTGGCCAGAGGGAGATCTTCCAAGAAAAGACATAAGATGCTCTGGGAAATAGAGCCAATGAACCTGTGGTCATCTCTCTGAGTCAGTGCTGAACAGTTACTCTGCTGACATTAAAAGCACTATGTGTCAACGGAGAAGCATAGTGGTTTTGTAGACACAAAAAGTACAGGAACTGTGACCAGGGTAGCTAGGTACAGCTTGCTTCTCTGTATTTTAAAGTACTGTTAGAAACTGAACGATGTAATGAATAAGTTCTCTGTGTCCATATTCAGACAAGGACTGATAAGATTAAACTGAAGTAAGAGAGAGTAGATTTACCAAAGCTTTCTGATGGTAAGTGATGTGCTGGACTGGACTGCCTGCAGAAATGTTACTGCCTGTGACTGGAAGCTGGTGAGAACCAGTCAGACAAATATCTGTCAGCAGTGTCTTGTAGGTACAGCTGGATTTGCCTTAGGGCGAGAGGATGGTCTAGTTGATCTTCTGATGTCTCTTCCAGCTCCAGCATTCTCTGTGTGTGCTTAAACTTCATCTGTTGCTTAAAAATCTCTTCTGGGAATTGTGATCAGCTCAACCTCTGCCTTCTCTGAGACTGCATGTTTCTGGGAAAGAAGGAGAGCAATCTGGGAGAGGCCAGGGAGTGTTGGGCAGGATTGCTCCCTGCTGGTCAGCCTAACAGCAGCCTTGGCATTTCTTCAAAGGCGTGCTGTCACCCTCCTTCAAGGCAGAAAAAGGGATTCTGGCCAGAGGCCAAGCACAGCAAATTAAGAGACAAACAAAAGAGAGTTTTGTGTGTGGAGGAGAATGAGAGTGATTTCTACAGTTTGGAAAAGAAAAATAACTTGGCTCTTCTAAAACAATAGGTAGTAAATATCCATATGGAATTGCATTCTGCAGCACGTCAGGGCTTGTATGCCCACTGTGAAAACAAACTGAAATTGGAAACAGGGCTCGGAGGTGAGGTGATGTGATAGCTGGTAAGCAGTGGGCAGACAGGTCTGGGCTCTGAGCTCCTGAAAGATGCATGCGAGCTTTAGTCATCTCAGCTGAGCTCCTGGTTGGGCATCCAGTTACTCCGCTTTCGGAAATAAATACAGGAGATGCTCTCAGGACTGAAATTTCTAGACACTTTCTGAGCTCATCTTGTGAAGGTATCTCTGAGGTGAGATTAGATAGCTCTTCCCTGGTTCTGCCTTCTGCACCAGCATCCTTTGGGTGTATCTGAAGCTATTCTCCATGCTGGGTGTGCTGGTCCAGGGGTTTCTGTGGCACCTTACAGGTTAAAGGCTGTGCTTCCTTCAGCAACGCCGTGCCCGACTCCAGCACCCCACAGGTCTGAGTTTGGGGAGGGGGCCATCAGGTTCATGTCAGCTTTGTAACACTCTCTTTGGATTTTTACCAAACTTTATATACAACTTGTGCCTGAGGAAGAGTTGTGGCATTTACAGAACTGAGTAGACTGTTTTGTTTGCAGTGATTATTGATTTATAAATGGAAATTTTAACATCAGGTTTATAGCCTTAGGCTTTACCTTCATACTGTGCTGTCAATCTGTAATAAGTGTTCCAGAAGAATACTTTACGCCTTAAGCCAAACTGCATTTTACCAATTTAAAATTAACACTTTGAATATTTACCCAACATCTGACCGATAGTAGTATTCCTTTGAGCACCATTATTCAAGGAACACTGAAGAGTTTTCATCTCTAGAAGTATGTGTCTGTTAATGGAAGGCCAAATGAATATTCCCTACCTGAAATGCATTCTTAGACTAGCAAAAACATCAAAACGAAGAGTATCCCAGGGAAGCCACACTGAGAGACAGCCTGCTCTCTCAGTATACTCATTGGAACTCATTCTGTGCTCTTCTAATTTCTGTTGGTTTAAGTTAGAATTACAAATTCAAGAAAAAAGAAATAAATCTTTGGTCTGAAGCTAGTGTAAAAAGTCCCAGCCCCTGAGAAGTCCCTATCTGATATCTAAAAAGAATAGGAAGTATCTGGGTTATAACAGAAAGGCCTCTGTACACTTAACTTTGGAGTCACTTGTGTGGTTGTGCAGCAAAAGGGAATGTTTTAAGGATTTTTACTTAAAAGTGATTTCATTAATTATTGCCATTTCTTTCAGTTCTTATGTTTCAGTCTTTGAAGAGGCCTTGGAAATTACTTCTTGGTGGAAAAAATCTCCAGGGATCAGTGTGGAATTTAAACTCTGTTGGATCTATCCTTTAATGAGCTTCCTATAGCTTTTACTCTTAAAAGATACCAGCAAGATGTGTACCACTTGTGTGTGAGCTACAAATTCCTTTAAAGACCCACTACATTAGCAAAATATATTTTGTGTAACATGGAATTAAGCATTTAAAACACAAAATTTGTGGCACTCCAGGCCTTTTAGAGATTGAAATACCTGCTATGGAAATCACATAAATCCCACTGTAGAAGTTTGGGGTTTTGCTGTAAAAATAATAACAATAAGGAAATATTTAATACTAACACATTGTTCCCTTTTTTATGCAGATGTTTAAATGATATTCCTTCAGTTCTTTTAGATAGTTTTGACCATAGACTGTTCCAAGTGAAAAAGGATATAAGGAGTCTTAAAGAAATTTGCAAATCTTTTTACTGAGCTCACAGTATCTGAAAACTAAGGGACTAGGCTGAACCAGCGAGGCCATTTCAGTACTTGTTCTTCAAGTATCTCCCTAAAGCTTCCACTCATAGGAGTGAAAAAATTCTTCCTGACAGCTAGATAAATACAGAAGAGTGCTGGTGAAACCCAAGGCATTACTCTAGATTTATACCACTGCTACTAAAAGCTGAATTTAGCACAAACTGTGGAGCAAAATTATGCCAATTAAGAGTACTTGTTTATTTAATAATTTTCAAAATGCACTTTTTATGTACTCCTTCATCAAAATTGTTTACAGGTATCTCCATGGGGGTTGAAATCAGGTGAGTTTCCCCAAAGCAGTTGAAAGCTTATGAGTTAGTATATGCTTGAAATCTCTTGCCAGCCTTAAAAGAAGCAAAATTTTTCTAGTTAGTGTTCTCCCCTCCTGTAATCCCAAAGGTTAATACTTCCCCTCAGCCACGTCTGTGTCCTTGCCAATAGCATAGTCTTCTAGTTTATATATAGGTGACTTGCACAACTAACGTCATCAGGGAAGCTGAGCATACTGGAAACAAGTTCTTCCTTCCTTCTTACAGAAAATATTCTCCGGTGCCTTTCCATTTTCGCCCCACTTAGTTCAGGTGTTAATGAGAGACCAGGAATCCACTAAGGACAGCTAGTTTTACCAGGCTTATTCAGATGCTGATCCTACTGTGGTCTCCATCCCTTTGCAGAGTCCCATGACTCTCTATAATGAAAGCTTCTTTCATTGTCCTCTCGCAGAAGTGTGTTGCTCTTACCAGGATCATGTCTTGTTGCTGAATCATCCTGGCCACGGGTAATTGAAATGCCAGGCAGGCTCCTAGGGTAGAGCTGTTTGTTTCATCTCTCTTTGCACTTCTGTAGACAGAAGCAGGCTTTCACTGTGCTGATAGAAAAGAGGATGAGGGGAAAAGGGCTGCTTTGTAGTCTCTCCTCCAGTCCCGTTTGCTATGGGAATGATAGAGATTTTCCTCCAGGTCTGTCCTACTGCCCACACCCCATTTCCTTTGCTATCCATTTACTGTGAGATGACCTGACATCACGTTGACCTGGAAGGGTGCATGCTTTAACCACAGGCTGAAAGCTGTCTTTACAGCTGTAAATCACAGGGGGCTTTTACACACCCGTTCAGCGGCCCCCACTTACCCCATTGTGCTGAAATTACAAATGGAAAATGCAGCCACCTTGGAGTTTGTCCCTGCAGACAAGCACAAGAGTAGGAAGGCAGGATGGGTTTGTGCTGAGGAACTGTGATGGTGTCTGCAAGGGCATGCCTTCAGATGCCCTTGAACTCTAGCATCAAGCACTGTCACTTTGTGTCCAGTCTTCCAAATCCTCCTGCACATCAAGCACAGCCTGGCAGCATGTCATGTAAGTCTACTTCACTCTTACTTCTACCTTGGCTGTAAATTGCTTCTTCTTGAATACCACAATGAAGAACTGATGGAATAAATGCAAAATAATTCAAAATAATAAATCCTTAGGAAAAGAAAAAAACTGCATGGTTCCAAGACATGAAACAAGTGGTATATATTTAAGAAGTGCAAAACCTGATGTATGAGAGAGTGCATGGCCATGGCTATTTGCTCAATAGACTTTTGAATGAAAGAATACCTCTTCAGAAACTTTTATTTTCATCTAGGTCCCGAGTAGACCTGTTTTTTCTCTTTTCCAAGGCATATGCTGGTTTGCATCCCAGTGATGGCACGAAGCATTAGGGGCAGAAAGCCATTTGGTGCCACACAGGAAGGTCTGGGCCAGTAACATAAACAAGGAAGCAGCATCTCCATGATAATTTCTTCACACAACTCCTCCTTGTCATGTTCCTCTTAGTGTGATGTTCCTTTTGAAAAGTCAAAAAATTAATTTAATCCCTCTATGCCTGCCTTCCCACCCCCCCCCCCCCCCCCCCCTTCTTATCTGTATCTTTTGTTATCATTTCCATTTTCACAGCTAGTATTTAAAGTCAATATATCTTTCTGATTCGGTCAGGTTTTAAATTCAATTTACTCAGATAAATATGACTGCATGTGTTACAGGGAAGTGGAGCTTGGACTGTGACACTGTGACTTCATGCTGGTAGAAATGCCTCTGTTTTGCCCGTGCTGCAGGATAGCCTGGGGCTCTGCTCCAGCCAGGGGACCGAGTTTTGTGTAGTGATCATAAGTGAAGGGAAAGGAGAAATGGAATTGAGATCAATTCTTTAACCTCTCAGCTATTGATCATCACTTTAGAGGATTTTTATGGAACTGTGCCTCTTGGTAGAAAATAACAGCTAATTTTGAGTAATTGCCTTTCAGTACACAATTTCACTTTAATTATTGAGTTTTTGGAGGCAGGGCTTGGGGGAGGAGAACAATTTGGACTCAGAAAGAGCACATAGTAGAAATTGTACAAAGTATTAGAAAAATACTAGTTCATTTACTGTTGAAATTTGAAGACTTTTTTTTTTTAACCAATCCAAAAAACACCCACTGTTATCAGTATGTTTTTAAGTAAAATTGAAACATTTATGTTAGAATTAAAACAGATAGCCAATGGGAAGCTGCATATTTGTGAATGCGAGTGCGAGCAAAATACAGTCTGTTAAGAATCAGCTGAGTGACAGTCCCAAATTAAACTAATTGACTCAATCTAAATACTGCTGAGGAGAAATGGTGAAAAATTAAATGGGAAGGACCATCAGGTGGGCTTCTTCCAGATACCACTGAAAAAGAGCATTGGTATGTACTATATTTTAATTCCCTCTAGGAACAGTTAGGTATTCTGCACTGAACACTGAGTACATTAGTTACAGTTAAAGGTAAATAAAATATTTGAGTGGAAATATAGCATTTTTTCCTGAGTAATAGTACCAGATGTCTATGAGTAGCTGAAAAGTGGCACCAAGCAAGACTGTGAGTTGCACAGAAGATACCAGAAATGTGAACATTCCTGTTTGCCCACTGGTGATAAGCTGGTCCATAGGTTCATTATACGAGTGGCCCAGGCATCCAAGGATTAAGTTAGGAAACATTTGTTCTTTGTTGCACATTACAGGCCAATTCCCAACTGTTTTGAAAGTGTAGTGCTGTATGATCTGGGACAAGAAGCTATGCTTGAAAGGCAGCTTTCCTGCAAGTGAGAAAGAGTTATATTTGACACTTTCCTTTTATGCGTTAACTTCAGTGGTCGAGGGGAGGTGCATCACACTTTAGTTTGTGGCCTTTATAACATCCGTTTCTCTGGCAAAGAAAACTTTTTTTTATTATTGTCTACCCTCTATTGACAGCCCTCTGTGGTAGCAAGTGTATATCGGAGACATCTAAAATAGCTATTTCTTTGCTTTCTCCTCTTCCCCCCATCCCTAGTTCATGCTACTTTGACATTGTTGAAGGTCTTATTTTGGTTTTTTGCCTTTTAAGACTTCTCCAGCGTTCATGCTCAGTGTAAGGGTAGGGCTAGTAGAAGTTTTAGCACTCACTAGTATTTCAGGAGTCCTGCAATCAGTACACTCCCTCTTCCGCAAACTGCTGGGGTCTAAGGGTGCTTCTGGAACTGCTCCCCAGAACCACTGAGGCATCACAACTTCAATTAGGTATTTGTTCTCTCTATTAAAGTAAAATTAGATGGTAGGTCATGGGCATGTGAGTTATAGAATCTATGTACAGGGTGCCTATCCAAAAGCCATCAGATATTTCTTATTATCACATTACACCCGCAGCAAACACTATGAAATATGGATTTCGGCAGAGAAACTGGCCTGTGGATCTAAACCCCAACCTGATTTTCTCCTGTGCTGCAGTTTACTTCTACCTCTGGTGAACTGGAATAGCATTTTGTGGGGCTATGTGATAATCCAGGTGGTGGAAATCATCCAAGTTAAAAACAAGTGGAGAGGAATGTACACTAATGAGGATTATTTAGTGATCTGTCTAGCGGTTCAGGTGCACAGTTATCCCAATGCAGCTGGGGTAACTGTGAACAGCAGGGCTGGGTCAGGGTGAGGAGATGCTCAGCAGCTTGTTTGCCTTCACCACCAAGGGCAGCATCTGGGGGACGTCCCTCTCCTTCAAGTGTTACACAACTGATGTCCCTTGGTGGTGCTGAAGGTCTGTTCTTCCCTCCTGTATCACCCATTACCATTAAGGAGATTTAGGCCTGCACATCAAAAGAAGGCTAGTAACAGTAATGCTGATTTTATAATGTGTAAATATATATTTGCATGATAGATGGGTGGCTGATGTCTCCAGTAGGGTTGCCTCACAAAGGCTTTTGTGGGGAGCCTTGTTGTCTTGTCATCTGCTTTTGTTTGATTTTCGTTTTTAATCTGCCATACAAAATATATATTTAACTACATTATAAAAATGTAGTTAAATAAATAAAACATAGTTTAAATCTATTAAGGACAAGTTAGGAAAGTACTAATTGTATGTGCCATTTACTGAATTAAGTATTAGTTTCAATCACATTTCTTCTTTTTGAAAAATGATCTCAAGGAAGCAGGATATAAGATCACCTTGATTTTGGTTATTCGAACTCTGAAATGGAGTCTACTGAACCAGGCTATGAAAACATACACCCTCCAGAGATTTCCAGCACTCTAGCTTCAGAAGACAGTCAGGTATGCCATGAAAACAGCGTCTTGGCTTTGGTACCAAATCCACTTCAAGTGAAAACCACTTATTCCAACACTTCACAAGGTAAAAAGAAAAAAATAAAAAGCTAAAAAAAAAAGGCAAAAGGTCATGCTAGAAATGGGACAGAAATCAGAAATATAGTGTGGAAAAAGACTTTAATTTGCTGACTGGTTCTCTTCTTCCTAGACATCTTGCAGCATCTTGTAGCTGCAGACCTGTTAAACTTTAGATAATCAAGCCATTATTAGTTAGCATGGTATTTCCTGACCCCTCTCAGTTTGTTTTCAGCTGTGCAGACCTCACTTTGCATTTTTTAGTCTGACGGCTTAGAGACATTAAACTGTGGAGTCAGCAGAACTATCTGGAATTACCTCTGTTACAATTTGAAGAAAATGAAATTATCTTTAAGATGTAAACAGTTTCTAATTAAACTCTGAAGCTGTTTATGTTTCCAAACCAGTCTGAGCTGAGCTCTGCACAAAGGCAGACTTCTTCATCGTCTTTTTCTTTTTTTAATAAAGTTGATATACTGATGTAATAAATTGCTTGTGACAGGGCTAGGTCTGTTGTGCCAGCAGTGCAACTGCTTTTTTAAAAAACTTAAGCAACATATCCCTACGCCCAAGTAATTTAGCACATTGCATTCTGGTCCTTCCTTTAGGTGGAAACAGCCACAAGATTACAGAATAGATTTATGTCAGTCTTTCACTTAACTCCAAGTAGCCCCATGTCTGCTGTGCATTTGGTGTTACTTTTTGTTAATAATTTCCATACATTACAGATACATTTAATTGTTGTGGTAAATAAGATCTGCGTTGAAGAATTAGTAGCATTGATTGAAATACATTGGGTGTTTCTCAGTCCTTTACAGAAGTGGGTCACTTAACAACACACAGAGCTATGGGGCAGGTCTTTAAACAAAAGGTATTGCTTTTTATTTTAGTTTAGTCTTTCACATTTCAGTAGATGTGCTGTTAGAAGTGAAAATATTTGGCTTTTCTGGTGTAGTCTAGAGGAGAACTCATACAGATTTACAGCATGCATTTTCTGTAAGTGAAGCTGACAAGGAGAGAGGTTACTTCTCAAATGAAAACACATTTTACTTCTGGTGTGATTATTTATAGCAGATACTTAAGGACAAGTCGTGGTTTCTACTATGTGATGCATCCAGAATGGGTACAGTTTTACTGGCTTGGATGCTGGTATGTGAGAGCTCAGCTGCCTTTTGTCTTGTCGGTATAATATCCATAGAAAATATAGCTCTGTAAGGGACATTTTTCTCCTGCAATACTGCTATTGCCATGACCCATGAGAACAAATCATACAAGGACATTTCCCTTTATCTTAGCTTTCTGTTTCATCAAAAAAACTTTTCAACCTGCAGGGATAAATCTGTAGTGCAGTGCCTGGAGAATTAAGCACACAATGTCCAGTTCTAATTGGTGTTAATGAATTCCAAATTCCCAGAGTATAAATGGAAACATACCTTAAAGGGCATATTCTTAAGGTCACATGAATGCTCCTTTTTGAACATGTGTTGTATGCCCTGAAGCACTTTAAGGAATTGATGTTGACTTGGAAGGCTGAATCACTGTAATTAAATGATGCCTACAGCTGCATTTGCCACAGTTGTCATGGGAATCACAGAGTCTTTTGTGCCTGGGATGGATGTGCAAAATGTTTAAAATTCAGAGAGGGAAGATGTCCATTTTACCCCAACAATTGGTTCCTGCAAAGTCATTCTTTTTCTTTTCTAATGTCAGAGCCTATTACAAAGTCCCGAACGCATTTACTGTGGGATTCTTGTGGCAGAAATGCAGGTAGGCTCCATTTCAGCTTTTTAAAACTGAATGGCACAGCCCCAGTGGTGAGGTGAAGATAAGCAGCCACCTATTTTAGTGTAAAGTCACTGAAAATAAAGAGGTGAAATAACTTTGGTGTCCCAGGGAGCCTTTCTGGCTGCTTCTAACATAGCATGGAAATTGTGTTCATCTTCATCATTGATGTTCTCCTGGCAGCCAACCAGTGCTAGATGTGAAATCCAGGCTCCCTTGGAGTTGGTAGGAAAGCTCCTATGGACTTGAATAAGTCCAGGATTTCATCAGGATACCTATGGATCCCTTTAGATTTCTCAGAAGCCTTTAATTCCTATGAGTGAAAGTTTTAATTTGCTCGCTCAAGCATCCTTAAGTCTCAGATCGCGGCTGGATCCATTCTTTTCTTATGCCTTGAAAGAATGATACTTACAATGTTGCTACTAATTGGTTTATTTTCTTTGTTCAAACTCTGTGAAAAAGAAAAGGGAAGCTAGAAAAAGTGATACATTGTTATTTTATATTTATGAATTTTTTTTGAAAGAATTGCGCTTCCATTTGTCTGAGATGATTTAGGTGATATGGGATAAACTGCTTTTTTCTCAGTGCTTATCTTGTAGTAGAAGAAGGGAAGGTGGAAATGCTGGGAGAATGCAGTCTGATTTCTGGCACCGTTATGCCTCACTTGTCTTTCCTTTGGATCTTCTAAAAGAAAAAAAAATAATTGAGCCATGCTGCTTGCAAGTCAGATACTCCTGTCTTGAAGTCCTGATTTATTAAGAGACCAGGTAGTACAGATGTTAAGTGAAATCAATATGAGCCTGTCCTCCAGGTATATATTCTTTCCAGCTTTTTGCAGGGCTCAGATGTTTTCCTCTAGCACCCACGTCTCTCCAACTGCCATTTCCATAAGCTTCATTCTCTCTTCTGCTCTTCCCAGTGGGCAGCTTCTTTGTGTGCTTTGTCTAGAGGGCTGCTTCCCAAATGTCTTCTCCCTGCCCTGCATTCCTTATTGTGGGGTTTAGCCCTCCTCAGAGCCCCCTTCCCTGAACGTGCTGTCATTCGATCTGCTCACCTGATGTACAGGCTCATCCTCACCCAAATCCATCTGCTGAGGCCAAGTACCCACAGTGTGGCAGGACTTTAAATCAAGCTGGTCACACTGATGACAACATCGGCTGGGGGGATAACTGTGTATGCTGCTTTCCTTCTTTGGAGTGCAGTGTGTCATGAGTTGTGGTTAGGACACACATAGGCAGGACAGGAGATTGTGCTGGTGAAAGGGGGAAATGTCCATAAATAAATATCATGGGTTGATATTTCTGTATTACAATCTGGGTTTGATATTCCCTTTTGTTTGGTCTGCTTTGTTTTTTGAAAAATGATTTTGTTCTTCTCCCTCACCCAAACATGCTCTCTGTAAAGTGCTCCTCCCAAACCAAGTTCCCAAAGTATTTTTTTTCTCCCATCTGCTCCTGACCCATTTAAAAAACAATTCCAAGGTTTTTCAAGGGAAGAAATCACAATGTAACTACCTGAAACAAAAGCTGATTGTAAAATCATGTTGGGAACCAAATGAAGTGTCATTATGAGGTAGCGGTGCCCTAACATTTCCAGCCAGGTCAAACAGTGCCTTTTATCTAACCAGAAATCTGTAGAAAGCTGATCTTCAGGAAGGTATTTTGAGCAACGGGATGGATCATTTGTCTTTATTTGTCTGTCACGTGCTGAGGATGTTGTGTTTTGTGTGGCAGATTTAAACACAGGGCATTCTGGTTGTGCTTCTTATCTACTGTTTCCTTCATTGCCGGTAACCACTGGCAGGCACGGTACGCCTGCTGCCTTGCTTTTCTTTAGCCTGACCTGGCCTTTTCATCCCTTCCTCTGCTATTTGTTGCTTTTTTCCCCTTTTACTGTAGTCAGCATTGGATTAACCTCAAATTCTAAGTAGTAGATTGTGAAACCTGAACTCTCAGCAATCCAGCAAATTTTTATTAATGAGGTAGTTGTCTAAAAGGAAACAGAGCAAAAGATGAGCCAGAGGCAAATTCAAACTGATTATAGCTACTTTCTTTGGCTGTCTGGTTTCCTACAGGAAGAACAGTTGTCTGAGTTCAGCTCCCATAGAGCTTTTGCAATGCAGATAACTCCAGCATGTAGTCAGAATACTGTCAGGATTGATAAATTGGTTTAGTATTGCTTCACCCCCAGAACACAGAAAGGAAAGTCACAATAGGCCTCTCAATGAGAAAAAACTTCTCTGACCGTACATTTGTAAAACTAAAAGTAACTGCTAATAATGTTTTATTTGGCAGTTTTGTGACTGCACAAATATTAAGCCATGACGGTGTGTACTGTGTAAAGCCATCAAGTGTTGTTCCTTTGCAGAAAGTACTTTTCTGAACCATCCAGCCATTTGTTTCATCACTGCTTTCTGCCCTGAAGTCCCACATACAGTATTATAAATCTGCCTTTTTGAATATTTCGGGTAGTTAAATTTTCACCTTCAGTTTAATGGGAGAGGTCAAGTCTCAGCTGGGGCTATGACAATCCAGTCTAGGCACCTGAAGTGAGATTATTTGAATGCATTCTGAGAATCTGCACTATCCCCGGGCCAAATTAAAATGAACCTAAAGCATTTGTGTGTGAAGTTTAAACATTGCCTTGGAAAGACTTTCTTTTCAATAACCCTGGAAATTTCATTGTAGCACAACAAGGCATTGCCGCTACACATCAATTAAATGAATCACTAGTGTGACATATTCACATTTATTGGAAGTGTAAAAACTACCATCTAGTGAACATCACAGAAGCAGTAAGAGAAATCTAGTCTTGTTTTTAAATCACTGACCATGAACTCAGACGGCAAGAGCTTTGATGTCATGTCTAACTACATGGCCCAATTCCGTGCTCTACTTTATTGATGCTCTAGGGATTAAAACTATAAAAGAGGAGCAAGAGAGTGAAAAATAGGCTAGAAAAATAAGTATGAGTTGTCAGACATCTAGTGCCTTTTGAAGCAAACTTCCCATTTCAATACTTTATATATATATAAAACCACTCTACATTTTTAGCAAAATACTTCCAACACTGCCGAAAAAGGTGTGCCCCATCACTTCTGGGACTGGTATCTTGTACAAAGCTCTACCGTGTGCTGCTTGCAAGGGCCTGCACATCTTCCAGGAGCCCAAAGAATCCTCCAGTTTACCTACTCCTCCCATTGTCCTGGGTGTTTACCATTGGGTGGGAGGGAATCTGCAGATAACTTTAGAGTCTCCCTTTACTTTATTGTGCCTGTGGGATCTACTTTAAAACTGCATTTGTGTCTTTCTCCCTCAAAAATACTTAGAAATGAAGACATTGTTTAAATAGTACATTAAAAAGTCCTTCCACATTATCGCACTTGTCTGATTTTAAACAATTGCTATTAAAACATGAGGCCTGTGAAATAATGTGTAATGACAGAACTTGATACACGAAGGAATCTGTAGTATTTTCAATATCAAAGAAAACTGAATTTTATCTCCTGCTTGATACCTAATTCTGTGAGGTTCTTTATGCTTACTAATTCATTAACATACACACTGTACAGAATAGCTGAAGTGTCAAAAAATGTCATCTAATAGCAAATTCAGTTTTATTCTGGTAGGCTCATATCTCTCAGGAGACCATAAAAAGTTGTTGGAGAGCAATAATAATGTTTAGAAGGTTAAAACCAAGGGGGATGCTTTTTAGTGAGAAAGAATTATGTTAATTAGATCAGGAGTGAGAGGAGGCTGGAAAATTGTCATAGTTCCTTGAAAGCAACACCTCACTGGGTCTAGAGACATTCATGTCGCTTGAGCTTCTACCTTCTAGAGGTTTATTCTTGCGTTACTCTCTCTACTGCTGACATTTTTTCCATGGAAAAATCACTTATACCTGAATTTAAAAAAGCAACCTTATCTCTATTTTTTGTTTAAAAAACACCTATTTTTAGGTTCCTTATGTAAGACTGGAATATGCAACAGAAAATCTACACATTTTTGGGTAAGTCATTCTGTAGAGTCTGAACAAGAGGGAGCTCAAACTCACATCTTCTGCCTCCAATAAAAAGATATGAGTTGTTCTCCTCTCCAGTTGTAAGTGAGCCACTGTGCAGCCAAAAATCAAGAATTTTGGAAACTAAGGAGAGTAAGTATTCACATTTGTGAATGTCAAAGGGTCCTAGCATCGAGACAGATGGAGAGAGACACTGTGATATTCAGTTCAGATAAGGTGTTGTCATGGAAAGTGTTTGAAATTCAGGTGATTGATGTGACATTTCTGATGCAGAGGGCTGGGACTCAGCACCCCTCTTGTCTTTGAGGACCTTCATGCTCCTAAAAAGCACGGCTGGTGCCTTCGCTATTTCCAGATATGGCCTCTCAGGCTTCATTTTTCAAGCATTCTGGACAAAACCCGGTCCCAGTTTATTGCACCTTTGGAAATTATCTAGTCAACAGTTGTTTCAATAAGTATGCTCCAGAAAATCAAAATGCCCTTTTAAAATTAATATAATCTCCAATTATCATATTACCTCAGGGAGGAAGGCATGGTGGTACTTAATAGAGCTCTTTGGGGCTGTTGTGCATTTTAATTGAGTGAATAATTGTAAAACACTTCAGGGCCTTTTGGTAAAAGGCTCTGTATAAACATTGTCATAATGCTGAATAATCAGGCTGTGAGATGAACTGGAATAAATGAACCCTATAAATAGATATATAATTTATATATACGTATAATATATGTGTGTATATATACCAACATTTTGGAGAGAACAAGGCAGTTACTTTATACAAGTCCTACAGTTCTTGAATAAGGAAAAAACCTGAGGTTGGATAGCGATAATCGTAATAATCAAAATGTTAGTTTTGAAGATATTGTGAACCTGCAGTTTTTCCTCCTGTGCAATGCAGAGAATTGCCATAAGCATTGATGGTGTTACCGCTTCAGTGATGCTTCTTGAGAAACGGCACAATATGTTGTGTTTTATGGTGGAGAAACATGGAGCAGGTAGATCCAAGGTACTAAATATTTATATGCCTGAAGATGTAGATAGACGTGGTTTGTAGGAACCAAGGGAGTTTCACTTCAGATGGCTTTCCCAAGGTATCGCTGCAATGCAGTGGTAGGGTTTGGAATGGAGCAAAGATCTCCTGCAGCCCAAGTCAGTGCCTCTCCAGGCATTTTCCTGGAGCAATGGGAAGGACAGCAATGGCAAACATGGCATACCAGCCGCAGTGGTAGTATTACTCCTAGGTCTGTATCCATCTGCTGTTTTACCCTGCATGAATCGCTAGCCACTCTGTTTCTCCTAAATTCTTTGGCTGTCTGATCTCTGAAGACTATAATGTTCTAGGGCAGTGACTTTTCTGTTTCTGTGCTTGTTCTCTCTTGTTATTCAACCCGTTAGGAGGGGGAATGCCTCTGAAATGGAGGTGATGGAGTTGAACTTTTATAGTTCATGCAAAAAAAGCCTATGCTGGGCAACGCGGTGCTAGTACAAAGAACCCTCTACTCTTAAAAGGAACTTGACACAGTGATGATGCCACTTCACTTAGTTAATGACAGGAGCCATCTAATACAGGCTAAATGCAAAACTACATAAAGGAAACGGGCATTTGAATGGCCTGAGTGCTTGAAATATAAATGAATGGGACACGACCAGACTGTTTCTAAAGACATCAGTTACCAGGCATCCTCTTACTATTGTGAAGCTCTCATTTGCAGGAGCAGTCAAAGCTATTTTTGCTGGGAACTAGGATATCCGTTGCTTGAGATTAAGTACATCTTTTAAGCACCAAGAAGACACTGAGGGATGCTGTGGATTCAAGAGGGGTAGAAAGGCTCTGAAATTATTTTCCTTGCTGTAAACTCACTGAAGAGACTGATGTAGTGCTGGGCACAATTTGAGTTCTGTAGAGTTGTACCCGCAGCCAGAATGGTGTGACAAAATGGTCCATTGTGTATTAAATTTACAGATTCAGTGCAGAAAATGTGTGGGCTATTCAGCATCTTAGAATAGGAATTAGGTTGGACTAAAGTTTCCTTTCTCTTCTCAACTGCAGAAGAATAAGTATCTGTAACAAAAAAAAAAAAAAAAATGTCCTGAGTGAAGGATAATGGAATATACTGATTGCTAATGAAATTTTTTACCTCTGGAAGGTTCTCCAGTGCCTATATGAGTTGGTATCTGAGGCTTTTTCCAATAGGATAAGTGTCTGAGCTATCACAGAAAGCACAAATATCCCTGTTTAGTCTGTTACTGAAATCTTGGAGACGGGTAAAGGACTGACTTTACTGTGGAGACCCCCTTACCTTTTCCCACCCAAAGGTGAATTCTGAAGCCTCTTAACAGGGTAGTGTGAGGAAGATTGCTGCAGTTGTTCAGGGGACAAGTTTCTTTCACATGACCATTACTTCATCATTTTTCACAAGCTCCAGATTCACTTAAACATCATGCCTAATGCTACTGGCATCTGATATCTATAGCTTCCCTTCCCATCTGCCAGGGATTTCATGCTTCTGATGAAACAGCTTTAAAATTGCAAAGACAGCCAAAATGTAGCCTAAAATCACAATGATCAAATGCTGTGGCTGTTACATGGGATTTTTTTTTTTTTTTGTCAAAAAAATGAAGAATGGTTGTGTGTCAGATTATCATGATATTAAAGATCAATTATATTTCCAATGAAATACTAACTGGCATCAATTGATGTGGGATCTTCTCTTGCATGGTGTGGTTACCCTTCAGTTGCTCTCTGTTTCCACTTGTTGGGTTCATCTCTGGTTTTGTATTGCTTTATTTTGGGCTTACTTGGTAAAGAAAATGTATTTTCAGAAAATTTCATCATATAACATGTGCTGCACTGATGTCAGCTGAGGAAATCAGTGTCAAGAGCAGGAAAAGCCAGAAGATGAATGGATCTCTTAGTTCAAAATAGGAAACAGCTTGAAGTTCCTCTGGGGGGAAACAGAAACCTCATTCATTAACAATGACATTATTTCACCTCTGGTACAAAGTAAGGATTCTGTTCTCCCAGTGATGGACAGACACATCTCACATTCATGCAAATGACCCTGAGCATTCATGCATACAAAGGAATGGCCCTAAAATATTGGCAGTTTTGACTGGTGAGCTATTCTCATGATCTGTGGGTGGCTGAGACATCTGGAACAGGGAAAAATGCATTATTTGTGTTCCTGTATTGATTTCAGTCTGTGTAAGGTATGCATGTCACCTTGTCTCAGTGGATATCAAAGTAAACCTGTGTCACTGAAGTGAAGGATCTTGCCTGGGTGATGCAGTATTCATTTATTCATAATTTGAAATGAGGATCATGTCTGATCAAGCACTCATCTTTTGTGCAGGATCAGTCAGATGTCTCAGGGTTTCTTGATTGTTTTCTGGTGGTTTATAGTTGTGTACATCCATCTACTTGTTCATAGTCACGTACACAGAATTTTGTGGGTTTTTTTTTTTTTTTCCAATCAAACTAAGAGCAGGACAGGAGTTTGTGGTGTCCTTTTAAGAACATCTCCAACAGCTCAATATAAAATGGTCAGTAGGATGTTTCCCAAGTGCCTTTATTTTCTGTTCCATTACTCTGAATACCTTCTCTGTTTTCCCTTGGGGCCCAGAGCTGCAGTTAGCAGCCTGACTCCTACCTCATGCTATTCTGAAATCTCTTTATTTATCCTAGACTCTGTCATTTTGCCTAAACATTGATATTTTCCAGAAATCAGCTTTTTAAGTGGAGATGCCTATTAACTTTCTGAAATCATATGTCAGTGAATCACAGAACTGATTAGTTTAACCAGACAAGCCCTGTAGTGATACACAAAAATTATTTTCTTCTTCAGTCATGTTTATGTTCTTTTCCAATGAGCTGACTGTTTTATTGCAAAAGAATCTGTAAAAGAGGTAATTTTAAATAGGCACAAAATAAATTCTGTTCTGTAAGGTACCCATAACCTTTCTAGAAGATCCTAATTAACCTCCTTATGTCAGCATAGGAAGCTCTATTGCATTTGTAACTGTCAAACATTTTTTTTTAATAGAAATGATCCCTTTCTGATGCCTATAGGCATCATCATTCACAAAGCAAGCTTTTCATTTCAGGATATTAGAAACAACAGTAGATTAATCGAAGTCTGAAGTTCAGCAGTGCAGAACATCCATCCATTACCTTGCTTGTCTGTAAAGATTATGCCCTAATAACACGAGTGATACAAGGCACTTCGTGAATAAAGTCCAGTCATTATCAGGTTGGCTCCCTGTGCTGCCATAATGTTGAATTACTGCTGGACCATGGAGCAGCGGTGACGAAGGTACCAAGTCTTAGGGGAGATGTTGTTTTATGACTCAGTTTTGATACAGATTCAACGTACCCACATGCACATCTCAGTGTGGAGAGGGCACGGCAGACTTTAGGATGTGATTCTGATGGTCAGATCCAGGTGCCGACTTGACTCGTATCTGTGAGTCAAACTGCAAGTATTCATTAGTAAAAATGGAATTAAGTCCTCCAGCAGAAAAAAACAGATTATCTGGTGATATTTGTACCTCACTGGATCATTTTGCTAACATTGTCCATGTGTTTTGGAAAGGAAATCAAAGACACTATGTGCCTGCACGGCAGGGCCAAATCCTGCTCTCAGCAGTGTGAATCCAAAATACAGGTATTTTCAGTAGTGTCTGTACAGTCATCCTGATTTCAAACAAGAACTGTATTTGCTTTAATCATGCAGTTCCCAAGCTTGACTTTGATAAATTGCGGAAGTAGGCTCTTATCAAGTAACTTGGCGTTTTTCTCTATTTTTTTTTTTTTTCCTGAAAAGAGCAGGAAGTTTGCCATACTGCAGAGCAAGATGAATGAATCTGCCATTTGAAGCTAAATTTTCCGAGAAGGATTAGGATGTTTTGCAGTCCTGTAAATGCAGGAATCCTCCCTTCAAGTCCAGCATTTCTTTATGATCATGATAAAAATTTGCTCTGTAACTACATATGTGTAAGAGGTAGAAGGAATTCCAAATGTGAGCACTTCCAATCCTTAACAGCAGCTACAAATTTAAGTGAAAAAGATGGAAATGCCCTTACTCATAGTCAGAAATTATTGTAAATGTTTTGGGCTTAATTTTACAGTGAATTGCTGTATTTCCATTCTATGTTAAAGGGTTTTTAAAAAATGCACACAATCTTCTTCTTTGTGCACAGATGTGCTAAAAGGTCACCAGCGTGACAGAAGAGAGATGTTTTCATCTGATAATACTACCTTTCTTTTTGCCTCTGTGTATTTTTCTTCTAGCTATCCATTTCCCATGGTATTCAGTAGTTGCAGTAGAAAGGACCTGGAAAATAGCCTGGAAAAAGGAGTGGGAATGTGTCTGTTCAACTTGCCTGAAGTCAAGGAGTCCTTTGGTGGACAGAAGTGTGGGAATGGCTATGTGGAAGATGGAGAGGAGTGCGACTGTGGGGAGCCTGATGTAAGACACCACCTGAGAATTACTGCTCACCTCCTGTGCAGGTTTTTAACAGTGAAGAAGTGGTTTGGCATGTTTAATGCTACTTGGTGTAAAGCAAAACTCTCCTGTCTCTGCTTCTATCTTACCAGCTTAAACTTCAGAGTCCTCAGAAGTGTGGGGAGTTTCTGCTTCGCTTGCATTTGAGTTGGTAAAGTTCAGGCAGGGCCTTAGTTAAGAATGTGCTTGATTCACCATTAGAGAACAAACTCTTTCATGGCTTGTCCAACAGACTAACCATGACTAACTGTCATGTTTCTAACAACAGAAAGTCCTTTAAGTACTAGCCAATAAGCTAAACTCAAAATAAATTTGTTAACATTCCTCAAATTTCTCAAGATACCATGTGTTAATTGAAGGTATGAGAATATGAGAAGCCACTCATATATTAATATTAATATAAATATAAATAATTATATAAATATTAACATTGGCTAGGTATTTCTTCATTGCAGACAGCTTCAGTTTTTAGGTACAAGACCTTTCCCTCCTTCACTATGAGATTTTTCTTTGCCACTAGCCAATTACCTTACTAACAGAAATAGCCTTTACTTCTTCTCAAAAAAATTGCTACTACTTCAAAGATTGTTCCATTTAGTTTAGCAAACATGTCAGAGGTCTGCTCAGATCAGTAGGAAATAGGCAAAACCTGGGGGTCAAATAATATCCGAGCCGACATCCTTATCACTTTGGCATCCCATGCTCATTGGCTGTATTGAACTTCTCTCAGAATATCTGAATTAAATACATCAGCAGGTGAGGGATTTGTTTCCTGTCATAAATATGATTTTACAGACAAAATAGATCGGGGCAGTTAAAACAGCGAGATATTGCTGTATCCTGTCTATACAGTGTATTGGATTTACACAAGCCATAAGGATTTCCTGACAGTTCACTCATTCTTCAGGGTAACGAGGTTGGAGGAAGCAGGCTTATCTTCTTGTTTAAAGTCAATAGAGTGCAAGCAGCTTGCAAATGTCTTTCTAACCTGGTTATCTTTCTCATTTTCACTTTTGAATGTTAGTGATACCTTTTCAAGTCAAAGCCACTTAATGTCAACAAACACTGACTTGATTTGACTCTTCTTTCTTGTCTTCCCTCTTTAATTATATTGGAGATCTGCAGCTTGGGCCCAATTAGATTAATTTGAAATTTACTGCTATAATCTGAGTGGTACCAGAAAACCTGTTAGATTAGTTAATAATTCACTGGCCAGTCATTTATACCAGCTGAGTTTTGTCAACAGTGTTGCAGTATTTTATGGCATGGAAAGCTGTACAATAACGTATGCTAGTTGTATGCTAGTACAATAACATATGCTAGACTGTTATACACCAGTCTGAATATGTACATGTAGGTGGTTGGTAGAGAAATTTCTCCTTTAAGTAAAATCTTAGCCCTGTGTTGAGGTCTGTGCTCACTGACATTCCTTAGCAGTCGGACAGCAATGGATTCATGAGGGTGAAGAGCTGTGGCTGTAGCACACCTCCAACCTTTTGGACACCCCTGGAAATGCTAATGCTGTAGGGACTCTGACCATCTCCATCCACACTACGGTCTCATGTGCATCAGGGGCTTGTCATATTCTTGAGTATAATGGATGCCAGCATGCCCACCACCAGGCCAGGAGGGTAAGACCAGACCAAGGATTATATTACCTATTAAGATCCAACTTCATTTTGAATTATATTACCAAAAATGTCTGATGTGCTACAGTGTCTGTGGAAGGAGGGTTAATGTAGATTACACATGGAAAGATAGAAGAAGGAAAAAAAAAAATCCTTGGTCCCTGAGAACTGAAAGCTGACAAATGTGGCTAATTTTATAACAGGCTGCAAGGGGAATCAGAAAACTACAAATTGGTAAATCAGAAGTCAGACAAATTACTTCCAAATGTAATTAAGAGCTAGTGCCTGAACAGCTGCGACACGCCAGGGACAAGTCAACACAGCTTTTGTGCCAGGAAATCTTGTCTTACAAACCTATTGCAGTGCTCTGAAGGACTTAGCAAGTGGATGGAAAGGGACAATGCTGTTATTGCAGCCTGTTAAGAGTTCAGAGAAGCTTTAGACCAAAGTCTTTCACCAAAGCCTCTTTAGGAGACTAAGAAGCTGTAGATTGAGAGAATATTGCATGGGCAAAAGTTGGGTTAAAAGATAAGAAATACAACCAGTTATAAATAATCCATTTTATGCAGTGGAAGGAGATCTGCTGTGATGTATCCATGAGTCCTGGCAACCACACAATTCAGCATATTCATAAACAGCCTGGGAAGAGTAATAGTCTTAAATTTGCTGATGATATTAGTTAGGATGGCAAAGATGAAAGCTGTCTGTGAAGAACTGCAGAGGAACCGTCTGAGACAGCTGGACTGGGCATTAAGATGACAAATGGGATTCAGTGCAGAGTGATGCACATTCCAAACATCACATATAAGATAATGGACTCTGAGCTGACTCTGACCATAGAGGAACAAGACTTCATATTGCAATAAATAGTCTCATGAAAATGTCAGCTCTGTGCTCAAGAGTGGTCTAAAAGGTAAATAGGCTGTTAGAAATTACTAGGGAAGAAATAGGAAAACAAAACAAAGCACCAGTAGGCCTCTATAAATCTGCAGCATGCTGCGTCTGAAGCTGCGTGTGCAGCTTTTTCCTACCCCTCCCAGATCTCAAGAAGGATAAAGCAGAATGAAAGAGGTTGAAAGAAAAGCAATAAGAATGTTCAAAGTTTTGGAGGGGCTGTGGCAGGAAAGGAAGAAAATGAAGGAAAACGCAACAGAAGCTGATAAAATCATGAGTGAAATAGAAAGAATGACTAGGGAGCAATTGCCCCCCAGCAAGAACTGTGCATATAAAGTTAGAAAGTGGCACGTTTCAAACAAGCAGAAGGAGCTGCTCCCCAGACTGTGTCAATTACTTGTGAGTTCCTTTCCACTGAAGGTTAGAGGTGCTAAAAATGTCCATGGAGCCAAGGGAAAGCCAGGAGACTGGAAAGGTGTCATGTATGTGTATTCATATTCTTGTCCTTAAGCATTTTCTGCTGTCAGGGGGACACAAGGCCAGAAGGGTTATAGGCTGACCCAGTGTGGTCTGTCTTGCGTTCTTAGAAAAGTGGGGTTGAAAACAAGATGTCCTGTCTACAGTATCCAACACCATGTAGGTGATGCTAGAATTGCTGTTGTGTTAGTCTGTCTGAGATGCTCTGACGAGCCCAGACCTACACCAAGAAACCCAACTCCCATCATTGCTGTTGTTACTAATAATAACTACTAATAATAAACTACAACACAGCAGTAGTTTCGGGTGGCAGCCTCCAGCCTCCGAAAGCCTTGTGAGCCTTTTCTGTTTGCTTGCCTGTTTATGTTCGAACCATTCCTGACAATTTAATAGCCCAGGCACAAAAACTATTTACCAAACTCATTCCCTACAATGAGTAATAAGCGAGTGAGCAATTGGAAATTTCAAAGGCTACGGTAATATCATTCAAAGAGCTGTGTCTTTATCCCAGCCTGCCTGTGGAATGCCGATTGTTTTCCACGGCTGGCTGGTGTAGGGCCAGATGATGGGGTATAGGAGCTGACTGTTTCAGAAGTACCTTAATTGGACTGTCATTGCTTTCCTCCACTCTGCTTTTCTCAGATTGCTATTGAGGTGAATTTATAAAATGTTCTGTGCAGAGGAACGTTACTTCTTAAATACAGCAGCTGCACAGAAATATTTGCGTAGCCTGCTGCCTTCCAGCATGATCAAAAATAGGTGCAGCAAGTTGTTCCACTACTTCAGAGCAGCACAGTTAGCTTTGTATATTCAGAGAGATATTATCTAAGAAAACAGTGAAATGCTGAAAATCATTTTGCTGTTTATTTGTGAGTGCATTGGTAGCCCTATCTTCCAGTTGGAAAGGTTTACAAAAGCCAATAAAGTAACAAGAGGCTGTGAACATCAGTCTAACCCACTTATTTTTCCTGTGTTCCCTATATTGTTAGTGATCCCTTGTTAAGTCGAACTGACTTAACACAGCTGAAGAGCAATTTTATCTGCTGCTATTTTTGTTAGAGAGATGAGATTCCAGCACAGCTGATGTAACTTGCAGCTTGTGAGCATAATCTTGGAAAAACAAAACCATTATTTTCTGAAAGTTCTTACTAGCTCGTTCTACTGAGAATAAAGTTTGCGAAAGCCCACACATGCCACCATCTAATCCATAAGTGTGAAATTGGGATGTATCAGTTAGTGAGAATGCAATTCATACTCATTTCGTTTCTCAGAGGTCTATTACTGGCATACCCTGATAAGAGATTACACGGAATAGTATCATCATCTCTCCTTGTGGCAGCCACCAGTCTCCACACGATACAGAAGTCTGGTGAGCAACGATCACAAAATAGAGAGCTGTAGTCGTGATGCTCAGTAACCACAACACAGGTCCTAGATCCTCAGTGGGGGCAGTGGAATCATTCCACTGATTTTTTTGTGGAAATAAAACACTGTACTACTGTATTGGGATTGGTTTCAGCATACTTGAGTTGTTTGTGATATTTGGGATTAGATCCATAGCTAGAATAAACCAGCCTTCCTCAATGGCTTCTCTGGTTTTACTACAATTACTGTGCTTGTTGAATCTAAAGACAGACAAGTCTTTTTGGATCAAGTTGTAGAATTTCATGCGTAATTCATTATTTCATGCCTAGCTTTTCTTGGCGGAGCTATAGGCAGCCTCTTAATTTACAGCTCATTGTGACTGAAAGTTGTCTGCTCTAAATTTATCCTCCATCTAGGAATGTACAAACCGGTGCTGTAATGCCACTACCTGTACTTTGAAACTGGGAGCAGTGTGTGCACATGGACTTTGCTGCGAAGACTGCCAGGTGAACCAACGGAAACGTTTTTTATCTGTGTGGGGTGGGCAGAATTCCACAATCTTCCCAACTGCAGAGCAGTAAGCAAGGATGGAGAATAAGCCAGTTGGTATCATTAAGCATTAAGACACTTGCATTTCATGTAAGCAATTCCAAAAATTCTCAAATCGTCACAGTTCCTTCCTGCAGAAGGAGCGGAGCAACAGACTTTTTAATGGTGTCTGTGCTATTTGTAGCCACTTCATTTGCTCATGCAAAACCTCTTATTTTTCATGAACTTTCATAGGCTTTGGGTTTTTTTCATGCTTATATGAATGTTGTGCTCTGGCAAGCAGTCATTAAATGCTGGACCCTCTTTTTATGGGAAGACTCTTAAGATATTAATTCTGTCAACAGCATATATATTTTTAATGGCAGATCATCAACTCCTGTGGACTCCTAACGTACTAAAAAAAGCCAGCTTGCTGCAGGCATTTACCTTCTTGAATTCTCAGACCATCTCTTGCATATGGGCTAATAAAGCATTCAGCAAGTTTCCATTGTCTGTAGCAACCATCTGCCTAAAAGCTCAGTAGCAGCAAGCTATCAAAAGAGCTAGCAAATGCTTTTTAGCAAAATCAATCTTCATGTCTTTTTGCTTTTTACCAAAGGCGCTGTGGTGATGCAGTTAAAAATCAGTGCTGCTTTCAGAGCACACCCATCTTTTGTGGTTGTTGTCGATAAATGAATGCTCGGATTGCCGTGTCCACCATTAACTACTAGTTGCCTTCAACTCTGAAAAAATGCAGTTATCCAAGGAAATCAGGACAGGAACAGTTATATGAACTAGTTGTATAAGTAAGTTGAAGAAGATCTTGATGACCATGACAGAGCGACATTTCCATGAGGAAATGCACCTCCATCCCAGGAAGCTGTCAGGGAGCTGAATCCAGAGTCAGGTGGGCCGGTCGCTTGGTGAGCCATAGTATAACAAAAAACCATAATATTATGTGTTCAGCTGGCTGCCCTGGTCACTGCTGTGTGCTTATAGCCATATGGATGAAAAGGTTTCTGCTCTGACTTCTGGTCAGTGCTACAGAGCATCCTTTGCAGTACAGCTCAAACTGTTTCTGTGCCTCTGTGTTTAGGCATGATTGCAGGAGGCATGCTGAAAACTTCAGTTCCTATTTGAAAACTTAACAAAAAGCTGGATTTACCTTCCGACCCAAGCCACGTGAGCCATGTTTGCAGCTGCAACTTCAGTTTGGCCCTCCTTCCTGCCAAACCCTTCTCAACCTGTGTCAAATAAATGTATTTAAAGAGCTGTGTTATCCTTAAACTGTCCTCTGCGGTCAGTTGGTGCAGAGCCAGCGGAAAAAGCTGTTCATGCACTGCATGGGTTATACCGCTGCATAACTCTTATTGATTGGAATTACAGCAGTTAAGGGGTTTTGTTTGTTTTGCAGCTAAAACCAGCGGGGATTTCTTGCAGAGAGTCAAGCAATTCCTGTGATCTGCCAGAGTTTTGCACGGGAGCCAGCCCTCACTGCCCAGCTAACGTGTACCTGCACGACGGGCACGCGTGCCACAGGGTGGATGGCTATTGCTACAACGGCATATGCCAGACCCATGAGCAGCAGTGTATCACCCTCTGGGGCCAAGGTGAGTTTGAGAACCAGGAGGTCTGTTTATGAGATAGACTTGGAGAAAAAAAAAGCATGTGATTGGGAGGAATTTTATACGGTACCAATCTGTATCTATTCTTTCCTGAAATGGCAAACTGAATAATGAGGGAATCATTTTGTGATTCATTTTATCCTTGATTTGCAGTCATGTTCATTTCTTGCAGCAGGAGGTAGAGAGCAACAGTAACTAGATTCATTCTGCAACAATGCTGCAAATGGCTCGGTGAACTTAGACAAATCATTTAACACTGACTTTGATATGGCCTTATGTCATCCTACAAAGTGCTGAATGCTCTTGACAGGTCGAAATTGCATTCTTTTTCAGACTGGTATGGAAGTTTCCTTCTGTGCTCTAAATTGCTCATCTGCAAAACATATATATCTGCCTACATCCCAAAACAGAGCTCAGTATTTGACATTAACATAAAATTCTTGTATCGTTGTGTGTATTTTATTAATTGGTGTTACCCTGTAAGCCTGCCTCCTGACAGTACACTTAGCACAGTACGTGCTCAAGCAGAAAAAGATTTCATTCTCCCATGGAAATTTACTTTTTGCAAAAATCTAATAGCATGAGTTCCTGGGTTATCCGAAATAGGTGATGTCCCAGGAAAGCCATTCACCTTTCTGTAATGTCCTGCGGCTCTTCCACTGAAATACAAGCACTAACTCAGCATTTTGCTATTGCCTCCTGCATCGCTGGGGACATGTCATGTCTCCTTCAGCATCTCACTTACCCCCTCTCTCAAATGGAAAAACTAGTTTTACCTCTTTGGAAGAGAAACATTTTTTAGAGCTAGATTTAATTATTTCTTTTAAATTAACTTTTTCAGCTCCCTTAGCCTCTTAATTCAATATCTCTCTGCCCTCAACTCTGTTTCAAAATTTATGTGTCAGTGTAATGACACAGATGTTTCCCTTGGTCAAAACCCGCATCAGAAGTCTATTGAAGGATCTATCTGTTACCTTCACAGGGACTTGGACCATTCACGATTTTTGTTTTAAAGACCATTAAAGCATCTCAGGAAATAATGCCACTGATACAGATAGCAAGTTAGCTTGGTCATGTGGGTATAAGAACATGTTAGAGGAGTTCCACTTCAAAATTAAACTCCCCACATGGAACTGATGCATCTGATATACTCCTCTGAATCCCACTTGCATCATAGAGTTAACATGAGCTCACATAGGCATGTACAATTATAGCCTCCAGTCTTAGTCATACTGGGATTTTTAATCCCCTGGATACCCAGACATTTTCTCTTGTATAAAGCAAAATCTCCTTACAAACCAGTTTCCCATGCCATGGAAAGTTACTCGGTCAGACTGTTAATAATTTCAGTCGCTGAGAAAAATTCAGCTAAAGGTCAGGGAGCTGAATTGTTGCAGCTCCCTTGCCAGGGCTGTTTCCTAATGCAGTGAGTCCTCCAAACCCCCCAGGCTCCCCTAATTCTTTCTTGTCTTCCTTCTTGGGAGTATTCAATATGGGTACTGCTGTGCATGGAGTCTCCAGTGGTCAAGGCTATGGGGGTCTGCTGATGAGAAAGATGACTTCATTAAGAACAGAGCTCAAACAGACTTTAATTGGAATACCCTTCTTTTTCATGGGAATACCCAAGGATAAAGATTTTGAAAGGATTTTGAAACCACTTACATCTGGTTGGAGTATGAGCTGGCAGATGCAGGGTGGAATGGGGAGAGGGCTAGGTGGGCCATGCAGTTGGAAAAATATCATGGTACCGATAAAAAAACTTTTCAGCTTTGCTTGCAGCAGAGGGACTTGACATTCTAAGATGTTGTCTCTGGACTTCATATCAAAAATATACATTTGAACCTTTTACCAGATTGTTGTAATTTGTTAGAATTTTTTTTAACAACTGTATGTGTTGGAGTGGAGTGAAAGAGTAGTTGTGTGGGTTAAAAAATTCTATACTGTAAAGAAAAAACAGATCACAGTTCATTTGCGTTAATTCCTTTTTTCTTCTTCCCAGTAGGAGAAAGCCATGGAGAACAAAATACAATAACTTTTATTAAAATAATATTCAGTATATTGAATTTCTTATGAGTGTATTCTTTTGTATATCTTTCTTTATTCATCAGGTTACGGATGTCCAGTAGCCCAATGATAAACGTCAATCTTAGTATTTTTAGATCTAGTTAAAGAAAAACGATGAGCGCTCAGAGTTTGTTTACATTAGGCTGAGCAATAGGAACCTGTTTCCAGAAAGAAGTACTTGCATTTCCTTGGGCGTTTTTTGTTACTTTCAACAGATAAATTCAAATCAAACAGAGGAATATTTTTTGCTATTGCCTATCTGCAATAGCATGGAAAGCTTTGTGTGAAAGAGGGGAGGAGCACCTGGGGACAGTCTCTGAAAATAGCAATTAACTCCTCTTAAAGATCAAGTTCATTCCAGTGTGCTCCCAGAACACACACATTTCTCTACCCTCTCTCTCACATTAATTCATGTCATTTTTATCCTTAAGGAGCAACATGCATGAATTGCTTGTGACCTTTTTTGTTTCATATTCAAAACCATCAGATTGCACTGATCTGACCTATTGATAGTAGCGTGACAGAAAGATACATCGATAGTAATGCATTTGTGTAATGTCTGGTACTCCATTGGCATTTTTCGGGAGTAACTAGATACACAGATAAAGCTGCTTGAGAGAGAGAAATTATTGATTACCAAGGAATAGAAGATTCTCAGCTTTAGACTCATGGCTTTTTCTACATTGACAAGAAAATGATTCTTTAGAGAAGGAAAGGAGATGTTTGTCAGTGTGTTTTCCTACACTTCCCTGAGAGGGAAAAAAACAATGATTTGGGGGAGCCAGTGGCAGGCATTGACTTAATAATTAGAACATACTTAAATTTGTTGCACAGACATGGCCATTTGTTCAGGCAGGAACAATCTTGATTTTAATGTCAATATTTGTTACAAAGGCCTGTCACTGGTGTAAGAGCTTTGCAGTTTTTTCCAGGTACAACCCTATAGGCAAAATAGATGGGCTTCCCATATAAATTAGCTGACCAGACCATTGCTAACTGTTTTTTGGTTTTTTTTTTTGCTAAAATCCTGATTTATCCAAGCACCATAAAGATTTGAATTCAGTAAAATAAAACTATCTTGATTATCACAGATTTCTGGCCAGGCCTTTTCTTTTGGAGATGTGAAAGGCATTAAGCCATATTCTCAGAGGCAGTGAAAGCTAGCATACTCCTTAAATGCAGAAAATGCAAAAACCCCATCTTGCTCATGCACAGACTTAACAACAGCAATCAACAAAGAGAGTGGCCAAGGGAAGCTTGTGGAAAGTTTACTTTGCATCATCAGTGCAGTAAAACAAACTTAATGACATATAAAATCCAGGTGCAAATCACATGACGGAGAACTGTACTTTTACGCTTATATTTATTTATACAGTTGTTCATGGTGCTAGTTGGCATAGCCTGACCAACAGAACTCCAGTCTGGTTTTCAGAGGTTGGGTTTTCTTCCCCTCCACACCCATAAACACTGTATAATTTTTTTTAAATAAGTCTTGAGATAGTGTTGGGAGCTGAATTGAAATAGTTTTTCTTTCTGCTGTCAACCTGATAACGGGTGATTCTCTGTTCTTGGAATCAGCACCATGGTCAGAAATTTCTCTCTCCTCTTTCGGGAGACCGTGATGGCATTTTCTCCTTGCAGCAGGTCTTGCACTGATCTGAAATGACACAGCGTTTCTGTATCACTTCCAAAAGCATAGAACATCTCTTTTTTTTGTAGCCGTACAGGGAAAGAAGTGGGCTCATCAGTATACACATTTGGAGAAAAAAATAGTCTCCAGGCTGACAACTGCAGTGGTGAGCTTTGACCTTCTGCAGTTTCAAACAGCTGATTTAATCCTTTGAATAAGGCTTGGCGTGGAAAGGCTGGCAGGACCTTAATTACGGGGTCATGATACTATAATTATCAATAGCAAAGTGAAATAAACTCTGCTTATCCAGCTCAAAGCACTTAATAACCACTGGAAATCTTTCACAAATCATTTTGCCTTTGCCTGTAGAGGTAGTGAAATAGAGAAAGACAGGACTTTCTGCTTCAGTTTATATGGTGCAATCATGATAAATGGGTTTCCTCCAGAAACACAACATTACAATTCTCTTCCTTCAGCATCCTCTGCAAACCTCCTTTTAACTTGGTAGCTCCATCTGTTCAGCTTCTTACACTCCGATATGTTTTCATCTATTAAAAAGTCCAAATATTGTGAGAAACCAGTCAGGAGAGGGAACAGCCATCTGAATCCCAAGCAACAACGTGTTCTGGTTTGATACCAAAGACAGAAATTGAAGTTAGATTCTGGTTTCCAAGCCACAGATGATCATTGGGTACCAGGTGTTTTCATAGACAGGCTGCTCCAAGCCTGCCAGGGGAGCATTTTTTTGTGCTCCATGAGATCTTTCTTCTTGTCAAGTATTATTGGTTGGAGTTAAAACTCACTGTCTGAGACCTGCAAGGATGCTGCAGATGTGGTGTTCTTCCTGCAGGCTGCTTTCCATCATGTGTAGCACACTTGACTTCTATATTCAAAAAAAGCAACCAAACAAAAGTTTCACCAGGTGAAAGAGGAAGATAAGTACCTTAAACTCTCTTAGTACTTCAGTGAGCCTTTTCTCTTTTTAACACCATTTGTTTAATAAGTTTTTGTTAGGTCATTTACAGTCAGAGCACAGGACATGAGCATTCGTTTTGCTTTTGGCAGCTTTTGGAGCCACACACCACTCTGGGGAAAGTGTGGCTGTGCTCTGGGCTGCTGCTGACACATCTCCAAGGAAGCCTCCAGTCGTTGCAATGATATGCCATTGGCTCAACTACCTGGGGCACAAGGCTCCCAGCCAAGAAAAAATGAGACCTATAGCAATTGCATAGGATCATGGTAGATGCGGGGGGGTGGGGCGGGGCTGAGCAAGTCAGTCTTTGCAGATGTGGGAGAAAAAGCAGTTTTACTTGGCCTCTTGCTTACAGAATGTTTTTTTCCTTCCCTCCCCTTTCCTTCTAAAGCTGGCATAGCATATGCACATGTTAATGTTTGTATCAAGCTGAATAGTTAATGTGCCTGCCCTGGAAAGATGAGGAGGAATCTACACGCTGAAAATGGAAATTTTACTTTGCTTTTTGCACAGTGCCTTGTCTGGATGCTTTTGTTGATTTTTTGATTATTGCTTGTGGCTTAATGAAAAGAAGTGAAAGACTCCTGTCGGAGTCCCTTTTAATAGTTCCAGACTTGAGAAATGTTCTGAACCCAGCAAGCTTGATCGTAATCTTCCAAAGAATTTCAAGCTCTTGTCCTGCTCTCCAGGGAACCAACAGCTCATATTCTGTTCCTTCTGTGCCTTTCTTTCTGAGTTTTCCAGTTTCAGTATGTAAAAATGTAAGAAGGAAAAGAGGGTGCCATCTTAAGCCTCTCCAAGTTTTAATGTTTTGTTCTTAATACCATTAGATTGCTCTTCAGCAGTATATAGTATTAGTCAAGCTTCTGACTGTGAAATGCAGATAATTAATGGAGGCTTTAATCTCTAAGTTATTACTGAAAAGATCCACAGTAACTGGAACTTTTACAATCATTTGTATTTTCTTCTCCAAGAATTTGACCCCTTTTTCTTAAAACCTTCTTCCTCTTTGAAGGCTTTCAAATGAAATCTTCAGGAATGTTTAAATAAAAGATATGTTCTACCCACAGTTAGAGGCATACACACTTGGAAGTGGCTCAAAACATTTGAAAAAACATAACATTAACTCATATATTCTGTCTCTGTTAAAGATCGGGGAACACTGTAGAAATGGTGTATTTTCAGCCTTTAGGCTATCACATCATTTGCCGCCAGTTCTTTTTGTTTTAGTTTGGCTGATCTATCAAAAGTATAAAAATGTATCTAGCAGATATCTGTTAAGAGTTTTAGCCAGTGCATGTCCTTACCTTGTCTCCTCAAAGCAAGTCTGCGTATTGCAGTAGTTGAAATGTTGGCAATGACTTGATTGTGCTATTAGTTATCTTCACGGAAAGAAAATATGGGGTAGTAAAGGGCCCTTGCAAAGGGCCTCTTAATCTTGCAAGGAGCAGCAATTATTGGCTGGAAATAAAAGCCACACTTCTCAGTAGAACAAAGGGATTAAATTCTAATACATGGACTAATTAATTGTTGCATCAGTCAAACCAGGGAAGTAGATCCTCCACCTCTTAGACACTTCAGATGAACACATGTATCTTCCCCTAGAAGACATTCAATAGTTGGTCGTAATCTGGGGAAAAATGGACAGGAGAGTGTCTGTATAAGACGTTAGAATAGATGTTCTAATAGTACCTTTTAACTTCTAAAACATAGAGATGAGTAATCTGTCTGCACAAACATTTCCAGTACTACTCCCACCAGGGAAGTTCCTTTGCCGTTAGGATATGTCTCCATCATAAAAGACTACAGTAGATACGAACCAGATGCTGCATGTCTTCCCAGATTCCTACTTCTACCACCATAGTAGAAACAACCCTTCTTTCAAGTCAGTCTTTCTCTCCACTTTCAGCTCACTCTCGGGGTGAATTTACTGAGGATTAAGGTGGGGATGGGTTCCCTTCCTTCCCCAGTACGTCAGCTTGAGCTGACAGCACTCATGTGGTCATGCCTTTACAGACACATAGCACACTAGTCTGCAACTGGATTTTTTCTGATTTCTTGTTGTTCTGAATTGCACTTATAAAGGCCTTTCTTGAAAAGTATTTTCTTTGGCTTTAGCTCTTGGGGTCTTGCTAGAGTCAGATGGACTCCTGTAAAAAGAAGGGAGTTAACTTACCAGCTGGCCTTCATCTTTCTTCACCAAACTAGATTTGGCATTTGCTAAAAGTTTTTGTGTCCTAGGAGGATTCACAAGAGGGATATCATCTAGAGAAATTCTGAAAGAGATTGAGTTCTCCATTGTCTATTGCTCAGCATTGCCAACAGAAACAAATAAAAGTGGAAAAGCCGCACATTCAGGCTCTTCAATTAGCATGCTGATCCAGCACAACTGTTTTGTTGTGCTTCATCAATACGCAGATCACGTCCTACCTTCCCCTAAAGCATCAGTGGAGCTCAAAGAAGATTATTAAAAACACCTTGTATGAGATGAAAGTTCTGATTAGGTTTTGTTTCAGGTGCGAAACCTGCTCCTGGGATCTGCTTTGAGAGAGTCAATTCTGCAGGTGATCCTTATGGCAACTGTGGCAAAGACTCCAAGAGCTCCTTTGCTAAATGTGAACCCAGGTACGGTCTCTCCCTGCAAACACAGGAACAGGTGCAAGGGTGGTGGGAGAGGGGTTATAACATTTAACATTATTTAACTAATCTTCAGGTTTGTTTATTTCCTGCAGAGATGCTAAATGTGGGAAAATCCAGTGTCAAGGAGGTGCAAATCGACCTGTAATTGGTACCAACGCTGTTTCCATAGAAACCAATATCCCACTTCAGGAAGGTGGCAAGATTCTGTGTCGTGGTACCCACGTGTATTTGGGTGATGATATGCCTGATCCTGGTCTTGTGCTGTCAGGAACCAAGTGCGAAGATGGAAAAGTAAGGTTCCAAAACACTCCCAAACAAGGAGAACATCACTACCCTCATGCTGCCAAGTATTTTGTACTAAACTGGCTGGGGTTTGCCTTGGGATTTTTTTTTCCACAAAAGAATTGTTTCTCATGCTAACACTGAGTCAGATTTTTACTCCCTCTTCTTTTGGCCACTGTTCTGGATTACAGATTTGCAGATGCAATGCAAGTCGCCTAACTTTATAACTGATTTTTTGACGACAGTCCCAAGTATCTGTCCATGTAGGCTAGAGGTTTTCTGCTAAATAGGTACAGCAAAATACATTACAGGCTTGTTAATGAATTTGTGAAGAGTTCAATGTATTCACTTTCCCAGTTACTATAGCATTTCAAAATTGTCATTAACTTCACTTCACATTTCAAAATGTATTATATCTGCTGATTATGGCTCCCCCACCACCCCCCCCCCGGATTTTTTCTCTTGCAGGAAAAGCTATCTGTGTAGGCACTATTACACTATTAGAAAAATATAAATTCATTGATGTCCAGCCACGAAAACTGATTTTTTCAATCATATTTTGCAAACTTTGTGAACCATCCGAAGTGAACATAGTCCAGATTTCAAATGTCTGTCTCATTCTTAGTTTTTCTTTTGTGAGAAAGGGAACAGAGAAAGATGAGAGACAGCCATGAGTTTACAGAAGGGGAGGAATGGAAAGGAGCCCAAGAACTGTTGAAATGAAGAAGGTTTCTGTACCCTCAGTGGATTACTTGCAAAAAGAAAAAAAAAAAAAAGTAAAAAAGTTCTTTGATAATTTGTGGTAAATTCAAGTAAGCTTCTGAATTTTTGAATGCTTTTGAATTATGTTGGATTATCACACTGCATTGGGAATGGGTTTAAAATACATCCCTAGTGAAACTACAGTTCTGTTACAGGAAAACAACCCTTACAACATTTCTAAGTCAATCTGTTACAAAATGTCTTTTCAAAGAAAATTCAACGCTGGGAAAGCACCCCATTATGTTTTACTAATGAGTATTTAATCTTTCTAATCTATCTAATCATACACATACACACTATAGAATACACAGGCTAATACTTAGGAAATTGTATGTTTTACTTTGAGGACATTAGTGCGTTTGTATTATGGATTAAGAATATGAATTTAAATATTCTTGAGTTTTCTAAGCTGAAGATACACAATTTGAAATGCAGCCATTTTAATGTGATCAAAATTCTGTGTGCTACTGCACTATGAATATTTGAATTGTGAATACTGCTGTAATCAGACCATATTCTCTACATGCATGCATGTTGATGCCAATTCACTCTAATTTCCTTTCCATTTTTCCTTCTCCCCAGGGGATAAGTGCCCTGATTAAGCATCCCTGTCGTCTCCTTCAACACTATTCCCTGCTTAATGCTAATTATTGTGACTGACTTTTAGCACTACTGAACTGAACTGCAGTTAAACATGAGCAAAATTGTGCAGTGATTTTTTTTCTTTTTTTTTTTTTTTTGGTCAACATAGCATAGTAACACTTATTCCAGCCCTGATTTCTTCTTTTTTCAGTTTTCAGTAGGATAACTTCTCATTACTGACATCTTCATCAGTCATTTGATTGTTTGATGGTCTTATTAGATGGTGCTAATCTTGCTTTACCTTAGTTTTCAGCGGTATTGGCAGAGTTAACTCATAATGACTGGAAAACAAACAAAAAAATTTTATTACTTTGCATATGCTATTTGTTTACTTCCATTCCCTGTAAGATTATTATTACACTTTAAATATGGTTGGTTTATATTTGACACTAAAAAAATTGTTTAGTTTGGCAAAACTCTGAGGAAGGTCTCAATTTTGCTGAAGAACAATGATGAGCCCATATATATCAATGCCCTCAGTTAAATATTCAGGCTGTCCTGGGTCCAAGTTCTGCTAGCATAAAAAAGTATTGGATTGCACTATTGATATAAACAGAATTATGCTAATTAACACCACAAGAGGACCTGAACCTTTCCTTGAGGAATCATCTGCTGCTGTGAAGACATGAATGCAGTCAGCCCTGGTACATGGAAGAATCCTGCTCAGTGCATTCCTAGGTCTGAAAAAATGCAAATTACTGGTTTTTAAATTGACTTAAAAAAACCCCAAACCCCAGCGGCTCACCACAAGTTCCACTTCAGGGAAACTGTGAGTGTTTATTTACACAAGCTCAGCATATCAACCAAATGTGAACTATGTCTGAAATTCAGTATTGGCCAGGATGCCAATCGAGAGCAGAATTCAACTTTCACAGATTTGGACCTAAATAATTTACAAAGGCATAAGAAGAAGAAGACGACACCTAATTCTGGCATTCTTATCTTTTTGTCAATAAACTGTCAATGCAGCATGTGTATTGGGAAATCTTTAACAGCTAAAAGAACCACTGATGGATGAGCAGACGTACAGAGGAGGACATGATGCCTTGTGAGCACCAGCAGTTCTATCCCTATTAAAACTCCTTTTCTCTTATTTTGCAGATTTGCCTTAATCGCCGGTGCCAGAATACAAGTGTTTTTGGTGTACATAAATGTGCAACAAAGTGCCATGGACGTGGAGTAAGCATTATAGAAACAGTTTTTTTACAATCAGTCAATAAACACTGGACAAGAAATAATTTTATGTAATAACTTTGGGATCTATGGTTGTATGTAATATATCAGTCAAAGTCACTGCAATACTTTTTTATTATATATTTCTGTTTTCAGTGTCCCTTATATGAACTGCAAGAAATGAAATTATTTTTATTTAACAAAGAAATAATTATCTAGTAGTAATTATCTTGTTCTTAATTAACAGTCTGTGATAAAAAGGAATTTTGTCATCTTCAAAGCAATTTTAAGTCTAACCTCCCTTCATGAAGAATTTCCATTAACATTTCAAAAAATACAGTTTCTATGTGGGTACAAAGAAGTTAAAATATGCATTTGAACTGACAGTCAAATGGAAGAGCATTTCCAAAAGTATTAAAATAAAGTAAAACCATATTGATGAGTTTCATGGTATGAAAGTGGTGCAGGATGAAAAATTTGATGATATCAGTTAATAATATCAAAGTGTTTTGAAACCTAGTTTATATTATGAACATGTTAATTGTGTCAAGCTATGCCTTATTAATGATTTGCTGATGATTTGTTTGTTTCTGTGAAAAGCTGTGGTGACCACGTTGGAAGAGCCATAGGAAATTCTCTGTCCTCTCCTGAGAAGGGATTTTAATTTGCTTTAACTTCTTTTATCCTCCTGCATTTGAAAAACTGTGCAGTGTTGATGGTGCTGCATGTTATCATTGTGCTGGAATGAACATCAGCTTAGACTGGCATCTTTATGTCTGCTCAATGGAGACCCTCTGGTGACTCCTGAGTAGCAAAAAATGACCTTGTGGAACTGTAGATAGGAACTCCTGTAGCATTTTAATTTTAAAAATAATGCTTAATGAATGGTATTTTTTTATTATCTTGCTGTCTTTGAAAATAAATCTTTTTTGTTTTTTTGCATTTTACATGACCATAGCCAGTCTAAGCTATGTGAATGATATTTTAATAGTCTGCAGACACAGCCAGTGTAGTCTTTCTGAAAGCCTTCCAACTGACCTTGCCAGAAAAATGCATATTTGCAAACTCTTGTGAACTACCTAATGTCTTACTCAGAAACCCATTTATTAATCTATTTTGTGGCTTCTCCATGGTGGTGGCAGATCAGTGATGATCAGTGTTAGCACAGATGTAAGTATCTTATTGACAACTAGCCCTAAACCCAGAAACTTTATTTAAAAATCAATTTGAGCATCTACATATGACTGTGTCATCTCTCTCCTGTGCAACAAGATTTTTTGGCCTGTTCAGTTTGTGTATTTTGTTGACACAGCACAAAGCTTTAGCCTTTGTATTAGTTTCATAGCCACTACTTGGGTGGTCACAAAAGGAAATAAAAAGCAGCCCTTCTTTTGGTGGGTTTTTGGGACTCTGGGACCTCCTGAGGAAAAAGCCATGAGTCTACCAGCTCCTTCTGCTCTGTGCAACAGGAACAGGCTGATGTTAATGATGGACTCCAGTCCTTCAGAGCTCTCTTATTCTGCAGGCAGAATTTGGTAAATCAGGTCTTGCTAGTTGTTCCTTAACTCAGATTAAAACCACCAGAACACTGAGGACTGTCTCCATATAGGCAGTGCAGACATGATGATATCAAAGGGAGGGTTTCCTCAGCCCTGATTCCGGTTTCACATGTTCTTCCAGCAACTGGTTCACCTTAGAGCTGGGGGATCTGAGCAGTGGAAAAAATCAGTATGCAGCCTAGTGCAAGCCCTTGATGGATAGGAGTGTTCAAGTGGGCTGACAAAGCTTTACAGCCTTAACAGCATAGAGAGACTCTTGTTCCTGTGAAGGCAGAAGGAACAGAAGTTAGAAAGCAGATAATGTTGCTGCTGGAGGCAAAGAGAGAATAAGACTTAAAAGGTGTGTGATTATCCTTATATTATTGAAATTGTCAGCTGGTGCAACTCAAACGATTACCTGCCAAATAAATAATGCTTTTTTAGGATCCCTGTTACTCTGTGGTGTCTCGCACTCAGAGTTGCTCTGTGCCATCTTAGTTGTGCCAATAGGCAGATACCAGTACATCTCTTCTCTAAGTTTTATTTCTTTCAGATGTGTCGCTACCTGATTAGGAGGCCTTATCAGCCAGTGCTGCTCTCAGGCTCTCAGATGTATAGGGTAAGCCTTTCCACATTAAGCCATTTGTCCTGTTTTGCAGGTCTGCAACAATAAAAAGAACTGTCACTGCGAGGCTGACTGGGCCCCCCCCTACTGTGACAAGCCAGGGTTTGGTGGCAGTATGGACAGCGGACCAATTAGACAAGCTGGTTAGTAGTAATTCATGCTTTACCTGTTGTTTCCATGATAAAGAGTGGAAATACAGAGTGTCTTGTAAGCAATGAGCTTGCAAGATTGGGAAATGAGTCAGTAAATCAAATGGCTTAATCCAAACACATTGGCACCAACCTGAAAATTTAGTGAAGCTAAGCCAAGGATGCAGAGTACATCAATTTTCTTCGTAACTAAAGGCACAGTGGTCCTGGCGGGTTCTTTTCTTTGCCTTTCTTTGCTTTTTTTTTTTTTTTTTTTTCAAGATACATGGTCAAGTTTAGTAGCTGAGTGCAATATATAGGAAATGGTATTGATTTAAGCCGAGGATGAGGAGCTAACTCCCACACTTGTGCTAATCCTGTTGCCATGGTAGATGAATGTTGCAGTACTCTTGGATTCACCTTGAGATATGCCAAGCTCCAGTGTTTTCCAGAAATACCTTATTGTACATACAAGCTGCTCCTATAGTTATGTACCTAATGAAGAGTGAATATTGCAATGATTATAAATGCAAAATTATTGCATAATCAAAATTCAGAACTATATTTCATATAGTTCTTCCAAGAAAGGTCTTTTGTATTGTGGAAAATAGCAGACTTCTGACCATATCAGATTAAAACTAGGTTTTATAGATAGCTTCCACACATTTACCAGAAGTTGCCCTCACATATGATAGTAGTAGGAGACACGCATTTTCTGTAATTTGTATTTCAATTTCCCCTTGTTCAGTCTGCAGAACATTGGCTATATAGTATTTTACTTCACCTTTGGCCAAACTCAGAAAGAATTATTTCTACACATTGTGAATTTTGTAGGATTTGATAATCATCACATGCCAATTTTTCTCCAGAGTACTGTAACTTTAGTGACTTCCATAGAGATGTTTCTGATTTATGTCTGAGTACGTGACAGGACAAGCAGTCTACTCACATGTACATGTATAAACTAAAACTTGCTGGGAAATGATCTGCATGTTTTCATATGAATAATACAATTCAAAACCAAAATCGATCGTATTGTCTACATGCCAGATCCTGCAGTGAACTGTAATACTGGATTTATGACATCATGGCCATTTCCATGACAAAGCTTCACATTATGATTTCACTGCTGAAAGATGTTTTTTCAAAATACCTACCAGTCAGTAAGATAGCAAAGAAACCGTGCTCGGGCACTGAACAAGTGTGATTAATTCTTTGTTAAATGTTTTCTTTTAAGATTTTCTCTAAAGCATTATAGTCCTTTTTCAGCTTACCTGAAAGCTAAGCATCTAGGGAGCTACAAAATATATTTTAATAACGTGCTGCATAGACAACGCTAACTGGAGATGATAAATATAGGACATCTTTGATAATTCTTGCATTTTGTGTTTTGGAAGCCAACACTTCAATTTAACAGAAAATTGTTTTAACAATAGTTGAATATAGTGTGGTAGTTTCACCATTTTTCTCAAAAGACAGTGCTACATTCAATAATACTGGGAATAAAAAAAATATGGAAATTGCTAGAGGACCTAATTTTCTATCGCTGACACTTGGATTTAAATATGAACACTTGATGGGGTGGTTTGGATCATGATCTGAGTAGTTTGCACATCTCTAAATCAAATTACAGAAGGATTAGCTCAATAAAAGACTTTCATCTTAGTCAAACAAGGCACATGGTCTCATTAGTATTTAGTAACTGATTTTACCCAGCTGACTTAGAATAAACCTATGTGTTTGACACTCTATATTTTTCTTACAAAGAAGCCCTAAGTATTTAATTGTCAGGTAGACAAGTTAATTAATTTAAATTGCGTAATCATAGCTTATTAATTTTATTAATCTTTTAGAGGTGGTGAGGGATTTATTATTCCTCAGTGCTCTAAGGTAAAAAGCATAGCACTTCATGCCCCATCAAGCCCCACATGTAGTTCGTTCCATCAGTGTTGCTGACTGTTCACCAGCATCTGAGTGAGTTTAGGCCAGTAGATGAGAGCCAGCTGGCTGAAAATCAGTCAGGATAAGACAGACAGTGATGACAGGTTACCAGAGCAAAGATTAAAGATGCTTCTCCTACTGTGGGAGTATGCATTTTTTAGGTCAGCAGTCCTGAAGAATGTCAACATCCTCTCCTCCAGGCAGTGATCATATCACATATCTATAATGATCAGAGCTGCTGCTTACCTATTCCTAAAAATTGTAGAATCATTTACATTGGAAAAATGACCTTTAAGATCATTGAGTCCAACAATTAACCTAACACTGCCAAGGCCTCCACTAAACCATGTCCCTAAGTGCCACATCTACACGATGGTGACTCAGCTGCTTTCCTGGGCAGCCTGTTCCAATGCTTGACAACTCTTTCAGTGAAGAAATTTTTCCTAATATCCAGTGTAAACCATCCTTGGTGCAACTTGAGGCCACTTCCTCTTGTCCTATTGCTTGTTACTTGGGAGAAGAGACCCCACTACAGCCTCCTCTCAAGTAGTTTTAGAGAGCGATAAGGTCTCCCCTGAGCCTCCTTTTCTCCAGGCTAAACACCCCCCAGTTCCCTCAGCCACTCCTCATAAGACTTGTCCTCCAGACCCTGCACCAGCTTCATTGTCCTTCTCTGGACACGCTCCAGCACATCAGTGTCTTTCTTGCAGTGAGGGGCCCAAAACTGAACCCAATATTCGAGGTGCAGCCTCACCACTGCCGAGTACAGGGGGATGATCACTTCCTTGTCCCTGCTGGCCACGCTATTGTTGATACAAACCATAAGGCTTTTTTTCAGCTGCAAGTCATCTAGTCAGGGTTCATCTCACTGTTGTGCCTCAGTTAGGGCCCAGCAAAGTACTTGAAGCAGCTTAAAGCATTCTGAAAATGGGTACAAGTGCAGAAGGCTGCAGCCCCTTGATGAGCAGAGCATCCCTCTGAGACCACACACCATTGCTGAAGGCTTTCCTTCAGCTCCTCGCTTGCCTCCAGACTGAACCTGACAGCCATCTGGACTGGACCACAGTAGTCCAGATTTCAGACTGTTTGCCCAGCGTTAAAGCACAACGAAGCCCTTAAAATCTGGTTATAAAGGAGCTAGGGTTACTGCTTATGTTTGAGGGACAGAATATTTAAAAGTTTGCACTTTACCAAACCATGATCTAGGCATTTCTGCCCCTTTTCTCTCCCTCTCAGCCTCTGTCTCCCTCCCACCCTGACAGCAGGCAGCCCATGAAGAAGATGCCAGTCAACACTGCTACAGCCATCACCCTGTGGGTGTCTGGAGGAGGCCAACAGCCTGTACACCTTGTGGCCCCATTTGGAGGTGCCAACCTAAGCAGGGCCTGACCACAGGTGCAGAGAGCGTACATGGAGGTGTTCATGTTTGGACCCAGATATCTAACTAGACTAGAATTGAATGGTTCCATTGAAAGACCTACAACATTATATTTTAACCAATTTCTTCCCAGTCTTAAAGAAATAACTTTCAAACAGGCCAAAATTCAAGCATCAGTCTAGAAAAAAATGAGAGTTTATTAGTCTTCTATTCACAGTTTATTCACTTCACCTCATTGCAGTTAGAAACTCGGGCCAGGCAGCAATGTGCTGATCCATATACACAACACGTTTCAGTAAAGATGGCTCTTGAGAGAAGCTAACTCAATGTGTTTTGTTGCAGATAATAAGAGTTTAACCATAGGAGTGTTGATAACAATTCTGTGCCTTATCTTTGCTGGATCAATCATGTATCTGAAAAGGAAGACTTTCATGAGATGGTTGTTTACAAGTAAAAAGACAACAATAGAGAAACTAAGGTATGATCATTTTCCCTAATTATACTCTAATAGATATTAGTAGAAGGTAGCTGTAAACATGGCAGCTCTCATCTTGACATTCATCACAGAACAGTGTGAATATGTTAGAAAAAGCCAGCCTTAACAAAAATAATCACCAAGTACTAACAGCAGTGTTTGGTTTAATTTTACTGATTGCCAGTAAATAACGTAGGTTTTGGTTTGACTATATACCTCTTTTCTTTTGTGATAAAACATTAAGAACTGAAGGAAGTATTGGCTTTATTTTCATTTGCTTGAAATAGTTTTATTACATTGCATGGCCTTTTATCTAAACTCAGTCGAGTGAGCTGAAACTTTCATATTTGAGGTCATTACTGTTTAAATGCTAGATTCATTAGAATAGTCTCTTGGGTGTTACAAAGCTGCATATCCACAGATTGCAGAAGCTAATTTAACAGACTACTGGTTTCCAAAAAGTCAATATTTATTTTTATTCTTTCAGGAGCACTAGACAATTTTTACTTTCCTTGTTTACTACAAAAAGTCAGAAAGTCCTTGCAAAATCTCATTCTGAGAAGAGGCTACTGTTTAAAAAAGTGTTCTAATGCAGAATGTTGTGTTCAGTAAATCTATGTTTGTATTGCAGGTCTGTGAGTCCAGCAAGACCTTCCAGTTCATCTGACCCTAATCATGTTCATACCACATCTCTCAGCAAAAATCTCATCACGAAGCCACAAAATGCAAACATACAAAAAGTGAGTCCCTAAACAGTTTAAGAAAAAAAACCCATATTATATATTTTGGATCTTATTTAAGTAATGTATTATAACACAGCTATTACATGATCTTAATATCATGTAGAACTAACAACAGGTAAAATGGGAGAAGATATAGGCTTCAAGATACATTTATGGATTCTAAGTTTTAGACAGGTGGAGATGTCAAGTGCAGAAAAGTAATAGTTTAGTCTCCAGGACTCTGGTGCCAACTTGCACCAGAATACTACATCTGAACAGTGAAGGATTAGTGCTTGAGTAGGACTCTGGAAGCTGTTAATCGCTTCTCTGGTTGCAGAGGTGCTGAAGGTAGATGAAAGCACAGTAGAAGAGAAAAGCAAGCGAAAACTATAAATTTTAAAGTAGCAATGCTTATGTCAACTCTTGAAGTTTATAACTTTTGGTTGGGGTTGTTTTTATAGAGAGATGGTCCAAGAAGACCACTGCCATATCAGATCATTGACATTAGTAACCCTGTGAAGACACACGATTTGCCACAATTAAAAACACCGCAGCGAGTCCTACCACCCCTCCCCCAGCTGCCGTGTCACCAAGCTGTGCCTGAAAGACCCTTGCCAGCTAACCCTTCGCTGAGGTTTGCCCAGGTAACCATTCATTTTCTTTAAGCTTCTCTTCTATTTAATATTTAGTGTTTGAGTATCTGTATGTAGTGAAGAGGAATGAATTGTTTTCTCATCCTTCATATTGGCCTTTTCCCACAGTACTTCCTTTGTACAAGTTTAGAAATGCAGTGTAGATATATTGGTTTATGCCAGCTGAGGCTGTGATTTAGGATCCTGAACTCTCTTCACCAGTCAAAAGACACAAGAGTATGAACAAGCTCCGTATTACAGGCAAACACGAGCTCATTTTGCCAGCTGCCCAGAGGGGAAACTGTACGGTTTGTTAGCAAGGTGCCAAATACAGTGATAGAATTTAGGAAGTCAAGTTGCAGATGTCTTGCACAAGAGCAAGAGGTATGTTAGCTTGATGTCCTTCTGTTCTGCCAAGGGGCGTATGAATTGCATTATTTTTCTTCTAGAGATCTTTCCAGATCTGAAAAGCAGACTTGTAATTACCCACACTCTTTCATGTAGACGTACCTTTCATTGCAATGTTTAAATAGAGCTGGTAACCCTATTTTTGGTAATAAGATGCATCTCAAGGCAATATTCAGGGTAGATGAAGTTGTTTGTATTAAATTGTCCCTTTTCTTGTCACTGGTTTCTCTCTTTTGGTTGCATTTGTAGTGTGACTGTGTCTGAGCAAAGGAATCAGGCACACAGCTAGTTCTGTTTTGTAGCATTGTGCTATTCTGGATATAGTACAAGATTAAAATGAAGTGAATGTCATTATCACCAAGCTATCTTAAGTGAGTATCAGATTGATTTGGATGCACATACTGCAAATCCGTACTCAAATAGCTGTGTCTTGAGTGACTGTGCCTATCTGAACCTAGCTAGGATGTCCAAGGACAGAGCACCTTCTTCCTGCAGCAGCCTTGTGAGCTACTCCGAGATGCTTTCCCAATGATTTAGAGGAGGGTATGGCTATGAGAAACAGTTGCTGAAGTGCAGTGCTTTGAAAAGCGATTGTAAAAATAACACAGAAACAAAAAGGGGTGAGACAGTGCTGAAGTGCCATGGCACTGTGCTTACATATTATGACAGCAGAAAAAAAAATCTATCTAGTTTTAATTTTGTCTAAGTCTGAACATTGAATCACTCAGGCCATAATTTAGAAGTGTAGCCAGTTTATTAAATGCTTTCAAAGTATTTAAGTTTTTTCGTCTTCCCTTTTCCACCTTGCTAGTCATTTATTTTCCTTCTCAGGGGAATGGGAAATAGTGATTTTTTTCTAAAATCAATGTTATAGAAAATCTGAAGTAGTATTGCTTTTGTCTGTTGCTTTTGTCTTTAGCTCCAGTGATTTCATTGTTTATTTTCTTATATTAATTAAAACATTCTGCATATTTCACAGTGGTCAAAGTTAAGATTTTAAGTGCAAGTACTTTTCTATTTCTTAATCAAATGGTTCCATTAAAAAAAGAAGAGAAGAAATTTTTTCTATTTCTTCTTACCCAGCAATTTATAAGCTTACACTGTCTCTCACTAGCAGAAGACAGATGGAGAAAAGTCTCTGCAAGAAAAAGTAACGATTTCTCATTCCGATGGTGCATCTGTATCTGCCCCAGCCTGTCGTCTCACATCAGAGCAGCCCAATGCAGCACTACAATTCACATTCCTAAGTGCTCTCCCCTTCAAACCCCACATAAAGCACAAGTTAGAATACCAAATCTCTAATACTGTCATTACCAAACACTGACAGATCTGAAACTGCCAAAAAGCTTTTCAGTTTGGCAGCTTAAATTAATTGTGACAGTTACTCCATCAAGCAAAATATGGCTGTTTTCAATTTTCAGTGGCTGTGTGAAACAGAAGTAGGACAAACAGGGGATCAACTCAAGGCAACCCAGTGAATAAGCAAAAGTGGCTTCTTTCTAAATTACGTCCATAACCTCAAGTCAAGATTGTCAGAAATAGCGACTTTTTATATCCTAGAGACACAGAAAACACAGTATGGGAAGAAAATCTTTTCTTCTGAAGTTAACAATTTTACCCCCTCAAAGCTTGGAAGCAGTAAATTAACTTAAGAATAGTTTTGGTCTAGTTTATATAGATACTACTTAATGTCTTGCTTCAGCACTCTCTTGGAACCGCATCCATCAGGTCATCAAGAGGAAGCACTTTAAAAATCATTGCTACATTCATGATGTCATCCAGATGCTTGGTGCCACAGTACAGTGCTGAAGAAGAAGACCTGAAACCATTCACTGCTTCCATGGATCCACAGCTGCCACCTCCTGCTTCTCCCTTCTGAGAGGAGTATTTAAGCAGGAGCTACTTTCCTGCCGCCTCTGGGCTTCAAGCAGTGGACAGCTAAGGCACAACATACCAAATAGATTTTAAGACAACTCTCTTCCCTGTAGTGTCTGTTGAGACAGCAATTAATAGATTATTATTTTGCTATAAAATTTCCTTTCAGATGTAAGTAAAATAGTAAAAAAAACCCACCACCACCACCAAAACCAGGAAATAAACCACTTAGCAGTTGAACTGTTGCCAAGTTTAATATTTAACAATCTTGACTGATAAACAGCTTTTTCTTCTTTCGGATACTCTCACAAGGCAAACATACTTTATTTACGGGCCAGATTCAGAGTCAATATAAATCAGCACAGCACCATTGAAATCAAGGAAACAACACAGGTTTATCCTAACCATGGGTTCAGTCCGTGCATTCTGATTTGATCACTTCCATTTTGTTTTGTTACTGTTAGCATTCAGTTGCTGCCTCTGATACTGTCGTCTTCTTATTACCAATACGTATCTCATATTTTACAGGTCATCCTTATTACAGGAAATATAGCTTAATATTTTTATTTTTTTCTTAGTACAACTGAGCTGGGCTCACCTCACTGCTCATTCTGCCACAGTTATTCTTGCTAATACCTCTCCTATGTCACCTCAGACTGGCTTTAGACACAGAAGGCTAACTCAAATTAAGTTCCTATCTAAATAGATTGAGGAAGACACCCCTTCTCATCCACTGCATTTCAGGCAAGGACCTTCTTCCAGCTGCTTATTTAAAAAAAATATATCAGTGAAACAAATGAAAGCTTCATGCACCTGACGTCTTTGTAGTTGCTCCGTAGGAGAATTATGTTTTTCTTCCTAGCAGAGCTGTAACAAGAGATCATGACAATATTTAAAACAATACTTCCCAAAATACAGAGACTGAATGCATTAAATGCTAAGCTGTTGATATAAAACTGGACAAAGAAATCCATCCATAAAGTCTTTGTATTAAAGAGCTGAAGCTCTATGGGGGAAAGGAGTGGGCTGGGAGAAAGGAGAGAGAGATGAAGCAGGGAAGCACAGACATGGTGGGACTATGAGTGTGCTACGGACTTGCCAGTACATCAAAGGCTACAGCAAGTTTCCACACATGTTAACATACAAAGCTGTATCAATTTGGATTCTCCTGTCACACATAAAGAATATAAAAGACTATCCTGTAATCAATTTGGGGGAGGGGATTGATTTCTTCAAATATTTTTTTCCTTTGCTTCTAAGGATATAAGTGTTTTCCTGGTAGCATTTTCCAGTGCTGGTATCTCTTCTCTATGAAGTGCTCCTCCACTGTGCTTCATCTCAGCCATTACACATTCTCCATCCCCATTTTTATCTGAATTCCCTCCTTTTTTTTTTTTTTTTTTTCTCCTTTTAGCCTTTATTACCATCTTGCCACAGACTTCCTGTCAAGTCACTTTTCTGCTTCCTCCTTAAGGATATTAACTCAGGGGTGACATTTTTACAAGCTCTGGGGAAAAAAAGAAGTCAGGTGTTGGGCTTTTGTACCCATCAGAGTTATGTTTATAGTGTGATTTCTATTTCAACATACTTCCTCACATGGCTGCTTCTTATGGAATAAGAGGGCCTAAAGAATTAGTTTGTCTTAGGCATCAAAGATGATCTTAATGCTCAGCAGTGAGAAGGTGCTCACTCCACAGCTGAAGAACTGTTCTAGATCAGCACATACGGATTAGCCATTTCAGCCAGCTTCCCCTGCAAAAAGAAGGGGAAGAAAGCAACTGACAGGGTCCCATCAGCAATTAGCTGCTCTGAGCTTCTCAGAAAGTTGATCTTTCCTTACTATCAGGTGTTGCAGGTGGTGATTACACATAGGACACAGCTAATAAACACAAACAAATAAATAAGGACAGTTCTCCTCTATTTTTGTTCATTCATCCTTACCAGGTCTTAAGCTCTTCAGACCTTTGCCTCTAGCCTGCTGAGCCTGGATCAGTTCCTCTTCCCAATTATGGGACCTAAGCATTCGCCAATTGAAGAGTAAATACAAATCATGCAATAAGAATTAGGGACTGATCAAGCAAACACCTGAATGCTCATGTTATCAGACTGATTGGTGTGATTGATCATGTAAAAGTACTTGAGGGAAAAGGCCACTTCTGTGAAGGCAGTCAAGGGAATAAAGGCTTTATGGCATTTGGGTTTTGCTGTCTTTATAATGCCGACGTTTGTGTGTTTGTTACAACTTTTTTTTAAATGCTGTCCACTCGAGGTAATCATGCATATACTCTCCCATGTAGTAAACATTACAACTTTTAACAAAATTATTACAGAAGCAACTTAAATTTATATTCTACTGTACAGATAATTCAGTTTTTGAAAAAGTATCAGTTTCTGCTGTGATCTAACTTGTTCCAAACTGATATATTTAACTTCAAAACACACACATTAAGATTTCATTGTGTAAGAAATGTAGTGCACAGAGTAAACTTTGGTTAAAAATTCCTGGTGGTAACAGCTCTTAATAGTTTTAAGGTTCTAGTTCTGTATCATGGGAAATTACCATGTTTTGAAGAACTTCCTTTGCTAGCGCCTAATTAACCTCTGTGACTTTCAACAGGATAGCCCTATGAGATAAAGCCACATATTTACAAGCATACTGTTTATTTCATCATTTTTCCAGGCCTGATTAGTTCAAGAATATTTGCAATTATTTTTACCCCCAAAGACAGAGCTCACAGACAAACTTCTTATAGCAAGATATGTTTATCTTGGTTTATAGTGCAAGTTCTTCTGGATTCAAGACTAATTTTTATACTGAATATGAGATTTGGCTATAACAATAAGTTAAAATAAGAATTTTTTTTCATGTTGCTATTTCTGACTCACTCAAGAACTAGTACATGTTATGCCAAGAGTGAAAAAGAAGAGGGACATTATATACAGCTTTAAAATGTAGTTTGTGGTAAAGTTGAAATTACTATATATGAGGTTTACTTAAGCTCCCACATTTTCTTCCTTATCAAAATGCCTACGGATAGTCAACCTGCATTTCCTTCTTGAAAGAGCACACATTTGCCATGAAAACTAAGAGAACAAAGGGATGCTCAAAGCGAATAATGAAAAGTTGTACTTTATTAATGAGCAATTCATGCCCCTGATTGCTTGTTTTGATTACATTTTTCAGGGGATGTTTAACTAGATTATGCCTGTAAGCTCTTCTTGTTCTTTTTGGTCAACTTTACTAATGATAGTTATGGCAAACTTATAATAAAATTACTTTGAAAAAGCATGACTCTGCAGTTCAAATAGTAGAAGGATCTTCAGTGAGTTTTTGGATATATTGGAGAGTTTTTGTGTGCCCTGAGCAAGTCACTTAATCTATCCCAGTTCTTCATAATGAAGACCACAAATAGACATGTTACCATGTTTGCAGTGTTTCAAGGACCACACAGAAGAGACATTAGCTCATGCCTGACAGCAGATGACTTCTGTTCTTTATTAATGAATCATTTAATTCCACAGAATGAAAGCACAGCAGCATCTCTAAAAACAATTCCACAGATGCTACCAATTCAAACTGGACTTGAGCAGTTTGTTTTTGTGGTCATCTGAATTTGCATTTTAAAAGCATTTCTAGTATTTCCATCTTTTTATATAACTACTTTTACAATGTTATGTATTCAATCTATGTTGTTTTCATTTACCACCAATTAATCTTAATCATTAACTCCAGTATAGATGCACCCAGGATTTCTTGAGTAAAAAATCAAAAGAAACAAAATAATTAAAAGAGGGTATTAAAGCTTTGCTTTAAAATATAAGTGCCTGTTTATTAAAAATAAGTTATGGCTTACTCATTTAAATATATCTGGTCACAACTACTCTGAACTTACCTTCATTTCATCTCACTTGTTGCTATGTTAAGTATGTTATGTCTATCCCAAAGACTAATACGACCTTATGTTTTATAATAGGAAAAGCACAAACCAAACCCTCCTCGGAAGCCCCTACCAGCAGACCCTCTGACCAAAGCCCGCGGTAGCAGCGCGTGCACAGCAGTGCCTGGACACACAAAAGCTCTGCCTCACGTTACTCCTGTAAGGTGGGTTCTCCTAATCAGAATGCCTTGATTTACAGCGCTTCATTCAGTGACAGGTCTAAAGTGTCTTCAGTAATTATGCTCCACTGTAACTATTGCTGAGAGCTACACAACAACCATCTCCTATTTACTTATATAAAAGCACACAGTATCGGACTGATTCTCACTGGGAGTGTGTCAGCACAATTGCACTGACTTCCACAGGAGTAAGAGAATTTTTACTACCTATGAAGGCTTGACTGTAAGCATCTGACCGTGTATTTACAAAAACTGCCCAATAAATACAATTCCTTGCAAAAGAAAGGTGTTAATAAGCATCAATTTCAAGAGAAACACAAAGTGCTCTCAGAAAAAAATTTCCTACTCAGACCACCTGTGTCCACACATGTTAACATACAAAGCTGTATCAATTTGGATTCTCCTGTCACACATAAAGAATATAAAAGACTATCCTGTAATCAATTTGGGGGAGGGGATTGATTTCTTCAAATATTTTTTTCCTTTGCTTCTAAGGATATAATTGTTTTCCTGGTGGCATTTTCTAGTGCTGGCATCTCCTTTCTATGAAGTGCTCCTCCACTGTGCTCCATCTCAGCCATTACACATTCTCCATCTCCATTTTTATCTGAATTCTCAGATACTGAGAAATCTCAGTTCAGTGAGAACTGAACACTGTTAAGATCAACCACCAATAAACGCAATTTTCCAATCACACATCTCACAATGGCGCACCAGTTTATATCATCTGAAAATAATACCCAAAACATTCAGGAAGCACACAAATCATACACTTCAAAGAAAAGGATGATGAAAAAAATAATCTGGAAGTGAAATAACTATGCCCGTTAACATTGGGCATAGTCAATGATATTTTTTTACCCAACATTCTTCAGTTTCCTATGAAAAAAAGTAAGCTCAAAGAAAGATAAAAGTAGTGTTTTAAGCTACAGGAATTCTATTAGTGAGGCATTTAATTGCTCAGAAAAATTAAAAATAGAATCAAGTTAGTTTCCTAATACTTCCAGCAAAAAGACTGCAAGAGTGAACTTTGATTAAGGTCCTGGCTGCCCATTCTAGTAAGATATTCTGAAAGTAGTAATATTTTAAGATGACTACTACAACTTTTTGAAACTAACTGCTATTCTGCAACATTAAGTAGCATTTTTGAACAGGTGCAAAATTGATGAGCGCCCAAAGAAGTAAAGAGTTTAAAGAACAACACTTGAAACATTCAGCTAGCTTATCCCACTGGCCAGGCAGCAATTAAAACAATAACTGAAAAAAAGGAGTCTGCTGGTTCCATTTACGCTTCATGATGAGTCTTGTGTATATAGTAACATGTCTGATCTCCTCCCAGTATGTGAGTCCCATGCTACGTGTCTGAAGTTAACTTGGATAACTCTAAAAAGTTTCACCCTTCATCTTCATGCCTCAAGCATGATGCTGGCAGTGAGAACTAACAAAAGCTTAAATGAAAATTTGCTTTTTTCTTTCTTTCCAACAGACCAGCTCCTAAGCATCCACCACAGGTATCCAGGTCCAGCAACACTGCTGATGTGAAATGACAAGAAAATCTGACACCTTTATTTTAAAAAGTGAAGACAGAAGTTTGCACTATCTTTAAACTCCAGCTGGAGTTCATTTTTATGACAATACTTAGAATTTTTAATGTTTAAAACAGCATTATTTTTAAGAATTCTGAGCTACTGCCTTTGGTGCTGTGCTGTGCTATGGTGCTCTGTATACTTGCTCAGGTACTTGTAAATTATTAATTTATGTTGAATATTTATTACAGTGCAGTGCACTGTAGTAGATATTTTTACCATAGCTGAGTTTTCCTAAAAAGGAAGCCTTTTTTGTAATATTTCATTGAACTTGAATGATTCTGCTCTATTGGTCCTATGTAGAGTGTTTAGTTTTGATCTGTTCTTTAAGGAGTGCTGATACTCATGGATAAATCAAATGTATAAACAACTCAATCTCGATGGTTCATAGCAAACTTTTGAATAAATATGTCAGGGTAAAAAAAAAAAAAAAAAACTCTTCTAGAACATGGTGAAACGCCCGATATCTGCACACCAATGCGTAACATATGTATTTAACCAAAGTATCACTCAGTGTTAGTAGTTGTACTGTAATTTCACATTACTGTTTGAAATCGTCAAGAAATCTGTGCTGAAAGAGGATGAATTCACTTCGGACAAGTTCTCTTACTGAAGAAGTACTGTATATCATGAAACTGTATTTTTTTTAACCTCATTTTCCTCAGACACAATATGGTTAGTACATATTAATGCAGATATCAGGCCTTCCAGTGTCATTAACTTCTTGATGCTTTGGTAATGAAATTCAACTACACCGCGTAAGGTAGTAGCATCTCACTATGTTGCATAGCAGGGGGCGGGGGGGAAGCCAAGTGTTACAAAGAATTACATTTTAGGAATCAACTATTATACTTACTTCTTTTGCCTCATCGCTCTGCTTATCAACTGTATTTTGCATATTTACTACTGTTTTGTATTTAACTTCTAAAATATTTTTCTGGGTTTCTTAATTTGCAAATCAAAATGCCTATTTTAATACATAGACTTTGGTTATCCTAAGACATGGAAAAAAAATCATCTCTTTACTATGTGGTAGCATTACACCTGATGTCTTCTGTACCTTCTCAGTAGCACTGCTGAAGACAGTTGTTTCACCTATGCTGTAATAAAAACAATTTTCAAATATCAGTTGAAGTAGAGGGAGAAGGAACTAGTACCTTATATAGGTTAGTTTCCTCATTGCTTGTAGTTTTTGTTTCTTTAAGCAAAAATAAAAGCATTGATAGAAACTTGGATCTCATTTCAGTAAGTGTAATTGTATTTAATTTTCCCAGTTATTCCCTATTGTAGCAATACAGCGCTTATGTTTATTGATAAACTAAATAAACCAAAATAAACCGTAGTTTAGTTTGTTGCTGAATAGCAAAGTAAATGCTTCCCAAAAGCATTTAAATTCTTAAAGCAACTCTAATAGCAACAACAGTGCTTTATGTATGGAGAATCACTACAACAGGAGGATGCTAACTTACCCTAGGCTCAGCAATGCAGTTGAAACCAAAATTATGCTTTTTACATAGTTTACATATTTTTGTATTTAAAACACTAATTTTTTCCTGTCAACAGTAGCTTTAGATCTAAAAAGGGGGAAGTGAGGGGGGCATCTCAATTTGAAGCAGACACATGATCTCAGTTTGCTTGTTTGAATACTCCCATTTTTAGAATGACAAGTCATCATGCTGTATTGAAATGTTTCTGCTAACTGCTGAAAATCATAAGATGAAACTGTAAGTAGTGAAAGAAGGTGGCGAAGTTAAATGACTAAAAAGTTTGTATTATCTGCATCAGAAGTTCTAACATCTGAATTTAACAGCACCAGCTTAGGTAAGACTTAGCACATGTATAAACTTAAAGCTTTAAAGTAAGCTTTAGGTTGAAAATAAAGGTGACCCACCTTATTCAGTCTTAGAAGTATAGAAATAGAAATATCCATAGAGGGATCCCTGCAGTCCTACCCCTGTAACAGCCAGCAGCCGTCTCACCAACACTGAGTCCAGAACAGACCACGGTCCTGGGACCCGAGCACAGCAAAGCTGGGACTCTTCTGGGGTGATGCTGAGGGCCCGTTGCACATGCAGGTGGGTGCCTCCTCCCCCACTAGAGAAACAACACACACAAATAGCCACACACACTGCTTCAGGTGTGGAGGAAGATGGCAGAAGAATGATAAAAGGACACTGCTCAGTGTCCCCACCTCCAGGTGGAGGTTTAAGATTGAAATGCCTGGATGGTCTTACTGGCTTGTAGCCCTCAAAGAGCCCCATATCTGGCTGTTAGTGTATTCCCGAGCTGACGACCAGCACAAGCATCCACCACGCTGCCCAGTATCACGTCTGCTGGTGCTAGAGAAAGTCCAGCCATTCACCGTGGATGAGGCATGAGAGGACATCCTTGGCTTCTGTAGCTGAGCAGCAGGAGCCCAGAGGCGATGGGGCATCATTAACATAATACTTTTTACTGTCTTTAACAATTCAGAAAGAGAGAGAGAGAGCACACGCAATCTGGGAAAAAATATGTTTAAACAAGCTGTGAACTAAGCAGATTACTAAGCAGGAAAGCATATGTCAAATTTATTAACTATTAACACTTTTCTAAAACAAGCAGCTGAAGCATATGTATCCAGTGATGTGGAATGTAGTCTTACACTTAAGAGTGCATGATTACATGTACATGTTATCTGAGTTACGATCTTATCTTAGACATGGCTAAAGCTAGATATGTGTAGCCATTTGGAAAAAAAAAAAAAAAATCGTAATTCCCCATCTGAAACAAGGTCAAGCAAACCTGAACAATTACTCAAAACCAACAAAAGGTAGTTACTGGCATACTACAAGCTGATTTTTTTTCTCATAGCAAACCAGACAAGTAGGTGCAATGTATATAACAGTCATATAATCTGGAATCCTTCCAATTAGCAGGTATGCAAATATATTTATACATATTCAGATGCAAAATACTACAGGCAGAAAAGGTTGTGTAGCTTTTAGAAGGGGTGGGGGGAAACCAAATAAGCTATCAAGTACTTCCTTTGATTTGGTGCAGGTTTTTTCCTCAGGATGTGAGCAGTAGCTGGCTGTGTGCTGTTTTCATACCAAATTAGTGTCTTTATGATTAGACATCCAGATGTCATGTAAAATTCCATTGTGAAAACCAGATGAATGGTTTTACATTCTTAAGGACAGTGTAAGCAAACCAATTACCATGGGATACGCCAGCATGTGAAATTCCACATTGGCTACTCTGTGGTAGCTGCTCAGTGTATGGACCTGCAGTATCTGGTTTCAAAGTGCTGTCAGCACAGGCTTTAAGTCCCACCATAAGATACTCATCTATCTCTATGCTCAGCAAACCGTAATTATTAAAGGTGATTCAAAAGTTAAGATACATCATCCTTTAAATCCTCAGGTTTTTTATAATGTTCAATGTATCTTCGCGGGAGAGATCTTCTCAACAGACCATGCTGATCCCTACTCTTCCTTTCCATCTCCTTTCTCCACACACATATTTCAGCCTCCTGCCTACTCAACACGAGACACTGGTAGAGGCAAGTGCCCTTTGCAGAGGCAAGGCAAGAACACGGTGTGCTCTCCCTAAAGCACTGCACGACAGTGCTGCTATTATGCTGATCAATAGAATAGAAAGTACAAAACACCATCAAAGAAGAGGAATAAATATGCAGTAAACAAAAAGAAAATTGCATATTTACCCATCAAATCTCTTAGGTTTAGTATTCTTAGATATTTTTTTTTTAAAGCTATCAATTATCAGAGTAGCAAGATTTTTTTTTTTTTTAATTTCATGGAATAATTTGAGAGCCTTTTCAAAAGCTCACAAAAGAAACATACATAGCTTTATTCTTAGCTTCAATTCTGGTTTCTTCTGATCATTTTAGTATACAATATTAATTCTCTTTTATTAACTACCAATCAAATAACAGTATTTTTTAACTATAAATTACCATGTAACAGTAAACAAATTCTTATCCTGCAAACATTCTACAAAACATAATTTTCTAAACTTGGTAATGCTAAAACTCATTCTGCACACAGACCATCCTTCCAGATAACTATACCACGCATTACCAAAAATTAAAGATGCCCCATACATTGTAGGCAGCTGCCCTTTTCACATAATACTTTTAAGAGAGAAGCATTAAAAACCTAGAGCATATTGAGATAAAGTTTTGAACTCTTGGAATGCAGTTAGATTCAGAAATCAAATACCCAACATCATCATCAGGACAAAGATTTGTTTCTTTTCCGTTACTCTTTTTTTTTTTTTCTTTTTTTTTTTAAGCAATATGCAGGTATTGTGTGTCTGTACAAATGAACAATAAATTTTTAATGTTTTACTACATGTCTAATTTTTACATATCAATTTATATTTTTTAACATACTTAGGACTACACAACTTTCTGGTGCATAGCATCATCAGAAGAATAATTTTATATATTTTTAAATAAAACACTACAAAGTGCTTTCTGTGACTGTAAACAAACTAAGAGAAGGAGTAGAAACATTTTAAAAACACTTTAAAAAATTTAGGCGTGGTAAGTAATTAACTATTTAATAAGTTATTGCGGACTGTTCATGGTATGAACGCAGACAGACCAGTGTACCATTTTTATGAACCATTCATTTACAGTCCTTGCTGTTAAAAAAAAAAGTTTGCTAAACTTTTCACCATCTATGCTATGTAGAGGATTTTTACCAATGCAGCAGATTTTACATTTTACATTTCTAGTAGAATATTCTACTTGAAAGTTCTTCAAGCAAACACAATCTGGTAATTCGACAGCTGAACTATCTGCTCATTAAGTACGATCAGTAAATACAGTCTTAATTATATTTGGTGTTTTGCCTTTGTAATTACCCAAATGGTTAGGAAAATGCCGGTTTCCTCAACATAAAATACAACGTGCTAAGAGAAAAGGGCACCTTTTGGCATGTACATTCTCTCTGCTTCAAGTACACATATAAAAAAAAATACTCTGCAATAGATTGCCTTTTCCTTGTATGTACCTTTCATTGGCGTGTCACTGATGTTTATACGTGTAGATAATCCCAGGAGATGTTCCTTCTATTAAACAGAATCGAAAAAGGAGAGATTTGCTAAATAAAAGAACTTCAGTTAAATCAAGAAAAGCATCCCATTCAGAAAAAAAAGCCATTAGCTGCATTGGCTATCCTGCAAACTACAACCGCAGACAGAGCTGAGCACGGAAAGAGCGTGTAGTAGAGACAGAAAATAAAGTGATTACCATTAAGCAGAAAGTCTCACACAGCAGCCTTTATTCCAGCAATTACAGAGCAGAAACTCAGTACTGCAGAAGTAGCTCACCTGCTTCTCCACGGGCCAGAATTAGTTTTGGGCAAGTACACTAGACAGGGCACTTTTCAAGATTTTCAGTATATGGCATTGCATGGACTCCCATTAGCTGCCTTTCAGCCGTGTGGGAGCATGCCAGCAATTTTAAAAAGCTTCCAACTCTCTGCCCTGCAGGTTTTGGCAAATTTGCAAGAGTGGGGGAATCATTACCTGCAGACCCTTTCCACTGTAGAAAATGTAAGCAATGCATACATACTAGTACATTTATTTTACATTATTTATGTGTGAATGACCCTGTGGGGAAAAAATAAATACCTGATTATGCTATATATTATTATGTTTTATTTGGAGGAAAAGACTATTTCGTTTTTAAAAAGCATGTTTAATTTTGTGCTTTTCAAAGCTTGTCTTTCAATCTTGATGTTACTTGGTATAAAGACATTTAAGACTATGTTTTAAACCCCCAAAATGCAGAATCATACCTTATGACATGCCTGACTCTACCTGACCACCCTTTTTTTGTAATAAGCAGCAGCAGTGGATGGGCTTCCAGAAGCAGCAGTGGGCAGATTTGTATTTGATTATCATTGTTACAGATGCTTGCTGCCAGCAAACAGACCACAGAATTGTGCCACATCTCAGCACATCTTGGCTCCATCACAGCCAGACTGACTTTTCCAGCTCCCTCCTGATCTCCGTTACCCAGCCCAAGCCTCTTGCAGCAGCTTCCCAATCTCACTCGCATCCTCCTGACTTGTTTCCTCCTATTTATTTGCTTTGGTCAAATTGCAGCCCTTTCTCCATGTCCACGTTTCTCTGAAAACTTCCTAAACTGCTATAGTTTGAAGCCTGCATCACATAAAGAAGAATTAACAGAAAACTGGGCTCCATAATTTGCTGTGGTTTCTTTGGAAGGTTTTGATTGTTGTTTTTAAAATGCCGAGTTAACAGTCTTCCTTGCAGATACTGTCCCAAAGTAGAAGGAATGCTAGAAATATTTTCTCATTTAAAAATAACCTAAAAAAAGGAATAAATGAAAGCATATCCTAGAAATATGGTCCTTTTTCCCTTTTCTAAAGCCATCTATACATAAGAAACAGAGAGCAAAGTAATATCACAGGGAGATACTAGTATATTCCCCAGTAAAGTGTTTCTGCAACAATTTCAGAAGCTTTCTTCTTGTAAAGCATTCAAATAATTTATGGAACTATTTTTTTGAAATTGTATTTTAATTTCCCCTTTCAATTTTCAATAACATTTTTCTATGAATGTATTTGTTGTTCTGGCAACTTGTCCACATCATGGCTTAAAAAAATGATGTGTTGAGGATTAGTAGTATAAGCATCTTTGGGAAAAACATAACAAACAAGAAGAGAAAGCCACATTACATTTTTCAATATCATGAAAGATAAATATTGATTGGACTTTATCAAAAAATGAAAGTTACTTTTTCTTGGAGCAAACTTTGTATTTTAACATACAGTTAAAATACGTTAAAGCAAGAACCTGACAGCACTACAGCATTTCATTTTACAAACTGGAAAGCATTACAATGCATTTAAAAAAAAAAAAGTTTTAAGTGCTAGTCTATGCATATTTCATGCTGTAATATGCAGACAACCATCAAATACTAGCTGTGGTTAAGACGAATATTTCTACTCCCTGTTCTCAAAGTTTACAGTGTCCTATTACCTTCTACATAGTCCTCCTGCTGTGAAAATTTAATGCAATTTGTATTAAAATACAAATATTCCTCACCAGTCTACACGCATGAACCACCATTTCCCTCTTTCTGTGCAATCGACATGGCTTCCTACTAAAACTGTGTTGATATAAAAATATCATTTCCTCCAAGGTTTTGTTCAATGACTCTTTCCGAGTAGGGTACATACAATACCCTACATAAAATAATTCAATAATTTAAAGTAAATTATTACATTATTTAATACCATGCAAAGTCAAATGCAAGAATACAAGTTTTACATCTTTAAAGGGAAGAGTATCTTTTTCTGAGTAGAATTGAACAGTGGCAATTCAGTTTTACCTCCCCATCAGTGTCACTGTCACATAGGTCTGAAAAGACCTCAGGTCATTTATATCAGATTATTTTACTATTAAAGTCATAAATTTTTAATTCTGAAAGCCAAAAGCTAAAGTATAATTTTTTTACATAGCCTAATACACCTTTCTGAAAGAATATTAGATGCCTTAGCACACTGTATATTTTCTTCACTTCTAGAGCTGAAGCTAAATTTGCTGCACAAACATTGTGCTCATGATTTGAAGTAAAGAAGCATTTCCTTGGAAAATTTAAAGATTAGTATTAACAAGGTTGGGTAGAAATGCTAATTTTTTGTTTACTAAAGGGACAGTCACGAAAGTGAAAAAGGTCTTGAAGAAGAGAGGGAAGCAGTAGAGAAGAAAAAAAATAATTCAGCATTTAATTTTCAGCAGCTTAAAGACAGTTTGCAATATCCTCAGGGGAATGCCAAAAAGTATGTTTGTTTATTTGAATTTCTTGCTTTACATCTAACTCTGCATGCAAGAAGGTTTTGGTTTTGTTATAAGAAAACAGTGACTATAAATCCCACAGATACACTTAAATACAGGAAAGCATGCTGAAAAGGAGGCTGAGCTCCACAATTTATTGGGTGCCAAGGACACAGAAAACTGAATATTAGAGGTGAAACAGGCAAATTGCAGCATTTAACTGAGGTCCAGTATTCACATTTTCACTTTCTTTGTGGAAAAAAACAAAATTATCTGAGTCACCCATTGGTCCTAGTTTTGGCTGCGATAGAGCTATTTTTTTCTTCTTAGCAGCTGGAATAGTGCTGTTTTGGATTCAGTATGGGATTTGGTATAAGAATAATGTCGATAATACACTGATGTTTTTTGTTGTTGCTAAGAAATCAAGGACTTTCCAACTTCCCACATCCTGTTAGTGTGCAGGTCCACAAAAAGCTGGGAGGGGGCGTGGCCAGAGCACTGGACTCAAACTGGTCAATGGAATATTCCATATCCTACAACGTCCTGCTCAGTACAGAGATGAGGGTTGATGGGGAGACTCTCTCTCACTTCTGGGATTGAGGTTTTGGGATTTTCTCTCCTCTGGGATAGCTAGCCAGGAACGGGCTGAACATCGGTCAGTGGGTCATGAGCAATCACATCGTGCACTACTCATTTGTATTTTCTATTATTACTATTATTATTTTCATCATTATTATTATTATCATTAAAATTTATTTTATTTCAATTATTAAATTGTTTTTTATCTCAACCTACGAGTCTCCCTTTACCCTTCCAATTCCATCTTCCATCCTCCAGGATGTTGGAAGGTGAGCAAGAGGCTGCGTGGTGCTCAGCTGCTGACTGGGTTTTAACCACGACACCATCTCTGAGCTGGAAGATAGGGAAATAGCTGTTTTTCTCTTCGTTTTTTCTTCTTGTCTTCTAACAAATTGACCAAGCTCCAAATAAACAAAAATCATAAAAAACAGAGAAGGGAATACATTAAAAAAAATAAACCCAGAGTCAGAAAATCAATATATAGAAATTATTCATATCTGCCTGTGAAAACTTCTAGTCTTCCAGGAGTCCTTTATAATACTGAAAGGCAAAAGCAATAGCATATCCCTTTTAACAATAAAAAAGAGAGATAAAGCTATGTTTACTTTAGCTATCTCATTTTTAACAGCAGTTTCTCCTCCACTTTCCAGCAGCCACAGAACAAGTTCTCTATTACCATGTAATATGGACACCTGTAAGCTTGATGAAGGGCCCTTTAGAAGAGACACGTGCCAACACACATTCATACTTCACAGCCCCAATCACGACTACAGACATGAAGGAGAACCATAATACTTTACAGAACCATCAACATCAGAAATAAGATCCTAAAAAACGCCCGAGACAACAATCTCAACAGCTAGCTGTTGCAGCCACAGGTCTGGGTACTTGCTCCTGGAGCCCAAGGAGTTCATACTGAAACAATAACCCTAAATCCTGTTTGAAAGGTATAATCTACATCCTATAACAATCTAATCCAGGGTGCTGGTGACTGGCATTAAAGTATGGACTAAGGTTTTCACAAAGCATAAAGTACCAAAGCACTTTAATACCTCTGTTGCTACTTACAGCCCACACAAGAATGCAACACAAAGTCATTAGATCGGTACAGAAACCATTAATTTGATTTTGGCAGTAAGTAAAGCCTAGTAACTTGGAAACTGCATCAAACAGATGGTCTTAAAGAATTTTTAGGTAATGCCCAAGTAGTCTGCATGAGACTTACATATTTATATAAAAAGATAGGTCAGGAACAGCTGCAAAATTAATCAAACTCCTTGTTTATCACTAGCATAGTTCTGAAGTGCATTAGGAATGTATGAAAAATATATTCATTCAGCACTTAGAATTCTTTTCCCTAAAAACGTATTTTGGATAAACTTTGGACTATTCCTTCCTTTCCAATTATTTTCAACCTATTGCCCTAAATTACTAAGCCAAATTGAAGAAAAATAACAGCTCTGAAGACAGAAAACCCTCTGGATTTACTAGAGCAGAGAGATCACCTAGAATTCCAATATTCTTAAGCATTCAGTAAGACATAACAAGCTACAGGACAATAGCTTTAATAAGATTCATATGTTGTTAACCTTCTGAAGCTTGCATTTCCACTTTCAAGCATGGGGAATCCTCACCCATCGCCTGAGGGAGCGCACATACTGCAACGTGCTCAGAGATCCCTCTGTCCTGGCAATACCCACATCGCACATACCTTCACAGCCCTGCAATAGGCACATTCAGACTCACATTTTGCTATTCAGGTCTCTGGAAGAAAGTCTGTACAATCTTGGCCCTTCCACATCCAGCATACCCTTTCTTCACGTATTCCCTCTTTAACATTTTGGGGTCTTTTTCTGTCATTCGTTCCTTCTTTTTGTTGTATCCTCTTTGTGCTCTGTTGTCTTTTTGACAGACTTACAGTTCCCCTAGACAATGTTATCTAAACTGTCTAGATAAATGAGCTTCTCTTTCCCTTCTTATTTCAGCCAGGCCTGTCTTTTGAGTATTATCTTTGTTTTTTCCGAGGCTCGCAGACTTGAGTAATTCCCACGAATGGGCACACTTGGTATTTCTGTAAGTGAGGAGAGCCCCAGGTCCCTAGAAGCACACTGTGGGTACAGCACATCTGCTATGCCAGGCCAGAGTATAAAGCCAAATTCCAGATTTACTACTTGAGTAATTCCCAGTGTCAGCTTTCAACTCCAGAGTACAGCAGCACAAATTTTGCTGGAGCACAATTCTCTTGCCAGACCTTTTTTTTTTTTTTTTTTTTTCAGCTATTCAAGCCAATCCAAAACCTAAAGGTGATTACAAAGGATGATTTTATACAAGCCTCTTTAAGAAATCTCTTCTTTTTTTTTTTTCCCCCTCCTTTGTCTCTAATTTCTGCCATGAAGATTTGCAACTTCAGATGTACTTTAACAATCTCCATAAGCACTATTATAAATAACAGGAAAGAGAGTTAAATGGATTGATTGGAATAGATGAACTACACTTTCAATATGCTCACATTTCAGATTTCTCTTCTCCTACAGCTTTGACTTTTCTAGACTGTTGAAACGCCCTGTGACGTTGCTTCTTCATTCTGTGAAGTTGCACCTGAACACCATCTCAGCACTGACCACATTCCCCTCATCTGGAATGTACTGAGGTTTCTGAAGGCTGTAACCAAAACTTTTTTTCCAATGAGAGGTCTGGTTACTGCTGGAACTTTAATTTAACCTTATTCATTCTTATTTCACCACTTCAGCCAATGATGACTATTGACAATTCCCTCTCTCCAAAAAACTTTACTGGTGCAAAGCCAGTACAATTTCCACCACCAAGTTCTAATCACAGCTGCTTTAAATTCATTTTTGTGTCAATAAGACCTCCTTGAGGGCTCAGTTAGTGCTATCAGAAACTCATCCAAGTAAACATATTTACCAGCTGACTCCATTAGAATGGGTACAGCTACAAACAGTGCACACCAAAAAAATAAGGATCAACTTTTCTGTAGAAGTCTATGACATAGCCAGAGTGGAAATCAAAAGTCATAACAATCTCTATACTGAGTGACTGTATAGTCACTGGAGTCTTAGAATGCTTTACAGATATAAAATTGGTTCAGCAATTTTATTAATGGTGAACAAAGCTCATCTCATCAGATACCAAGCAACTTCAATGCCTTTCTTACACAATGTGCCTATTCCAAGTACTGAGGATGCAGAAATGCAACAATAAAAACATTATGGCTGCAAGGATGTTCCAGGGAATGTGTTGAATTTTGTAGTTTTCCAGTTGATATTCAACTCCAATAGCAGTCCTAAGTCAACCACAGCACAACAAGAAAATGGGCTACAGCTTAAAGAAGAAAGGTTATTTCCCAGTGCAATACAGTTCTTGGAGAGGCACGATCTTGCAGCCTGCCCTTCTTCTTCAAAGCCTCTTGTCTTTTGAGGAACAAAAAACATTACAGCCCTTTATACTCTGGAAACAGCATGAAAGAAGTCAAGACAAATTCCTCTCAGCAGCTACTGCTAAATGGGAAGTTTTCCAAACTTCACCCCTCGGGACACGTTCACCTGCAGCGAAATGTGTCCAGGGGCAATGCCTCATGGAGAACTGCAGTTCCCAGTAAATAACTTCTCCTTCCTTCTCATCTAAAAGCATCAAACCATAAGCACGAATAGCACGTTGTACTATACAGCATTAAAAATACATTAAGTAATAAAAATTATGTAATTGTAAGCACCTTAGCCATCAAATTACTAGTATAACCAATATCCAACAGTATTAAAGCTATTAAGACAGAAACTCTGGTAAGCTACTGATGTCTGGGACAGTAATACCCAGTAAATAGCGAGCGTACTCTGCTCCATCCTGCTCTGCAGAGCTGGGTCATTGCTACATGCACCAAATTTCCATTTCATAGTTTACACCCTTCTACTCTCTTCCAGAGGCAGTCCAGCAGCATTTCTCCCTCACCCCAGAGAACTGCCTGAACTGAGTAGCCATATACTTAGGTTAATGCTAGGAGCAGAGTGATGTGAGATGAGGGACAGAGAATCTCATCACAACTCACAGCTCCCAAACAACACAGCACTGGGAAGAAAGCAGATTTGTAAGGGGGAAGAAAAACCCAGCCTCACACCTCAATTCTATAAAAGGAATACAAGACTAAATTCTATCCCACAGCATATAAGTTTTGAGTGACACTTATATTATTATAACACATATTATCTTTAAGAAAACCATTAGGTAAAACTTAAGCTTATCCAAAACACACCCAGACTTCTCTTGCCCCTTGCTCTGTCTGCACTCTGCAGGAGCCTCTATCAATCTGATTTTTTTTCATAATCTAAGCTTGTTTTACAGGTCACCAATTTAATTTCTCAGTGCTTTAGGTTCTCCACTATTCTCAATTAGAATAACATTATATCCATCAATCCCTATCTCTGAATCTTCAGCTTTTCATTTAGCCTCACAGCAGTCTCGATCAGAGCTTTTCAACACCTTATCAACTGCAACCATGTTGATTAAATTATACCATCCATTTGCTAATATCTACTGAGCCATTACTAAATATGTCCAATTTTGTTTGCTAACGCATGTTTGTGTCTCCCTATGATGTGAAACCAAATACAGGCAATCCTGCCTATCTCCTGTCTCATAGATACCTGCAAATAAAACAAAATATCATACTTTTATTAAAACTAAAAATGTATAATTAGAGGGAAGGAAGGTTCCATATTATATCCTGTATCAACTACTAATGAGAAAATTTCCTTACTCCCTCTCCCCTATTAAGGAACTGTTATTTTCCCATTAATTAAATATAGCTAAAGAGAGACCTAATTACAAAACCACTACAATGGAAGCATTACTGTCTTAAAGACTTAGAGGTTATTCTATATATTGTTCTCATTTTAGTAGGGTTTTATCCACTCCTCCATTTTTCAGTCATTTTCACAGTTCTTCCCTCCTCTGAACCCATGCCATTGTCATCATCCTGTCAGGCAAAAAAAGTTTCCATTAAGCAGCAGCACTCCTTTGCTCAAAGGATTCAGAAATATGTCACTGCAGGACTAACATGAGTATAAAAAATTAACCTCTTCACATTTGTCTTCTCTGCAAAATGTATAGATGCAACACCTACATTACAGCCATCGTCCATCATCCATTCAATAACACGACAGCGTTCTCCACCAGCAGCCCCGCACAAACCTGCTCGGCCTCCCAGATCTCTGGCTTCCCAAGCAGCACTTGTGATCTCAGGTACTTAACCACATTCTAGTGACCAGCAAAAGTAGCTAACATCAGCCTGTAATATTAAAAATACAGAAGAAAAGGAAATTAACCTGCTGCAAAACCAGGACATCGTTATCACTCTTAAAAAAAAATTCAGTGCATTGACTACTATGTAAATTTCTGATAAATAAGAGTAAAATATACCTGTGGGAGCCTAACTAGTAGGTGAGAGAACTGAAAATACATGGCTTTATGAAAACAAGGAATAACACCATAAATATATTTTAAAAGCTTGCTGCACACCTAAGAGCTTTCTGAGACCTCTTGAAGGGTCACCTCACTTCAGAAGAGGGTAATAGGACAGACAAAAGCACAGAAACAGGCGCTGAGAAATCCACATTCGAATCTCAACTCTCCTACTGCCTTAACTATCCATTAGATCAAAAAGAGGATGTCATTACAACTTCTATGTTTTACACCAAATGTCATCCTTCCTACTGAATTTTCAATTCCTACTCTGGTGCAAGGGTGTGACCTTTATATTTCCAGCTATCAGCTGGAAACTACTGAAACCTAAAGGACCTGGACTTATGCTGCTATTCCAAAAGGGACAAAGTGTGGCTCTAAAAATAGGTTTTCTTTCCTTGGGTAAATTCTTAAAACACCCTTTTCATACTTAAAAGGCAAAGGTATTTAAAATGCTTTTATTCTCCGGAGGTTTGTTACTGCGTTTCTATATCACCTATTGCTGGAGATCAGTGGCACTAACCACTAAAATAAAACCAGCACATAGGTGTCTCTGATAGTTCTTCGCATGCTTCAATACAGTCCAGTGTGTGTGCCTGGAACAGCTTTTAGCAGCTGTTTGACATCTCCATCAGCTCTCTAGTTAAGCCTTATCTCCAGCACAAATGCTAACATCTTAAACTCAGCAGCTTTTCTTCAGTAAATGTCTAGAACTGCCTTAATCATAGGATCATAAAAATTGGCAGGGACCTCAGGAGGCCTCTAGTCCGACTCCTGCTCAAAGCAGGGTCAGCTCTGAAGTCAGACCAGGTTGGTCAGGGATTTATCTTGTTTGGTTTTGAAAATTTATTGGGATGAAGATGGGGCACAGCCTCTCTGGGCTACCCATGCCACTGTTTGGCAGTCCTCATAGTGAAGAGCTTTTTCTCATATCCAGCCAGAAACCTCTCTTGCTTGAGTTCATGTCCCTTGTCCGATCATCGGTGGACTTTAAGCATCTATAGGATTAGACAGACCGAAGGCATCAGTGAAGTTTAAAACATTAGACTAACAAATGTTCGTCTTCATTTTCACTCTCATTCTTTCTCTCTTTTTATTGAATACTGTGTTTCAGATGCTCTCAACATCATTAACTGTACTAGCCACACCAGTGGTTCTTGGATGATCCACTTCATTTAGTTTACAATCATTCTGCTTCTCTAAACCTTAACCGTAATAGGAAAAGAAAATAGATACAACAATTTAATAATAAATAAATACATTAAAATAAAACTTAATTACTGTGAAAGAACCCTATGATATTGTAGTACTCCAGCTAAAGAAATATCTCATGAGATTATTCTTTTACTTATTTTCTTAAATGATTAAAATATCAGATAATTATGTTGGTTTTCAGCTGACATCCACTGCTCCTGTGACTGTTCTCCTGTCCCTTAGCATGGATCCACAGCACCTCTCGTGTGATACTCTATGTTTACACATAGTAGATATATATACATATACATTTATCTTAAACTTTATGAATGCAGGACTTAAAGAGATCTTCCAGGTCATGAAGTCCAGCCTCCTGCTATTACAAGCAATTGTATTATTTTATGCCTTTCAAAGATTTAGTGCACAGTCCTTAGTGTAATAAGAATTTTTTCCTTGCTAGCTGGACAGCTATTCCAAAAATCTCACTATGCTGATGTAGAAAACCTTTTTTTTAGGGAGACAGTTATCTTTTGTCAGTTCTGTGTATTAGAGTCAGACCCAAATCTGATTGGTGCTTAATTATCTGCATTTATCTCTCAGAGGTTATAATTAACAAAACTGCAGGACCCTCTCAACTAATGAGCCTTCAATGCAGCGCTTGGCCAGATAACATTTCTGTGTCAATCACGTCAAAACCAAGTTCCAGTTAGCAATAGTTGAAGTTCTCTGTTTATTTTTTTCATTTCTAAATGAGAAATCATTTATATCTATCACAGTGCTTTTCCAAGTACTAGGATGTATTTATCCCACCAGTAAGCAGACCAACCTCCATGGAAATTAATATGCAAAGTTTCAGCTACAGTATGGTAAAATTCACATTAAAAGGTTTGTTGTTTTGGATATAGCAATGTATAATGTGATTCAAAATACAGTATTATACTGACTTAACTCATCACTGATATAATAATTCTACACCACATCAATACATTTAGTAAATACGTAGTAAAATTGTAAATAAAGCAAATTAAGCCGAAAGCAAAATGCAAGTGTGATCACTGTCCATCATCCTCAGTCAGCTGCAGAGTCACAGTCCAGCTGACATTGCAGAAAATGGATTTGTAGAAAGAACTGCACGTGTGGCCCATGGGACAGTGTTGAAAGGATGTCATGTACCCCGCTCAAACAAGCTGGCTGAGTGGGTAAATGTCATTCACAATTCAGATATTTAGTCTAAAAACATTATCTCAGCAAGCAAAAGCAACTATCTTGTTTTACAATACACTGTATCCATTGAGTTGCACAGTGATTTTAGCTAGAAAACCTTAAATACTTTGTAAGCTCAGGGAGTTTTCAAACCCTAGCTCCTTCGTTGCAAATATGTACTTTGACAGATGAAAACATGATGCAATGTGGGTTTTTTAAAGCAAAGAGAGTAAATCATAACATTCACTTCTTCGATGAATACAAAAGAAATCTCACAAACTTTGGGACAATATGTGTAAGAAAATATATACAAGAGGGTGAGCCCACCAGTTCTTGAAACACTTTAAGCAGTCCAAGAAGGATGGACAGGTCACGAAAGAAACCAAGCACCACCATTCCCTCCTGCACCATTTATCAAATCTCCATGCAGGGCAGCACAGCTGCATGTGAGGCATAAAGCTGCCCAGTAAAACCATCACTGTTTACCAAAACGATGGGAAAATCAGCAGAAGGGGGTTGACCGACACATGGATGCTCCAAGGGGAAGACCTACAGAAGTTGGGTGATTGTCTCACCAGATAAGTAAATATGACAACACTGCAAGACCATGCACGAGTGAGTTACTAAAGAGACCAAGCTCGGTTAGGAGAAATAACTTCTGTGGATGACCAGAGCCCAGGGAAGAAAAAGCCAAGACAGTTAACAAAAATCATCACAAGGAAAACAGATTTTAAGCGTAGGATTGCTGGAGGCTAACAACAATTTTATCAGGCTCCCCAGTTCTGTGATTGCCAACCATCAGGGTTGAATAGGTGTCAAACAATGCAGCTATCAGCACACAAGATTTTTATGGATTTACCAGCTTATCTAAGAAACAACTGCGAATCCCAAAAGAAGTCTTTAGGCTGAGGTTCTGTACTACCGAGCTGATGCCCTTTAACACACAGGATGGAGGCGGAGTTTGGTAACAGCCTCAAAATTAAAGACATAATTACCCACCTACAGAACCCTAGACCTAAAATGACATTATTGGGATGGTATCATCTAGTCTACTGAAAATTCCTTAAATTCTGTAAAAGAAGAGCAAAAAAATTCCTTAAATTCTATAAATGAAGAGCAATGCCTATTGCAGATTCATTTAATTCAGAGCTACCTCCCTCTTTCTTTGGCATTAGGCTTTTAAACAGTGCTTCTGTACATCCAGCATGCTGAACTCACCTGCCTGAGCTACTTAACTGCAGCTTTTTAATCCTTCAGTAAAAGGGACTTAAAAACTGACCTTCAACAAACAGAAACTGGCATTTGACTACAATTTGGATTTTCAGTGAAAATAGCATAATACTACTTTCAGGACACAAGGGAAGATAACCAATAGGACACACAGCGCTGTGTCCAGTGATGTACAGCGATTCTTTGCTTTTGAATATGGAGAAATAGGTTTTCTTCAAGCAACTCCCTCACAAAATGTACATGAAGTGGAGAGGTCTGACACAGAAAAGGATGCCTGCTGGTTATCTGGCAGTGGTCCTGTGTTATGTGGAAGTCTACTAGAGTTTTACTTGAGACAGACATTTTTAAATACAGATATTAATTTTATTTTATTTCTTTCTTTGCAAATCTAAGAATGCATACATGGATTAGTGAAGAGGAAAAAAAATCACTATTGGTTAGAGCCAAGTACATACAGACCTTCAGTAATATATATAGAAAAAGTTTCCTCTCTTTAGACCCAATCTAAAAGACATCACTTCTGACCTACAGCGTTCAGTGCTCAGAAGTGAGGCAAAAGCAGATTATCAAAGCCCCCCAATTTCCTGAACGACATGGACATGAAGGCACAGACGCACAATTGTGCCAGACACAGCTACGGGGCTGTGTGCTATTATCCCTCAGCTGCTTGAGAGCAATTCTCTGGCTGGAAATAATCATCCCCTCCAGAGAGTCTGCAAGCAAACTCTAATCTGCTTCAGTGCAAGTTCAACCAGCTCCAACCATATTCACTGGATATTAAACTAAGTGGCTTAAACTAAGCAGATGAGAACCTGCATCCTACGCATGGACTAAGGGAATGGTAACCTCCAGCCAGCGGTCTGAACAAGCCTTTAATTGTTTTCACCTTCAACACCTATAGCAAAATCTGCAAAATGTCAGACAACCCAAGACAAAAACTAACAAGCTATTTTTTAACTGTGATCTAAACTAATTATAAATCACAATCTCCAGATATGAAAAAACAATGACATAAAAAGTACTTCATATATTTTAATATAGATATTGATACAATTCTAGATATATACAGCAATGTTTATATGTCATATAGATTCTATGTATCATACAGGAAATATATTCACAATATACCTGTCTTTTCCACTTCTATTCTTCTCTCCCTTTTTGCTTCAATATGAATGCTTGCAGGGTAAGTTTTAGATAAAATTTGCAAATATTACAGCTAAACCAGATATAAAAGAAGATAGACTGATAATTGAATTTTGAAAGTACAATAGCAAGTCATTTATGATATTTTAACATTATAATGGCAATTATAATGTAAATAACATTTACAGAACATTGTATAACGCTATTATTAAAACATTTAAATAATATAGTTATTTAACACTTCTAAATCTGTTCTTTTAGATCAGAATATTTTCTTGCCCTCCTTGAAGAATGTAAAAATCTGCCTCTACATCGTTTAGCCTAACAGCCGATGGAATTGTTCTCCACTCATTTGTTCTCCTATGGAAAATAAAGCACAAAGCATTTGTTCCAAAAAATAGTTGGACACATTCATTTTAGTCATATAGTATTAAGCTACTGCTGGTAGATAATTAATCTTCACGTTTCATAATACAGTGTTCTGATAACTTTTAGTTTCCAGTTTACTTACTCCAAAAACAGAACCCATATCACAATTTTCAGTTAGCTATGTTTCATGTAATATATTATTCAAAGTTGTGCTAAGATCTGATATCATTAATATGACAAAAGATTCCAGATATGGCCACCTTTGGAGACTAAAATTGCTTCTGAAGGAAACAAAATAGGACCAAAGGAAGTGTTTATATCCTTTTGCTTGCCAATTAATTTTAACTTCTTTTTATTAAAACAAAACCAGAGCTTATGTTTGGATTTTTATAGTTCTTTGTGTTTATTAGTTAGGTAACCCAAAGCAAATATTTTTCAGGTAAATACATGACATTGAAATAGACCCAGAATCATGTAGAGAGGCTTCTAACAGCCATTCCATGCATGAAAAGGGGAAACAAGGACAATGAAGGCTCAAAGAAACAAGCTGCAAAACCAAAATATGAAGAACAAACCTAGAGGCAAGGGCAAAACAAAAGATAAGAACATAACAACTAAGTACAGTGACAGTGCTTAACTGCAAAAATTACTTGCAAGGAGGAGGAAAAGAAAAGGAGATAAACAAGGGAACAAAACAAGAGAGAAAATGTATGAAAGAACAGGCAGGAAAGAAGAAGAAAAGACTCAAACTTTCGTCAAGTTGAATTGAAGTCTTATATTTCACAGTGTTATACTTCCCTGGAAAACCTGCAAATGAGCAGTTGGAAAGAGGGAGTAAGACAAAAATCCCAACCCGAAAGAGGAGCTATATATTAAAGTAACAGAGAGCTTGTAGAAAATAAATACAACTAAATGAAGACCTACGGAGAAGAAGAAAAAAGAGATAACGGCTGCCCTCAGCTACCAAACAGAGGATGCAGAGAAGGTGGAGAGACTCTCCCCTCAGATGCACAGTGAAAGGACGGGTGGTAACACACTCACCTTGGATGATGGGAAATTCTGACTTGATACAAGGAAATAATTTATTTTACCATAAGGTGATAAAACACTGGAACTGGAGCGCAGAGAAGCGGTGAGATCTCCGTCTTTGGAAAGCTTCAAAACCCAACTGAACGAGGCCTTGAGCAACCTGCTGTAGCTAGATCTGATCTGAGCAGAAGGCTGGACTGGATGATCTCTGCGGGTCCCTTCCAACCCACAAGAGTCTATGGTTCTACACGAAAACCCTTTTCAGAGTGGGAAATCTTCACAGTTTGGTATAATTTTTAACAAGAAATTAATCTTCCAGCTAGCGAGATTAAATATGTTTTCCCCTTGGTTTCACACAAGAGATCTGACCTTTCACAGGAAATGTGATTATTAGATGAAAACAATGAATCTGTGAGGGTGAAGGTCACATATTTGTCTTTTGAAATAAATTCTTTGTGTATTATCTGAGTTGCTCAGCTGCAAATGTGCAGGCAGTCATATGACATGGTGATAACACCTTTATTTACAGAATTTAAGGCTGCACCGAAAGCAGTGAATAAATGATGAGTCCATTGGTGAAGACATTCACCAATTAACAAACAGCAGCTGTTTGTCTTCTTTTCTTAGGCTACAATTGATTAAAATTGCATGCTTCATTTAAGCAGAATTCTCTTGTACTTTACCAAAGGGGGAGAGAAAACTTCTTGCAAATAGAGTAGTTTCTTTTCTGATTTATTGAACATCTTTCCAACTGAATACAAATTAGAAACCTATTCTGTTTTGTTGTAATATGCAGACAGTATTTTAAAAATCAGAGTTCAAATATTTTGAATGTTAATCAGAAATAAACTGTAACAAAAACCAGTTGGTGCAACAAGTTATTTCAGGCTTAAACTATATTTCCTTTTCTATTTAGTCCACATGTGTATATATACACAGATACACACACAAACACACATATGTATATTATATATAACATATATTAGATAGTACGAACTGACATGTTAGTATTAAGACTTTCTGGGTGTTAGATCAAGCTGAGGACTGCTATGACCCAGCACGGTCTAATCTGCAGTGCAACCAACCTACAGCAAAACTGCTTAAGGAGATTTCTGCTTTTTGTGCAGTGATGAAATATAAAAGCTTAAATGCAGTTGGAAAGTATCTAAACAGGGAGCAAAAGCTGATGATGACATCTCAGCTATTCAATGTAGTAGGCAAAGGCAGAGTAAGATGCATTGACTGGAGACTGAAACTAAGGCAGTATACACCAGAAACAAGGTGTACCTTTTTAACAGGGGTAATTAATCTCTGAAACAATTTGCCTACTACTGCAGTGGATTCTCCACAAGTTATTCCAGTTGAGCCATGAGCAAAAATTTGAAAAGAAAATCCTATTGCTTAGGTTATGCCAGAGATTAGTGGCAGCCTGTAATGATCTGGGCAACTTGTACATTAATACTTTTCAGCTAAAAAAAAAAATATTTTAAGCAAGCTCTGATTACTTGAAAAGCTGAAGGTTTGTTAAAAATGCATGAAGAAATAAGTCTCAGCTTTGGAAGATTTGCTTCAAAACAAATGAATCTGCTTAAGCTTACTTTACTGCATCTAAGTCTCTCAAATATTCCATACAACAATTCTTAAACTCTATCAGTTTTAAACATCAAAAGCATCTATAAAAACGTATGTTCACATTTTAGGAGAGCTCTCCTTCACTGTGGAAAAAACATCTGCAATGCCAACTTGGAGATTTAATGAAAAAGGCTCACGGTAAAAGACCAATTCCTGAAGTCATTTCAGGTGTTACCTAAAAAAAGGCAAAACTAGAACTTCTGAAAAACTTGAAAATGAGTTGCCTGATTCCAAGTAGACATTATTCAAGCCTGAGAACGTTTATTAGGAAAAAACCCCTACTTATTATTTTTATTGTTAATGATTTTCATATTATTTTCATGATGGCCAAACATCTGCTAGTTACAGAAGTTACTCTCACCTCTGTCTGCTTAAGAACCCCCTTTCTGTAGTTGGTCTCATCCCACTTGGCACCTCCAACAGAAATTTTTAACAACTTCAGAAGTACAACATGGTCAAGGCAAGGTATTCATTGATCAGTGTCTCAGACACCTGTAAAGAAATGTAACCTCTATTCTCAATAAAAAATGCTGTCTAAGGAATTCACAGGAAACAGCATGCATGTCTACACTTTCATTGAGAGAAACATTTCTGGTATCATAACCATATTCTTCCTAAATCCAGAAGGCATGAGATAGGCTATATAGAAAGTACACAGCTGCTTTTCCACCTGCTTACCTTCAACGACCAATACTTGGCTAAGGAAAAAAGATTTTGAAAAATAATTAAAAGAAGAAAGAAGGCAATCAAGTTTTACTCTTCATTTTTAAAATTATGTCAGAAAGCACTCTAGAGACTATCATAACTATAATTTAATCTAAAGAATAACTTTAGTCCATATTAGTTAATCTGAGTATTAAAGTAAAACTATGTGATTCCTCTAATGTCTGCTCAGAAAACACATTTCTTTAAGCATTCCTTTTTTTAAAAAAATCTGTCTAAGGAGTCCTTGAATTAGTCACTTCATTATAATTTATAATCTGTACTACTTTCTAGTAGGGAACAGAGAGATAACTGGACTATAAACAAAAGCTCCTTTAGGGCTAGTGACCCTTAATCAATATCTGCAGGGCATTCTTGGCTCCCAGCCACCTTCAACATGCTGTGTAGCACATCCTCTAAAAAGAAAAGAAAGTCTCATATGTTCCTTCAAATATTCCAAACACTTTCCAAATATTTCAGCACATAGCAAGTGATCAGAGATGTTTCTACAATGTTTTCAAAACATATGCATTATCCCTCAAAACAAAACGTCTTCAAGTTCTGCATCACTGCTCCCATACGGATGCATCTGTCAAATCTAGGCAGCAAGATATAATCTATATTGGAATACAGTGATTCTTTTTCAATATAAGCTAAGTCATAAATTAAGATCAGAATTCAAATGCTATAATCACTGTTTTACCAACTAGAGCAGAGCTTTTGCTGTTTTGCTTATGTCCCCAACTAGGGAGATTTAAAATTGTCCCACACAGGAAAACCTAATTTGTAATTGACCTTAACTGTGCCTGTGAATCAGCTGTTCCCATATGAAAAATGGCATTTAGAGACAAGAAAAGACATTTGCACATACAAATACCTCATCTGCACACGTAGTTAAAGCAATATCTGAATATTACACATATTTGGAAAACACGGAAGGGGAACAGTATGTTTTCATTTACAGATCATCTACAAACTTGAATACTAAAATACTTCTAAAATGTGGGAGTGAAGATTTCAGAAGATCAGCAGGTTTTACCACAGATCCAAAGCGAAGTATTAATCAACTATTTACAATTCTGAAGTACAGCATACTATACCTGCTATTTAAAAAAAAAATACTCCTTCAAAAGAGCTGCATTTATTAGAATTTATTTTAACATTTAGATTATTTTTGAATGCTGGGTATAGTCAAAGAGGTATTTATGAAATAGAAAGAAGCAGCCAACTGGACAAATCATAAAAAATGTCAGTACTGATACAGTCTAATTCTGCCACCTAGTGACAAAGTTTCCTACGTAAATTTTCAGAGGACGTTACTATACGTGGCACTACAAAACACATCCATCTGTAGGAAAAGGACCAAAGTATGCAGCCTTTATAACCAAACCATCAAACTCTGAATTTTTACTACCACCACCACTTCATATTTAGTTCAAAGGAAAGGGAAACAGAAAGACTCAGTACTCATTTGTGACAGTACCTAAAAAGTGAGTATGTCATCTAAGCATATGGAAAGTATTGGTTTGTTACAAGTGATTCCAGAACTGCCAAGATATTATTTGGGAGATACCTAACACATAAGCAGGGTAAAAAAAACCCCAACAGCTCCAGTGAATTCAACAGAAGTTGTGCATGTTATCCCTCCATGGACTGACTCTATGTAAGAAATCACACCGTGATAGATCTGAAGAAGGAAGACGTGGCAGATTCCTAGCTATGCAATAGTTCTGAAATTATTCAGGACTTGCGACATCCCCTTCTGAAAAACAAAAATCCTCGTGCAGCAGAGTAGAAAAATATTCCTTGATAATATTTAAAGTAAAAATGTTATTATTCAAGATATTTATTAATAAATTATTTTGAATGTTAATAACATAATGCAGAATTCTAATTTTACATTTTCATTCTGCAAAAGATACATTTACAGCAAATATTCAGCATTTCAATCACTCTCGGCTTTAAAATACTTTACAAATCTGAAGACAGTACCACATTAACTTTGTACCAACATATATATGACGTCATAAGTATGTAACATTGGATCGCCTTTCTTCAACTGCATATTTTAAACACTGTCCTTATGCTCTTCTTCTATTTGTTGCTTCTTCTGGGGCCCAAAGCAACTGAATACAGTGGTGTATCACTGGAGGATGTGGTTTATTGATGATTCTTTTTCCTAAAAATGAATAAATATTTCAAAGCATTACTTTTATAATACAGTGTGTAAAAATATTTTCACATATCAGAAAAAGAATTTTGGACCTTCAATAATAAATTATGTTATCATTTGATTTTGCACTTGTACTTACAATAGGTGCTTGGAGAACCATAAGTACACACAAAAACTATGCACGTATTTTGCATCTATATTTAAGTAGCAGAATCAACTCTTAAATTCACTATTTCATGGAGTAATAATAGCTAAACTTATTGCATTGGATTACTTTAGAAATCTGGCATGGTTGCCATACTAGCACGCTGAGCTTATGCATTCAATTTTAATGCAGTCTCTACTGCTCACTATCAATCTTTCTATACACACAGAGCTCCTCTTACTGAATTTCTTTTCAAAAAATCCAAGATGCTTGCAGGAAGGCTTTGGGCTGCTGCATGCCAACATGCAGCTCAAGTCACAAAGCAAGTAAATCTAGGAAACAAGAAGACCAAAAATTTGGAATAACAATTCAGAAGTTCCCTTCTATTTTTTTTTTTTTTTTTTTTTTCAAAAAAGCATATATACATAATCTAGACAGAAGAAACATGTTGGTATTATAATATATAGTGTTAAAGAATAATGTAAATCATCGTGCACATATGGGTCTACAAAGAGCTGCTTAATTAACCAATAACTGTTCAACCTCAAATACTGAGTTTCCTCACTGTATAAAAGGAAAATCTCTATTTTTGTGATGACAGCAAAAAGCAGCGATGGTTGCCCTCCTGCTGTTATAGCCTGGATGACAAACACATGGTCCCTTGTACTTGCAAAGCACTGCTTTACAAACACACACCCAAAAAGTGACGACAACAAAAATCCATATGCAGGAATTTTAAATTAGGCAAGACATACTCAGTTAAGGCAAGCCATTTTAAAACCTAACCAGCATTTTTGTTTCTGGTTAAACTACTTCCAACAACAAAAATCTGGATATAGAAAAGAAAATTTTGAAAACAAAACGTGACTCTTGATAAGCACTAATATAATGAGAAAAATACATAAATGAGAAAAAAATCTCTGAAGGGTGAAAAGAGACAAGAAAATTTGGCATTATAAATCTTCAGGGAAAACAAGATCCCATAAAAATGGCAGAAGAGTGGAAGAAGCATTTCCAATGATGAGGAAAACCTTGGATTTCGCAAATTATTAGGATGTTTGGCTGGCAAGAAAGTGTTTCTCAAGAAGCCAGTGGGTGAGCCAAACTCTGAAAACAGCCCTACACCCCTGAGGAGCTGGGATGCCCAATCATATCAACACTTGTAGCTGACTCTTAAAAACATCACTTTTACATAAATTTCCTTTCATAAAGGAAAATAAAGCAAACTCTACAGGTGACAGTATCATAAATATTACCTGAACTCTGTAAAAATATTGCTAGGTTTCCTTAAGAAGTTTCCATTTACAGAGGCTGTGAATGGAGTAACCTTAAAAAATTTAAATTGCTCTTCAGTTATGTTTTAAAACATTGCAAGATATACTTACCCGTTTGAAACTACTATGAGAAAGCCAGTAGTGTTTTCTGTGAGCCGTACCAAAACAGTATGAATACTGTATTTTTTTAAGCCAATGAGTAACATGAGTCCTGTTGCATTTAACAAAAAACACTCATTATTTATTCTCTCTGATTCACGCTATACTGCATTCATTCCATTTAAGCCTATGTAAGCTAAACATCAACTCAGCTACTTCTGACAAAAATATGTTACAAATATATTCTTAACATGTTATTAGTTAATTATACCCCTTGGCTGTAAAACTTCTATTATTTTCATACAACATGGTAACCACCAAAAGCGGTGGGCTTAGATGGGAAATAACTATGTTCAGCAACATCCATACAGCGTAACTACCTGATTTAATGTTCTCCACTCAGGTGGTATAAATGCTTCGAGGAAGTTTTTACATCCTCTCTGTGTAAGACATCCCTTTTTCAGGGCACATTCCCTTTCAACATACAGTCTGAATTATTACAGTGTCTAAATTTACTCGTTAGAAGTTCCTGAGCTATCGTGGTAGGTGCCTGCTCTTTTGATAAAATGGTTTCATTTCCCTGAAGAAAAGTTGACTCTCATTACAAAGCCATGAAGCAGCATCTAATTTAAAGGAAAGTCCTCTAAGCTTCCTCTTCCATTATACTTTCACACATTGTCAACTACAGTTTGCGTAGTTTCCAGAAGTATACAATGGAGAATGGTGTATTACCGAACACAAGCCTTCAAGACATAGTACCACCTTCAGAAATCCTAAAAACCAGAAAAACAGCAACCTCATACCACAGGATCTGAGCTCTCCATCCAGCTAAGTTCTTTGGCCAAAGAAACCTTCACAAAGAGATGGGGATCACATAATCCAATCCCTGTTTTATGGTTACATTTCTGCAGCCAACCTGTCTAGGTAACTAGGTCCTACTCAGAGGAACTTAAAAAGTCAAACATTTCCTGAATGATTTTCAAATCCCACTTTACCTCTTTATTTTTGGAGCACAGAGAAACAGTATAAACAAATGATTTATCAGAAGTCTGTATTCCCCCACTCACTCCCACCTATGGTTTTTCTGCAGTCTGGAATAGCAAAGTTTTACTAGAACAGTGAGGCTATTTTTCTTCAAAGTTAACCTAAAACATTTACAGCTGTTTGTGTATAAAGGAATATATTATGCACACACATACTGCATTTCTATTACCATATACATACCTCTACCATTTCCATTTCATTATTTGCTCTCACTTAAATCTCATTTTCTCTAAAGGAAGAGAAAATACTGTCTTCACTGGCAATAGTTAACAGGCAAATTAGCTAAATCTCTGTCCACTGGATGCATTTTAGCAATAGCACATACTCTAACTATTGCTATGGATAAGACAGTTTTAATCACTAATCAATAATTTGTTTGCATGTCATTAAAAATACTATATCTATAAAGAATTAGAAAAAATCTTGCCATTGTGGTCAAGGAAATCACAGAATTTTCTACACTTTAAACCCACTGAATAACAATAAGCGCAGGAGAAATAAGTCAATTTTACCCCATTTTGGGCACTCTCTCTTCAGCAGCTTCTGTGAGCACAATTCGGATTGTGGCCCTAGGCACAGAGCAGAGCAAGCTGGATGCAACGCCACTGCTCCTGCTCTGGAGATCAGATATCATACATTAAGATGGGGAGAGGGGTTGAAGGATGAGTGTGTGGTTTGAGGGTTTTTTAGCTCAAATTATTACATAATCTGGTCACTGGATTCCCCACTTAAGAAACCAAAGCTTACCTGCCCACAGATTTCACTGAGTATGATTTTACTGCTTTAACTATATTTCTGAAAAGCTTTTCCTCACCACCACTTAACTTGAAACACATTTGTCTCACTTCACTGTCATTTCATCAAATGTGCATTGCTCTTCATTAAGCAGGAAAGCATATACAACACTGTGCTTAGTATTAGATATATTTTACCTACAGGAGAAAGAAACAAACACACACACACACCCCCTTTATACCTTGCTAGAGCCCAGACTGTGATATATTGCCCCACTTGCATAAAACTGTTCTTAATGATTTATTCAATAAAGGCCATGACTGAAAGTAACTGAAAAGAAAGAGCGAAAAAATAATGAGTAGGTGAATTTGAATATTCAACAGTTCATTCAAAGCTCATGAAAACATGTGCAGTTCTTAAAAATAAACAATACCATTTAGTCCATCCCATTATATTCTGATCTGTAAAATAAAAATACTACTTTTGCACACCTACAAAAGGCAAAGATACTATATTTGCCTCCAGCTTCAGAGGCTCTAAAATTTTTTTAATCAATTTATTATCATAAGAGATACCAGATTTCATTACCATGACCTTATAGCCCTTCCTAACATATTGCAAAAAGGTTCTGGTACTGCAGTTTGCTTTAGCACTATCAAAGGAAAAAGTCAAAGTTATCTTTCTGGAAACTTTCAAAGTTAAGGTGACATAAAAGGTGAAATTTTCTCAGAAGGAGCAACATAGTTACTGAGAATGAAGAAAAAATAATAAAGCAGGTATTTTTCTTAATCAACATGAAAAATGATATTTGCTTTCTTCTACGGAGGTAAACAGAAATTCAAGATCAAGAGATCACTCATTATCTAACATTTACTTCTTTGCTTGCATCTGAAAACTGTAATTAAGTTTGACCCCACATAAGGGTTACTCTACCTTGAGAAAATAAGCACATTTTCATAACTCTTTTAACAACATATATCTCCCAGACATATTAACAACATTTTCTGGAAGAAAATTTGGCTTGATTTATATCAATGGCAAAATTCCCATTAAATTCAAAGGCCAAACATTTAGTTCTGCATCTGTAATGGTGCAGACATTCATATTAAATAATATCTGCACATACAACAACAAGAAGGACCTGATTTGGCAGAGTATAATGATGCCAATTCACATTGACTTCCCTAATATTTTTGGCTTGAATAATGACTGCAGGGTAACAGCCAAAGAATGAAGACTGACTCCATTTATGTCTACAACAAAACTGACTGGCCTGATTAGGGTTGGAATATTGTAACACCTCAGGCAAAGTCAATGCAAAATGATGGCCAAAGCAATGACATGGGATTTTCTGGGTCTGAAGTCGATGATCATGGCATTACAACAACTCTGTAATGAAACCCAACAGTGACAGTGACCAAGTGCAGCTGAGAGGCACTGAGCCAGGGCAGTGTCACATGAAAACAATCTCCTAATGTCAAAACAAAACAAACTTTTATTTTGGAGCATATTGATCTTTGCCAGTTCCCAGTGACAGTAACTGTGTGACCAGAGGAAAACAGCACTGTCAACTTCAGCTCAGTTCAAACAGTACTGGAAAAAAAATGTTCAACCCCAGCACACAAAGTCAATCCTTCATGAAGGCAAAGTTCTCATCCTTTTGCCTCGGTTTTTATTTGCAGTACTGCAGCATTGTGTTTTGCAGTATCCGTTTATCAGAAGACATCCATAATGTACAACACTTTCCCATCTCATGCTTCATTAAATAAGTTATTATGTTACAAGTTCCTTAAAAGTTAGTAAGAATAAACAAGTACTAACAAATGAAAATTTTTGGAATGTGAAAAAAAAAAATCAGTAAAATTTGTACTTGCAACAAAGTAGCCACAAAATGCTTTTTCTTTTTCTATTAAGAAATAAACTAGATTAACTTTATGCATGTTTTTTCCATTCTGCATGACCTAAAACATTAGAAATCCATACCCACAGAGAAAGGAATAAACCCCAGTGTAGAGAAAGGCAGACACCTGAGACATAAAAATACCTTGGGGGAGGGGGGGTGTGTGTGTGCGTGTAATATATTTTATTGGGCAAATATAAAAAAAGGCCACATCAATCAAATCCTAAAGAGGCAGTTGGAATATATTAGAATACAGAAAATTCATTCTAGAGTACAGACTTCTCATTCTATCATCCATCAGAGCAGCCACGACCACTCTAAAAGTTTCATGCCTGCTGCCAAAAGTTGTAAAGAAAACTGAAGCCATGAATTCACAAAACAACTGCCCAGCCACTCTGCTGACACAGCAGGTCTGCTCGTCTCTCAGTAACCTCTTCTACAGCTGGAAATATCTTCTGGTTTTGGGTTAGGTAATTTGAAGAACCCATATAACTCCTTCTCAAGCTCCTTGGGTTAAATCATGGCTCCTTTTCATCAACTGCAAAGGCCTGCTGACTGCTGGGTGACTAAAGGTTTGCCTTCCACTTGATCCCTTGTCAGCTGCCCATAAATCTATCACCACCACTATTTCCCACTATCTGTAAATGCTTCACCTTGTTCATTTTCCATTACATTGCACACCTTTCTCTTTCATTGCTCAATATCCCTTCCATATGCTCTGCTTTACCTACCCAAAATCCAGAAATTCATATTCCAGGCCATGAAAATATTTCAGCCTTCTCATTCTAAGAAAAATATAACCACATCACTAATAACTTCACAAACATAGTTCCCAACTTGTTCCAAGAGACTTTCCAGAGAATATTTTTCATCAGTTTATAAAGCAAAAGCACTCTCTGACAAACAGCCTGATGTTTCTCTATTCCCTGCACTGCTACAGCACTAGTTTTTGTTGCCGCCCCATCAGACATTTTGGCCCCTACCCAAACTTCTTGTCTGTAGTTCCTGTCATCTGGAACAAACTGTACTAATACTGTCTAGCTCACTCTTCATCTCATTTCAAATCCAAGTTCAAAACATCCTTTATTCTCTTCCCTGTGAATTATCTCTATTTCTTCCTACTCCTCCTCCTGCTGTTCCAGCTCTGGAAAGCGTTAAGTCTACCGTACACATGAATATTATACTAATGAATTGAGAAGAGAATGCTGGTCTTGCTTTTTCTAAACAACATAAAGACAATAGAAAACAGATGAAGATATCCCATTACATTAAAAAACCACTAATAAATTAGAATAAAATTCCATTTAGGCCTCCTATCATCTGTCTTCTTAAGATGTCTTGGTGTTTAAATAACACTTAAAGCCATTTTCTAGAACAGCTCAGGAAGAAAAGTACTTGCCAAAGATACATATAGCTACTAGTTTGCTTTTCATATTATCAGTCAAATGAAGAGTAAACAAACAGATCTGATGCCTGGCTGACAGTTTTGTGGATAATGTCCTAACACAGCTATATGACAGATAACGAGATAGCCGATGGTTTTATTAAGCAAATGGTGGTGATAAATATGGTAATATAGAAGAAAAGCTTGTTTTGAGGGTTTTTTTTTTCTAATTATGAATGTTAAGGGCATTCAGCCTCATACCAATCTGGTCCATCCCTCCTTTCCTGGAGATGACAGGGTTGTCAGTAACTCCCAAACTCTTTCCTCACTGCCCATCACAGAAATGAACACGCTCATTAGACTCAGCAAAATCCCTCAGCAGGTGTGATAATTGCAGTACTAACGGGAACCTAATGCCTGCTACTCCCCATGGACAAAATGCCAGGTCTTTCCAGAAGTACTGTTCAGGTTTAAATTAATTTTATGTATCCTTATCTACAAAAGGATACTGATATCACTAATGGAAAATCTTTAAAATTGCTCCTGATACTGATTTGGGATGGCTGGGATATGGAACAAGTAATAAAATACTGAATCTGTATATTTAATTTACTTTTTCTCCTTTTAAAAATAAAGCTTACTCAAATTTCATGTCAACTTATGACAAACAATATTAAGTCCTGAACTCACTGTAGCCCATTGGTAGAAATAATACTCAAGCAGTTTAAATTTATTGCCACTACTGAACTGAGCAAAGTCACTGCATTGTACCCAGCGCCTGCTGAAATGATAATACAGCTTCCGACCATTACAGACTCCACGTGAAAATATTTTCTTGATTTGAATCTTGTAGGATTATACTAATCTGAAACTATCTTCTCACAGCACTAGCTACTAGGCCACACTTCCTTTTAATAAATCTGACTGCAAATTTAAAATATTCTATTTTTGTTATTATTGTCAATATTATTGAACATGTAAAACAATTACATTGTGATTTTTAAGTGAATTTCAATTACAGTCCACAATTAGCAAACAAATAAACCCCAACAAACAAGAAGTGTCCTACATACTTTTACTTCACTTTCGCATAAATGTGAAAATGAAGAATCTCATAAACAAACAAATATATCGCTTACACATGCACAATTTCAGCTCAAAACCTGTAACATTCTCATTCAATACTGGGCAACCAGTGAGTTAAATCTAGATTATTTTTTTTATTTGCTGACTTGAAACAATTTGTTCTAAACCAATCTATCACCAGTTGGCAGTACTTTTAAAAGCAGTAATGCAAAACTAATAATATTTTACCACCAACAAAACCTTAAGTGGAAATTAAAACACAGTAGAAGTGTAACTCGTCTGTACCGCTACAATCTCTCTTATATTATGGAGATACTCTATTTTAGTTTTAAAGGTTGCTCAATAAACTGTAGTATAGTTACAGTATAATCAAGGTTAAATGTTGCTGTCAGTAGTCCAACAGAGAAGTTAACAGAGTCTTCAAATGAGAGGGTTTTTTTTCCACATTTTTTGCTGTCTGTTGGCCAGGCACCAAGTTTTCATATTCATAGCAGTATAAAAAGCAACCAAAAAAAAAAAAAAAATCCTGCAGAGACTATTAAAGTGTCATTTTTAGTAATAGGACTCCATAAATCATGGTGATGTTCTCACCTCCAGGTTCTACTAGTGCTTGGTGCTGCCTCCCCCTGCAATCAGGTCCAGTGGGTTTATGGATACAGGTTACTGCTTCAGCTTTTATTAGACACAAGGAGACCCCTGTCCCCGTCCCCTCTCCTATGTTTATCACAGAAAAGCTCTTCAATAAGGATTTACAGGGGCCAAAATCTAAGTATCGCCCAACCCTCATCCTTGCAACCCCTGCCGTGGCAGGCTGGCTGTCCCTCGGGATCGGTGGCCCCACGGTGGTGTGGGTGCTGAGCTGCAGGTCCAGGGGACAGCCTGGGCTCCTGCTTCTCCTGGACACGTTCGTGGCCCTGGAGTCCCACAACTGAGGCCACCAGCTTCAGGCCACGGGAAACAAGAGGAGGCTCAGCAAGGTAATCCAGTCCCAGGGAATAAACTAAGCTATGTGGGTAGGTAAACCAGAAAGACATCTACTTTTGGAGGCCATCTGTCTTCTGAACTGCGTTGGCTCCACATAACCCTTGCTCGGTTTCATTAAGAAAAACAAAGAGTTCAAACAGATGACAGCTCCCGGTCTAAAGCGCAGGGGAGCAATTGGGCGTTGTACGAGGCACGCAAACAGAAATGTGTTACCAGCACACATCTTTTTTTATGTTAAAAGGGAAAATTAGGGAAGCCTTCAGGACAAATGTAATTCAGGGTTAGGAACAGCCCCTCCACTTTCAGCTGCAAGATGCAGTTCCACGTCCCAGTGGACATACACAGGAGTGCTGGAGGGATTTGGCATCAAAAGATTTTGTGCTGGAAAATAGGATGGAAAGAGGAACTGTTCTTGACAGCATCTGCTGGTTCTCATCTAACAAGAATAAACTACAATTTTGCTTTTTAAAATGTGATATATTTCACATTCATATTTCATAGGCTTCATTTGCTTCATTATAAAGTAAATTTAAACTGAAACCCTCTATTTAAAAAACATCCTTGTGGAAAAAAGAAGTGACATCCTTAAATTCCCATTGCTATTGCAAACTATTGCTGCCAAAATGGGGGAAGAAAAATAGAACAGAGAAGAATGAACTTTGTAATACCATTGATATTACAAATCCAAATTCTGTATAAATTACACACAGAAAATCCTCCTCCTCTGAAAGATTTAAAGCTGCAAAGACTACCTATATATTAGCAAGGCGTTATTAAAGATACAGAATGTGTTATGTGGCATTTACTGCTTTCCTACAGCACATTACCATAAGCACTTGCACAACAACATATTTAAATCAATAGCAAAGTTCTCACTGATATCTTTGAAAGCAGCTTATACCCTAATTTACTAAAAGCACTCATCTGCAACGAGTGTTTCTGTTATTTATTAGAATTAATTAAATCCTTCTGTATTATGTTAAGAAGTATATCTTGTAAATCCTTAAGGGCCTGCTATAATGACAGCAATCAGAAGAGACAATCAAGAAGTCTTATCAGAAAAGGGTGCAACGCTCCAAAGGGAAGAAGAGATCGTGCTAAATAGCAAAGCCAAAGCCAAGAACAACTGCAGTGGCACTACCAGAATGGTCAAAAGCAGGTGGAGCAACAGGGACCAGGACAGAATAGACAGACATCAGGAGGTCAAAATCAAGGACTAGAAGAGGAGATACCAGAAGCCAGCACTCTGGAAAAAAATGGCAGAGCTATAGCAATGAGGCATATTGAGTAGCAAAGAGCTACCGCTTGGATGTCTCAATTTGCAAAGGCAATGCTCAATCATGCTCCTAACCCCGTGTTTGGCTTTGTTCATTAGGCTCCTCGATTGCCAGAGAAGCTGGCTGCAAAGCTGCTGGGCTGATGCTCCAGGAAGAGGCTCAAAGTACTCAATCAGATACCTGGCCAAAGATCAGGATAAAGCTTTTACATGGCCCATTTTAACAAAGATAAATACTGTAAACCTGTTAACAACCTGTTCTATTAAAGCACTCATTATCATGAAAGAAATATTAGTTTCATAATATTTGGTTTTCAAATAGTAAACATTCATCTTGATTTGGTAACATTTAAATTTGCTCACTTCCATTACAGGTACCAAAAAAGGAAAAACACAAAAACTGCTGTGGTATGACCATTCAAATTTGTTCAGTGAACCAGAAAATATTGCTGTCCAGTTCGTAATGTTTTGAACACAAGCCTATACTGCAGTTGAGGAAAGCAGAGAGCACATATTGCTGCTAAGCATGTGAAAAACAAGTAAAATGCAGGATAATAGCAATTCAACTTTTCGCTTCATGTCATTTTAAGCTGAATTTCACACAACAAAATTCTCTGTAGGACTGCAGTTTCAGTCCCCTCCTAACATTTATGCCTTATTGAGTGATTTCAAGCACATGAGAGCTGGAGATCTCAATGGCAGTGAGTTTGCAACAAAAAATAGGGAAGGATATAATACAAAATCGGAGAAATCATTAGATATGAAGGGACCCACAAAGGTCACAGGAAAAATTCAGGTGAATGTGACCTAATTCAGTGTCATTGAGCATGAAAACCGGGCTCCTGTCATCTTGATATATCATCCTGTCATCTTCACAGGTATGGGGTACATCCTCCCTGGCGGTTAGCCCAAAGCACATTTTGCAGTACTGTAATGCCAGAGAGGGGGCAGGTAAGTCACCTGGTCCTTTTGCCTTTCAGCGATGCTCCTCCAGAAGATCACATTTGGTTTTGGCCCTCAAAATAGGCAATCCGTCAGTCTTTGCTGCCAGCCACTCTAAGTGCCAATAATCAGCCTGTTTTGTGAGCAGCATGTAATTAGACTTATCTCGTTTGGATTGAGATATTCAGACTGGTGAACAAAAGATTTTCTCCTACTTCTCTTTGTTGGTTTTCTATGCTGCTGTCATCAGAGAATGCATTAATAACATTGTACCCAATATGGTCCAAAGCTATGAAACAAGAAAAATTTGTATGAAGAGGCAATAACTTTTATTATATTACTTAGTGCAGAAAAAGCTTGATATAGAAAAATCATACAAGCATTGTGCTCATAGTCTGTTCATCAAGACATTATCAGTATCATTGTTCAACAGGATGCTGTTCTGGAACTAAAGTAAAAAATGTTATTTAATATCTGTGTTACAGTACAGTCAGTCAAGATTAGGAAACTCTATTTTGCTACTTTTGAGCCTAAGAGTTGGAGTTACTTTATGTCAGTAATTTTTTCTTCCCCCATCTTTCAAGGCCACTTCTGGTGCCCTTGAAGGATTAAAATTGGCATCTCTCTGCTTTTTTTAATGCATTAAGTATATTTTAGATTTTTAATTGTGGCAAAAGCTGTTAAAGCCTTGCCAGATTTCCTAGTAGAGTTAATAGACAGTATACACAGTATATAAAAAGACTCTTTACTACTCTGACTTTGTAAAATACTGCAAAGAACATAAAACCAGTGGCTGTTCCTGACAGACGCTTTCACGCGGCCGTTACCTCCCGTTAACTGCACGCTCGCAGCCCCTGCACTGTTTTCGCAGCACCCAGGGGTGAACCCCATTGTGCCGGGATTAGCCGGCCACATGACCACCGCTGCAATCACAATAAATCACCCCGTAGCCTCTTATTCACGGCAGCCGGGGCACAGGCGGGAGCGATAAAGGTCAGGCTCAGCGTGCTCTTTCCCAATTATTCTCCAGCCTGGCCGAGCAGCCGCAGACAAGAGCAAACACACTGGCTGGTACTCATGGTCTGGCTTTAACATGCTACTAAAGTGCAAAAACTACTCAGCTTCTGTTTAACATCTTTTGGTTTAATCACTGCTATTCTGAAGAGTTTGGACAATTTTTTAAAGTTATTTTCTTGAGGCTCATTCGGGTTATTAAACCACAAACAGACACAAAAGAAGGCAGCTGGACCCCAAGACTGAACTTTTAAACTGAAGAGCTGGGAAATACTAATCCTGAAGGAAGCAGAAATGGATTTCCTAGGGTTTGAGGGGCCTGAATGATCAATCAGTACACAAAGGACTCCTTCCATTACTAATGTGTTTTTGCTGGGAATAATATATGTAAGAAAAATGGAGTTTTTAACCTTTTCTCCAGAGATCCACTGCTTTTCAGAATTGCTTGACTGCAGCGATGGTGATGAAGAGGAAATACTAGTATGCGGAGAAGATTTAGAGCTCAATCCTTTTGATGGCTTGCCTTACTCTTCCCGTTATTATAAACTTATGAAAGAAAGAGAAGAACTTCCAGTGTGGAAAGAGAAATACACTTTTATGGAAAGTTTGCTTCATAATCAAATTGTGATTGTGTCTGGAGATGCTAAGACTGGCAAGAGCTCCCAGGTCAGTACAACATACTTGGGCGGGGGGTTTTTTATTACTTTTAGAACATTTAATGTTGTACACTTTTCAGAGTTACTATTACCATTTTATTAATAGTACATATTTCTAAAACAGAAAAATCTTTTTGCAATGAATTTACTATTCACTCCTGCTGCCCTTTACTTCCATTAGGCACATCAATATCCAGCTTTATATTATACTAGTATCTGGTTTCTGTTAGTAGTGGGCTGTTGCTATGCTGAGTACTATATGGTATTACAATGTAATAACATCCAGTTCGGAAGAGCCCAGCTGCATGGTTGTATTGAGTTTAGCAGTTCTCAGTGTAGAAACAGATGTGCAGCCATGTATTTTAGTCTGAGGTAATGAGGCCAGAGACGGAAAATGAAATACAGAATGTGAATAAAGATTAATGCAGTCAAATATAGATTTAAAATATATATACATTATATATATAAAAATTATGTACATTATATATATATTTAAATAACTTCCTTCAAATATTCACAATTGACACTTACTTTACATTTGTCCATTACAAGGCATTTTCACTTGGTTGATGATGTCTTCTGGGCTTCAGGGTAAGCTGAGCACTGAAGAGTAACATTTCTCAGACTGACTGTCTGACACACTGTTATAAACAACTAACAAAAATCTCAAACTACAACTTTTTTTGTACTAAATACTAAATTTAAAACTATCAAGCGCTTTCTGAACACCAAACACCACATGCATTAGCTACTATAGTTCAAAATTCAGAACCAAATATACACATAACCTGAAAAAAAATATGTATAAAGTATTATTGTATCTATCAGTATGTGCACTGTAAATTTTTGCTTTGTTTGTATATCGCAACATCACATCTCAACTTGAAGACCTATCAAATACATACTTTCAAATGTCATACAGAATGCATCAGCTAAAATCCTTCCCTGCTGAAATTACAGGTGTATTTCCACTGTCTTCAGAGGCCAAGGCTAAGCGTAAAATACTTTAGGACTTATTTCAGGTTGCATTAGTATTTTATCAATAAATCATTCCTTGTACATTTGGCTGGCCACTGTTTTGTTCATTTGGATAATTTTATTGCCACCTCCTTAATAATGATTGTCATTTATCCTCTTTTTGTCCACCATCACATTGAATGTTCAGTGGAAAAGGTAAACTCTGCAATGCCTGTGTTGGGTTCAATGCATATTCTTACTTGGAATGTGTGTTTTTGTTCTGATATGTGCTGTATCAGGAAAGAAATATAGTGGATTTGCAGGCAGGTCATAAGAGAAGGTGAAAAAGTTCTCAGAGAATGAAGTACTGAAATCAGTAGGGCTGTTTCTCAGGGAGATGTAATGGTCTTTCCCCCACTTCAGCCAAGAGCAAATGTTTTTTCCAAGAACACACAACTACTTGACAGAACTCATGTTAAAAGACATCACTGAAGCCAAGATCTCAGTTGACTCTAAATACACAAATATCCAGTAGGACTATCAAATTCTGTTGTAATAATATGTAACAACCTAAGTCTGTTACCACAGTAAGCAGAGAAATTTCAAGCAAGTGTTATAAACCAAAATATTATTGTTTATGACTGGGATCAGGAGAAAACTTTCCTGCAGGTGAAGCTGTAGGATAATTACGGTTGCAGGGCATCTCATATCTGCCAGAGACTTTGATGCTGGACACAGCTAGAGATCACATACTGAACTAGAGACATCACACTTCTCACTGAAAATTCCTATGTTCCTATAAAAAGCATAAACACCCAGCTGGTGCCTGGAATATTTTGGGGAGTGCAAAGTCTTTACTCCTTGCTATTAACTGTAATCTATACAAAACAAACTTTGTATAATAATAAACTACTTGATAAGAAACGTTAGCTTTTTTAATTGTCCTTAAAAATAAGATGTCACATTGCTGACTGTTTTTTAAACATTTTTAGGAATATAAATAACTATATGGAAATAGATTATATGTGGCTGATGCAACCCAGTTTATATATGTTAAGGATTTGAAAACTAATACTTTCACTAAAATAATATTTATAATGTAATTTTACTTTCTTATTACAATAACACATTAATATTTTCTTGTGTTGATTTTCTACTGTAAATATATGCATTAGAGAACTACTGCATAAGTTTCTGGAGCAGTTCATTTTCAGTTATCTTTGTTTACAGAGTAATAAATCTGAAATTACATATATTTACTGTGGCATTTGTCAGTTTGAAATCCTCTTCTTCCTGGGACATGTTTCTTGTGTCAAGCACCTGAATAAGATATAGCACAGGCAGGTTTACTGCTGAGCCAGCTGAGAAGCCCCTGACAACAACTGCACTAACATTGTTGGATCAATCAGCAGATGCTCAAGAACGATACTGCCAGTGTTACCTGCTCCCCAGAGGCCAATTCTGTCCTTCCTGCAATACATTCAAACTAAGCTGAGTCCAGCCGAGAAATTCCCAGCTAAACCTTCTAGCCCATGTCACTCCAGCTCTTGACTATTTAAGAGATTCTGGATCTTGACATTTATCAAGGCAGATAATTTCTGCGTTAGGCGCCGCTCATCTGTCAGTAGTCAGGCAGACGGTAAGCAGTGAGTGGTCAGGTTGATTTAGTTCTTCCACACTGTCTACTTCTTATGCATTACAGTCTCTGCTACATGTGTAAAATACCAAAGACATCCGTTTTATTATTTACTTACAGATTCCTCAGTGGTGTGCTGAGTACTGCCTTTCTGCCCGCTATCAACACGGCGTGGTTGTATGCACCCAGGTACACAAGCAGACAGCGGTGTGGCTGGCACTGCGCGTAGCTGATGAAATGGATGTCAACGTTGGCCACGAAGTGGGGTATTTCGTCCCATTTGAAAGCTGCTGTACAACAGAAACTATCCTGAGGTTTGTGCGTTTGGTTTTTAATGCCTTCAAGCTAATATGTAGCTTACAGTTCTTTGCAAGTGCAAAAGTGTGCAGGTGGTTCGTTGCACCACTCCACTAACGGGGTCAGGACAGAAACATGTCATGTCCCGCTCAGACGAGGGAGACAAGTGACTCAGATTCGTAAATCCCCAACGGAGTGGACAACAGTGAGACAAGTCTCAAAGTCCAAACATTTATTAACTGCCCACAATGTACTAATTGGATACACAATAATTACAGAATCACAGAATCATCTCGGTTGGAAAAGCCCTTGAAGATCCTCCAGTCCAACCATTAACCTCACACTGACCGTTCTCAACTCCACCAGATCCCTCAGTGCTGGGTCAACCCGACTCTTCAACCCCTCCAGGGATGAGGACTCCCCCCCTGCCCTGGGCAGCCCATTCCAACGCCCAACAACCCCTTCTGCAAAGAAATACTTCCTAAGAGCCAGTCTGACCCTGCTCTGGCGCAGCTTGAGGCCATTCCCTCTTGGCCTGGCACTGGTTACTTGGTTCAAGAGACTCATCCCCCCTTCTCTGCAACCTCCTTTCAGGGAGTTATAGAGGACTATATATATAATAATATATATAGTATATATTTTTTTTATATGTTATATTATATATATATATTTGGCTAAGTATATAACAAGTTGTGGCAAGCAATACAGTATGCCTTGCATTGCTTAATGGTAGTGAAGGAAAAGGGAAAAAAGGAAAGGAGGGAGATGGGGAGAACAGAGACATAGAGATCACTGGTCTGGGTTCCTGTGTCAATCCCACCAGCGAGGGTTCCAGGAGGCATTCATCTTCTTCAATTCACTTCACTCTCCAGACCCGCCCCCCCTCCGTGCTCTGCCCCCCCTCGATTTATACACACTTTCCTTGGGTCCATCCCCTAGGTCGACCCACATACCTATGTATGGGGAGGGGTAGGGTGTTTCATGGGATGATGTAATTAGCATGATCTTGTTAGTCTTCATTAGCATATCCAGGGGTGTTAACTTTAATATTTCGTGGATAACGAAGCAAAGCTCATTCACCGGACAGATGGCCCTTGAAACTTGACCAGGTGCCCCAGAGCAGAACCGTCCTGTCCCCACAGGGCTCCTCCCTCCAGCTGCATCCTGTGTTATTGGGGCAGCCTTATCAGCTTCAGCCTCCACACCATCCACCCCGCGACTATAGTCCCATTATTTGTGAGTGTTTGAGACATTCCTTAGCTTGGAGGGCCTCCACTCCCCCCACTATGCTTTATCTCTTTCTCAGGCTGTTTTTCTCAGGCTTTGTTTCTTTCAGGACCTATTTTTACAAGTTGTCTCTCTCAATAACCTAAGCACTGTGGGGAAACATTGCTATAGTTGCAAAAGATTTTTCCATTCAGTATGAAAACAAAAAAAAACAACACTGCTTTATAAAGCTGAGTATAATACTTTAAAATGCAGATACTGGAGATTTCATGATTAATCACTAAGCTGTAAAAGGCTTGAAGGAGCTATTCTGTGCTAAATTGTAGTAGAGATTTAAGTGGGCAAGGTTATCATCTGTGCAAAACTTCATTAAGCACCTCAGTAACCTCCATATCATTCTATATTTTCTTTCTGTTTTCCAGTACAGCAGTGTTCATTACCATAAGAGAACATGGGATAATCCATCACAAAGTAAAGCTGGAATTTAAAAGCAATCAAAAATCATGGCTAGAAAAGAGTGTATTCAGTAACAAGAGAAAAAAGCATTTAGGAGGATTTTTAAGAGATAAGAAATGCACTTAATGTATTAAATATAAGCAGGTGACAGCAGCAACACAGGGATTCAGATTTTGAGCCTCTCTGAAAGTTAGGAGAGTTATTTCCTCTGGTTCCTTCATATGGCAGGCACAAACTATAAAATCTAGATCATAAGCCTTTTTCCCAGCCACTGATTTCCAGTGGAGAAGAGGATACTCACCACTTCTGAAAATCAAGTTCAAACGCTCTTCCTCCTGTTTGTCCTTTCTCTTTTACGGAGAACTCTGTAAACCTCATCCTGCAGCACATCTTCCTGCAGCTACTCCTGATGTGAAAGCGAGATGAATCTTATCCTCTCACACTTTGAAACCTGGTTCAAGAATTCAAAGTCCTGCTGAGCAACACAGCAAAAAATAATATCCTTTCAAAAAATATTCAGTAGCAGGAATAATAGGGATAAAAGTAAGGAGGGCCTTACGGTATGAATTAATCTGGCATCTTGGTTCTGTCACTGCCTCAAGTGCACGTGTATACCTTTTCCTCATCTAAAAGTATCAGCTCCTAGATGAAAAATTGGTTATGGCACGCGATATGCTTAGATGGTTTGGAAGATGAAAGGTAATATAAATTAGGATTTTAGGGCAGAAGTATTTCTTCTTTTGCCTAGAGCATCCTTTCGACCATAGGGCCACTTAGTGTGACTGACTTACATTGCGTTTCTAGCTACTTAAAGGATTTAAACATATAGTTGAGATCTTGATATTGTCCACAGAATAGACTCTCTGTTCTTATCAAATCTGTCTTGCTAGAACAGAAAGAACCAAGCTGTCCCCAAGATCCTGAATTAATTTCTTACAATCAGATCTGAATATTCCAAGAAACTTTGCAGAGTTTTCTGTTCGTATGTTGCAGATACTGTACAGATGATATGCTCCAAAGGGAAATGATGTCTACGCCTCTTCTGAACTATTATGGTGTTATCATCTTGGATGATGTGCACGAAAGAACTGTTGCAACAGATGCGTTACTTGGCCTGCTTAAAGATGTCTTGATATCAAGACCAGAACTGAGGCTGGTAATACTCACTGCGCCTCATATGTCCAGCAAACTGCAGAATTATTATGGCAGGATCCCCGTCATAAGAGTGGAAAACAAACACCACGCAGAGGTGGTATACTCTTGCAGCGTTCAGAAAGACCACTTTCTGTCTGCACTAAGACTGCTCTTTGAGATACACCACACAAAAGAGAAGGGTGATATTGTGATCTTTCTGGCATGTGAGCAAGTAAGTTACTAACCAATTCCAATATTTCTGATTTTAATCAAGAAACAATTTACATCTGTGTTTTTATATGATCTATAAATACCTTGTTGCCAGTATCTAAGACAGAAGACACTGCCAACAGTTTTTATCATTTCAGGTTTTTCCTACAAAGAAGTTATGGTATACATAACACTATTATATATATAGCATAAGCTAATACAAGGAACTTGTAGATTTTCTGTAGGCTTAAAGAAAGGCCATCATCCTTCTGCGTCATGCAAAAAGTAGGAAAGGTGGCATACAGGGACAGGGGCCATAGATACAGGCAGTTAACACAATGCAACCTATTCTGGCATCGGGTACCCCACACTTTGTGTTACCTCTGTTTTGCAGGAAGGGACACGTGTCCTACTTCACATGAATGTTTTTACCTTAAACCTGCCTACAAGGTTTTTCCATTTCCATCCTCCTTTATGGCTGGAAACTTCCCAACCATTTGTGTACACCACAGCAGGAGGCAAATGTCAGTCCAAACGTGCTACAGATAACCCAGAAATCTGCACGGGCTTGGCTATTCTAAATAGTGGCATCTCTAAATCCCTGAAGACAGCAGTAACGCCCCAAATTTACTGCTGCATGATCAGTCCTTCTGAAAAAAATTTCACAGTACTTTATAGCTGTCAGAGCAATCTGCCCATCAAATAAACATTTTAAGACTTGAAATTCTTATGAATTATTATTTCCTGACAGTGATCTTCAACCTTCCACTTTGAATCATTAAATCTGCTTTAGAACAACAAATTCACCCTAGTAGCTCCAGGAGAGAATGAGTTTCCACAAGCAAAGATAAATTACCATAATCTACCCAGGTGGTATTGCTGGTAAAAAGGGATGGACATGTAACACTTCTAATAATGCTAATGATCAGTTGTAAACTTTATAGACATAAATTTTACAAACAATGAATTAATGAATTCTCTGTATCAGTTCCCATATTTACAGTAAGTAATGTTAGAGAGAAAACACACAGTCTTTCCATTTCAAAGGACTGGGAAGAAAGCTTTACTTCTGCTGAAAAATATTTGATGGGCAAGTCCCACACAGTACTAAAATAATAGTTTCTTTCTTACCGAGAAGAGGTTTCTTAGTTCTCGCTCTCATGATGAACAAAACACTCGTTATGAACTGTTATTCCACAGTTCATATCCCATGCATTCTTGCTTAACTGTGATTTAAAGTTTTAATATATTGTTAATGGCTCACTGTTCCCTAGCACTCCACTGCCTTCTAAACTGAACAAAAATATGAATAAACTAAGAACATTAAGATTTATGTGTTGTCTTCATGACAGCCTTGCTATTAGATGCCACTGTCATATCTTTATAAGAATTTTTATAGAATACTTTCAACATGTAACTATTATGAATGTAGTGGCACTGTCAAATAGAAACTCAATCTGTTTTTTCAATTTTGAAAAATGTTTGCTAATAAAAATGCTTTTGAAAAAGAAAAATCCCTTTCAAACTCAACAAGTCTGTGATTGATTTTTGTATACCTTTAAAACAAATCGTTCACAACACAAATTATTTTATATTTTAAAGACTAAACCAACAACAAACGACCCCTTTTGCAATTTATATTTGACCTCTGAATTTGTGGACTGTTTTAAAGGTGATGTTCCATTAACACAGCTTAGAGACATTTTATTGACTTTTTAAAGTCTTCATAGAGTTTATTAATCATTAGGGAAAAAAAAAAAAAACAAAATAACCATTACAATACTTATATCTTCTTAAACATAATAATTAAGGCAAAGTAGGGACGTTTCTGCATACTTTGATCTTTTTACATATTGTAATTGGACTAAGAACACAACAGTAGTTCCCAAAGTGACCCAAGCAGGGGCTCTGCCCTTTTAGCCCTTCCAGTGATGGGGACAGCCGGGATCAGAGAGTGTTGGAGCAGCGATTTGCTGTGATCTCTCCCGACTCAGGAGCACCCATGCACACTGCACTGTGGCCAGCAGTACTGGGCACCCCATTGCCAGCCCCGGGGCACGCCGTGCCCCCGTAAAGAGCTCTCTTCCGGAGGACACTGAGGGCACCCACCTGCACAACCTTGATTCCAGCAGAAGAGAAAACATTTTGGGCGCACGAGTGGGATACCTGAGTACCTGCTACAGCACTGCCAGCCCTACACACATGGCAAATTTTCACCTATCTCTTTGGCTCTAAATCACTGATGTGGATGCATCCTACATGTCCTACATACATAAAGTTTAGTGACCGGCTCTCATGGTTGGTTTGGATATGATTAAAACTAGAGAAGACTATTCTGAAAATTGCAGAAGAGAAAAAGACATTTCAAAAACCAGCCCAGCTTCTCCCTGGTCTACAATTAGTAGGTACAGTCAGTACATTCTCATACATAGTTCTGTTCCCTGTTTTTTTCCCTTTAATTATTAATCATGTAAGATTTAAATGTTTTGATAGTTCGATACATAGTTAAAATTCACTTTAGAATAAAAAATTTCTTTAAAATTAAATATTGACATTTGTTTTTCATACTCATGAGGAAAAAATAAATAAATAAATCTTTCTCCCGATTACAGGAAATTGAAAAAGCTAACCAAATGATTAGACAGGAGCAGTCTAATTTAAATCCTGACCTTGGAGAACTCATCCCTGTTCCTTTATACCCAACAAAACAAGATCTAATTCCCAAACCAAATCAAGACAAACAGAAATGGTGCAATAAATACAGAAGAAAAGTGCTACTCACCACAAGCTTTGGACAATCTTTGATTTGGATTAAAAATGTAACCTTTGTCATTGATGTCGGTGTTGAAAGAAGAAAGGTTAGTAAAGTTAACCAGAATCAGTATGCTGAAAAATGAACTATGCATAAAGTTTTTTTTCAGGGTGGGGGAAAGGGAGATGTGCAGCTAATAGGTTGATGCAAATGGTTTCTAAAGGATCAAATATTTTTCTATTCTTTCATAAGTCAGATCCTATCATAGTTTTAACATTCATGTTAACACATTTTAAATAACTTTCATGGACATGTCATGTGAAAACCAAGCAAGAAAACAGTTACTTCCTAAATTTTGTCAGAAAACAAAATTTTCAACTTTCTAAAGCCAGATTAACACTCTCAGCTGAAACTGCCACTCATCTGGGCACCAAACCAATGACTTTTCCTTTGCAAACTATATCTCTCACCTTAGTTTTGGCCTATCAGTCATAATTATCTCTTCAGTATCTTATAGATAGAGCAAAATATAATCAGTTCTTGGCTACCTATTGGCAAATTACCTGGTTTAGTAGATTAACCTCATCCCTTGTTTAACAACTTTGTAATCAGCATAGTGCCACAGATCATGTAACAGCAATGGATGTTCACACAGGGAACCACTCCTTTTTAAAGCTGCTTGCGCTCCTTCCAGATACGTGCTTCCATCCTAGTACCTCAAAATGCTGCAATTTATCAAATTAATCTTTGACCTTTTACAGTTCATTCTAAGTACGCCCTCAGTTCTTATTTTCCACCTCATCCTGGGAAGGACTCGTGCAGCTGCAAACACATTTCTCTTGTTTCTTTCATTTTTACCAAACTGATGCCCTAAAGAATGAGTGACTAAGTAGGAACAAGTCACTACATGAATTGGAAAGCTGCACTACTACAGGCTTTGTAATATCCTACATGTCTTGCTAGTCAAAATAAATATTCCAGTAATAGGCAAAAGAAACAATATAATCCAGTTTCTTTATATAATCCAGAATGGAATCACCAAGGTTGAGGCTGTGTTCCTAATTTTTGATCAGGAATCATTAATCCTGATTAGCGTTGAAAATTGTTAAGGCAAAAGCTTGGGAACTACTACTACCTTTCATTTTCATTGCAAAGAAGTGTGTCTAACACTGTCATTTTTAAAGGTTCTCATATGGGGGTTATAAACTAACTCAGTCTCAAATCAAGGAAAAAAAAAAAAAGTCATACTTTTGTGTGAAACAAACAAAAGCCTAAAAGCAGTTTTCAATTAGGCCATGCATAACTCAACTTATTTCTGAAGCTACAGTTGTCTTGGACTATGGAAATGAATCTCACTTCCACGGTAATCTGAAGCCCAAAGCAAATTTCAGTGCTTCCAGACTTCTGTGAATCAGAAATATGAAGCAATGGGAACAAATCAGTTTCAACACCTCTATGGGTTACACTATTTCTACCCTTTAATTCAACTATTTTGTCCTAACAGTTAAAGTTTAGTCCTCTAATATTCATTCGTCAGCAGCTCAAATTCACATTCAATCCATATGGCTGAAAGTCAGTTGAACATAGAGGGAACAGGCAAAGGTTTGTGCAGAAGAAAATCCTGTGCAAGTCTCACTGTTGGGATATATAATAAATTTACCTGGAGGAAAAGAAATTTGTTCCCTGTACTGAAGCACATTTTATCTTTTTTATTAAAACCCTGCTTAAAGTAGACAGAGTCGATTTGGCTCACATGACTAGAAAGTTGCCTTATCCAGATATTTAATGTCTTGCCTATACCACAGGTGCTTATGGACATCATCTGGTGGCCAGAACAGCAAGTGAATTGGCTCCTCAGTTTAATCAAAATAAAGTACAATTAAGAAAAAAATAAAATGGGGCATTGTATACCTTTGTTAGTGTCCTTGTCTCCTGTACTGAATCAACAGATTTCAGCATTAAGACAAAAACCTGGAGTTATGGAACAAAATGTTATCAGACAATGTTGGGATTCTGTCATTGGAAGAAATAAATAATCTTTTTTGATGCTTTTCTTGATGATAGCATAGATATACATTTTGTGCTCTAAAGTACATTTCTTCAGAAAAAGACATTCATCTTAGAGTATACTTACAGAGTTATTGCAGAACGTGTCTGTCAATTTATCAAAGTGCTGACTGCTCTCATTTCCAAGCTGGTGAAATACGTAGCATAAAAAGAAATGAAACTGTTACTACACTTTCTGTAAAATGACCTAGACAAAAATTCAATACAAGACCATTAATATTTTTGTAGTCTTCACTTATCTGATGCTTAATATCTCTTTCATTTAAAGGTGTACAATCCTAGAATCAGAGCAGACTCTGTTATAACGCAGCCTATCAGCAAAAGTCAAGCAGAGATGCATAAACAAATTCTGGGCATGTCTTCATCAGGTAGAATTATTAGCTCAAAATTTAAATCCATTAGCTCAAATTCTTAATAGAATCAAAGTGGCAATGCAAAAAAAAAAAAAAAAAAAGGTAATTTTCCTAACATCTCTTCCAGGAAAAATCTTCTGCTTGTATCCTGAAGAATTTACATACAAAGAAATGAAACCACATGTACCAGCCAAAATACAGGAATCAAACCTAACTAACATGGTTCTCTTCCTGAAGAGGATGGATATAGCAGGCTTAGGACACTGTGACTTCATAAGTAGGCCAGGTAATGATGATGCACCAATTTTCCATATTTTCACTATTATTTTTGCAGTTATTTAAAGGTTAATTTCACCCTTTTATTCACTGTATTGTTTTTTATTTAAGTACTTGTAATAATATCGCCACTGATTTTACCATTTACCCGCTAGTTCACAATGCAATAGCTGCACTTAGAAAAACGGTACCAAGTATGAACTGTTTGCTCTGAAAAAGACCATAAAGTATCTGAATGGAATTGGAATAGAAAAAAGAAAAAAAAAAAATCAATATTCCAAATATCTTTTCATCTAGCTTTCATATTATTTTCCTGGAACCCACAAAGAAAATTTGTGTGCTGTTGTACAGGGCATTGTACAGATATCTAAGAAAATATATTCCTTTAATCAAAAGTTTACAATCCAAATAAACTACTGTTGTTACCTAGGAGATATATTTGGAGGAAATCAGCTTTCTTCTTATCCTCCAGCATCTCCCACCTCAAATTTACAATAAGCTGTTACTTAAGGATGATATTATTTATAAAATAAACCCAAATAAACTTTCAATACTAGATAGGGAATACGCTGAATTTTGAGGTAAGAGTATGAAGAAAGTGGTTGCTTATTTTTTAAAATTTTTCTGACTTCATATCTTATGGCTTTTTGTATAGAAGGATATTTTGCTCTGCTCTGACCTACCACAGACCTAAAACCCAAGTACCACTGCAAATTCTGCTGATGATTTGAAGCCAATTAAAGTGAGGGAAATAGCACTGATTCCACCAGTTTGGGGATCATGTGACCTATTGCTAGCTTCATTTATGATAATTTTCCAGGGCAAGAGGAAGAATTCTTGTATTATCCTCCCTTTTCTCATGCACATACACAAAATTAGAATGGTCACTTGCCTTCTAAGTGTTGTGCACTGTAATTAATCAGTAATAAAGAGTTTAATTCCCACTGCTGGATGTTATAATAGATTGTAAGTGGAATTTTTAAGTAGAATTTATTCTACTTTTCCCTTGTCTGCCTGTTTAGCAGAAACATGCCTAGAGGAAATGTGAAAAAACATTGCCAGTCTGAGTGGTAACTAATTCAAGATTGATGAGAACCAAAATATTTTGGCCTCGTGAGTGTCACCTCCTGTGTTGAATCTAGGAAACCTTTATGGAAAATGTTTATGGAATACAGTTGGCTTCTACTTAAATTTAGAAAGTATTTTACTAAAAAAAAAGAAATATCCTAAAATGTATTAGTGCTCTTATTGGATATGAAGAAAGTTGCTCTTGAACTGTAAAATGAATTAGTAAAGTTATATTAGGAAAAACATTCGGTATTTTGTGATTTAAAGGCACAACAGAGGCAGTTGGTATTCAGAGAGAATGAAATGCTAAAGGCATTTAAGGATTTCACAGATGTAGGAATTCTAAGTTTTGTCTGTATTTTTGAGATAATGCAGCTGAAGACAGCATCCTGCTGATGTGTACAAAATTGTAAAGGCATTTGATGAATGCATCAGCTTTACTTGGTGGGGCATCAAATATGAAAAAGTTTTTGCTAACTAGCTCAAAATGCGAGGTCAAGGTATTGAAAAGTTTGAGTAATTACTGAAACAGTGTGAGGAATGTTAGACAAACTGTTTGAACGAAAAAAAAATCCCACAAAGGGAGATGAGAAACTCTGCACAATTTCCTGGTCTTCTTCCCATCTTAAGGCCTCACACAATTAAATATTTGAAACACTGCTTTAACAACTCTTCCTTTATCCTAGGATAGATCACATTCTGGCTTTCTTTGCCTCGGGGCTTTCTTTTTCCCACTTCTGAGCAGGGAACAAACCTCTTTCCTACTAACGCTTAAGTTATATCCCTACCGCAGTTCTCCGGAGATGACTATAAAGCTCACACTATCAGAATACAGACAGTTTGAAGTACCTGGTGTGAAATACATTTGCTTGAAAGAAACAGGAATACTGAAGTAAGCAAATTTGTAAGGGGAGTTAGTTATTTTTTAGAACAACTTACAGAACTCAGAACATAGCTTTCAAGCACATAAAACCTTTTGGGTCCTTCATCCTCCCGAGAGCTTTGGGTCAGTGATCTCAGTCTGTGAAAGCCCAAGTTTTCTCATTCTGTGCTGAGATTGCCCCAACCTGCCACACACAGAAGCAGAGACTGACCCTAAAGTCACACCATGGAGTCCTTCCTGCCCAGCTCCAGACACCTCTGGTACTCAGTTAAAGGGTGGCCCTGAAGCTTTTTCATTGCTAACAGATGTTACACCTTTCTGGGTTATGTACTGTAGGAGAGTGTTGTGGAGGAGGCAAAGAGAAGAGCTATCAGACATGGAAAGCATCCATCCTCTCTTGAGCAAGAGAGTTTAGTTTCCCAAAAAGGCTTCAGTATCATTGCTCCAGTCAGTTTAGTTGCATAAGCCTTCTGTAAGCCCAAGTGATGAGCAAGACTGAGGAAGAGGAGGAGGTGTCTCTGAGATGGTATTCAGACCTAAGAGAAAAAGATGAGCGACAAAGCTCACAAACAAGCAGTGTGGCTTTTCCGACCCTAAGAAAACTCCTGAGCATAACAGTTCTTATTCACAACTACTACCGATATATATACAAAGCAAATTTGCCCACCCTCAACCAAACGTGGCACAAGATCAACTGGACCAAAAAAACCCAACCCACAAACGAGCAAACAAAATGACATGGCAGTATTTTCTATATTTTCTAGACGCTTTCATTTGACCTGGCCAGATCAAGTGATGCTCAGAGTACACAAACACTAAAAACACAAATAGAATTTCTATTTCTCCTCAGCACAGTTTGTCCTGGGCTTGACTATTCCATGTCTCTTCATGTCCTTGGACTTGATTTCTCTTTGAGTAAAGGGAGTAAACACATCGCAACATCTCCCACGTGCCACACATGCCACAGGCTTTCCTATGCACCGTTTTTGTTCAGCTAACATTCTCAAGTTTTCTTTGCAATTGGAACAGATGGAGGCTTTGGCGGTTTTTTAACCCAAGGTAAATTTCTCCTAAACAAAATAATGTTTTCACTGAGATGACAGAGCAACATATGAACGTGAACTGGTGAACAAACAAATCAAAAAGTACACCGAAATTCATAGCAAGAATTCAGAGAGAAGTACTCCAGAGTCCATTCCCTGTACATGAAGTAGAGAACATATAACAGATAAGAAACAAAAATTACATCAGTAAAACATTTTATTTCTGCTCAACCACAATGTGCACAAGTTTTTTTTTCCTGCTGCTCTTTGAGGAAAAATAAAAGCCTGGATTAACTCTGACTCATTACTGCATTATGAAAGCAACAAACATGTCAGGCTTACAGCTGCTGCATTTAATTCACGCTATAATCGAGATGAGCAAATGCAGCAGACTTGTTACCCTTTTTAGAATTCATGAGCCATATGAAAATGTATTTGGCACTGCAGTTCTGAAGTGCATTATTTGAATTCCTGTGCCACTATAATAGGGATGTGTTTACATTTTTATCAGTTAATCAGCTAGATCTTTACTGTGTTATATCATGGGACAAAAGAACTCCTTTCCCATAGATTGCAGCAACATTATGTATTTTTGTAAATCACTGGAAAATCCTTATTTAAACTATGCAAATCAGTATAACGATGAAGCCATGTAAAATTTCCGTAAGAAATCGAGGTGAAAGCAGTTTGCAGATTCGGCATTCATGCAGAATTACCATAAACAATTTTCAGATTGAAATATTTGTTGATGGTCATGGATACCGTGACATGTGAGAGCTATGCTATTATAACCCCACTGAGAATATATTTCTGGAATATCCATAATAATAAGATCTATAGATGCATATAATCTCAAATTGTTTCAGAAAGTAATTTGTTTGCGTATTTTTTCATTAGAAACAGACTGTCAAAGACAGAAACTCTATGTGCCATGTAAGGTCTGCTCAACAGAGATCACTTCATGGCAAATTTATTATCTTAAGTTTATTTGTTGATTCTTTGATGTTTTAATTTCTGAATTTCACTG